>NC_086453.1:314872469-315532469 GCF_028390025.1 Pseudophryne corroboree | reverse complement strand
TTATCTATGACTTCATTGCAAGATTTTCCTTGTTGATTGTGCATTTCTATTTATTTAAAAAATGTATATATGTATATTTTGATGCAATTTTATAATAAAAAATATACTAAACCACTACCGCATAACGCACTGTTCCAAGCTACAGTGTTATATAGTGGAATGTGCATTCATATAAATGTAGCACTGAAATATATATATATATATATATACATTATACAGAGACTTGGCTGTCAGCACTGCACTACTGGAGGGTCTACCACGTGTTCTAAATTGATTAGACATTATACCCATTTGAATTGCCTTCACTCCTGAGTCTCTGAGTGTCAGGTTCAAGCTGCTGACCGATGAGGTTCCTTATGCTTGTGAACCAGTTAGATTCTATACACATATGAATCTTCCCCATATTCGAATATCTGAATGTCAGACTCAAGCTGATGATATATGAGGTATGGTCCTCGCTGTATCAATCAAGTCCCATTGAAATATTGAAACGTTGTTCATACATCTTTGAATGACCTTTTATGTGCTGACAATATGTTCTGAAATGTAGAGATTTTACCCCTGATGAAGTCTTGGAACAAGACGAAACGCGTTGGGTTATTTATCTATCTATTTTCTGATGTTACCTCAGAATCTACAAGGAAAAGGAGGAAATCGTAGTGATATATCTACGCTTTTTCCTCATCACTACAAACTGATTGTTCAAATTGTGCGACAAATGTAAATGTATCAACTCTGTATACTTATGAACATTTGTGTCGGGTTTATATGTTGTTTTAATAAATTTTTATGTTAGTATTTGTTATCTGACGTTATTATTCGGGAGAGTGCTGTAAGGGTCCGTTTTTAGGTAGGGCATTGATATAACTCCCTTGGCGCCATCTCCTCTATTTCGTTTCATATATATATATATATATATATATATATACACAGTATATACAATTAGAATCCAGATTTATAATGTTAAACAACAACAGTATTCTACAAAGCGATTTCCTATTATATGTAATAGCATTTGCTTTATGCACCCCAGAACATAATATATTCATTGTTGTAAATGTCATTAAATAAATGAGACACTGAGAGGTAAAATTATTCAAAATCATTTCTGAAGAAGTTGAGTCCAGGATAAAACTTAGCTGTGAGTCCCATAGCTGTTATGAGCTTATAGACGAACATAGAACTAGATCTGCAAATCACCCCACAGGCAGACACTGGAAGTATGGTGTATGCAGAAAGAGGAGAAATTCCTACTGTAGTATGACTCTTATTCAGGCGCTACGAGGGTGGTATTTCCATAGAAGCTGGTAAAAAGAGATAGTCAGTCCGGAGCCGTCTTTTCCATTGGGCTTAATAGGCAGTTGCCCGAGGGCCCCAGGAGGCTAAAGGGCCCTACTCTGATAGCTGAGGGTCTCCTCTTTCCAGAGGTACCATAATTTTGAAAATTGGCCCTGGGGAACCAGAGCTATCCAACTTCAAAGCAGTTGTCCCTGTCCGAGCCTGTTAATTGTTCTGTTTCTTAGGGGATAATCCAAAAGCTGGTACTCTTCCCATCTGGTGGACACTGGCTGCTTGTCTCTATTATGCCCAGAACCGGAGGTATCAGCCTTCCAGCAGCCTGTCCCTGCTCCAGCTCCGACTCCGCACACCTGGGATACAGTTTTATATTTTTGTTGGTGGATTACTCTGGCTCCGGAATCCCAATCCCCAAGACCCCAGAACCTCATGAAAGGTGGAAGTGTCCACATTTTTACCCAATTGAAATCTAAAAAATCTACCCCCAAGAACTGGAGATATCCATGGTCAAGCAAGCTGCCCTCCAACTAGAAAATTATGAATATTAAGCCCACTCCACTATCCACCCCTGTATTAAACACCCCTTACCACCCTGGAAGTTATGTACCTGTGAACCTTAGTTCAGCCCAATGCCCCCTTTCTACAGTTTAATGTCCATCGGCATGGTATGACGCCCCTTTGAAACAATTTAACGGGAACACTCTCTATCTGTTTTGTCTATATATTTTGTGGATGGGGGGAGGGGGCAATGCATATTGCTGCACCTGGGCCCACCTTTTGCTAGATCTGCCATGGGTTGGCAGAACAGTGCCTCAAAAGCCGAGCTCTGTTTCACTAAAAGCAGTAGAGTTGGGAAGTTGCAGTATGTACTCCCTAGCACTTTATTCCAAACTAGAGATTTTGATTTAGTTCTAATTCGTCGGTGGGCTTTCGATTTGGATTTGGATTTTTTTTTTTTTTTTTTACAAAGAAAGCTAAAATCACTTAGGGTTAGATGCATCATCACTTGGAAAGTGATAAAATGGAGTGTGAAAAAGTACCAGCCAATCAGGACCTAACTGCCATGTCACACAGGGCCGTCTTTTCGTATGGGCTCAATGGGCTCTTGCCCAAGGGCCCCAAGAGAATAAGGGCCCTAGGCTGATAGCTGAGGGTCTCCTCTTTCCAGGGGTACCAGATTTTTGAAAATCGGTCCTGGGGAACCGGAGATATCCGACTTGAAAGCAGTGGTCCCCATCCAAGCCTATTAATTGCTCTTCCCAGCCTGGTATCTCGGGTTCTGTCTGACTTAGAGTATTTCTGAGGGTATACTCCAAAAGCTGGGACTCTCCCCTTTTGGTGGACACTGGCAGCTTGTCTCTACTATACCCAGAACCAGAGATATCAGCCTTCCAGCAGCTGGTCCCTGCTCCAGCTCCACACTCCTGGTATGCAGTTTTAGATTTTCGTTGGTGAATTGCTCTGGCTCCTGAACTCTGATCCCCAAGTCCCCAGAACCGTCTGAAAGGTGGGACTCTCTAGTTTTTTATCCCATTCAAAGCTAAGAAATATATTTTCAGGAACTTGAGATATCTGCAGTCAAGCAAGCTGCCCTCCCACCGGAAAATGATAAATATTAAGCCCACTCCACTAGCCCCCCCTCCCCTATGTATTAAATACCCCCTACCACCTTGGAAGTCATGTACCAGGGCTTCTTCATTCAGCCCAATGCCCCCTTCTACAGTTTAGCCCCATCTGTGCAGTAAAGAAGTAATTAGCAGAAATTACTGCTCCAGGTCCTACATGCTGAGCGGAAGATAGAACAGCCCTACCACCCGCGAGACTTCAATGCTGCCGCTGATAGCACCCCCACCCCTACCGCTGGAGGATGGGTAGCGGGCCCAGTGCATTGCTGTGCCCAGGGGCCTACACTGCTGTTAAGACAGCCCTGATGTCACAGGCTGTGTTTGAAAAATGGCAGTTAGGAGCTGATTGGCTGGCACTTTTTCACACTCCATTTTATCACTTTCCAAGCGATGATGCATCTGGCCATTAAAATGGGCCTTTTTTTGTCCCTAGTGAGTATTATTAACCTCAATAACTTTGGTTTCCAGTCATTTCCACCATATTTTGATCACCTCACTGCTCACAATATTGTTTTCCCCAAAGGCTGGTTTGCTAAACTGCCGTATACAATGTGCGTTGGATACAGTGTGGATCAGATACAGTATGGGTTGGATACAGTGTGGGATATAGGACAGGTTGGATACAGTGTGGATACAGAGTGGGTTGGATACAGTGCTGGTTGGATACTGTGTGAGTTGGATACAGTGCTGGTCGGATACAGTGCGGGATACAGGACAGGTTTGATACAGTGCAGGATACACTGCGGGTCATATACAGTGTGGGTTGGATAGTGTGTGGGTAGGATATAGTGCTGGATACATTGCTAGTCGGATACAGTGCATGTTGGATATAGTGCGGGATACAGTGTGGACCAGCTACAATACAGGATACAGTGCAGGCCGAATACACCAATAGTGCACTTACTGTGACGGGATGGTGGTGGTGCCCTCAGTGCAGGAGTGTCAGTAGTGCAGAGGTGCTGGCGGAGTCCTCATTGTGGGTTTGCCGGCGGTGTCTGTACTGCTGTGATGCTGGTGGTGTCGGCAGTGACGGTGGTGTCCTCAGTTCATTGATGCTGGTGGTGTCGGTAACTGCTGGCTGTGTTGGCAGTGCGGGGGTGCTAGGGGTATCCTTACTGCAGAGGTGACGGCAGTGCTGGCGTTGTCCTCAGTGTGGGGTTGCCAACGGTGTCCGTACTGCTGGAGTGCTGGCAGTGTCGGCAGTGACTGTGTTGTCCTCAGTGCAGAGTTGGTGACAGTGTCCTCACTGTGGGGTTGCTGGCAGTGTCGGTACTGCTGGTGGTGCCAACGTGGGAGTGACAGTTTCCTCAGTGCTGGGGTTTGTCAGCAGTGTGGGGGTGCCGACTGAGTCAGCAGTGCAGGGGCCACAGTTGCGTTGGCAGGGCAGGAGTGCCGGCGGTGTCCTCAGTGCAGGGGTGTTGGCAGCGCGGAAGTACCTGTGGTATCCTCAGTGCGGGGGTGCCAGCAGTGTGGGGGTGTCAGAAGTGCAGGTGTCGGTGTCGGCAATGCAGGTGGCGGTGGCGGCAGTGAGGGCAGCAGTATCATAGTGGTGCGGGCGGCGGTGTCACAGCAGTGTGGGCGACCATCTTTACTTATTAAAGTCTATGGGGAAATGCTGATTGACTGAGAGCCGTGACAGACGGCTCTCTCAGCCAATTAGTGGTTATCCCCATAGAATTTTGAAATTGGCACCTGAGGCGAACATGTGAGATCCGACAGTGGTATCTCGCACGTTCGCCTTGGGCCGGGCTCGAGGCACCCGGGGCAGACCTGCCCGGATAGGGGATGTTTGGAGCGGTTTGGATTTCCCCAAATCCAAACCGCTCATCTCTATTCAAAACTACATCTTTCTCCCATAGATCCTGCAAATGTTCAGGCTACAATAGCTGAGCTTAGCACTGCTCTGTCACCTGCCACTGACTGACTTCCATGCTGTCCCCTTACTGCAGTACTGTCATGGTGGGTGCCCGCCCGCTCCTGTCAGTAAAGTTCTAGCTAAGACTGGTGGTTCCAAGCTGGGTTTAGGTTTGGAGGCAGACTCTCCGGAATGGAAGTGGGCTGATTGGACAAAACTCTAAGTGGACTCTGAGGTATCGGCTGAAACTGGAATTTCTGAACTAAGTTCCGATTGGGAAATGGTCTCTCCGGGATGGAAGCGGGCTGGTTGAATAAAGTTCCTTCGCATGAAGTACTTGAGGACGTATATAAACAAGAAATGGAGGACAGGGCTGGAACTGATGGTCCGAGATGGTTATACCGAGAAGTGCGGGGACACCGGTATACCGTGATCTGTGACTAAGACGAACCCTCGCAAGCTGGAGCAGTAACAGAGACATCAATAGCAGAGCGGTAACGGCAGTTGGACTTACACGGTGCCGGTACAGGCTAGTAATGTATGAGCTTAGACAAGTGAAGACTCTGGTAACGGGACTGCAAAAGACTACAGGAACCAGGAAAAAGAGCTTACTCTGGAAACTGGGAGCACAGTGCACTAGCGGCAGACATTGCACTGGTGTCAGAATGCCCCAGAATGCTCCCAGAAATACCCTGCTCCCTCCTGGGATTGATGCAGCCGAAATTACCAGCATCAAGCCTCTGGTTAGTCCCCCCTGGCCATGTGCCAGAGCCAAGATGGCGGCGTCCACAGCCCGGCGCCTCCGGGACTCTGAACGCACGGAGCTCACTATACAGCCTGCTCACCCACTCCTGCCTCCTGGACCTCAAGCCGCACACCCGCCAGCCATCTCCACCCGCCTTAGCACCGCAGAGAGAGGAAGTGCAGCGCCCGGACGGGTAAGCTCCGGCTCCCCGACGCCACACTCCCGCTGACCTTGACAGCTCCAGAGTTATAAACTAGCCATTCTCATAGCCAAGTGGGGATAAGTGAGTGTGAGAATCAGGGACAGCAAGATGGTATAGGGAAAGCCATACATCAATGGTGTACCACGTCTGATCCAGTATTCATAAGTGGACATTTATGTGTATCAAACATTATCCATAGAATCCCTTTTTGATTTTATTTTATTTAAGTAATATTGGAAGTTATAATTGTAAGGAACACTAGTAAATTGTTTTTAAAGAATATCTGTCACAAAATGAGAGCACACAGCGCTATCATGCCCGGCACTCTATCACCTCACCTGTTCAGTGATGGTGTGGTCACATGTCATAGCCGGCGGCTGCAGGCCGCTGCCTGTCTCTACCCTCAGTGGTCATGGTGATAGGTGTCCCACGTGGAGCCAGCGCCACAAACTTAGACTAAGTCACATGTCGGTTGAAGCACCAATGGAGTTAGACAGGAAGCCACATAAGCGGTGAATAACCAATCATCAGAGATCCGGAGGTATAAAGATCCTGCAAATGCACTTCCTTGTTGTCAGTGCATTGGGGTGATTCAGAGATGATTGTAGATGTGTGAAAAAATGCACATCTACAATTAAAATATCTGAAATGCAGGGGGGACACCCAGCACAGGGCTAGTCCGCCCTGCTTGCCAGGCCCAACCCCCAACCTTCCCCAGCAGATGTGCGAAAGCATTGCACAGCGGTGATGCTTTTGCACCTGCCAAGCTGCTCCCTGCCTACTAGCTGCGAAGGCAGGCGGCTACCCGCCATGTTTAGGGTCGCAGCAGTTGCGTATGATGTCATGCAGCTGCCATGGCCCGTCCCGCAAACAGTGCGGACATGCCTGCATTGTCCAGACCACGCTGTCCCAATGCTGCTGCAACGCCGCCAACATGTCCCATCCCGCCCGGCGTCCGCCTCTGCCTGTCAATCAGGCAGAGGCAGTCGCACAAGTGAGATGTCGTCGCATCTCACTGTGTGTGCACATGCACACACCGGGCATCAGACTGCGAACGCTGCCGCTGTAATCCTGCTGAGGCTCCTGCTGAGTCTTTCTCTAACTGGCATTCTGTCTATGGACTCTGGTGCAGCTGTCATCTTCAGGGCTCACTGACTCCCCACCAGTACTGTGTAGCCAGTACTGCGCCACATCCCTGCATCTTAAGGGGAGATGTACTTACTGTAGCAGTGATAAAAGTGGAGAAGTGAGCCAGTAGAGAAGTTGCCCATGGCAACTAATCAGCATTGACGTAACATTTATAATTTGCATACTATAAAAGTATACAGAGCAGCTGATTGGTTGCCACGAAATTACATCAAGTAGCCTAGTTTCCAACCCAGCCTTCCACGCTACAGCCCTGTGGTCACTCCTGAATAGATAGTTATATAGACAGACAGAGAGATAGATAGATAGATAGATAGATAGATAGATAGATAGATAGATAGATAGATAGATAGATAGATAGTGTAACACTGTAAGGGTACAAAGTGCCGTTTCCTGGGGTAAATGGCAGCACGCAGCTGAGGAACCACACAAGTCCAGTTTCTGGTACAACTGGCCCCAGCCAGTTTTATTATACAGAAAATAAAACAAACACCAAAGAAAATACCTTGCCTGTCCGGCACTAACTAAACACAAGATGTTCCTAACTATCACTAAACAAAAACACAGAGTTCTCCAGTAAACACTGTATAGCTCACTTGTATCAGGAAGCGTGTTTCTCTCACAGAGATCCTGCAGTCTTCCCAGGCAGTCTGCACACATTAATCAGGCTAGAAGCCCTATAAGACTCTTGCACAGCTGAAAGCCCTGATTAGCCCTCTGTGAGGCCAAAGATCCGAACTGTGCCCAATGTCTGGAACTCGCCCTATCTCTCTCTCAGGGCCCTTATCCAGCTTTTCCAGCAAACTGAAAAGGTTCTAACAAAACAAAAGCATTTTCCTAGAAGTTTTCATTTTCTAAAACATGTAAGACAAGAACCTGGGACAAACATACCTGCCCTCAAACACTATCCCAGTGTTCTTGTCACATATCCCCCTCCCCTGTTTCAACCTAGGGGCCGGAACACTTGTAGCCCCCAAACAGTAGATGCGGGACAATGCATCTGCGTTGGCCAATTGTGTACCCGGTCTATGTTCGACAGTAAACTTAAAATCCTGCAACGCTAGAAACCATCTAGTTACACGAACATTCTTGCCCCTATTTACATACATCCATTTTAAAGGGGCATGATCTGTCACTAGTCTGAATTGTCTACCTAAGAGGTAATATCTCAAGGTATCTAATACCCACTTAATGGCCAAAGCCTCCTTTTCCACAATGGCATACCTTTTTGCATGCTCATTGAGTTTCCTACTCAAATAAATGATAGGGTGTTCGTCCCCATCTCTGGTTTGGGACAACACAGCCCCTATCCCTACCTCTGAGGCATCTGTCTGTACCACAAATTCTTTTGAAAAATCTGGTGTTATCAATACCGGTTGTGAACACAAAGCCACTTTTAATGCTTGGAACGCTTTTTCTGCATCAGGGTTCCATTTCACCATATTTGACTGCTTCCCTTTGGTAAGGTCTGACAACGGCACCGCTGTGGCCGCAAAATTGGGAATAAACCGTCTATAGTACCCAGTTATTCCCAAAAAAGCCCTTACCTGTTTTTTATTCACTGGACGAGGCCAGTTTTGAATAGCATCAATTTTATTCAATTGGGGCCTAATCAGACCTCTGCCTATGGTGAAGCCCAAGTATTTGACCTCCTCCATTGCGAGGCAGCTCTTCTTTGGGTTAGCAGTTAACCCTGCCTCTCTGATTGAGTCCAGTACTGCTTGTACTTTAATGTCTGTACTGTGAATTACCACATCATCCAAATAGGCAGCTACATATTTTCTATGGGGCCTCAAAATTTTATCCATCACCCGTTGAAAGGTTGCTGGAGCCCCATGCAACCCAAAGGGTAACATCTAATACTGGTACAGCCCCTCCGGAACCGAAAAGGCTGTTTTTCCTTTTGCGCTATCAGATAAAGGTATTTGCCAGTAACCTTTGGTCAGGTCCAACGTGGTGAGAAACCTGGCTGTTCCCAGCCTTTCTATAAGCTCATCCACACGGGGCATGGGGTATGCATCAAACTTGGACACCTCATTTAACTTACGAAAGTCATTACAGAAGCGTAAGCTACCGTCGGGCTTCGGGATGAGAACTATGGGACTGGACCACTCACTGTTAGATTCCTCTATGACTCCAAGTTCTAACATGGTTTTAACTTCTTTAGAAACAGCTTCTCGCTGAGCTTCAGGAATCCTATATGGCTTTAAATGAACCCTGACCCCTGGTTCTGTGACAATGTCATGTTTTATTATGGTCGTTCGGCCAGGCAGCTCTGAAAATATCTCCCTATTTTGGATGAGAAACTCTTTAACCCGATTGTTCTGATCAGCTGATAATGTCTCTGACACCTTTACTGCGGGAAGCAACCAAGGTGAAGACGCCGAAGGGCAAGGCTCCGCTGACAGAGACAACCTATCTTTCCAGGGTTTGATTAAGTTAACATAGTAGATTTGTTCGGGTTTTCTCTTTCCTGGCTGGTATACTTTGTAATTAACCTCATTCACTTTTTCCCTAATCTCAAGTGGACCCTGCCATTTAGCTAGGAATTTGCTTTCCACAGTGGGTACCAAAACAAGAACTCTATCTCCAGGAGCAAATTCCCGTATCTTGGCACTCCGGTTATAGACCCTCTGTTGAGCACTTTGGGCCTGTTCCATGTGCTCTCTGACAATAGGTACCACGGCCGCAATCCTATCCTGCATTTGTGTTACATGTTCAATAACGCTTCTATAAGGAGTGGGCTGTCCTTCCCACGTCTCTTTGGCAATGTCCAACAGCCCTTTGGGGTGTCTACCATACAACAAATCAAATGGAGAAAACCCCGTAGAGGACTGAGGAACTTCTCTGATGGCCATTAACAAGTAGGGCAACAAACAATCCCAGTTTTTCCCATCTCTCTCAACAACCTTTTTTAACATACTTTTTAATGTTTTATTAAACCTTTCCACCAACCTGTCAGTTTGGGGATGGTAGATGGACGTCCTGAGGTGAGTGACCTTAAATAATTTGCACAATTCTTTCATGATCCTTGACATAAATGGAGTACCTTGGTCAGTCAAAATTTCTTTTGGTATTCCCACTCTACTAAAAACCTGCACCAGCTCCCTAGCTATCGCCTTGGTTGTGATAGTGCGTAAAGGGACAGCCTCAGGATATCGAGTGGCATAGTCCATAATTACCAGGATATACTGATGGCCCCGAGCAGACTTTAACAAGGGCCCCACGAGATCCATGGCTATTCTGTCAAACGGGACCTCTATAATAGGCATGGGAACTAGTGGCCTCCTGAAATGGGGTCTAGGGGCATGATACTGGCATTCAGGACAGGAAGTACAATATTCAGACACTTCTTTATAAACCCCTGGCCAAAAGAACCTTTGTAAAATTCTTTCAGTGGTTTTTTCTGCCCCTAAATGTCCTGCGGTAACGTGACTATGAGCTAAATCTAGTACCGTTCTCCGATAGGGCTGGGGAACTACCAGCTGTTCCACTACATCCTCACCCCTTTTGACAATGTGGTACAAGAGCTCATTACAGATGGCCATGTGGGGATACGTAACCCTGTCACCTGGTACCACAGGTTCCCCATTAACAACCTTAACATTCTCTCTAGCCTTTGTTAAGGTAGGATCCTTTAACTGTTCAGACGCAAACAGATCCTTCTTTACCTCCAGGTCAGGCACGCTTTCAGTTCTAACTACTATGTCTCTGTTCCCAGCAAGAGGGTCCTCACTGGACTCCCCATCTGTCACTTCCCCAGCCAAACTAACAAAAGGCAAAGGGTCAGAAAGTTCCGAAGACACACGTACATCCATAAAATCACCGGTATTATCAACTGGCTCTTTACTTCTCACATCTGTTGATAACCGTGATTCCCACAGTTTCCAAAAATGAGGAAAATCCCTCCCTATTATGGCCTCATGCACCAAGGTGGGGACCAGTCCTACTTTAACAATTGCTGACCCACAACAAGTTTCTATATTCACTTCAGCAGTGACATAATGTTGGGTATCCCCATGTATGCAAGTTACCCCAATAGGTATTTGCTGGACCTTTAAGGGGTTCACTAACCCAGCTTTCACGAGGGTAACTAAACTTCCTGAATCTAGCAAGGCCTCTACCCGGTTACCCTCTAAGAACACATCACACATTTGTTTTTCCAGCTCAGGTGAAGGTACCACAGTACAGGCTAACCTAGCAAAGAAAGATATTCTGCGACATTCAAAGGCAGCATCACATTGCATGGGTTCTTGCGTGACTGGGCAATTGGCAATAACATGACCTGGCATACCACACCTAAAACATTTAACCACACGATTATCAACCCGTTTGGGCAGCATAGACCGTTCTAGCTCCATTGGCCTGTCTCCAGGGCCAGTGTTTACAGTCTCTCCAGCCTTGGGTTCTCTTAACCGCCCAGCAACGTTTTCCCACGGAACAGTCTTACCAGTCATTACTGAAGGGCGCTGTAGAGGATCTATGGGCTGCTGGGTGGTCATCAGTAGTTCCTCTGCTGCCAAATACCTCTCTACCATGTCCACTAATTGGTCAGCAGTACCCGGGTTTCCATGGCTCACCCACTTGCGCAGGACCATGGGCAAAGATCTCAAGTAGCAGTCCATGACGACTCTTTCAACCATCTGGGGACCAGTTAATGTCTCCGGCTGTAACCATTTTTTTGTTAGCTGCATAAGGTCGTGCATCTGGGAGCGAGGAGGCTTCTCCATGGCGTACACCCAACGGTGCACCCGTTGTGCTCGTACTGACAGCGTGACTCCCAGGCGGGTCAGGATCTGTCTTTACTTTATCATAGTCCCGAGCCTCAGCAGGGCTTAAATCAAAGTACGCTTTTTGGGGCTCACCTGACAGAAAAGGTGCCAGGAGACTGGCCCACTGTGCTTTCGGCCAGTTCTCACGCTCGGCAGTCCTTTCAAACGTGGTCAGGTAGGCCTCCACATCATCAGCCTCTGTCATTTTCTGCAGGAAGTGACTGGCCCGTATAGAACTAGAGCAGGTCGGAGCACTGACGGCCATATCTCCAATCCGGGCTGCAAGGCTCTGCACCACTTCTGTTAAGGCCTCTCTATCCTGACGCTGTTGTCTGTTGGCCTCCTGCTGTAGTCTCCAATTTTCCTCCATTGCCACCTGCTGCTGTCTGTTGGCCTCCTGCTGAGCCGCTGTAGCTTGCAGCAAGGCTTTGAGCAGTTCCTCCATGTCAACAGACTTTTCAGGCGGCTTTGTAGCTGCTTTCACCCAGGACATATATCAAATCCTCAGGGCGAGTCTCAGTAACTTCACACTGGGCTGTATCTGCATAAACCACCATTTTCTGCAGGCCTCACAAAGCTGCTGCTTTCACTTATGCGCAGAACGGCTTGCTCGCATTCTCCACCAAGTTGTAACACTGTAAGGGTACAAAGTGCCGTTTCCTGGGGTAAATGGCAGCATGCAGCTGAGGAACCACACAAGTCCAGTTTCTGGTACAACTGGCCCCAGCTAGTTTTATTATACAGAAAATAAAACAAACACCAAAAGAAATACCTTGCCTGTCCGGCACTAACTAAACACAAGATGTTCCTAACTATCACTAAACAAAAACACAGAGTTCTCCAGTAAAGACTGTATCATACCTTCCAACTGTCCCGATTTTCGCGGGACAGTCCCGTTTTTTGGGGACTGTCCCGCTGTCCCACCCGCGGCCGCAGTGTCCCGCGGTGGGGGGGGGGGCAGTTGGGAGTCTCTGTGTCTCGCTGCCCTGCTTAGCAGAGCAGCGGTGAATAGACGCTGTGCGCATGCGCACAGCGTCTATTCACTGGATTCAGAGGGAGAGGGGGCATGCCAGCGGCTCACAGAGCGCTGGGCATGCCCCCTCAGTGACAAAAAACGGGGCATGGCTCGCGATCGCGGGTTCTCCGTGAAGCAACGCCCCCTTTCCTTAGGCCACGCCCCTTTTCGGGAACTGTAAAGTTGGGAGGTATGCTGTATAGCTCACTTGTATCAGGAAGCGTGTTTCTCTCACAGAGATCCTGCAGTCTTCCCAGGCAGTCTGCACACATTAATCAGGCTAGAAGCCCTATAAGACTCTTGCACAGCTGAAAGCCCTGATTAGCCCTCTGTGAGGCCAAAGATCCGAACTGGGCCCAATGTCTGGAACTCGCCCTATCTCTCTCTCAGGGCCCTTATCCAGCTTTTCCAGCAAACTGAAAAGGTTCTAACAAAACAAAAGCATTTTCCTAGAAGTTTTCATTTTCTAAAACATGTAAGACTAGAACCTGGGACAAACATACCTGCCCTCAAACACTATCCCAGTGTTCTTGTCACAATAGATAGGGGTTTATTCATGGAGCAGTGTGAAAAAAGTGGAGAAGTGAGCCTGTGGAGAAGTTAGCTATGGCAACAAATCAGCTGCTCCGTACAATTGTATAGTATGCAAATTATAAATGTTACTTCAATGCTGATTGGTTGCCATGGGCAACTTCTCCACTGGCTCACTTCTCCACACCTTTCACTGCTTGATGGATGGATGGATGGATGGATGGATGGATGGATGGATGGATGGATGGATAGATAGATAGATAGATAGATAGATAGATAGATAGATAGATAGATAGATAGATAGATAGATAGATAGATAGATAGAGATAGATAGATAGATAGATAGATAGACAGAGTATAACATATCCAATATACAGATATATAGATAGATAGATATATATATATATATATATATATATATATATATATATCAGGGACGTGCGGTGAGCAAAATAGCTAAGGAGGCACTGGCTAGCACCAGAGCCAGATTTACATGCAATATATGAGCCAAAGCGTACATCTGGGCAATATACACAGGTGCAGCACTGATAGATAGATAGATAGATAGATAGATAGATAGATAGATAGATAGATAGATAGATAGATAGATAGATAGATAGATAGATAGATCCTCTTGTAATTGTGTGGAACACTACCTTGTCTGTCTGGCCACATATAATATTTGCAAATGTTGCATAATTTTGGGGGGGTTGTTTCAATGTAGCCATTGTACTGCTTAGGTATATAATGCATTTAATTTTGCCTTCAATACTATTACATGTACAGTACTCTATTTACTTACAATATTTGATTTTAGAAACCACATGCTTTCAAATGTGTATTTTGGCTGCAGGACCCCAGAGTCACCTGCTTCCTGCTGCGTATGTTTCCCTCTAGGGCCGCCATAATATACAGGGTGAGGCAAAAAAACTCCCAGATCTTAAAGGATAACAAAAAAAGCCATGGTAAATGCTATTCAGAATGTTAGTACATATAGTAATCTAAAAGTGCATGGAATACAGTTTATTTTCAATTGGTTTTGAATTGATTGAATATGATAACATCCAAATAGTGGCCTTCATTCCTGATACACATTTATAGTCGATTTCTGAAAGTGTGCATCACCCAGCGGGTCATTTCTGGTGGGCCCAAAACTGGTATCTTGCATAGGGCCCCATGAGGTCTAAATTTATCTCTGGCCACATCCCTTATGGTTAGCCATTATCTTCCACTGCTCTTTTACTCATACCAACACCTGGCCCCGTGGTCTCTCATTTACTGTCAAATGCTCTGAGTATAATGGTGAAAAGCAGAAGCAGGGTGACCATGGTGAGTGCAGGCAGTGGCGTAACTACTGCCCCCGCAGCCCTCACGGTGGCTTGGGGGCGAGGGGCTGCGGGGGCGCCGCCACTGATTTAGAGCAGATTGACATGCGGACGAGCGTCCGCATGTCAATCTGCTGTCTCCTCTCCCTCCCTGCTGTAAGGAGGGACACGGAGGGCACAGCGCGCGCCTCTCCCGTGGCCCTCCTGCATCTCCGTCTGGTCTAATAAAGGAAGTGCCGTTCGTGAGCTCTGATTGGCTCACGAACCGGCACTTCCTTTATTAGACCAGACGGAGATGCAGGAGGGACACGGGAGAGGCGTGCGCTGTGCCCTCCTTGTCCCTCCTTCACAGCAGCGGGGGAGCGCGGGGGGGGGGCACTGAGGGGACATATATGACACTGGGGGGGCACTGAGGGGGCATATATGGCACTGGGGGGCACTGAGTGGGCATGTATGGCACGGGGGGGCACTGAGGGGGCATGTATGGCACGGGGGGCACTGAGGGGGGATATATGGCACTGGGGGGGCACTGAGGGGGCTTATATGGCACTGGGGGGGCACTGAGGGGGCATATATGGCACTGGGGGGTACTGAGGGGGCATATATGGCACTATATGTGTACCTGGCACATGGGGGGGCTATATTTGGCACTGGGGGCACGTGAGCACCTGGCACTGTGGGGGAATATCTGGCACTGGGGGCATATGTGGCACTGGGAGCACAGCCCTAGCAACAAGCACTACCCCCTAGCAACGAGCATGACACCCAGTGCATGAAACCCCTGGCAACGAGCATGACACCCAGTGCATGAAACACCTGGCAACGAGCATGACACCCTGAGCATGAAAACCCCTGGCACCGTGCATGGAACCAAGAGCATGAAACCCCTGGCAATGAGCAGGTAATTTAAAAGTAATTAGAAGCCTTACTGTAGGACTTAATGTGTAATGGGCATTACGGTGTGTGGCATAATGTATCACGGACATTGCGGTGTGTGTCATAATGTGTCACAGGCATTACGGTGTGTGGCATACTATATCACGGGCATTGTGGTATGTGGTATAATGTCTCAGGGGCATTGCAGTGTGGCATAGGGCATAACGGGCATTGCGGTATGTGTCACAGGCATTACGGTGTGTGGCATACTATATCACGGGCATTGTGGTATGTGGTATAATGTCTCAGGGGCATTGCAGTGTGGCATAGGGTATAACGGGCATTGCGGTATGTGTCACAGGCATTACGGTGTATGGTATACTATATCACAGGCATTGTGATATGTGGTATAATGTCTCTGGGTCATTGCAGTGTGTGGCATAATGTATCACGGACATTACGGTGTGTGTCATAATGTGTCAGGCATTACGGTGTGTTGTATACTATATCACGGGCATTGTGGTATCTGGTATAATGTCTCAGGGTCATTGCAATGTGTGTCATAATGTGTCACAGGCATTGTATGTGCTATAATCTATCAGTGGCATTGCAGTGTGTAGCATAATGTATAACGGGCATTGCGATTCCTGTCGTCATGTGTCACAGGCATTACAGTGTGTGGCATAATGTGTCACAGGCATTACGGTGTGTGGCATAATGTGTCACAGCCATTGTATGTGCTATAATGTATCAGGGGCATTGCAGTGTGTAGCATAATGTATAACGGGCATTGCGATTCCTGTCGTCATGTGTCACAGGCATTACGGTGTGTGGCATAATGTGTCACAGGCATTACGGTGTGTGGCATAATGTGTCGGGGGCATTATGGTGTGTGCATATTGTGTCATGTGCATTATTGTGTGTGGAATAATGTCTAAGGGCCATTGCAGTATGTGGCATAATGTATACTGAGCATTACTATAAGGAGGAATTATGACAAATAATGTAAGGGGCATGAATCAGGATTATTTTTCTTTCCTGTGGTGGCTAACGTCTGGGCGTGCAGGTTGCAAAACTAGGGTATAAGTAAGTCTTTTCCTGCAATGCCACGCCCCTTTATGCAAAGCCACGCCCATTACAACAAAGCCACGCCCTTTTTGCGGCGCGCGCGCCTTCGGCGCACACATGTTTGTCCCTCTAATAGTGCCAATTATGGGGGATGGGGGGGGGGCCAAAGAATTTTTTGGCTTGGGGGAGAAAAACTTCTAGTTACGCCACTGAGTGCAGGTTACTATTTTTTCCACTTTCTCCCCCTAGAATACTCTCTCCACAATATATATTTAAATGTTCAATTAATGTAGGACATTCTGGGAGAGATTTATCAAAGCGAGATAAAATGGAGAGAGAAAAAGTACAAACCAATCAACTCCTAACTGTAATTTTTCAAACACAGCCTGTAAAATTACAGTGAGGAGCTGATTGGTTGATACTTTATCTCTCTCCAAGCTATGATACATCTGCCCCACAGTACCAACCAATCAAGTACGGGTGGGTACGGCGTACCCTTAAGAATTTCGCCGTGGGTATGCCGTACCCACACCGACGGGCCGCCGCTCGCTACCGCTGATGTGAGGGGAGGAGAGCGCAGCCTGCGCCTCTCCTGCCCCTCAATGTCTTCTTTCAAATCAGCACCGCCCATGAGCCAATCAGAGCTCGCGGAGTTTTGATTGGCTCACGGATCGGCGCTGAATTGAACTCACCCGCCGGAGACTGAGGGGAAGGAGAGGCGCAGGCTGCGCTCTCCTCCCCTCACACACGGGAGACAAGACAGCAGCAGCGGTGAGCAGGGGATGGGGGGAGGGGGATGTGGGCTGCTGCTTCATGAATACCTGGCACTGTGGGGGGCAATGTATATCTGGCACTGTTGTGGGCAATGTATATCTGGCACTGTGGGGGGCAATGTATATCTGGCACTGTGGGGGGCAATGTATATCTGGCACTGTGGGGCATTCGTGTATCTGGCACTGTGGGGGGCAATGTATATCTGGCACTGTGGGGGCAATGTATATCTGGCACTGTGGGGGCAATGTATATCTGGCACTGTGGGGGCAATGTATATCTGGCACTGTGGGGCATTCGTGTATCTGGCACTATGGGGCATTTGTGTATCTGGCACTGTGGGGCAACGTGTATCTGGCACTGTGGGGCAACGTGTATCTGGCACTGTGGGGCAACGTGTATCTGGCACTGTGGGGCATTCGTGTATCTGGCACTGTGGGGCATTTGTGTATCTGGCACTGTGGGGCAACGTGTATCTGGCACTGTGGGGCAACGTGTTTTTCTGGCACTGTGGGGCATTCGTGTATCTGGCACTGTGGGGCATTCGTGTATCTGGCACTGTGGGGCAACGTGTATCTGACACTGTGGGGGTCATATGTGTATCTGCCCCTCCCCCATATGTGTATCACGCCCACATTTTCATCGGCCACACCAAATATGGCATTTGGCCACACCCGTTTTTTGCCGCGCGCCGAAGGCGCGCGCACACAGTACCTGTAAGACATTTTTTCTACTTGCACCACTGCTTTTAACTGTCATTTTACATGCTGTGGTTAAAAAATTACAGGAGCTGATTAGTTGGTGTTTTATCTCTCTCCACTTTTTTTATGTCCAAGTGTTGATAAATTTCCAGAATCTTATACCTAAGATTAACAATGCACAAGAATTATGCCCATCATGGCATTTGGGGAACATATCGGAACTTTTGAATCTGTTTGTTATGAATTACGATAAGAAAAATCGTCTATAGCGTTCATTTGATATACGTGACAACCACTGGTCCTTCCACTAACAATTAATACTGTGATTCTGCATTTTACGTATATGATTGCATCATTTTCCACAGTATTGTTGTGACACCTGTCTATTTGTGGGTATACTTCATAATATATGTGAAGAACTTGTTGCTTTGGATACAATTGTTGGCACACATTACAGTGCATCACCAGGAAACTCTTAACAAGCTGGCAAAATAATTAACCACTCCTTATGGGTAAGGATTATTTATTATCTATGATATTGTTGTCCTCTATATTATTATGAATGGAATTATGGCTATTTGCAGATAAACATACCATTGTGTACACCATACATTTGCATTTTAATATGCTCTGTTTATATAGATTTAATAAAGGTTATATTTTAATTAGTGATGTGCACCGGAAATTTTTCGGGTTTTGTGTTTTGGTTTTGGATTCGGTTCCGCGGCCGTGTTTTGGATTCGGACGCGTTTTGGCAAAACCTCCCTGAAAATTTTTTGTCGGATTCGGGTGTGTTTTGGATTTCAGGTGTTTTTTTACAAAAAAAAAACCCTCAAAAACAGCTTAAATCATAGAATTTGGGGGTCATTTTGATCCCATAGTATTATTAACCTCAATAACCATAATTTCCACTCATTTTCAGTCTATTCTGAACACCTCACACCTCACAATATTATTTTTAGTCCTAAAATTTGCACCAAGGTCGCTGGATGACTAAGCTAAGCGACCCAAGTGGCCGACACAAACACCTGGCCCATCTAGGAGTGGCACTGCAGTGTCAGACAGGATGGCACTTCAAAAAAATAGTCCCCAAACAGCACATGATGCAAAGAAAAAAAGAGGCGCACCAAGGTCGCTGTGTGACTAAGCTAAGCGACCCAAGTGGCCGACACAAACACCTGGCCCATCTAGCAGTGGCACTGCAGTGTCAGACAGGATGGCACTTCAAAAAAATAGTCCCCAAACAGCACATGATGCAAAGAAAAATGAAAGAAAAAAGAGGTGCAAGATGGAATTGTCCTTGGGCCCTCCCACCCACCCTTATGTTGTATAAACAGGACATGCACACTTTAACAAACCCATCATTTCAGCGACAGGGTCTGCCACACAACTGTGACTGAAATGACTGGTTGGTTTGGGCCCCCACCAAAAAAGAAGCAATCAATCTCTCCTTGCACAAACTGGCTCTACAGAGGCAAGATGTCCACCTCATCCTCATCGTCCGATTCCTCACCCCTTTCACTGTGTACATCCCCCTCCTCACAGATTATTAATTCGTCCCCAGTCCCCACTGGAATCCACCATCTCAGGTCCCTGTGTACTTTCTAGAGGCAATTGCTGGTGAATGTCTCCACGGAGGAATTGATTATAATTCATTTTGATGAACATAATCTTCTCCACATTTTCTGGAAGTAACCTCGTACGCCGATTGCTGACAAGGTGAGCGGCTGCACTAAACACTCTTTCGGAGTACACACTGGAGGGGGGCAACTTAGGTAAAATAAAGCCAGTTTCTGCAAGGGCCTCCAAATTGCCTCTTTTTCCTGCCAGTATACGTACGGACTGTCTGACGTGCCTACTTGGATGCGGTCACTCATATAATCCTCCACCATTCTTTCAATGGTGACAGAATCATATGAAGTGACAGTAGACGACATGTCAGTAATCGTTGGCAGGTCCTTCAGTCCGGACCAGATGTCAGCACTCGCTCCAGACTGCCCTGCATCACCGCCAGCGGGTGGGCTCGGAATTCTTAGCCTTTTCCTCGCAACCCCCAGTTGAGGGAGAATGTGAAGGAGGAGCTGTTGACGGGTCACGTTCCGCTTGACTTGACAATTTTCTCACCAGCAGGTCTTTGAACCTCTGCAGACTTGTGTCTGCCGGAAAGAGAGATACAATGTAGGTTTTAAATCTAGGATCGAGTACGGTGGCCAAAATGTAGTGCTCTGATTCAACAGATTGACCACCCGTGAATCCTGGTTAAGCGAATTAAGGGCTCCATCCACAAGTCCCACATGCCTAGCGGAATCGCTCTGTTTTAGCTCCTCCTTCAATGTCTCCAGCTTCTTATGCAAAAGCCTGATGAGGGGAATGACCTGACTCAGGCTGGCAGTGTCTGAACTGACTTCACGTGTGGCAAGTTCAAAGGGTTGCAGAACCTTGCACAACGTTGAAATCATTATCCACTGAGCTTGAGTCAGGTGCATTCCCCCTCCTTTGCCTATATCGTAGACAGATGTATAGGCTTGAATGGCCTTTTGCTGCTCCTCCATCCTCTGAAGCATATAGAGGGTTGAATTCCACCTCGTTACCACCTCTTGCTTCAGATGATGGCAGGGCAGGTTCAGGACTGTTTGGTGGTGCTCCAGTCTTCGGCACGCGGTGGCTGAATGCCGAAAGTGGCCCGCAATTCTTCGGGCCACCGACAGCATCTCTTGCACGCCCCTGTCGTTTTTTAAATAATTCTGCACCACCAAATTCAATGTATGTGCAAAACATGGGACGTGCTGGAATTTGCCCAGATGTAATGCACGCACAATATTGGTGGCATTGTCCGATGTCACAAATCCCCAGGAGAGTCCAATTGGGGTAAGCCATTCTGCGATGATGTTCCTCAGTTTCCGTAAGAGGTTGTCAGCTGTGTGCCTCTTATGGAAAGCGGTGATACAAAGCATAGCCTGCCTAGGAACGAGTTGGCGTTTGCGAGATGCTGCTACTGGTGCCGCCGCTGCTGTTCTTGCTGCGGGAGGCAATACATCTACCCAGTGGGCTGTCACAGTCATATAGTCCTGAGTCTGCCCTGCTCCACTTGTCCACATGTCCGTGGTTAAGTGGACATTGGGTACAACTGCATTTTTTAGGACACTGGTGACTCTTTTTCTGACGTCTGTGTACATTTTCGGTATCGCCTGCCTAGAGAAATGGAACCTAGATGGTATTTGGTAACGGGGACACAGTACCTCAATCAAGTCTCTAGTTCCCTGTGAATTAACGGTGGATACCGGAAACACGTTTCTCATCGCCCAGGCTGCCAAGGCCTGAGTTTCCGCTTTGCAGCAGGATGACTGCTGTGATATTTCATCTTCCTCGCAAAGGACTGTTGGACAGTCAATTGCTTACTGAAAGTAGTACAAGTGGTCTTCCGACTTCCCCTCTGGGATGACGATCGACTCCCAGCAGCAACAACAGCAGCACCAGCAGCAGTAGGCGTTACACTCAAGGATGCATCGGAGGAATCCCAGGCAGGAGAGGACTCATCAGACTTGACAGTGACATGGCCTGCAGGACTATTGGCTTTCCTGTGTAAAGAGGAAATTGACACTGAGGGAGTTGGAAGTGTGGTTTGCAGGAGCTTGGTTACAAGAGGAAGGGATTTAGTGGTCAGTGGACTGCTTCCGCTGTCATCCAAAGTTTTTGAACTTGTCACTGACTTCTGATGAATGCGGTCCAGGTGACGTATAAGGGAGGATGTTCCTAGGTGGTTAACGTCCTTACCCCTACTTATTACAGCTTGACAAAGGCAACACATGGCTTGACACCAGTTGTCCGCATTTCTGTTGAAATAATTCCACACCGAAGAGGTGATTTTTTTTTTTTTATTTTGACCAGGCATGTCAATGGCCATATTCGTCCCACGGACAACAGGTGTCTCCCCGGGTGCCTGACTTAAACAAACCACCTCACCATCAGAATCCTCCTTGTCAATTTCCTCCCCAGCGCCAGCAACACCCATATCCTCATCCTGGTGTACTTCAACAGTGACATCTTCAATTTGACTATCTGGAATTGGACTGCGGGTGCTCCTTCCAGCACTTGCAGGGGGCGTGCAAATGGTGGAAGGCGCAACCTCTTCCCGTCCAGTGTTGGGAAGGTCAGGCATCGCAACCGACACAATTGGACTCTCCTTGGGGATTTGTGATTTAGAAGAACGCACAGTTCTTTGCTGTGCTTTTGCCATCTTAACTCTTTTTTTAAGTTTTCTAGCAGGAGGATGACTGCTTCCATCCTCAGGTGAAGCTGAACCACTAGCCTTGAACATAGGCCAGGGCCTCAGCCATTCCTTGCCACTCCGTGTCGTAAATGGCACATTGGCAAGTTTACGCTTCTCCTCAGACGATTTTGATTTAGATTTTTGGGTCATTTTACTGAGCTTTATTTTTTTGGATTTTACATGCTCTCTACTATGACATTGTGCATCGGCCTTGGCAGACGACGTTGATGGCATTTTATTGTCTCGGCCATGACTAGTGGCAGCAGCTTCAGCACGAGTGGAAATGGATCTTGATCTTTCCCTATTTTACCCTCCACATTTTTGGTCTCCATTTTGTAATGTGTGGAATTATATGCCAGTAATATATCAATAGCAATGGCCTACTACTATATATACTGCGCACAACTGAAATGCACCACAGGTATGGATGGATAGTATACTTGGCGACACAGAGGTAGGTAGAGCAGTGGCCTACTGTACTGTACTGCTATATATTACATACTGGTGGTCAGCAAAATTATGCACTGTCCTCTACTATATATATACTGTGCAAACCTTAAATGCACCACAGGTATGGATGGATAGTATAATTGACGACACAGAGGTAGGTAGAGCAGTGGCCTACTGTACCGTACTGCTATATATTATATACTGGTGGTCAGCAAAATTATGCACTGTACTCCTACTATATATACTACAATGCAGCACAGATATGGAGCGTTTTTAAGGCAGAGAACGTATAATACTGGTGGTCACTGGTCACTGGTCAGCAAAACTCTGCACTGTACTCCTCCTATATAATACTGGTGGTCCCCAGTCCCCACAATAAAGCAGTGTGAGCACAGATATTTGCAGCACACTGAGCACAGATATGGAGCATTTTTCAGGCAGAGAATGTATAATACTGGTGGTCACTGGTCACTGGTCAGCAAAACTCTGCACTGTACTCCTCCTATATAATACTGGTGGTCCCCAGTCCCCACAATAAAGCAGTGTGAGCACAGATATTTGCAGCACACTGAGCACAGATATGGAGCGTTTTTCAGGCAGAGAACGTAGATATTTGCAGCACACTGAGCACAGATATTTGCAGCACACTGAGCACAGATATTTGCAGCACACTGAGCACAGATATTTGCAGCACACTGTACATAGAAACTGAGAGGACGCCAGCCACGTCCTCTCACGATCATCTCCAATGCACGAGTGAAAAATGGCGGCGACGCGCGGCTCCTTATATAGAATACGAATCTAGCGAGAATCCGACCGCGGGATGATGACGTTCGGGCGTGCTCGGCTTAACCGAGCAAGGCAGGAGGATCCGAGTCTGCTCGGAACCGTGCAAACAAGGGTGAAGTTCGGGCGGGTTCGGATCCCGAGGATCCGAACCCGCTCATCACTAATTTTAATTTATAAAATAGTGTGGTATATTAAAATAGATATCACAAATATGATTGGACACGTTAGATCACATGACCATGCATTTTTCTCAATTACCGCACACCTCATGCCTGATCTACTTCCAACTATAATTTGAACCCCATCACAAAGCCACACCAGCTGTATCACTCCACAAATTTAAACCGTAACAGCTCTCACAGAGAAACTGCCAGGGACAGACTGGGGCTCCGTTTTGACCTGGGCATTTGTGAAAGCGCGCCCGTCACGGGGGGGCGTGCTGACACAATGTATGGGAGTGTGCTGTGAGTCAGGTGGGCGTGGACCCCCTATTTCCATGGAGACTGGTGGAGCGGCTAAAACAGCTGCGTGCGGCCCTCCCGGCTCTCTGTGGGACTGGCCGACTAGCCCATCGGTGCTTCTGGCATGTGCCATTTTTCATGGTTTAATAAAATAAACTGTTTTCTTTGCTAAAATCTTTTGTTATAATATTTATATACTAGTGTTGTATAACTTGTTGATAAACATCCCAGTGTACATTGCTTGTATATTGCTAAATGCTTTAGGGGGAAATGTTTGAAAAGTCGGTTGGGTATCTGTTTATTCCTGTCTATTAGAAAGGAAAAAACAGACACCCAACTGACTTTTCAAACATTTGAATTCCCCCCATTATGAATGCTTCAGAATTCTCAGCATCCAAAAACCTGTTTGTAGCACCTTCCTGCAAGTTGTGTTTTGCTGAAAGTGACACTATGGGCTTGATTCCAGAGCCGGCCCTAGCCAATATGATGCCCTAGGCAAGATTTTGGCTGGTGCCCCCTAGCACCACCACTAGTTCTGCCTCTTACCCTGCACCCCTTTCCCAGCACCATCACCCCCCACCCATAGCAGTCCTTTTTTTTGCTTTCCTACCCCCTGTAATTTAAATAGGAACAGTGTGCACATTTGGCCTTACACATATGCTGCACATTATTAGTGCCCTTATACACATAATGACACACATAGTGCCCCTTACACATATGTTACACATTATTAATGCCCTTATACACATAATGACACATGTAGTTCCCAGCGTGAGTCAACTGGCAGCTCTGCTAACGTCGGGTGCCTATTTTTTATGAAAATGCATCTTATTTGCATTGCTATGTGGCTAGGATACACAAGCAGCTTCTGCTGATTAAAATGATATGTGGCATGCCTATATACTGTGTGCGACTGTGGCTGTATCTGCATACGAAATGGTACACACAGAATATAGGCATGCCGCATATCATTTTAATCAGCAGAAGCTGCTGATGCCCCTAGGCATACCAGATGCCCTAGGCAATTGCCTAGTTTGCCTATACCTAGGGCCGGCTCTGCTTGATTCAATGGGGCATATTCAATTGTTTGAAAAGTCAGTTGGGTATCTGTTTTTTCCTATCTAATAGACAGGAAAAAAACAGACACCCAACCGACTTTTCAAACATTTGAATTCCCCCCAATGTGTCCTGAGAGGCGAGTTGTAACGGTGTGGAAATTCTAGCAACAGCAGCTCATCTCGCCTTCCTACTGGCCCAGTCTCACCCAGGACTCACAGATTGTTGTACACACTAGAGATGAGCGGGTTCGGTTTCTCTGAATCCGAACCCGCCCGAACTTCATGTTTTTTTACACGGGTCCGAGCGACTCGGATCTTCCCGCCTTGCTCGGTTAACCCGAGCGCGCCCGAACGTCATCATCACGCTGTCGGATTCTCGCGAGGCTCGGATTCTATCGCGAGACTCGGATTCTATATAAGGAGCCGCGCGTCGCTGCCATTTTCACACGTGCATTGAGATTGATAGGGAGAGGACGTGGCTGGCGTCCTCTCCGTTTAGAAATTAAAATAGATAGGAGAGTGAGAGTGAGACACTTCATTTACTTACTGGAGCTTAGGAGGAGTTATACTAGTGACTGATGACCAGTGACCTGACCCACCAGTGCAGTTTTATAATTTATTATTATTTAATAATCCGTTCTGTTCTTGTTCTCTGCCTGAAAAAAACGATACACAGTGACTCAGTCACACTCACATACCATATCTGTGCTCAGCCCAGTGTGCTGCATCATCTATGTATAATATCTGACTGTGCTCACACAGCTTAATTGTGGGGGAGACTGGGGAGCAGTTATAGGTTATAGCAGGAGCCAGGAGTACATATTAAACAGTGCACACTTTTGCTGCCAGAGTGCCACTGCCAGTGTGACTGACCACTGACCACTGTGACCAGTGACCTGACCACACTGACCACCATTATAGTATATTGTGATTGTCTGCCTGAAAAAGTACACTCGTCGTGTGACTTGTGTGGTGTTTTTTTATTCTATAAAAATTAAAAAACTAATTCTGCTGACAGACAGTGTCCAGCAGGTCCCTCATTATATAATATATACCTGTCCGGCTGCAGTAGTGATATATATATATTTTTTATATCATTATTTATCATCCAGTCTATACTAGCAGCAGACACAGTACAGTAGTTCACGGCTGTAGCTACTTCTGTGTCGGCACTCGGCAGTCCATCCATAATTGTATACCACCTACCCGTGGTTTTTTTTTTCTTTCTTCTTTATACATACTACATCTCATTATCATCCAGTCTATATTAGCAGCAGACACAGTACAGTACGGTAGTCCACGGCTGTAGCTACCTCTGTGTCGGCACTCGGCAGTCCATCCATAATTGTATACCACCTACCCGTGGTTTTTTTTTCTTTCTTCTTTATACATACTACATCTCATTATCATCCAGTCTATATTAGCAGCAGACACAGTACAGTATGGTAGTCCACGCCTGTAGCTACCTCTGTGTCGGCACTCGGCAGTCCATCCATAATTGTATACCACCTACCCGTGGTTTTTTTTTTCTTTCTTCTTTATACATACTACATCTCATTATCATCCAGTTTATATTAGCAGCAGACACAGTACAGTACGGTAGTCCACGGCTGTAGCTATCTCTGTGTCGGCACTCGGCAGTCCATCCATAATTGTATACCACCTACCCGTGGTTTTTTTTTTCTTTCTTCTTTATACATACTACATCTCATTATCAACCAGTCTATATTAGCAGCAGACACAGTACGGTAGTTCACGGCTGTAGCTACCTCTGTGTCGGCACTCGGCAGTCCATCCATAATTGTATACCACCTACCCGTGGTTTTTTTTTTCTTTCTTCTTTATACATACTACATCTCATTATCATCCAGTCTATATTAGCAGCAGACACAGTACAGTACGGTAGTCCACGGCTGTAGCTACCTCTGTGTCGGCACTCGGCAGTCCATCCATAATTGTATACCACCTACCCGTGGTTTTTTTTTTCTTTCTTCTTTATACATACTACATATCATTATCATCCAGTCTATATTAGCAGCAGACACAGTACAGTACGGTAGTCCACGGCTGTAGCTACCTCTGTGTCGGCACTCAGCAGTCCATCCATAATTGTATACCACCTACCCGTGGTTTTTTTTTTTTTTCTTCTTTATACATACTACATCTCATTATCAACCAGTCTATATTAGCAGCAGACACAGTACGGTAGTTCACGGCTGTAGCTACCTCTGTGTCGGCACTCGGCAGTCCATCCATAATTGTATACCACCTACCCGTGGTTTTTTTTTCTTTCTTCTTTATACATACTACATCTCATTATCATCCAGTCTATATTAGCAGCAGACACAGTACAGTACGGTAGTCCACGGCTGTAGCTACCTCTGTGTCGGCACTCGGCAGTCCATCCATAATTGTATACCACCTACCCGTGGGTTTTTTTTTCTTTCTTCTTTATACATACTACATCTCATTATCATCCAGTCTATATTAGCAGCAGACACAGTACAGTACGGTAGTCCACGGCTGTAGCTACCTCTGTGTCGGCACTCGGCAGTCCATCCATAATTGTATACCACCTACCCGTGGTTTTTTTTTCTTTCTTCTTTATACATACTACATCTCATTATCAACCAGTCTATATTAGCAGCAGACACAGTACGGTAGTTCACGGCTGTAGCTACCTCTGTGTCGGCACTCGGCAGTCCATCCATAATTGTATACCACCTACCCGTGGTTTTTTTTTCTTTCTTCTTTATACATACTACATCTAATTATCATCCAGTCTATATTAGCAGCAGACACAGTACAGTACGGTAGACCACGGCTGTAGCTACCTCTGTGTCGGCACTCGGCAGTCCATCCATAATTGTATACCACCTACCCGTGGTTTTTTTTTTCTTTCTTCTTTATACATACTACATCTCATTATCATCCAGTCTATATTAGCAGCAGACACAGTACAGTACGGTAGTCCACGGCTGTAGCTACCTCTGTGTCGGCACTCGGCAGTCCATCCATAATTGTATACCACCTACCCGTGGTTTTTTTTTTTCTTTCTTCTTTATACATACTACATCTCATTATCAACCAGTCTATATTAGCAGCAGACACAGTACGGTAGTTCACGGCTGTAGCTACCTCTGTGTCGGCACTCGGCAGTCCATCCATAATTGTATACTAGTATCCATCCATCTCCATTGTTTACCTGAGGTGCCTTTTAGTTGTGCCTATTAAAATATGGAGAACAAAAATGTTGAGGTTCCAAAATTAGGGAAAGATCAAGATCCACTTCCACCTCGTGCTGAAGCTGCTGCCACTAGTCATGGCCGAGACGATGAAATGCCAGCAACGTCGTCTGCCAAGGCCGATGCCCAATGTCATAGTACAGAGCATGTCAAATCCAAAACACCAAATATCAGTAAAAAAAGGACTCCAAAACCTAAAATAAAATTGTCGGAGGAGAAGCGTAAACTTGCCAATATGCCATTTACCACACGGAGTGGCAAGGAACGGCTGAGGCCCTGGCCTATGTTCATGGCTAGTGGTTCAGCTTCACATGAGGATGGAAGCACTCAGCCTCTCGCTAGAAAACTGAAAAGACTCAAGCTGGCAAAAGCACCGCAAAGAACTGTGCGTTCTTCGAAATCCCAAATCCACAAGGAGAGTCCAATTGTGTCGGTTGCGATGCCTGACCTTCCCAACACTGGACGTGAAGAGCATGCGCCTTCCACCATTTGCACGCCCCCCGCAAGTGCTGGAAGGAGCACCCGCAGTCCAGTTCCTGATAGTCAGATTGAAGATGTCAGTGTTGAAGTAAACCAGGATGAGGAGGATATGGGTGTTGCTGGCGCTGGGGAGGAAATTGACCAGGAGGATTCTGATGGTGAGGTGGTTTGTTTAAGTCAGGCACCCGGGGAGACACCTGTTGTCCGTGGGAGGAATATGGCCGTTGACATGCCTGGTGAAAATACCAAAAAAATCAGCTCTTCGGTGTGGAGGTATTTCAACAGAAAAGCGGACAACAGGTGTCAAGCCGTGTGTTGCCTTTGTCAAGCTGTAATAAGTAGGGGTGAGGACGTTAACCACCTCGGAACATCCTCCCTTATACGTCACCTGCAGCGCATTCATAATAAGTCAGTGACAAGTTCAAAAACTTTGGGCGACAGCGGAAGCAGTCCACTGACCAGTAAATCCCTTCCTCTTGTAACCAAGCTCACGCAAACCACCCCACCAACTCCCTCAGTGTCAATTTCCTCCTTCCCCAGGAATGCCAATAGTCCTGCAGGCCATGTCACTGGCAATTCTGACGAGTCCTCTCCTGCCTGGGATTCCTCCGATGCATCCTTGCGTGTAACGCCTACTGCTGCTGGCGCTGCTGTTGTTGCTGCTGGGAGTCGATGGTCATCCCAGAGGGGAAGTCGTAAGCCCACTTGTACTACTTCCAGTAAGCAATTGACTGTCCAACAGTCCTTTGCGAGGAAGATGAAATATCACAGCAGTCATCCTGCTGCAAAGCGGATAACTGAGGCCTTGACAACTATGTTGGTGTTAGACGTGCGTCCGGTATCCGCCGTTAGTTCACAGGGAACTAGACAATTTATTGAGGCAGTGTGCCCCCGTTACCAAATACCATCTAGGTTCCACTTCTCTAGGCAGGCGATACCGAGAATGTACACGGACGTCAGAAAAAGACTCACCAGTGTCCTAAAAAATGCAGTTGTACCCAATGTCCACTTAACCACGGACATGTGGACAAGTGGAGCAGGGCAGGGTCAGGACTATATGACTGTGACAGCCCACTGGGTAGATG
Organism: Pseudophryne corroboree; assembly: GCF_028390025.1. Lineage (NCBI taxonomy): Eukaryota > Metazoa > Chordata > Amphibia > Anura > Myobatrachidae > Pseudophryne > Pseudophryne corroboree. The sequence goes on along the minus strand of NC_086453.1, from coordinate 315,502,703 downwards.
TATGGACTCCCGCCGCAAGAACAGCAGCGGCGGCACCAGTAGCAGCATCTCGCAAACGCCAACTCTTTCCTAGGCAGGCTACGCTTTGTATCACCGCTTTCCAGAATACGCACACAGCTGAAAACCTCTTACGGCAACTGAGGAAGATCATCGCAGAATGGCTTACCCCAATTGGACTCTCCTGTGGATTTGTGGCATCGGACAACGCCAGCAATATTGTGTGTGCATTAAATATGGGCAAATTCCAGCACGTCCCATGTTTTGCACATACCTTGAATTTGGTGGTGCAGAATTTTTTTAAAAACGACAGGGGCGTGCAAGAGATGCTGTCGGTGGCCAGAAGAATTGCGGGACACTTTCGGCGTACAGGCACCACGTACAGAAGACTGGAGCACCACCAAAAACTACTGAACCTGCCCTGCCATCATCTGAAGCAAGAAGTGGTAACGAGGTGGAATTCAACCCTCTATATGCTTCAGAGGTTGGAGGAGCAGCAAAAGGCCATTCAAGCCTATACAATTGAGCACGATATAGGAGGTGGAATGCACCTGTCTCAAGTGCAGTGGAGAATGATTTCAACGTTGTGCAAGGTTCTGATGCCCTTTGAACTTGCCACACGTGAAGTCAGTTCAGACACTGCCAGCCTGAGTCAGGTCATTCCCCTCATCAGGCTTTTGCAGAAGAAGCTGGAGACATTGAAGGAGGAGCTAACACGGAGCGATTCCGCTAGGCATGTGGGACTTGTGGATGGAGCCCTTAATTCGCTTAACAAGGATTCACGGGTGGTCAATCTGTTGAAATCAGAGCACTACATTTTGGCCACCGTGCTCGATCCTAGATTTAAAGCCTACCTTGGATCTCTCTTTCCGGCAGACACAAGTCTGCTGGGGTTGAAAGACCTGCTGGTGAGAAAATTGTCAAGTCAAGCGGAACGCGACCTGTCAACATCTCCTCCTTCACATTCTCCCGCAACTGGGGGTGCGAGGAAAAGGCTCAGAATTCCGAGCCCACCCGCTGGCGGTGATGCAGGGCAGTCTGGAGCGACTGCTGATGCTGACATCTGGTCCGGACTGAAGGACCTGACAACGATTACGGACATGTCGTCTACTGTCACTGCATATGGTTCTCTCACCATTGAAAGAATGGTGGAGGATTATATGAGTGACCGCATCCAAGTAGGCACGTCACACAGTCCGTACTTATACTGGCAGGAAAAAGAGGCAATTTGGAGGCCCTTGCACAAACTGGCTTTATTCTACCTAAGTTGCCCTCCCACAAGTGTGTACTCCAAAAGAGTGTTTAGTGCCGCCGCTCACCTTGTCAGCAATCGGCGTACGAGGTTACATCCAGAAAATGTGGAGAAGATGATGTTCATTAAAATGAATTATAATCAATTCCTCCGTGGAGACATTGACCAGCAGCAATTGCCTCCACAAAGTACACAGGGAGCTGAGATGGTGGATTCCAGTGGGGACGAATTGATAATCTGTGAGGAGGGGGATGTACACGGTGATATATCGGAGGATGATGATGAGGTGGACATCTTGCCTCTGTAGAGCCAGTTTGTGCAAGGAGAGATTAATTGCTTCTTTTTTGGTGGGGGTCCAAACCAACCCGTCATTTCAGTCACAGTCGTGTGGCAGACCCTGTCACTGAAATGATGGGTTGGTTAAAGTGTGCATGTCCTGTTTATACAACATAAGGGTGGGTGGGCGGGCCCAAGGACAATTCCATCTTGCACCTCTTTTTTCTTTAATTTTTCTTTGCGTCATGTGCTGTTTGGGGAGGGTTTTTTGGAAGGGACATCCTGCGTGACACTGCAGTGCCACTCCTAGATGGGCCCGGTGTTTGTGTCGGCCACTAGGGTCGCTTATCTTACTCACACAGCTACCTCATTGCGCCTCTTTTTTTCTTTGCGTCATGTGCTGTTTGGGGAGGGTTTTTTGGAAGGTACATCCTGCGTGACACTGCAGTGCCACTCCTAGATGGGCCCGGTGTTTGTGTCGGCCACTAGGGTCGCTTATCTTACTCACACAGCTACCTCATTGCGCCTCTTTTTTTCTTTGCATCATGTGCTCTTTGGGGAGGGTTTTTTGGAAGGGACATCCTGCGTGACACTGCAGTGCCACTCCTAGATGGGCCCGGTGTTTGTGTCGGCCACTAGGGTCGCTTATCTTACTCACACAGCTACCTCATTGCGCCTCTTTTTTTCTTTGCGTCATGTGCTGTTTGGGGAGGGTTTTTTGGAAGGGACATCCTGCGTGACACTGCAGTGACACTCCTAGATGGGCCCGGTGTTTGTGTCGGCCACTAGGGTCGCTTAGCTTAGTCATCCAGCGACCTAGGTGCAAATTTTAGGACTAAAAATAATATTGTGAGGTGTGAGGTATTCAGAATAGACTGAAAATGAGTGTAAATTATGGTTTTTGAGGTTAATAATACTTTGGGATCAAAATGACCCCCAAATTCTATGATTTAAGCTGTTTTTTAGTGTTTTTTGAAAAAAACACCCGAATCCAAAACACACCCGAATCCGACAAAAAAAATTCGGTTAGGTTTTGCCAAAACGCGGTCGAACCCAAAACACGGCCGCGGAACCGAACCCAAAACCAAAACACAAAACCCGAAAAATTTCCGGCGCTCATCTCTAGTACACACCTCTACAAACAAAAATCACCAAGTCCGGAGCTACCATAATTGCGAAATATAGAAACACTTAGGGGCCCTATACACTAGCCGATCCGCCGCCGAGCTGCCCGACGGCGGATACGGCCGACGAGCGACCCGGCGGCGGGGGGGCAGTGACGGGGGGAGTGAAGTTTCTTCACTCCCCCCGTCACGCGGCTCCATTGAAGTGCAGGCAAATATGGACGAGATCGTCCATATTGGCCTGCATGCACAGCCGACGGGAGACCAGCGATGAACGAGCGCGGGGACGCGCATCGTTCATCGCTGGAGCCTCCACACTGAAAGATATGAACGGGTTCTCGTTCATTTATGAACGAGATCGTTCATATCTTTCCAAAAATCGGCCAGTGTGTAGGGCCTATTACACACTTAGGGGTAAATTTACTAAAGTTTCTAAAAGTGAAAACAGATTCTCTCAATCATTTCTTTATTGCATACTAGGAAATGATAGAGAGAATTTAATAGGTTGCTATTGGCAAAAACATCACCTCTTTTCACTTTTAGAAGCTTTACAAAATTTACCTCTTAGACTCCCCAGGCAAGTCTATTTGACTCTACCCCTATAACTACCGTATGTTACTGTTTATCTTATTTATTTCAACACCAGCAGATTCCAATAACTTTGAGGCAATGTAGATTCAAGTTCCGATACTACAGAGTTGGCTGATTTTCCAGGAAGAAAGTTAAAATTTTTGAGTTTTCTGCTTATTTTTTCCAAAATATACTTTTATCATTCAACCAATCAAAGCACTATGGGGCCTATTTATAACCACCCCCATCCTTGGATGCAGATGTCATGTGATAAAATCGCCCAAACTCACACTGCGATAATTTATTACATCTCAGGGATGTATCGCAGGGATGTGGTGCCGCGGATGGCTGTCTCGGTGCTGCTCTGCCAAGCAGCCTTCATTTTTACGTGTATAATAGGTCTAATATGTCAAGTCTATCGTACAGTTGTAATGTGCAGTATGAACTCATACGTGTAATGTTTGTAATGTATGCTACGTTCTTCCCCCTTCTTATGCTATGTATTCCCCCTTCACGTTGCTGCTTGGCAATGCATTGTACCACAAAGAATTCTTAAGCTAGCCATACATCAGGAAGATATCGTTCCAACCAGCCAACTAGTTGGCTGCTTGGAACGATAATCTGGCAGTGTGCGGGAGCAAACGATTATCAGCAGTTTACTCCCACACGCTAAACAACGGCCAGAAATGGGTGGTCCAACTAGTTGGGGAAATCAAACTTGTTTGATTTTCCTAAATAATCGTTCAGGTGTAGAAGAAACTTTCCCCTCAACTGAACGATAAGTAGGCGGATACTGGCCAGCAGCGTCCACCTAATTTAGTCACCATCCACATTGCCATCATTGCTGGGCTGCCCCTAACAGCAGTGGTGTGGGAGCTGGGAGCAGGACCAGGGGTAACAGCTGCAATCCATCACTGCCGACATACCCCTCGGGATCAGCGCAGAGGTGCAGATGAAGGACCAGAGCTGATGGTGCATGTCACTGCCACTACCCTTCTCCACCGGCACACGCGGTCGCTGTGTCCCCCATCCCCCGACACCTGTTCACCGTGCCCTCCCCCCGCCGATACCTGCTCTCTAGCACCTCAGTACAGCCGGATGTGGCACTGTGCATAGATAGATACCTGTCTGACAGTGTCAGCAGCTGAGTGGCAGGAGAGCGGCCGTGATCATCTGGCACCTTATAAACACCCTCTGTCACACTGTGAACACCACCCGGGAGAGCACCTGCAGTCTGCCCAGACTACCTATCTATCATCACCTACCTGCCCATACAGCAGCAGCTTATGCAAGGGTTGAGACAGCAGCAACAGGTCTGCGCCTGACCCACCACCCCCGCCTGTACTCTCGTACAGAGGCCACTTCAGAAGATAGCAGAGGGAGAGGTAGCAGCAGCTCCATGTCCGACCCCCCGCGCCTGTACAGCTGCCACTGTGCACCTCCACCTGGGACAGCAGGCACTGTCACCCCGGTTCCATGCCAGCAGCAGAGATAACTGCTTCTGCTGGGGAGTGATGTGCTGGCAGCAGTCGCTGCAGAGGGAAACAGATAGAAGCAGCAGCAGCACAGCTAATTAATCCTGCTGCCTCGCATCTCTGTATTACTAACCCCCCCACATACACACACACACACACACACACACACACACACACACACACACACACACACACACACACACAAACCCCTCCAGAACAGCATACAGGGCATTGTGCCCCCACAACTACCCCACAGTGACAGCAGGCAGGCACCACATACGCCCCCTGCAATACAAATAGCACTGCACAGCTGACTTACCACCCTCCTCATCCTCATGGTACAAGCGCCATTGTGGTACTGCACAAGCACCAATAGTACTGCACAAACAACACACACACACACACACACACACACATAGTACAGATGGCACTTCACCCTGCCTGCAGACCCGCAACCCCCCTCTCTAGTACAGTACAGGTGCACCTCCAATACCCCCCAATACATATGGCACCTGCCATCCCCCACAGTCCAAACAGCCACCAGCACACACAGCCCAGCGCAACTCCGGTTACCACCCCACCCCCACAGTACATGCAGGCGGCACCGCACCCCTACACAATCCGCTACCCCCTCTAGTACAGTATAGACACACCTCCAACAACCCCTCACCCCCCACCTCAGTGGAAAATTATTGTCGGAATTAATAGCTTTAATCCAGGAGCTGAGAGTATTGTGACAGTATCTTACATGCACTGAATTTGTAAAGTATAATTTATCTTGTACAAATGTGTTGTACAGTATGTCTTGGAAAAAGCACACCTTCTACATTGTGTTATAGATAGATAGATAGATAGATAGATAGATAGATAGATAGATAGATAGATAGATAGATAGATAGATAGATTGATTTAACATGTAGGCAGACACTGTGACCTCACAACCTGATGAGAGCTTACCGGTTCCTTGCTGTGTGAGGCCATCTAAATACATTTATAGGCGGGGAAGGCTCCGAACATGCGGCTCCGATACGGGGTGAGCAGGAAGTGGGCGCTTCACATCCCGGCAGGGTAACGGAGGAAGTTACCGCACAACTGCTGCTGGGGTCAGGCTCCCACCACCAGCAGCGTGGAGACAGGGAAAATGAGGAAATGGAGGTGATCACTGATGCCGCTGCGGAAAGGTGGATTTAGACCTCACGGGGCCCTAAGCAAGACACCAATTTGGGGCCCCCCTTCCTCAAACAATACATACTGCAGCACTACTGTATATGGGCCTAATTCATGATTGCATTCTGCAGCCGATGTTCACGCAAGCAAGTGATTACTGGTAGACTACACTGGTCACAAGAGCCCTTGTGATCTTGCTTGCAGTGAGGCGAGGGTGCATCGAACTCTACAGGAGGCATTCGATATCCGGGTGTCGGGATCCCAGCGCTCTGCATACCAGCGTTGGGATAACGACAACTATTCTCCCTCTTGGGGTGTCCACAACACCCCTGGAGGGAGAATAAATAGCATGGTGTGTGCAGCGCGCCACCTTGACCACAGCGTGGTGAGTGCAGCGAGCCCGCAAGGGACTCTTTTGCGCTCACCCCGCTGCCGGGATTCCGGCGGTCGGGATCATAGTACTCCTGATCTCTACAGCTACTGCTATGAAATAATATAGTGCAATATCAGTGTATGAGGAGGGTATTAGGACAGGGCTGTCAGTGCAGAGAGGGGGTATTAGGACAGGGCTGTGAGTGCAGAGAGGGGGGTATTAGGACAGGGCTGTCAGTGCAGAGAGGGGGTATTAGGACAGGGCTGTGAGTGCAGAGAGGGGGGTATTAGGACAGGGCTGTCAGTGCAGAGAGGGGGTATTAGGACAGGGCTGTGAGTGCAGAGAGGGGGTATTAGGACAGTGCTGTGAGTGCAGAGAGGGGGGTATTAGGACAGGGCTGTGAGTGCAGAGAGGGGGTATTAGGACAGGGCTGTGGGTGCAGAGAGGGGGTATTAGGACAGGGCTGTCAGTGCAGAGAGGGGGTATTAGGACAGGGCTGTGAGTGCAGAGAGGGGGTATTAGGACAGGGCTGTGAGTGCAGAGAGGGGGTATTAGGACAGGGCTGTGAGTGCAGAGAGGGGGTATTAGGACAGGGCTGTCAGTGCAGGGGAGTATGGGGTTAGGACAGGGCTGTCAGTGCAAAGAGGGGGGCATTAGGACAGGGCTGTCAGTGCAGGGGGAGGTAGGGGGTTAGGAGGACAGGGCTGTGAGTGCAGAGAGGGGGGCATTAGGGCAGGGATGTAAGTGCAGGGGGGTAGGGGGTTAGGAGGACAGGGCTGTGAGTGCAGAGAGGGGGTATCAGGCTATCCTGTGAGGTCAGATAGCATATTTCAATTTAACACAGTGACAGGCACAAGTGTTATTTTACAATTAGGAGTTGGTAGTGCATGCATCTATAATGGGACTTGTAGTCCCACCTCCATAGTAGCTAAAATGGTGCACTTTATGTAGTACCAGCACCACAGGCGTGCGCAGCACATTTTATTAGAGGGTGCACCATCGAAATGGTGTGTCTAGCACCGCCTTTTGGGTATGTATAGCACCATCTATTGACGGTCAACACAATATAAATATCCACCCTTGTAGCAATCCTAATAAAGCAGATGCATTGTCAGATGTTGTGGTGTGCACCAAACAAACACCCCTGATGGCACTCACTGCAATTACACTGCTCCTCCTCAGCCTGGTCTGGCTCCCCCTCTCTTTCCCCTGCAAGCTGCAGCAGCTTAATTACAAGTCAGCCACTCACTGACACTGATACTCGCAGACTAGTACTGCTGCTGCTGGAAAAACGAATGACGTGTCAATGCTGCTGCCGACCGCCTGCCAGTATTGAATTTGTTTTCCTAAGAGGAACGCTGGCTGCATGCTGATCCTCATAAGTGGCTGGCGTTGGCATAGGAGAGAGGTGGGCGTGTGACGGCTGGGCGTGCAGGCAGCATGACATCATCACGTCACATCACGCTGTTTTAGTACATGGAAGTGGAGCCGGGAGTTTGAAAGCCGGTGGCAGTGGCACCCTTGATTAACCCAGGCGTCCGGTCAGTAATACAGTCCTGACAGGGTGCAGCGCAGAGTGGACAGTAATCAGCCTGCTCAGCGATCGCTGCATCAGGCATGTGAGATCAAGGTGCCAGACATTAGGGGGTGCCTGTGCGCACCAGGCACCCCCCCTGCGCACGCCTATGACCAGCACTACCTAATGGGACTTTAGTATCAATGTCCTCTCTGTATGTCCCCATTCATTGTATATATTTACAGGTGTGCCTATTCATTAATATATTATTACTGGTGCACAACCAGATCCCCAGGGTCTTACCCGATGTCTGGCCGCACATTCTATTCCCCTGTTCAGTCCTGTTGGACAGCGGCGTGACTATTCCCAGTTCAGTCACAGTGTAATCCTGTCACGCTGGAGAGGGGAAGGACCTTGTAAGATGGTGCCCGCATGGGTAGCCTGCACTCAGTCTCTTGGTGAAGACCAGGAAGAGCTGCACCAGTGGTGTAACTAGGTATTTTGGCGCTGTGTGCAAGAAATGGCATTGGCGCCCCCCCCCCCCACGCAAGACAGGAGCAGTGCGCGCCGCAGGTGCGCAAAAACATATATAGGGCGTGGCTTCATGGGGAAGGGGCGTGGCCACAAAATAATGCCAATTCATACTACGGTGCATAGTAGTCTCCATTATTCAAATTACGCTGCACAGTAGCGCCACTACACCGGGTAGAGACCCTTTTTACAAATTACGGCAGAAGGCGTGCCTTTTTACACATTACGGCAGACAGCGTCCCCCTTTTTACACATTGCAGCAGACAGTCCCCCTTATTACACATTACGGCAGACAGCGTCCCCCTTTTTACACATTACGGCAGACAGTCCCCCTTATTACACATTACGGCAGACAGCGTCCCCTTTTTACACATTACGGCAGACAGCTTCCCCTTTTTACACGTTACGGCAGACGGCATCCCTTTTTTTACACATTACGGCAGACAACGTCCCCCTTATTACACATTACGGCAGACAGCGTCCCCCTTTTTACACATTACGGCAGACAACGTCCCCTTTATTACACATTATGGCAGACAGAGTCCCCCTTAGTACACATTACGGCAGACGGCGTCCCCCTTATTACACATTACGGCAGACAGCTTCCCCTTTTTTAAACATTACTGCAGACAACGCCCCCCTTATTATACATTACGGCAGACAGCGTCCCCCTTATTACACATTACGGCAGACAACGTACCCCTTATTACACATTACGGCAGACAGAGTCCCTCTTATTACACATTACGGCAGACGGCGTCCCCCTTATTACACATTACGTCAGACAACGTCCCCTTTTTTAAACATTACTGCAGACAACGCCCCCCTTATTACACATTACGGCAGACAGCGTCCCCCTTATTACACATTACGGCAGACAGTCCCCCTTATTACACATTACGGCAGACAGCGTCCCCTTTTTACACATTACGGCAGACAGCTTCCCCTTTTTACACGTTACGGCAGACGGCATCCCCTTTTTTACACATTACGGCAGACAACGTCCCCCTTATTACACATTACGGCAGACAGCGTCCCCCTTTTTACACGTTACGGCAGACAGCGTCCCCCTTTTTACACATTACGGCAGACAACGTCCCCTTTATTACACATTACGGCAGACAGAGTCCCCCTTAGTACACATTACGGCAGACGGCGTCCGCCTTATTACACATTATGGCAGACAGCTTCCCCTTTTTTAAACATTACGGCAGACAGCGTCCCCCTTATTACACATTACGGCAGACAACGTCCCCCTTATTACACATTACGGCAGACGGCGTCCCCCTTATTACACATTACGGCAGACAACGTCCCCTTTTTTAAACATTACTGCAGACAACGCCCCCCTTATTACACATTACGGCAGACAGCGTCCCCCTTATTACACATTACGGCAGACAGCGTCCCCTTTTTGTACATATTATGGCAGACAGCGTCCCCTTTTTGTACATATTATGGCAGACAGCATCCCCCTTTTTACACATTACGGCAGCCAGTCCCCCTTTTTACACATTGCGGCAGCCAGTCCCCCTTTTTACACATTGCGGCATCCAGTCCCCCTTTTTACACATTGCGGCAGACAAACACCAGAGAGAGAGAGAGAAAGAGAGAGAGAGAGAGAGAGACAGAAGGGGAGAGAGAAAGAGAGAGAGAGCTATATACTTACTATCTCTCAGGCACCTCGTGCTGGCAGAGATCCCGGGCAGCCACAGTGGAGAAGGAGGAGGAGGGAGGGGGACTTGAGCCGCAGCAGCGCTATGTCATTGGTAGCGGCGCCGCTGCAGCACTCCCCTCTCCTTCCGTATTGGCTGGCCGCTGCTGAGAATGCTGGGATGAGGGAACCGCATCTGTGACTGACAAAGCAGACTGTGGGCTTGAGCTGGTGTCGACTCCCACCAGCAGCTGTCCAATCATGTGTGCTGACAGCCTGCTGGAGCCTGGCAGCTCAGATGTATTTTGAAAATATGAAGTCTGCAGCGATGTTCCTTCACCAGCCGGGACCTAGCCTGTGTATCCTAGCGGTAAATCCGCCCCTGCCGCTGCGTATGGGTGATTGAACCAGCGGATCCAGCACTGGATCCACTGTCCAATCACATCGGTCCCTGTCAACGAGGCACTTATATTAGTTCTGCTTTCTGCACTTTTTTCAATGGGCTTTTACAGCCCAGTGCTTGGCCCCGCCCCCGCTTTATCCTCATTCCCGTTGTCAACGGGAAGCACTGTTTTCGGTGCCTCCTGAACTATTTAAATGTACTAAAATTATTAGAATAATATAACGAAGATACTTAAGACACAAAATATGTGTCATAAGTATCTTCTTTGTATTATTTTAATCATTAATGACAGGGGAGGCACTGCCCTGCCTCCTCTGACTGCACATTCCTGGTCTAAACTGCATTGCACGGGTACAAAGCGGATCAACGCTCAGCGATGGGTTTGTGCGAAGAATCCATTCGCACGGGTGAAGGCAAGGAAATTGACAGGGAGAATGCGTTTGTGGGTGTTAACTGACCGTTTTCTCGGAGTGGTTGGAAAAATGCAGGCGTGTCCATGCATTTGCAGGGAGGGTTCCTGACGTCAATTCCGGTCCCGGACAGGTTGATGTGATCGCATCGGCTGAGTAAGTCCTGGGCTACTCAGAGACTGCACAAAATCTGTTTGTACAGCTCTGCTACACATGCGTTCGCACACTTGCACACCTAAAACATACTCCCCCTGTAGGTGGTGACTATCTGTTCACAACAGTGCAAAAATCGCCTGCTAACGATCAGGTCTGAATTAGGCCCTGAGTTATAATGTGCTATAAGGGGCACTTCTGTGTGGCATAATGTGCTATAAGGGGCACTACTGTGTGGCATAATGTGCTATAAGGGGCACTACTGTGTGGCATAATGTGCTATAAGGGGCACTACTGTGTGGCATAATGTGCTATAAAGGGCACTACTGTGTGGCATAATGTGAATAAGGGGCCTAACTGTGTGGTGTAATATGTTTAAGGGGTACTACTGTGTGGCATAATGTGTGGTGTAACGTGAATAAGGGGCACTACAGTGGTGTAATGTGAACAAGGGGCAGTTCTGTGTGGTGTATTATGAATTGAATCTATTGTGTAGCCATGTCCCTGTTTAAAATATAGGGGGATTTCCAATGCTCTTTCTGGCAAAGGGCAGCAAAATGTTTAGTTATTGCTCTGGTACAAATAAATATTTGTATCTGCTGTGCACACTTATCTGGGCCAGCTCTGGATCAAGCATTCATCATTGTCACCAATGACATCCCCAAGCCCCTGACACCCAAGGCAGTCCCTCCATATCCTCCTCATCGCTCTGCAACTTCTCTCCCCAATGGCCTGGGAGGTGACCTCACTGCAGCTTTCCACCTATAAGCCAGTTCTAGCTGTGTCAGTGCACTACACATCACAGCTCTGCCCAGTGGCGTAAGTTTGTCTCAGTTGCCCGGAGGCAAGATAAATATTGCCCCCCCCCCCTATGTTTATATAAATGTGTGTGTGTGTGTGTGTGTGTGTGTGTGTGTGTGTGTGTGTGTGTATATTGAGTGTTCTGAAAAATTTGTATATATCGTATACATATATTTCATTGTCATTTATTTTAAATCACACAATTCTTAGCAGTCATACCCAGCATTAGAACCCATGACCTGTTACACTGACAGCAGACACTTTACTGATAGAGATATTTGCTCCTGTAGAGGAAGCATGAGAATTCTAACTATATGAAGTTACGTGTAATTGTCAGATATATATAGTTAGAATTCTCATGCTGCCTATACAGGAGCAAATAGCTTCATCAGTGCGGTGTCTGCCTCCAGTGTAATAGGTCGTGTGTTCTAACCCGGGGTACGACATTTGTAAAATGTGTGACTTGTTAGGTACAGGGAGCAGCGAGGAAGTCGGCCACTGAAGAGATAGCGGAGGCTATCAGTTAACTTAACCAAATGGTGTCACAGAATGGGAGAGGTGTCCCCCTTCAGAGCAGGAGTCCGGCGGCAGATGACTCCACTGCCTCCCAGAGTTACGCCTCTGGCTCTGCCTCTGCCACTGCAGTGACCCTACAAGCACACTTACTCCCCTTCATACTGTCTATGACATCACTGGTCCCTGTAAGTGAGTACACTCTTTTACACAATACATGGGGGTGATTCCGAGTTGTTCGCTCGCTAGCTGCTTTTAGCAGCATTGCACACGCTAAGCCGCCGCCTACTGGGAGTGTATCGTAGCATAGCAGAATTGCGATCAAAAGCTTCGCTAATTTTCTCGTAACGATTACCCCGCAGTTTCTGAGTAGCTTCAGACTTACTCAGCCATTGCGACCAGCTCAGTCCTTTTCGTTCCTGGTTTGACGTCACAAACACACCCAGCGTTCGCCCAGCCACTCCCCCGTTTCTCCAGCCACTCCCGCGTTTTGGAACTCGAAAGCCTGCGTTTTTCCGCACACTCCCATAAAACGTCCAGTTTCCGCCCAGAAACACCCACTTCCTGTCAATCATACTACGATCACCACAGCGATGAAAAAGCTTCGTTATACCGTGAGTAAAATACCTAACGTTTGTGTAAAATAACTAAGCACATGCGCTCTGCGAACATTGCACATGCGCAGTTTGCGGATAATCGCAGTATAGCAAAAATCGGCAATGAGCGAACAACTCGGAATGACCCCCCATGTCTGATAACTATTAGGCTTCTGTAGAGTTGTAGAGTGGGGCAATATGGAACAGCTCTGCTCTCTCTGTCAACATTTGCAAGAAAACAAAGACGGTTTGGAATAAAATGAAATGATTGTAAAGAAATCGTATTTATTTAGAAAATTAAACTGCCATTTTTAAAGACTGTACAACAGATAAACACATCATCGGAATACATTTGTTTGTCCTATATATTATTTATATGAATGTCTCTTACAGCCCAGTGTAGATTACTCATGCATTGTGGATTTATCAGAGAGAGACCTGCCATGCCATCTCGATTACTCATTTTGTCTGATAAAACTAACATATTTTCAGTCAATAATAAAGAGCGCCTTCTAGTGGCCATATTTAGTAATAGGCCTCCTTTGTAGTATCTATTAGAGATGAGCGGGTTCGGTTCCTCGGAACCCGAACCCGCCCGAACTTCATGGTTTTTTTCACGGGTCCGAGCGACTCGGATCTTCCCGCCTTGCTCGGTTAACCCGAGCGCGCCCGAACGTCATCATGACGCTGTCGGATTCTCACGAGACTCGGATTCTATATAAGGAGCCGCGCATCGCCGCCATTTTCTCACGTGCATTGAGATTGATAGGGAGAGGACGTGGCTGGCGTCCTCTCCATTTAGATTAGAAGAGAGAGAGTGAGATTGATTTGAGACAGAGACACTTGATTTACTGGAGCTTAGGAGTACTGTAGAGAGTGCAGAGTTTAGTAGTGACTGACCACAGTGACCACCAGACAGTGCAGTTTTATTTAATATAATCCGTTCTCTGCCTGAAAAAAACGATACACAGTGACTCAGTCACATACCATATCTGTGTGCACTGCTCAGCCCAGTGTGCTGCATCATCTATGTATATATCTGACTGTGCTCACACAGCTTATAATTGTGGGGGAGACTGGGGAGCAGTGCCAGTTATAGGTTATAGCAGGAGCCAGGAGTACATATTATTAAAATTAAACAGTGCACACTTTTGCTGCAGGAGTGCCACTGCCAGTGTGACTGACCAGTGACCTGACCACACTGACCACCAGTATAGTTAGTAGTATACTATATTGTGATTGCCTGAAAAAGTTAAACACTCGTCGTGTGACTTTTGTGGGGGGTTTTTTTTTTTTTCTATAAAAAACTCATTCTGCTGACAGACAGTGTCCAGCAGGTCCGTCATTATATAATATATACCTGTCCGGCTGCAGTAGTGATATATATATATTTTTTATATCATTATTTATCATCCAGTCGCAGCAGACACAGTACGGTAGTTCACGGCTGTAGCTACCTCTGTGTCGGCACTCGGCAGTCCATCCATAATTGTATACCACCTACCCGTGGTTTTTTTTTCTTTCTTCTTTATACATACATACTACATCTCTTTATCAACCAGTCTATATTAGCAGCAGACACAGTACAGTAGTCCACGGCTGTAGCTACCTCTGTGTCGGCACTCGGCAGTCCATCCATAATTGTATACCACCTACCCGTGGTTTTTTTTTCTTTCTTCTTTATACATACATACTACATCTCTTTATCAACCAGTCTATATTAGCAGCAGACACAGTACAGTACGGTAGTCCATGGCTGTAGCTACCTCTGTGTCGGCACTCGGCAGTCCGTCCATAATTGTATACCACCTACCCGTGGTTTTTTTTTCTTTCTTCTTTATACATACATACTACATCTCTTTATCAACCAGTCTATATTAGCAGCAGACACAGTACAGTAGTCCACGGCTGTAGCTACCTCTGTGTCGGCACTCGGCAGTCCATCCATAATTGTATACCACCTACCCGTGGTTTTTTTTTCTTTCTTCTTTATACATACATACTACATCTCTTTATCAACAAGTCTATATTAGCAGCAGACACAGTACAGTACGGTAGTCCACGGCTGTAGCTACCTCTGTGTCGGCACTCGGCAGTCCGTCCATAATTGTATACCACCTACCCGTGGTTTTTTTTTCTTTCTTCTTTATACATACATACTACATCTCTTTATCAACCAGTCTATATTAGCAGCAGACACAGTACAGTAGTCCACGGCTGTAGCTACCTCTGTGTCGGCACTCGGCAGTCCATCCATAATTGTATACCACCTACCCGTGGTTTTTTTTTCTTCTTTCTTCTTTATACATACTACATCTCATTATCAACCAGTCTATATTAGCAGCAGACACAGTACGGTAGTCCACGGATGTAGCTACCTCTGTGTCGGCACTCGGCAGTCCATCCATAATTGTATACCACCTACCCGTGGTTTTTTTTTCTTTCTTCTTTATACATACTACATCTCATTATCATCCAGTCTATATTAGCAGCAGACACAGTACAGTACGGTAGTCCACGGCTGTAGCTACCTCTGTGTCGGCACTCGGCAGTCCGTCCATAATTGTATACCACCTACCGTGGTTTTTTTTTTCTTTCTTCTTTATACATACTACATCTCATTATCAACCAGTCTATATTAGCAGCAGACACAGTACGGTAGTCCACGGCTGTAGCTACCTCTGTGTCGGCACTCGGCAGTCCATCCATAATTGTATACCACCTACCCGTGGTTTTTTTTTCTTTCTTCTTTATACATACATACTACATCTCTTTATCAACCAGTCTATATTAGCAGCAGACACAGTACAGTAGTCCACGGCTGTAGCTACCTCTGTGTCGGCACTCGGCAGTCCATCCATAATTGTATACCACCTACCCGTGGTTTTTTTTTCTTTCTTCTTTATACATACATACTACATCTCATTATCATCCAGTCTATATTAGCAGCAGACACAGTACAGTACAATAGTCCACGGCTGTAGCTACCTCTGTGTCGGCACTCGGCAGTCCATCCATAATTGTATACTAGTATCCATCCATCTCCATTGTTTACCTGAGGTGCCTTTTAGTTGTGCCTATTAAAATATGGAGAACAAAAATGTTGAGGTTCCAAAATTAGGGAAAGATCAAGATCCACTTCCACCTCGTGCTGAAGCTGCTGCCACTAGTCATGGCCGAGACGATGAAATGCCAGCAACGTCGTCTGCCAAGGCCGATGCCCAATGTCATAGTACAGAGCATGTCAAATCCAAAACACCAAATATCAGTAAAAAAAGGACTCCAAAACCTAAAATAAAATTGTCGGAGGAGAAGCGTAAACTTGCCAATATGCCATTTACCACACGGAGTGGCAAGGAACGGCTGAGGCCCTGGCCTATGTTCATGGCTAGTGGTTCAGCTTCACATGAGGATGGAAGCACTCAGCCTCTCGCTAGAAAACTGAAAAGACTCAAGCTGGCAAAAGCACCGCAAAGAACTGTGCGTTCTTCGAAATCCCAAATCCACAAGGAGAGTCCAATTGTGTCGGTTGTGATGCCTGACCTTCCCAACACTGGACGTGAAGAGCATGCGCCTTCCACCATTTGCACGCCCCCTGCAAGTGCTGGAAGGAGCACCCGCAGTCCAGTTCCTGATAGTCAGATTGAAGATGTCAGTGTTGAAGTACACCAGGATGAGGAGGATATGGGTGTTGCTGGCGCTGGGGAGGAAATTGACCAGGAGGATTCTGATGGTGAGGTGGTTTGTTTAAGTCAGGCACCCGGGGAGACACCTGTTGTCCGTGGGAGGAATATGGCCGTTGACATGCCTGGTGAAAATACCAAAAAAATCAGCTCTTCGGTGTGGAAGTATTTCACCAGAAATGCGGACAACATTTGTCAAGCCGTGTGTTCCCTTTGTCAAGCTGTAATAAGTAGGGGTAAGGACGTTAACCACCTCGGAACATCCTCCCTTATACGTCACCTGCAGCGCATTCATAATAAGTCAGTGACAAGTTCAAAAACTTTGGGCGACAGCGGAAGCAGTCCACTGACCAGTAAATCCCTTCCTCTTGTAACCAAGCTCACGCAAACCACCCCACCAACTCCCTCAGTGTCAATTTCCTCCTTCCCCAGGAATGCCAATAGTCCTGCAGGCCATGTCACTGGCAATTCTGACGAGTCCTCTCCTGCCTGGGATTCCTCCGATGCATCCTTGCGTGTAACGCCTACTGCTGCTGGCGCTGCTGTTGTTGCTGCTGGGAGTCGATGGTCATCCCAGAGGGGAAGTCGTAAGCCCACTTGTACTACTTCCAGTAAGCAATTGACTGTCCAACAGTCCTTTGCGAGGAAGATGAAATATCACAGCAGTCATCCTGCTGCAAAGCGGATAACTGAGGCCTTGACAACTATGTTGGTGTTAGACGTGCGTCCGGTATCCGCCGTTAGTTCACAGGGAACTAGACAATTTATTGAGGCAGTGTGCCCCCGTTACCAAATACCATCTAGGTTCCACTTCTGTAGGCAGGCGATACCGAGAATGTACACGGACGTCAGAAAAAGACTCACCAGTGTCCTAAAAAATGCAGTTGTACCCAATGTCCACTTAACCACGGACATGTGGACAAGTGGAGCAGGGCAGGGTCAGGACTATATGACTGTGACAGCCCACTGGGTAGATGTATGGACTCCCGCCGCAAGAACAGCAGCGGCGGCACCAGTAGCAGCATCTCGCAAACGCCAACTCTTTCCTAGGCAGGCTACGCTTTGTATCACCGCTTTCCAGAATACGCACACAGCTAAAAACCTCTTACGGCAACTGAGGAAGATCATCGCAGAATGGCTTACCCCAATTGGACTCTCCTGTGGATTTGTGGCATCGGACAACGCCAGCAATATTGTGTGTGCATTAAATATGGGCAAATTCCAGCACGTCCCATGTTTTGCACATACCTTGAATTTGGTGGTGCAGAATTTTTTTAAAAACGACAGGGGCGTGCAAGAGATGCTGTCGGTGGCCAGAAGAATTGCGGGACACTTTCGGTGTACAGGCACCACGTACAGAAGACTGGAGCACCACCAAAAACTACTGAACCTGCCCTGCCATCATCTGAAGCAAGAAGTGGTAACGAGGTGGAATTCAACACTCTATATGCTTCAGAGGTTGGAGGAGCAGCAAAAGGCCATTCAGGCCTATACAATTGAGCACGATATAGGAGGTGGAATGCACCTGTCTCAAGTGCAGTGGAGAATGATTTCAACGTTGTGCAAGGTTCTGATGCCCTTTGAACTTGCCACACGTGAAGTCAGTTCAGACACTGCCAGCCTGAGTCAGGTCATTCCCCTCATCAGGCTTTTGCAGAAGAAGCTGGAGACATTGAAGGAGGAGCTAACACGGAGCGATTCCGCTAGGCATGTGGGACTTGTGGATGGAGCCCTTAATTCGCTTAACAAGGATTCACGGGTGGTCAATCTGTTGAAATCAGAGCACTACATTTTGGCCACCGTGCTCGATCCTAGATTTAAAACCTACCTTGGATCTCTCTTTCCGGCAGACACAAGTCTGCTGGGGTTGAAAGACCTGCTGGTGAGAAAATTGTCAAGTCAAGCGGAACGCGACCTGTCAACATCTCCTCCTTCACATTCTCCCGCAACTGGGGGTGCGAGGAAAAGGCTCAGAATTCCGAGCCCACCCGCTGGCGGTGATGCAGGGCAGTCTGGAGCGACTGCTGATGCTGACATCTGGTCCGGACTGAAGGACCTGACAACGATTACGGACATGTCGTCTACTGTCACTGCATATGATTCTCTCAACATTGAAAGAATGGTGGAGGATTATATGAGTGACCGCATCCAAGTAGGCACGTCACACAGTCCGTACTTATACTGGCAGGAAAAAGAGGCAATTTGGAGGCCCTTGCACAAACTGGCTTTATTCTACCTAAGTTGCCCTCCCACAAGTGTGTACTCCGAAAGAGTGTTTAGTGCCGCCGCTCACCTTGTCAGCAATCGGCGTACGAGGTTACTTCCAGAAAATGTGGAGAAGATAATGTTCATTAAAATGAATTATAATCAATTCCTCCACGGAGACATTCACCAGCAGCAATTGCCTCCACAAAGTACACAGGGAGCTGAGATGGTGGATTCCAGTGGGGACGAATTGATAATCTGTGAGGAGGGGGATGTACACGGTGATATATCGGAGGATGATGATGAGGTGGACATCTTGCCTCTGTAGAGCCAGTTTGTGCAAGGAGAGATTAATTGCTTCTTTTTTGGGGGGGGTCCAAACCAACCCGTCATATCAGTCACAGTCGTGTGGCAGACCCTGTCACTGAAATGATGGGTTGGTTAAAGTGTGCATGTCCTGTTTATACAACATAAGGGTGGGTGGGAGGGCCCAAGGACAATTCCATCTTGCACCTCTTTTTTCTTTTATTTTTCTTTGCGTCATGTGCTGTTTGGGGAGGGTTTTTTGGAAGGGCCATCCTGCGTGACACTGCAGTGCCACTCCTAGATGGGCCCGGTGTTTGTGTCGGCCACTAGGGTCGCTTATCTTACTCACACAGTCAGCTACCTCATTGCGCCTCTTTTTTTCTTTGCGTCATGTGCTGTTTGGGGAGGGTTTTTTGGAAGGGCCATCCTGCGTGACACTGCAGTGCCACTCCTAGATGGGCCCGGTGTTTGTGTCGGCCACTAGGGTCGCTTATCTTACTCACACAGTCAGCTACCTCATTGCGCCTCTTTTTTTCTTTGCGTCATGTGCTGTTTGGGGAGGGTTTTTTGGAAGGGCCATCCTGCGTGACACTGCAGTGCCACTCCTAGATGGGCCCGGTGTTTGTGTCGGCCACTAGGGTCGCTTATCTTACTCACACAGTCAGCTACCTCATTGCGCCTCTTTTTTTCTTTGCGTCATGTGCTGTTTGGGGAGGGTTTTTTGGAAGGGCCATCCTGCGTGACACTGCAGTGCCACTCCTAGATGGGCCCGGTGTTTGTGTCGGCCACTAGGGTCGCTTATCTTACTCACACAGTCAGCTACCTCATTGCGCCTCTTTTTTTCTTTGCGTCATGTGCTGTTTGGGGAGGGTTTTTTGGAAGGGACATCCTGCGTGACACTGCAGTGCCACTCCTAGATGGGCCCGGTGTTTGTGTCGGCCACTAGGGTCGCTTATCTTACTCACACAGCGACCTCGGTGCAAATTTTAGGACTAAAAATAATATTGTGAGGTGTGAGGTATTCAGAATAGACTGAAAATGAGTGTAAATTATGGTTTTTGAGGTTAATAATACTTTGGGATCAAAATGACCGCCAAATTCTATGATTTAAGCTGTTTTTTAGGGTTTTTTGAAAAAAACACCCGAATCCAAAACACACCCGAATCCGACAAAAAAAATTCGGTGAGGTTTTGCCAAAACGCGGTCGAACCCAAAACACGGCCGCGGAACCGAACCCAAAACCAAAACACAAAACCCGAAAAATTTCCGGCGCTCATCTCTAGTATCTATTTCGAGTATTTATTCTACTCCATGATGAAATATAGAAGATGCTAGTGTAGCAGTGATAATCGAGTTGATCGCTAGCTGCATTCGTTCGCTGTGCAGTGATGAGGCAAATAAACGGCACTTCTGCGCATGCGGTGCAATGCGCACGCGCAACGTACTATTACAACAAACGATGTATTTTCACACAAGGTCTAGCGAAGCTTTTCAGTCGCACTGCTGGCCGCAGAGTGATTGACATGAAGTGGGCGTTTCTGGGTGTCAACTGACCGTTTTCAGGGAGTGTTCGTAAAAACGCAGGCATGCCAGGAAAAACGAAGGCGTGGCTGGGCGAACGCAGGGCGTGTCCGTGACGTCAAAACAGGAAATAAACAGTCTGAAGTGACCGCAAGCGCTGAGTAGGTTTTGAGCTACTTGAAGCCGCTCTGCGATCCTTTTGTTCGCACTTCTGCTGAGCTAAAATATACTCAAAGTGGGAGGCGGCATAGCGTTTGCACTGCTGCTAAAAACTGCTAGTGAGTGAACAACTCGGAATGACCACCAATGGCTGTTAGTGACTGTCACATGAGATTCTTATTTTTTTTTTAAACATGTTTCTTAATTATTTCCTGCTGACTTCCACTTTTACAACCCATTGGGGGTAATTCCAAGTTGATCGCAGCAGGAATTCTGTTAGCAATTGGGCAAAACCATGTGCACTGCAGGGGAGGCAGATATAACATGTGCAGAGAGAGTTAGATTTGGGTGTGGTGTGTTCAATCTACAATCTAATTTGCAGTGTAAAAATAAAGCAGCCAGTATTTACCCTGCACAGAAATAAAATAACCCACCCAAATCTAACTCTCTCTGCAAATGTTATATCTGCCCCCCCTGCAGTGCACATGGTTTTGCCCAACTGCTAAAAAAATTCCTGCTGCGATCAACTTGGAATTACCCCCATTATTCTGTGGTCACTTTAATGCTCCCTGTACTGTAAAGTGATTACCGGGATGCTCTGTGTATTGTACGACAATCATTAGGTTACTATCTGCAAGGGCGTAGCTACCATAGATGCAGACGATGTGGCTGCTGTGGGGCCCGAGTCGTCTCTGGGGCCCGAGCCTTCCACTTCACCTAGTTTCTGAGCCCCGGTGCTGACAACCTTTAACCTTACAATTGTGCAGACACACCTGCTGACCCTGCGGGCTCTGCCTCCTGTGTACTAACTAATGCTGGGAGGAGGCGTGGCTGAGGCTGCAGGACATCCCTCGACCATGGCCAAGCCTCCTCCCAGCGTCTGTGAGGAGACACGAGGCGAAGCCGGGCCGGGAGAGCGGAAGAGGCAGCAATGCAGATGAGGCGGAAGTGCAGCAGCAAACTGCTGACAACTTTATAAACAAACGGGGCCCCAATGGTGAGTGCTGCGTGTGGTCCACTGGGGGAGGCGATCCTAAAGTAATCCACCGTAGGGGGGCTGCACATGAAATTATGCTATGGGGCCCCGACTGACATAGCTACGCCCCTGACTATCTGTATATTATGGTGGTCACTTGGATGCTCCTTGCATTGACTTTCTGTCACTAGAATAGTAAAACTTGGAATTGGGATTTATTTTGTTCTGTTAAGAAAGATGCAGGGAAAAATATAAAGCTACTGGGAGTGGGATGTACTAAGCATCTGTGGTACATCCCGCCACTTACCACATTGATGCTAATCGTATATGACTAACATATGTGATTAGTATTGCAAAGGACAGCTCTCCCCGATAAGAGCTGCCCTTTGTGATGCCTGCATGAGCGTGAAGGCCGTCATCTGTGAGGAGGGAGGTTGCTCAACTGCGCCTTGACCCCGGGGGAACTAATGAGACGGATGCCAGCTCCACCGTCGCTGCTGTCACTGGGGCTCAACAAGTGCAGCCTAGGATGCCGGGAGTGGAGGTGTGTGTGCTTGTCATGCGTTCTATGAGGAGGAAGATGCCGGATGGCATTAAGGTGCTGCAGAGCCCGACACTGAGGTGGGGTTGATGGGACAGTGATCTCCGTCTCACATATGGATCCCTGCAGCTGCCCGCACAGCCAGATTCCCGTAATGAGCTTTGGAGAAGGGCACAGAAGGAGACAGGGGGATACTTCTCAGGAAGGCTGCAGTAAGAAGCCCATAGGCTTCAATAGGGTAACGCTATCAAAAGCGCCGAATATCCAGCGGCCAGGCTATAGGGGGTCATTCTGAGATGATCGTATACAGCTACGATCATTCACACTGACATGCGGGGGGACGCCCAGCACAGGGCTATCCCACCCCGCATGTCAGTGCCGGCTCTTCCCCCGCAGAAGTGCAAAGGCATCGCACAGCGTCGATGCCTTTGCACTTCAAGAGTAGCTCCCGACCAGCGCAGCTTTAGCGTGCTGGCCGGGAGCTACTCATCGCTCCCCTGCCTGCAGCGGCTGCGTGTGAAGTCACGCAGCCGCTGCGGCCAGCCCCCCGTTCGGTCTGGCCACGCCTGCGTTGGCCAGGCCGCACCCACGAAACAGCGGCCAAACGCCGCCGTTCCACCCCACTTCCCCGCCCAGCGACCGCCTCTGCCTGATTGACAGGCCTTCGGCCATCTGGCATGCACCGGCGCACTGCGGCGCTGGCGCATGCGCAGTTTTGACCCGATCGCACTGATGCGATAAACTGCAGCGTGCGATCGGGTCTGAATTACCCCCCTAGTACATATAAAAATGCGGTAAAAAAACACAGAAAACTCAGGCAGTAGTAGTGAGGAAATGTGGTTGAGATCGCAAAGCCCGTTCTGCGCTGAATGGACCTTGCGCAGCCGCAGATTCCCGATAATCGTAAATCTGCGTACTGCAGCAGACCTGTGGTCAGGGCTGAATTAGGCCCTGTGTCTAGCTGCTATACAGCAGAGCATGTGCTCCAATGGGACAGTAGAGTAACAGTCTTAACTGCAGTAGTTTGAGGTCCCTGATTAAGTAGCATCTAGTAAAGACTGGAGACTAAATATAATTATGACTGTCTTGTATGGACAGATTTACATAAGCCATGATAATTATGTAACAGCCACAAACTTTAGGAATCTATGGACTCACGAAGAGTCAGCCTTCAGCACCCAGGAGAGGAAAAATAAACCCTGTGGAGGACCCTCTGGACATTAAGAAGTGTAGGAATAGATAAAGGTAGGGTCAAAGCAGGGCAATAATCTACCCTCTGCTGACTCTGCCCCGGAACATTTAATGTCTGGACATCACAACAAGGGGACAGGGCTACTGGGATGAGGAAGGAGCTGAGTGCCTGGGGCAAGGCTGTAACAAGTTGTGTGTGAGTGGTGGCACAACCAGGACCATGGGGGGGGCACCAATTGCTTCCCCATGGGTTCTGCATTTGGCGTAGGATGCTTATTTGGAATGCTCCAGACACTCCTCTTCATCCCAGTCCTATGGCCCCACCCTCTCAATGTGACATCATGATGCGGGTTGGGGGCTGACACGGTGGATTATAGCACTGGCACTGAGAGGGAACTACAGTCTAGATTACTCTGCCAATTTGTCTATGATATAATTATGAACTAATAAAATGCCCTCTATTACCGATTATATTTTAGCTCTGTGGTTTTCAAACAACTCTTTCATTAATGCTAAACATGTCTGACTCAGCATTTATTTCAATTGCCGTTTTAAAAAAATTGTCCAACCGCAGCATAGTAAATATAATACCCATAATACCCTTTGCCTTTCAAATTAGGTAGAACTCTCATATGCAATATACTTATTTATTATGCACTAACGGAGTGATTCAGAGCCGAACGCAGCCGCGTGTCTGTACGCAGCAGCTACATTCAGCAGGTCTCTGCACACGCACTAGCCATAGCCATAGTGTGTGTGCGCGACACTACACCTCGAAGGATGCGACTGCAAGGTGATTCACAGCGACAGGTATTCGGGGGGTGGCAACACAGCATTTCACCAACTTGCAGGCCGAACGGGGGCATGCCGGGAGCATGCTGCTCTGATTAAACATATGGCGGCAGACCGCCTGACAGTGCAGCCAGGCTGCTCTGGCAGGAGTCAAGCTTAATTCGATGCGTTAGCAATTAAATTGCAGATGCATCGTGAGGCGGCACCACATATGCTGGGCAGCCTTGCCCTGTGTTGGGCAGCCACCAGCATGTGAGGAGATGGATGCTGACCTTGCTGCATTTGCAGCAATCTGCGTCCATCTCTGAGTAACCCCCTAAAAACTAAATTTAAAACCCTTGTCAAAATTAATACTGAAAGTTGGGTTTTACATTTTTAAAGAACAATTATATGTTCTAGATATTTGCAGAAAATAAATATGACCTGCTGTGAAGGAAATAGCATTGTGTATTGCACTTGTTTGTTCTAACAAACTTAAGGCATTCATTTGAATAGGATATATGGGAGCACAAGGTAAGTCAGACTCAGTTTGTAACACATTCTCAGCCTACAGAGCCTAGAGTACTAAACGCATAGTTAGAGGTATGAAAACTTCACAAGGGAATTTTAGAGAAATGTTCTTCAGCAAAATCCATTACAGCATCATTAAACTGCAAATTGTATGACTAAAATACAGGTTGAGTATCCCATATCCAAATATTCCGAAATACGGAATATTCCGAAATACGGACTTTTTTGAGTGAGAGTGAGATAGTGAAACCTTTGTTTTCTGATGGCTCAATGTACACAAACGTTGTTTAATACACAAAGTAATTAAAAATATTGTATTAAATGTCCTTCAGGCTGTGTGTATAAGGTGTATATGAAACATAAATGAATTGTGT
Source organism: Pseudophryne corroboree (assembly GCF_028390025.1). NCBI lineage: Eukaryota > Metazoa > Chordata > Amphibia > Anura > Myobatrachidae > Pseudophryne > Pseudophryne corroboree. The sequence continues at coordinate 315,477,634 of NC_086453.1, read as the reverse complement.
GAATGTACACACACTTTGTTTAATACACAAAGTTATAAAAAATATTGGCTAAAATGACCTTCAGGCTGTGTGTATATGGTATATATGAAACATAAATGCATTCTGTGCTTAGATTTAGGTCCCATCACCATGATATCTCATTATGGTAGGCAATTATTCCAAAATACGGAAAAATCCCATATCCAAAATACCTCTGGTCCCAAGCATTTTGGATAAGGGAGACTCAACCTGTATTGACTGAAATTGGACTAAAATGTAAACTGAGATCCACCGACTAAATCTTGACTAAAACGAAGCAAAAGAAAAAGACTAAAATGTGACTTAAACCAACCACAATTTTAATTAAGTGACTAAGATTAAACTAAATTGAAAATCCTTGTCAAAATGAACACTGCATTAATGAATAAAGCTGGCTATATGCAGGGCAGGATTAAGCCTTGGGGGTTCTCGGGGCACTTTAGACAGGGGGGCCCCGGTGGAGGTGTGGGGGAAGGATGGGGGGGGGGACTGTATTTAAGATTGTGCATACCTCCCAACATGACCCATTTCAGGAGGGACAACATGCTCTTTACATGGACTTCCCTCTTAATATATGTGTAGTCACCTGTGTTAAGCTGTGTTGATTGCAAACATAACTTATGAAGGAAGTCCAGGTAGAGAGCAGTTTGTTCCTCTTTGAATGGGTCATGTTGGGATGTATGGATTGTGTATATTAAATTTAAACTAATAGTTTAATAATGCCTGGGTACTGTTTATAGCTCCACCTAATTGAAAAACAACTATTTTATAAAATGTTCTTGTAGTGGAACAAAGACAACTTAAACAACCTTAAAATACCCATAGAAAAATAAAATCTATAATTTATGTTGTCACATGCAAAAATAGCAGCAGCCTCTGTACTACTTACACACTGGGACAGGACTCAGGAGGACTGTGTGTGTGTCAGAGTAGACCCTCATTAAATAACAAGTTACACCTGACTCAAACACCCAGGTGTGGAGAGAGCTGTAAGTGACACAGGGATCACACCATGTGTCACTTACAGCTCTCTCCACCCTCCTATCTCTCATCTGGTTGGGAAGATCCATCGATAGTTCATGAAATCTGATACGCCTGTGTCTCTGCCTGCACTGCATATTGTCCTGCTCACATTCTGACTGTCTGGAACTGCTGCTGCATAATAGGGAAAGCTAATGATGTCAGTGTGATGTCAGTGTGCTTTGGCTGGGGGGGTGGGGGTGGGGTTGTGGGCCTGATAGAGGGGGGCCCAGGGTACAGTATGCCCTGCATCCCCCCCCCCCTTAAACTGGCTATGACTATATGCATGAGCCCAAAAAAAAGTACAGATGTGATACCGAAAGGGGATCAGGAACACATGGGCGTATCTATAATGGGTGCAGCAGGTGGCCCACATTGTATACCCTGAACCTGTAGCCTACAGTACATACATACCTCTCCACATAAAATGTTAATGACCTGTGCAAGTTTCCAGATGATCTGCACAGTAGAGAGATCACCAGAAAAATGGCACTCAGTCACGCCATTTGCCAAGAGATTTTCATATGCCCAGTGTCAGAGTCTACTCGGTGCCTGAGCCAATGGGAGGGGGGCATGTACAATGCACATGGGCCTGCCCCTCTCCTCTTTATATGCCCCTTCAGCAAACATAAGAGGAAATTATCCAGAATCAGCTATTTAATTGGAAAAAATCTAAAAAGCAACAAGCACATTAAGTGTTAAATGATGCAGGGATTATAAAACAAGCACATAATGTATGTGGGTCTTCTGAATCCATATGCTTTGTTGGCATCTTAGCTCTATATTGTAAGTAAATGAACACAAATTACACAATACTTAGTACTTCATCATGTGTGGAGGATGGCAAACTATGGGGGTCATTCCGAGTTGTTCGCTCGCAAGCTGCTTTTAGCAGCTTTGCACACGCTAAGCCGCCACCTACTGGGAGTGAATCTAGGCTTATCAAAATTGCGAACGAAAGATTAGCAAAATAGCGAATAGACACCTCTTAGCAGTTTCTGAGTAGCTCCACACTTACTCGGCATCTGCGATCAGTTCAGTGCTTGTCGTTCCTGGTTTGACGTCACAAACACACCCAGCGTTCGCCCAGACACTCCTCCGTTTCTCCAGCCACTCCCGCGTTTTTCCCAGAAACGGTAGCGTTATTTCGCACACACCCATAAAACGGCCTGTTTCCGCCCAGAAACACCCACTTCCTGTCAATCACATTACGATCACCAGCACGAAGAAAAAACCTCGTAATGCCGTGAGTAAAATACCTAACTGCATAGCAAATTTACTTGGCGCAGTCGCACTGCGGACATTGCGCATGCGCATTAGCGACTAATCGCTCCGTTGCGAGAAAAAAATACAGAGCGAACAACTCGGAATGACCCCCTATATTTCTAAATGACAGGTGACTCAATACTCAAGCTACCACTTGTACTTAATTTGCTTATTATTCAGTATCTAGTTTTATTAATTGTGGCAGGTGTCGTCTTCAAAGAGAGATCCAAACTAAAGGCTGGTTTATCTGCCCCTATGCCAATGCAGTGGAACCCTGTTTTGCAGCTGACGGCAGTGGAAGGGAAAGTGAAATGACAGCTGCCATTGTAATATGGGGAGTAAACCTGAAAATGTACATTGTGCATTATATTTCACTGACAATAATAACATGACAGTTGCTGTGAGATAGAAATACATGAATTTCTGCAGTTTGCTTATAAAGTTTTCTCCTGTATATTAGCCCAGATCTGTGACTCTGTGACTCATTTTCTAATACTGGGCGGAGTCACAATGCTGGGCATAGTCACAACGCTGGGCGGAGTCAGAGTCATAGAGTCACAGATCTGGCATGTCGGGCCTGCTCGCTCCTGCTGTGATCGCTGTGTGTGTCGGGCCCGCCCGCTCCTGCATCGGCCGTCCCTCCAGCTCCTGCCTCTGTCCTCTGTGCTGCCGGCATGGCCGGACTGGCCATCAGGCACTTCTGGCACATGCCAGAAGGGCCGATGGACAGGTGGTCCGAATCGGTCGCTCAGAGAGCCAGGAAGGCCGCACGCAGCACAGCCTCTGGCTCTCTGGTTCCATGGTCTCCATGGAAATGCGGGTGTGCCACGAGCCCACGCCGCCTGGACTCGCAGTGCCCCCTGCCCCCCCCAGCAACCGTTGGCATAGTAATGGGGGCGTGCCACGAGTCCACGCCCCCATGACTCGTGGCATGCCCCCATACATTGTACGACGCGCCCCCTGTGGCACGTGTGCGTGCCCCCCCCCTCGTGACGCACACGCGTTCACAAATGCCAGGGCTGAATCAAGGTCCCAGTTCGTCGCTGGGCTGCCGGTGCTGCTCGGTGTGTCCCGCCGCAGTGCGTGAGAGCCGCAGCCGCTGAGCCTGGTAGTGCTGCTGTGCTCTACCCGCCTCCCTCCTCCTCACGTGTTTCGGCGACAGTGCAGGAGAGGCAGGCGAGAGATCCCCTCACATGACCCGTCTGTTTGTGATCAGACCATCCGCCGGCTGGGCCTCCCGCCTCCTCCTCCCCGGCACCGCAGCTGCTGCTGCACTGCCGCCGCCCCCCATCCGCCGGTCGGCCCTCCCGCCGCCTCCTCCTCCCCGGCCCCGCTGCTGTTGCACCACTGCCACCCCCTGAGCCCCCACACATGCTGCACCCGAGCCTGGACTCCACCACCGCCGCCAGGTGAGAAATCCAGGGCCGGCCTGTGGCCATTGCCCGAGGGGGATAGAGTCCAGGAAGAGAGGGGGGCACCCAAAGCTGACATCTTCCCTGTGTCTGTGAGTGTCACTGGGATGTCCACACACACACACACACACACACACACACACACACACAATAAGTAAATATATATATATATATCCCATACTATATTATATATACACTATACTGTCATCTTCCCTGTGTCTGTGAGTGTCACTGGTGTATTCACACACACGCACACAATATCTCCTATATATCCGCGGCACCCCCCGACCCTTCCCCACCCGCGGCCCCCCCGACCCTCCCGCACCCAGGTCTGCACAGCACTGTGCTACACAGGGGGAGTGGTTTGTCACAGGGGGTGGGGAGGTGACGTGATGCAGTGAAAGAGAAAGTGAGTGGGGGCAGCACGTTTGCGTCATTGTAACCACGCCCCCCACTGTACAATGCCGAGATAACCAGAATTGTACAGTGGGGGGTGTGGCTACAATTATGTGATTCACCCGGTCCACCCAGTTTAAGTGGGCAGCTTGGTGACAGTGTGTGGGCAGCTCTGGGAATTGTGCCTACTTACTGGGGGTCGGGAGCACCACACGATTTTTGGGAGCCACCTAGCTGTTTCGGGAGGGTAGGCAAGCATGGTTCATTAAGTAACAGAACAGGCCAAGCACTGTGCTGAATGTCTGCTCTGTGTAATCAGGAGGCTCCCAGCACACAGCTCAGGGAAAAGGAGAATCTGTAACTGAGTGATCTGCAGGGAAAATTAGGTGATCACTGGCAATGTGTCTGTCAGTCTGTCCTGTGAGCCTATCTGCCGGCACTGTCAGCGTGTCTGGCAGTCTGTCCTGTGAGTCTGTTTCCCAGGTGTGTGTGTGTGTGTGTGTGTGTGTGTGTGTGTGTGTGTGTGTGCGTCAGTCTGTCCTCTGAGTCTGTCTCTCAGCACTGTGTGTGTGTGTGTGTGTGTGTGTGTGTGTGTGTGTGTGTGTGTGTGTGTGTGTCAGTCTGCCCTGTGAGTCTGTCTCTCAGCACTGTGTGTGTGTGCGTGCGTGCATGCATGCGTGTGTGTGTGTGTGTGTGCGTGCGTGTGTGTGCGTGTGTGCGTGTGTGTCAGTCTGTCTCTCAGCACTGTGTGTGTGTCTGTCGGTCTGTCCTGTGAGCCTGTCTCCCAGCACTGTGTGTGTGTGTGTGTGTGTGTGTGTGTGTGTGTGTGTGTGTGTGTGTGTGTGTGTGTGTGTGTGTGTGTCTGTCCTGTGAGCCTGTCTCCCAGCACTGTGTGTGTGTGTGTGTGTGTGTGTGTGTGTGTGTGTGTGTGTGTGTGTGTGTGTGTGTGTGTGTGTGTCAGTCTGTCCTGTGAGCCTGTCTCCTAGCACTGTCAGTTTGTCTGTCCCTCAGCCATGCTTGTGTTACACTTTATCCTTGTCAGAGAGTCTATGGAGTAGATTAGTCAAAACTTGGAGATAAAGTGATGACAGAGATAAAGTACCCGCCAATCAGCTCCTGACATTTTTCAAACACAGCCTGTAAAATTACAGGAGTTGATTGGTTGTTACTTTATCTCTCTCCACTTTATCTTTCTCCAAGCTTTGATAAATCTCCTCTCTTTCCCAGTCCTATCTGTGTGTAATCTAGAACTCTCAGTAACCCCAAATCATTTTTTGTTTTTTAATGCAGAGTGGCAGCCTGTGTAATATTGACTCTTTCTGTAATTTTGTATATTTACAGTAATTGTTCTAAGGCAGACATGTCCAAAGTCTGGCCCGGGGGCCAGTTGCGGCCAGTGCTCACATTTCCACTGGCCCGCAGCCTGCCCTGCTTGTTTATTACTGATCGTCGCACCCTGCCGCGCTGACACTCCCTGCCCGTTGCTGTCAGCCGCACTACACAGTGACTGACAGCTATCTTCCCCTCCTCTGCGTGCAGACTATAGGCTGGTCTGCTGCTGATCTGGTGAGACCGGAGGGCTGGGGTTGCCTCTCCCGCCGAGACAAACCCAGCTCTCCTGTGTGTATGACTCTATAAAAGGAGACACCAGGGAGGATGATCACGGTGGCCATCTTTACTGCAGCTCCGCAGCAGAGTGCTGTGATCAGTGGTCTCAATAAGTTTAGTGCTTCTCCCCCTCATGTGCAGCACTGCCGGGGGCATATAATGTGTATCTGGCAGCACTGCTGGGGGCATATAATGTGTATCTGGCAGCACTGCTGGGGGCATATAATGTGTATCTGGCAGCACTGCTGGGGGCATATAATGTGTATCTGGCAGCACTGCCGAGGGCATATAATGTGTATCTGGTAGCACTGCTGGGGGCATATAATGTGTATCTGGCAGCACTGCTGGGGGCATATAATGTGTATCTGGCAGCACTGTGGGGGCATATAGTGTGTATCTATCTGGCAGCACTGTGGGGGCATATAATGTGTATCTGGCAGCACTGTGGGGGCATATAATGTGTATCTGGCAGCACTGTGGGGGCATATAGTGTGTATCTGGCAGCACTGTGGGGGCATATAATGTGTATCTGGCAGCACTGCTGGGGGCATATAATGTGTATCTGGCAGCACTGCCGGAGGCATATAATGTGTATGTGGTAGCACTGCTGGGGGCATATAATGTGTATCTGGCAGCACTGCTGGGGGCATATAATGTGTATCTGGTAGCACTGCTGGGGGCATATAATGTGTATCTAGCAGCACTGTGGGGGCATATAATGTGTATCTGGCAGCACTGTAGGGGCATATAGTGTGTATCTATCTGGCAGCACTGTGGGGGCATATAATGTGTATCTGGCAGCACTGTGGGGGCATATAAGGTGTATCTGGCAGCACTGTGGGGGCATATAGTGTGTATCTGGCAGCACTGTGGGGGCATATAATGTGTATCTGGCAGTACTGTGGGGACATATAATGTGTATCTGGCAGCACTGTAGGGGGCATATAATGTGTATCTGGCAGCACTGCCGGGGGCATATAATGTGTATCTGGCAGTACTGTGGGGACATATAATGTGTATCTGGCAGCACTGTAGGGGGCATATAATGTGTATCTGGCGGCACTGCTGGGGGCATATAATGTGTATCTGGCAGCACTGTGGGGGCATATAATGTGTATCTGGCAGTACTGCAGAGGGCATATAATGTGTATCTGGCATTGGGGCATTTGTGTATCTCAGAGCCGGCCATAGGCATAGGCAAACTAGGCAATTGCCTAGGGCATTTGATATACCTAGGGGCATCAGTAGCTTCTGCTGATCAAAATGATATGCGGCATGCCTATATTCTGTGTGTAGCATTTCATATGCAGATACAGCCACAGTCTCACACAGTATATAGGCATGCTGCATTTCATTTTAATCAGCAGAAGCTGCTTGTACATCCTAGCCACAAGCAATGCAAATAAGATGCATTTTCATAAAAAAAGGTGCCCGACGTTAGCATTGATGCACGATGTATGAGGACACATTTGTATCCAAGCAGAGGCAGAGGTCACAGTGTTAGTTGCAGTGTGAGTGCTGTGTGCATGTGAGTGGGTTGGTTGTGCAGTAGTGTTCGGAATATCTGTAAGGAGCATTATGTGTGTCATGTAAAAATGCATTAATAATGTGCAACATATGTGTAAAGGACCACTATGTGTGTCATTATGTGTATAAGGGCATTAATAATGTGCAGTATATGTGTAACAGGGTACTACTGTATGTGTGTCATTATGTGTATAGGGGCACTAATAATGTGCAGCAAATGTGTAGGGGGCACTATGTGTCATTATGTGTATAAGGGCATTAATAATGTGCGGCATATGTGTAAAGGACATTATGTGTAAAAGGGCATTAATAAAGGTTGTCATAATGTGTAAGGTGCATTATGTTTATAAGGACATTAATAATGTGTGTCATATGTGTAAGGGGCATTACTGTGTGGCATTATGTGTATAAAGACATTAATAATGTGTCTCATGTGTGTAAGGGGCATTACTCTGTGGCATTATGTGTATAAGGTGCTCTACTATGTGGCATTGCGTATAGAAAGGGCATTACTGTGTCGTCTAATGTGAATAAAGAGCAATAGGGTGTGGTGTAATGTGAATAAGGAGCAATTCAGTGTGATGTAATGTGAATAAGGGGCTCTACTGTGAGGAGTAACGTTTATAAGGTAAAGTGGTATTACTGTGTGATGTAATATGAATTATGGACACTATCGCATGATCAAATGTGAATAAAGTTGCAGTACTGTGTGGTGTAATTGGAACTGGGGTTACTATTGTATGGCCATGCCCTTTGCCAGCAAAAACACATACCTTTTTGGGCTGAGCACCAAATGTGCGAACTGTTCCTATTTAAAATATAGGGGGTACAAACACCAAAATAAGGACTGCTATGGATGAGGGGCGGGTGATGGTGCTGGGAAAGAGGTGAACGTTCAGAGGCGGAACCAGCGGTGGTGCTAGGGGGCACCAGACAAAATCTTGCCTAGGGCATCATATTGGTTAGGGCCGGCTCTGGTGTATCTGGCAGCACTGCTGGGGGCATTTGTGTATCTGATCGGCCCCCACACATTTTCACCTCACCAAATTTGGCCCTCTTTGCAAAAAGTTTGGACACCCCTGTTCTAAGGGCTCATACAAACGAAGTTACCATGAAAACGTAGAACAGTAGCAATTTAGCTGCAGCCCAGTTATCAGCATCGACCACCGGATGGATGTAGGAAGAACCTCCATCTATACTGTAATGTGTCATGCCGCACACTTACTGCAGAGCTGAACATATAACTTCACCGCAGATTATTACTATAATGTGTACAAAATGTTTAACTTTTTTAAATATAATACCAATATTAATAAACAATAATTTATGAATCAAAAGTTTGGGACTCAGGCGTACTTTTTATGTACAGTATTTACAACAATAAAATATTGAGCCCTATGTATTAAGCCTGGGAGCAGAGGTGTAGCGTGTAGCCACGGCGCCCAGAGCACATGCGTGCTATAGCGCCCCCCCCAAATGTGCATGTGGGGTAAAATTAAAGGGGTGTCTCTCCATGGCTGCCTCCCCCCCCTGTACCTCCCTATAGCTGCCTCTCCCCCTGTGTATCCGCATGGCAGCCTCTCCCTGTGTCTCCCCATGGCGGCCTCTCCCCTGTGTCTCCCCATGGCTGCCTCTCCCCCTGTGTCTCCTTATGGCTGTCCTCCCCTGTGTCTTGTCTTCGCATGGCTGCCTGTCTCTCCCCCTCCCGTGTCTTTCCATGGCTGCCGCCCCCTCTGCGTCTTGTATCCGTGTAGCTGCCTGCCCCCCGTGTCTCCCCATGGCTTCCTCCCCCCTCTGTGTCTCTTCAGCAGCTACACTTACCTCTACTGCCCTCATACCAGATCAGCACTGCGGCGGTGGCTCCTCCTCATTCTTCAGTCACAGCGCACGGTCGTCTTGACATCATGCGCTGTGCCCAAAAGAAAAAAACTTTATTGTGCTGGTGGGGCCTGGGAGAGCAGCCATCCCTCTTTCTCCTGCAGTGCAGCCACCGAGCACTGTGTGACACGCCATGTTTTAGCTACTGGCGGGACTTCAGTGCCCTTAACAGAGGCAGGCGCCTGGAGCATGAGGGCAGGTTCCACACCTATCTTAGGGCAGTTTCACCCATTCCTCTTTGCAGCACCTCTCAAGCTCCATCAGGTTGGATGAGAAGCGTCAGTGCACAGCCATTTTCAGATCTCTCCAGAGATGTTCAAAAGGATTCAAGTCTGGGCTCTGGCTGTGCCACTCAAGGACATTCACAGAATTGTCCTGAAGCCACTCCTTGGCTGTGTGGTTAGGGTCGTTGTCTTGCTGAAAGATGAACCATCGCCCCAGTCTGAGTTCTAGAGCGCTCTGGAGAAGATGATCATCCAGAATGTCTCTGTACATTGCTGCATTCATCTTTCCCTCTATCCTGACTAGTCTTCCAGTTCCTGCCGCTGAAAAACATCCCCACAGCATGATGCTGCCACCGCCATGCTTCACTGTAGGGATGGTATTGGCCTGGTGATGAGCGGTGCCTGGTTTCCTCCAAACATGACGCCTGGCATTCACACCAAAGAGTTCAATCTTTGTCTCATCAGACCAAAGAATTTTGTTTCTCATGATCTGAGAGTCCTTCAGGTGCATTTTGGCAAACTCCAGGTGGGCCATTTGCTTTTTACTAAGAAGTGGCTTCAGTATGGCCACTCTACCATACAGACCTGATTGGTGGATTGTTGCAGAGATGGTTGTCCTTCTGGAAGGTTGTCCTCTCTCCACAGAGGAATGCTGTAGCTCTGACAGAGTGACCATCAGACTCTTGGTCACCTCCATGACAAGGGCCCTTAATTTAGACGGCCTGCCAGCTCTAGGAAGAGTCCTGGTAGTTCCGAACTTCTTCCATTTATGGATGATGGAGGCCACTGTGCTCATTGTGACCTTCAAAGCAGAAGATATTTTTCTGCACTCTTCCCCAGATTTGTGCCTCGAGACAATCCTGTCTTGGAGGTCTACAGACAATTCCTTTGACTTCATGCTTGGTTTGTACTCAGACATGCGCTGTCAAGTGTGGGACTTTATATAGACAGGTGTGTGCCTTTCCAAATCATGTTCAATCAACTGAATTTACCACAGGTGAGCTCCAATTAAGCTGTAGGAACATCTCAAGGATGACCAGTGGAAACAGGATGCACCTGAGCTCAATTTTGAGCTTCATGTCAAAGGCTGTGAATACTTATGTACATGTGATTTCTTAGTTTTAGTTTTTTATTTTTAATAAATTTGCAAAAATCTCAAAAAAAAAATTTTCACGTTGTCATTATGGGGTATTGTGTGTAGAATTTTGAGGGGAAAAAAATACATTTATTCCATTATGCAATAAGGCTGTAACATAACAAAATGTGGAAAAAGTGAAGCGCTGTGAATACTTTCCAGATGCACTGTATATATAAATATGTGTGTATTTATTTATTAAAGTGCAACAGAGTTTGCACTAAATAAGAAACTGTTAAAATAAATAAATAAATATATATATATATATATATATATATATATATTTTATATATATATATATATATACCGTATATACTCGAGTATAAGTTGACCCGAATATAAGCCGAGGCACCTAATTCTACCACAAAAACCTGGGAAAACTTATTGACTCGAGTATAAGCCTAGGGTGGGAAATGCAGCTCTAGCCGTACACAGCCCTCAGTGCCAGATATGCCCTCATACTGCCAGATATGCCCCCACAGTGGCAGATATGCCCTCATACTGCCAGATATGCCCCACAGTGCCTGATGTGCCAGATATGCCCTCATGCTGCCAAATATGCCCCACAGTGCCAGATATGCCCTCATGCTGCCAGATATGCCCCTCATGCTGCCACATATGCCCCTCATGCTGCCACATATGCCCCCTCCCCAAGTGCCAAATATGCTCCCCCAGTGCCTGTTACTTACCCCTCCGTCAATCCCGCGCTGTCTTCTGAAGGAGGGACACGGAGCGCACAGCGCGCGCCTCTCCTGTGTCCCTCCTGCATCTCCGGCGGCCGCGGCGGGTCTATTAAAGGAAGTGCCGGTTCGTGATCAGAGGTCACGAACGGGTACTTCCTTTAATAGACCCGCCGCTGCCGCCGGAGATGCAGGAGGGACACAGGAGAGGCGCGCGCTGTGCGCTCCGTGTCCCTCCTTCACACTGCTCTGCCTGTCACACTGCACTGCCACTAACTCGAGTATAAGCCGAGGTGGCTTTTTCAGCACAAAAAAAAGTGCTGAAAAAGTCGGCTTATACTCAAGTATATACGGTATATTTATACAAATATATAAATATGTATATCTCTCCTTCCTCCCCCTTACACACCACAGTCTGTGTCTCCCTCTCTCCTCACCAAGCCACTCTTACCCCGGGGAGAGACTCACCTGTGCTGCACTTCCCAGAGCAGAACACCGCACAGCAAACCCTTCCTGAAGAGGCCAATGCAGGGCACGGGAATCCTGGCCAACGGATCTGCTGCCATGTCCCGTAACTGCCTGCAACAGAGCAGAACACAGTCACTTTGTGTGAGAGGCTCCTGTCACTCTAAGGCTGTGGCCACACCGCATACAGCTCGCTCCCTATTTGGACAAGACGGCTCACATCCCTGCCGGGTACTTAGCATATACTTTAGGCCCCTCTTATCCTTGGGGCCCGGTACAGTTGTCCCCTTTGTACCCCCCCTATCGCCGGACCTGTAAATAAGAGAGTAATTGTGCGATTGCTGTGATTAATATGGTTGGATCCTAGAATGTTCTAGCTTCTCACTACACCTCTAGTATGTCCATTTAGTTTGGTTAGTGTAGATTGGTTAATAGGTTTATTGCAAGTGGTAAAATGATATATTCCATTCCTTTGGAGCTCCCCAGCTCTTGTGAAGTTCTGAGTTTCAGCGTACTCTGGCAGTAACAAATAAGCTACACATTTGGCGTGTTTTATTCATAAACCCATTATCAAGTTCTAAAACCCAGAAAATAATTGTTGCTGCTCAGTAATACCCCTTTCACATCTCCAATGCCGGATCCAACCCGGGAATTGGAAACGGGTCCTTCCCGGGTGGGATCCGGCATTGGAGGCTAAGCACTGGTTTCCCGACTCGGAAAATTGCCGGTTCGGTTGTCATAGCGGTGGGGGGCGGAGCTGGCAGCGGGGGTGGGGGTGGAGGCGACGCTGGGAGATGAGCTCATCTCTGCACCGCCTCTCCCTATGTAGTAAACGGGTCCCGGGTCACATCGACCCAGGAATCCATTTACGCACCATTCTTATATCCTGGGATGAATTACCGGGTCGGGCGACCCGGGAATTCGGCCATGGCCCTTTCACACCGCACACCGACCCGTGTTGACCCGGCAATATGCCGGATCTATACCGGGTTATTTTTGCGATGTGAAAGGGGTATTATATTGTAAGCCCTGTTCCCCAAGTGCGTCCTCCCAAGCGGTCCAAATAATAAATCCCATAACTATCTTGGTTTGTAAATATGAATAGAAAGTAAAATATGGGAGCCAATTATTTTATCACCTTTCACTATTCGCTGCTGTACAGAGAGGGGATTATGGGCTCCCGATGATTAAGTGTACAACTTTCCGCGAGTTCTGGCAGGGGATACTTATGACCAGAGCAATTCATCATTAACAAACGACCATTTGCTCCCAAACACTGGGAAAATAGACAAAATGGTTGTTTGATTTAACCAATTTATGTTTGTCCATTTTTGGGCATTTGGTACCAAATGACTGGTTGTCATTTGCTCCCATACATTGCAGATTTTTAGTTCCAACCAGCCATAGTGGACAGATAATCTTAAAGTGTGTACCCAGCTTTACTTCTGAATCAAAAAGAAGGCATCTGGTGTACTGTACATGCAATATAGTAGACAAATGTCAAAGGATTCTCAGGGGCATATGTACAGTTTGGTGGGAGATACAGTAGAGCGAGATCACACTTGCCGACTTCCTACCTGCTCTCTCCGGGATAGAGCAACCAGGTCAGCTCAGCAAGTTGGGGGGTGGGTCGGTGCGGGGACGATGACGTATCATAAAAGGCGGGGTGGAGATGAGGCACGGTACGGGGGCGTGGTGGCCGAGACACTCAATGTTGCCACGCCCCTGCTATATAATGCCGAGATTATACAGTGAGGGACGTAGCTACGATAACGTGATTTATCAAGAATCACGTAATCGACCATTCGCACCGCCCACTTTACTCGGTCAGATGGGAAAACAAACATTTTGGGAGACTTACCTACCCTTCCAGACGACCCATCAGAAATTGTGGGGCCTGGGACTGACAAAAGAGACAGCCCTCCCCCCCCTAAAAAAAAAGATTCTGCCGCACCACTCCACCCCTATGTGATGTCATACGTTGTAATATTACAAATACGTGGAGTGTTGCGGACCTACAGGAACGGTTCACAGAGAGCTGATGTGCAGTTGAAGGCTTGTTTTAAGAAGTCCTCCCTGTGGATCAGCCCACTGTTGTTTCACAGAGTGATGCAGCTCTCCAGGTATTGGTAGTAGGAGCTAGGGGTGGGCCCCCCTCTCTGTAAGGGCCCGGGACACCAGTCCCCCCCTGTAGGCTGCCCTGGTGACTACCATAACATGAGTATTACAGCTGGCAACATCAACACTGTACAGAAAACCAATTGAGTGATAGTTACATAATATACAATTGAGACATGCAGTAATTAGAGAACAAAAGATATTTAATGACTGTAAATAATTCACCACGCCTAATATGCGTAAGAGAATGTAGTGGGCAATATATACTTTTGTAATCAGCTGTGAGAGAATGAGAGAACACTGAGACAGTGTACCTATAACTATAGTGGTATACAGTATGTCATGCTAAAGTGCACTGCCTGGTGCCGGGGCCCCGTGTGCACACCACGGGTTCTCATAAGTGGGGTATGAGGTGCGTTTCACACAGTTAGTGGGTTTATTCACATACTGCCTCTTCTTTGTTTTTGCCTCTTCACAAAAAAACTCTCCGTTCAATTTAAAAGATGTGGAAAACAAATGATACATGTTAGGTGTTAGAATGATGAGTGTAGCTGTTTGCTTGGAATACAAATTCATTGATACTGCCATTGTGATGTTCCAGGCTCTGCGCAGTTGGTGGATACAAGTGCTATACTAGTTCCTGGTACCGGGTAGTTTGTAGACACAGCCACAGCTCCCACTAGTTCCTAGCTCTGGGCAGTTTGTGGTACAGCCAGGGGTGTATCTAGGGGTCCGGGCGCCCCTGGCAAAGAAAGGGACTGGCGCCCCCTATATTTGAAATAGGGAAGGTGCAGGTGCAAAAAAGGGACATGATCTTGTGGGAAAGGGGCAAGACCATACAATAGTTCCCCCAATTCAAATTACGCTACACAGTTGTAACCCTTATACACATTATAACCACACAGTAGCAGGTCCCTTTATACATTATGCCCACACAGTAATTCTTAAAACACTGAGGAGTGCCTGGCCTGGCTAAGGAGGCAATGCCACCCAAAGCCAGGTAGTATAATCAAATAGTAGTGCAAAGAAGTGCAGTGCAGCGCACTACCCAGTGGTGCAAGTAGAAACCAAATCTTAGTGGCAATAGGCGCGCGCACACCAAAAAATGGTTGTGGCCACATGCCATATGGGGTGTGGCCAATGAAAATGGGGGCATGATACATATATGACCCCAATAGTGCAGTGCCAAATAGACATATGCCCCCTATAGTGCCAGATACACATATGCCCCCACAGTGCCAGATATACACATGCCCCCACAGTGCCAGATACACACATGCCCCCACAGTGAGAGATACACATATGCCCCGACAGTGCCAGATCTTCCCCCATGTTGCCAGATATGTCCCGACATTGCCAGATACACAAGCTCCCATGGTGCAAGATATGCCCTAATAGTGCCAGATATGCCCCCATGGTGCCAGATACACATATGCCCCCACAGTGCCATATAAGCCCCCACAGTCATATAGTCATAGTCCCCATCACCCTCCCAGCACATAGCCATAGTCCCCTCCCAGTAAATAGCCATAGCCCCCAACTCCCCAAGCAATAGCCATAGTCCCCCAACACATAGCCGTAGTCTCCACCACTCCCAACACAGTCATACAGTTGTCCCCACCTCCCTCCCATCACATAACAATAGTTCCCTGCCAGCATAGATAGCCATAGTCCCCCTCCCTGCACATAGCCCCTCACCTCCCCAAGCACATAGCCATAGTCCCCATCCCCCTCCCAGCACATAGCTGTAGTCCGCCCTTAGCACATAGTAGTAGTCTCCCCCACTCCCAGCACATACACAGACTCCCCACACAGCACATATCCCTAGTCCCCACCCCACAACATCCCAGCAGATAACCATAGTGTCTGGCAATACCTGCTGTGCCGAGCTGCCTGGGATGGCGGGCGGAGGATCGCTCAGCAGGCAGGAGCTTGTGCTGGTGTCCGGCACCGCACCAAACTATGTGAAGAAACTGAAAATAAACTACAGCTCCCAGCAGCCCTTGCCGCCGGGAGCTCCCGACAGCAAGGGTTGCTGGGAGTTGTAGTTTATTTTCAGTTTCTTCCCTGTAGTGCATTGCGGTGCAGGACACCGGCGCCAGCTCCTGCCTGCTGAGCGATCCTCCGTCCTCCATCCCAGGCAATGCACAGGCAGCTCGACACAACAAGTATTGCCAGACACTACGGCTTAAGGGATTCCACCCATTGGCCGAGGGTGGCACCGTCGGGCGGCGCCCCCTGCTCGGCTGGCGCCCCTGGTGAGTGTCATCCTGGCCAATGGGTAGATACGCACCTGGTTCCTGGCTCTGGACAGCTTGTGGATACAGCCACGTGCTAGTTCATGGCTGAGGGCAGTTGGTGTATAGAGGTCCTGTGCTAGTTCCTGGCTCTAGTCTAGGCAGTTTGTGGACAGAGCCACTTAACTCATTTCTAGCTCTGGGCAGCTTGCAGATACACCCACTGTGCTAGTTCCTGGCTCAGGGCAGTTTGTGGACACAGCCACTTCTGGGGCCGGCTCCAGGCCTACTAGCACCCTGAGCGAGAAAATGTCAAAGCACGCACTCCTGGAAAAGTGGGTGTGGTGTCGCAACTTCATATTATCAAACTATAACTAAATATATATTCACACCCCCTCTACGCACACATGGGGTAATTTTAAGTTGATCGCAGCAGGATTTTTGTTAGCAATTGGGCAAAACCATGTGCACTGCAGGGGAGGCAGATATAACATGTGCAGAGAGAGTTAGATTTGGGTGTGGTGTGTTCAATCTGCAATCTAATTTGCAGTGTAAAAATAAAGCAGCCAGTATTTACCCTGCACAGAAACAAAATAACCCACCCAAATCTAACTCTTTCTGCACATGTTATATCTGCCCCCCTGCATTGCACATGGTTTTGCCCAATTGCTAAAAAAAATCCTGCTGCGATCAACTTGGAATTACCCCCATAATTAGCAGCCTTACACATAACAGCCACAGTAGTGTTCCTTACACATAATGGCCCTCATTCTGAGTTGATCGCACCAAGCAACTTTTTGCTGCTGATGCGATCAACTAATCTCCGCCTATGGGGGAGTGTATTTTAGCATAGCAGGGGTGCGATCGCTTGTGCAGCCCTGCTATGCTAAAAAAGTTTCTCACAAATCAAGACCAGCCCTCGACATACTTACCCTGTGCGACGGATCCAGCGATGATGGGCTCGGCTTTGACGTCAGACATCCGCCCTCCGTTCGCCTGGACACGACTGCGTTTTTCTTACCACTCCCAAAAAACGGCCTCCAAAGGTCAGTTGACGCACCGGAACGCGCCTTCCTGCAGTCAATCTTCTTGCGGTCACCGCTGCGACCGCTTTTTCCGCTGTCAGCGTCGTTGCCCGGCGATGACGTGCGTGCGCAATGCGCATTCCAATCAGCGATCGGGTTGGAATGAGGACCCATGTCTCCAGTATAGTGCCAGATACACATAATGACCCCAGTAGATCAGTGCCAGATAGACATGACATGCCCCCCAGCAGTGCCAGATAGACATGATATGCCCCCCAGCAGTGCCAGATACACATGATATGCCCCCCAGCAGTGCCAGATAGACATGATATGTCCCCCAGCAGTGCCACATACACATGAGATGCCCCCCAGCAGTGCCAGATAGACATGATATGCCCCCCAGCAGTGCCAAATAGACATGATATGCCCCCAGCAGTGCCATATACACATGATATGCGCCCCAGCAGTGCCAGATACACATGATGTGCCCCCCAGCAGTGCCAGATACACATGATGTGCCCTGCAGCAGTGCCAGATAGACATGATATGCCCCCCAGCAGTGCCAGATAGACATGATATGCCCCCCAGCAGTGCCAGATAGACATGATATGCCCCCCAGCAGTGCCAGCTACACATGATATGCCCCCCAGCAGTGCCATATAGACATGATATGCCCCACAGCAGTGGCAGATACACATGATATGCCCCCAGCAGTGCCAGATAGACATGATATGCCCTCCAGCAGTGCCAGATAGACATGATATGCCCCCCAGCAGTGCCAGATAGACATGATATGCCCCTCAGCTGTGCCAGCTACACATGATATGCCCCCCAGCAGTGCCAGATACACATGATATGCCCCCAGCAGTGCCAGATATACATGATATGCCCCACAGCAGTGCCAGCTACACATGATATGCCCCCAGCAGTGCCAGCTACACATGATATGCCCCCACCAGTGTCAGATACAAATGATATGCCCCCCAGCAGTGCCAGATACACATGATATGCCCCTCAGCAGTGTCAGCTACACATGATATGCCCCCCAGCAGTGCCAGATAGACATGATATGCCCCCAGCAGTACCAGCTACACATGATATGCCCCCACCAGTGTCAGATACAAATGATATGCCCCCAGCAGTGCCACATACACATGAGATGCCCCACAGCAGTGCCAGCTACACATGATAATCACCCCAGCTGTGCCAGATAAACATGATATGCCCCTCAGCAGTGCCAGCTACACATGATATGCCCCACAGCCGTGCCAGCTACACATGATATGCCCCTCAGCAGTGCCAGATAGACATGATATGCCCCCAGCAGTGCCAGATACACATGATATGCCCCCCAGCAGTGCCAGATACACATGATGTGCCCCCAGCAGTGCCAGCTACACATGATATTCCCTGCAGCAGTGCCAGGTACACATGATATGCCCTGCAGCAGTGCCAGCTACACATGATATGTCCCCCAGCAGTGCCAGCTACACATGATATGCCCCCAGCAGTGCCAGCTACACATGATATGCCCCCAGCAGTGCCAGCTACACATGATATGCCCCTCAGCAGTGCCATCTACACATGATATGTCCCCCAGCAGTGCCAGCTACACATGATATGCCCCCAGCAGTGCCAGCTACACATGATATGCCCCCCCAGCAGTGCCAGCTACACATGATATGTCCCTCAGCAGTGCCAACTACACATGATATGCCCCCCAGCAGTGCCATGTAGACATAATATGCCCCCCAGCAGTGCCAACTACACATGACCCCCTGCAGTGCCAGCTACACATGATATGCCCCCCAGCAGTGCCAGCTACACATGACATGTCCCCCAGCAGTGCCAGGTAGACATGATATGCCCCCCAGCAGTGCCAGCTACACATGATATGTCCCACAGCAGTGCCAACTACACATGATATGCCCCCCAGCAGTGCCAGGTAGACATAATATGCCCCCCAGCAATGCCAGCTACACATGATATTCCCCGCAGCAGTGCCAGCTACACATGATATGCCCCCCAGCAGTGCCAGCTACATATGATATATCCCACAGCAGTGCCAACTACACATGATATGCCCCCAGCAGTGCCAGGTACACATAATATGCCCCCCAGCAATGCCAGGTAGACATGATATGTCCCCCAGCAGTGCCAGATAGACATGATATCCCCCCCAGCAGTGCCAGATGCACATGTTCCCACAGTGCCAGATACATCTATGCCCCCAGTCCAGATACATATATGCCCCAGTGTCAGATACACATGTCCCCACAGTGCCAGCTATGCCCCCAGTGCCAGATACACATGCCCCCACTGTGCCAGCTATGCCCCCAGTGCCAGATACACATGTTCCCACAGTGCCAGCTATGCCCCCCAGTGCCAGATACACATGTTCCCACAGTGCCAGCTATGCCCCCAGTGCCAGATACACATGTTCCCACAGTGCCAGCTATGCCCCCCAGTGCCAGATACACATGCCCCCACAGTGCCAGCTATGCCCCCAGTGCCAGATACACATGTTCCCACAGTGCCAGATACACATGTCCCCACACAGTGCCAGCCCCCCCACCCCTCACAGTGCTGCTCACCACGCTGCTGCTGATCCTGCTGATGGTTGTCTTGGGCGGGGAGGAGAGCGCACTGTGCGCCTCTCCTTCCCCTCCGTCTCCGGCGGCGGTGCTCGAATTAGGCGCCGGTCCGCGATCCAATCAAAGCTCGCAGTCCGGCAGCCAATCAGGAGCCTTAGCTGCTGGTCCGCGAGCTCTGATTGGCTCATGGGCCGGCACGCTTACGTGGGCAATTGTGGGAGGCGGGCCGGCGGAACGGATGCTGCGGCTGCAGTGCAGGGACTTGGCTCCAGGCAGGGTAGGTTCCAATATGGCGGCACGAGCTAGCAACACCCATTAAGTGTGGCGCCCTGTTCGGCCGCTCTATTGGAAAGTGCCTGGAGCCGGCCCTGGCCACTGCACTAGTTTCTAGCAGTGGCCAGCTTGCAAATACACCCACTGTGCTAGTTCCTGGCTAGGCAGGTTGTGGGGGTACAGCCACTTTACTAGTTCCTAGCTGTGGGGAGTTTGAGGATACAGACACTACACTAGTTCCTGGCTCTGGACAGTTGGTAACCACAGGTAGAGTTAATTCCCAGCATTAGTTGTTTGTATGACTTGTAATATGTACTCATTTCTGAATTTATAAGTTTAAAATTTTAATTAAAAGAAAGATTTTTTCTCAATACGATATTTTGCTATTATAATTGACTGGGATCAATGAGTTGCTACATAGGACATTGCCATCTAGAATCATTATCTCCATGAATGGGAATGTAGGAGTGGAAGATGAAGGCTGCAATGCTATTCTAGTATTTTTCTAAGTGATGTGTATGTAAAACTCGTAAATCATGTCACTGGGGTTTGTTTGAAGGAAAAGTCAGTGATTGTCTTATTGTGTTATTATTTCAGTTTATCTTCTCTGGGTTTGTGTTTTCTTAAAATAACTTTTATTGAATTTAATAAAGTGATTCTAATAAAGCACAAATATACTGTCTCCAAGGAAGTTATGTTTCTAGAGTACTTATTGTACTTGTGTTGGTTGTCACCGAGTTGACATTATTTACAACCTTGGATTACAAATCTTTGTGGTTTTGTGGAAGATTGAGTTCAGTGAAAAGTGATGTTTTCTGAAGTTCTTGGAAAAAATGCAAGAAAGGAAACATTGTATATATGTACCTGTATACTGTTCCCGTAGGCGGCTCTCCGGGGTCTTGAATGCATTCAGCTGCAGGCAGTTAGACAGGAAAGCCCCGTACACATGTTGGAGATGTGTGCTGAGCGATCTAGCACAGACCGCTCAGCGCACATCTCTCCCCCCACTCAGCACAAGGCGCGATGTGTGCAGAGTGAGGGAGGGGGAGGGGGGATGCTCATTTCACTGCTAGAGTCAGCGGTGGGGCAAACACTTGTCAGATTGCTTAGAAAGACTGCGTAAGGAATATAATATGATAGCAGCAGCATAAACACGCCGTCTGTGCTTGCAGAGCGCTGCTTGGTGCATCACTTTGGCCTGCAAGGGGTTAAGGTTTTTTGTAGTGGGAGGAACGTTGAGTGAGGAACTGGTAGGCCATTGGCCGGATTGTGGAAAGGGGCTGTACAGCCTGGATATAGGTGGCTAACCCACCATTTCCTGCCTCTTTCAGTGTCTTCACGCAGGCAGTGCAAGTATTGTTCATTTATTCAGTAAATATACTTTAATTTTTCTTCTCTTTTTTCCTTATCTTTTTCCTTATCTTCTCTTTCCTATATTCCTACTGCTACATTCATCCTATTCCTAACTTTTTTATTCTTCTTCTCCTACTTACTGCTTGTTTTTTATAACATATTGGAGGTGATTGCTGGGTATTCCCCCACCCCCCCTTGCTGTGACTCCTCTCCCCCCTGGACATGTCGGGGTTACGAAACCCCCCTTCCCGTCCTGCACGCAGCGCTGGCCTCCCCGCCCGGCTGTTAGATTCCCCTGATGTTCCGCCGGGTCGGGGAAGCCCTGCTGCTGCGGATGCTGTATCTGTGAGGGAGACCAGGGCTGTGCGCGGCCGAGCTCGGCCGCCCGCCCGCGCTCCCCCACGTGTGTCCTCCCCGTCTCCTTCCCCGCTGCGATCAGCGGCTGGCGACGGAGCTGCTGGGGCTGCCATGGAGACCAGGGCTGTGCGCGGCCGAGCTCGGCCGCCCGCCCGCGCTCCCCCACGTGCTTCCTCCCCGTCTCCTTCCCCGCTGCAATCAGCGGCGGGGGACGGAGCGCCGGGGAGCAGGAGAAGCCTCAGGCGGCCTGCCAGGGACGGTGTTTTACCGTCCCTGGCCCCGCCGCTTTTTACAGCGGGTGGCCGCGCGGGTCACGTGGGGCGGGGGCGGAGCTCCCGCCCGGCGGCCCGGCGGCTCTCCCCACTTCCCAACACGGCTGCCTCAGTTAATGGGCGGGTGGGGGGTCGCGCGGCAGATGGATTACTGCCTGCGCGTGCGGACAACATGGCGCACAGCAGGGGGGCCCACATGAGGCATACCCCCTCTGTGCCACTACCCCCCCCCACCCGTGCGGTCAGCGCCCTCCCGCGTTGGGGTGGGGCGTCGCCCCCGCTCCGCGCCAGCGGGGGGGGCATTATCCATTACAGATAGTGCGGGGCCGGTCGTACGGGGGCGGCCCGCGCCCGCCCGCGGTGTGCCTGCCCGTCCGACCTCCCCTTTCGCGGTGGGGCCCGGGGCGTCGGGCCCATCCAGGACGCCCGCCTTGGCAAGTGGCTCGGCCGCCGCCCGCGGCCGCGCGCCTCCTGGCAGACAGCGGGCGGGGTCGCGCCTGCCAGCTAATCACCCCACTAGGGGGCGGCGTGCGCAGGCGGATCACGACCCAGCACCCACTCCCCGCATCCATTTTTCAACTGCCGACGCTTCCGCGGTCAGCTCTCAGTCCGACGTCGGACTCCTCCCTTCTAGTGGCGACGACTCTCCTGTGGCCGACGCTCGGGTCGGTAGACAGTCGAGGGGTCGGCAGTCTATACGCGGTCTGGCGCAGCCAGACGGTGGTGCCATGATTCCCGACAGTGAGGGATCCTCCGGATCCTTGCTCCCGACGGGAGGTTTGCGTACCGCACGTCGGGCGCATGACGCGCGGAGGAGGTCCGTCCTTACTTCACCTGCCCCTGCGACTGCACCCTTGGTGGACGCCTCCGTCTTGTCCGCCATTTGTGCCGCTGTAGTGTCAGCGGTGGCTCCCTTGTTATCCTCCGTACCCGGGGGACTGGGGCGGCCCACCGCTTCCTTGGCGGATAGCATTGCGCAATCCCTTATTCCACTTCTGTCTACTGGGGCAACTACCCCCCCTTTTGCCCCGCTCCCGGTGGCTGCGGGACCGGAGGCGGTGCAGGGGAACAATGTCTCTTTTGTCTCCCCAGCCACGGTAGTCGGATCGGCAATGGAATCCGCCGGTGTATCCACGAGTCGTTCGGTGGCCGGAGGCGCGGACGGCGTGCCCTCTCGAGCAGGTGAGTCTTCCTCGGACCCTGACTGGTCCAAGGGGAGCGCTAGCGGCTTGGGTTCGGGTACTCGCTCCAGCGCCTCTAGCATAGGTAGCAGCGCAGGCAGGATTTCCGGCAAGCGCAGTAGGCGCAGGCGTCGGGGCACAGATTCCTCCCTTGCCTCTACTTCCTCGGAGGGTCTGTCCTCCTCAGATGGCGGCTTGCACAGGGTGAAGCGTCGTAGACAACGCAAGCGGCGGTATTCCACCTCGTCCGCGTCCCAAGTATCGGTGGAATCAGACACCGTGCACTGCGCCAATACGGCGGTGCAACGTGGACTCAGGCCCCGGATCCGGGACCGTATCCGTAAGGGCCAATATGTGAACATTTTTGCCCTTACCAGCGACGATCGCAAAGCCTTGCTTTCGGCTAAGAAAAAGGGGCAGGGTAGCGAGGACACTTTGCGGTCCTACCAGAATTGGGTCCGCTGCATGTTGATCTTTGCGGCGTGTTACCTAGAGACGCGCCCGGATGAACATATGAACGTGGTGCGCTATCAATTTCTTATACACGTTCTGTACCATAAGTACAAAGGGTCTGCCTGGCGGCGCTACGACGAGGATTTCCGACGCAAACAACATGGCCGGGAGATCTATAACTTTGGTAAAAAAGACGTGGAATTGTGCTCTGAACTGACACAAGGTCCGGCCGCCACAGATGACGGCGGCTCGGCAAGACGATGGGCAAAAAAACCTGCCTCTCGTTCTGCCGGCTTTCGCGGAGGCGCAGGGCGCGCGGGGCATGGGAAATGCTTCGCTTTTAATAATGCACAATGCGACTTGGGGGGGCGATGTCGTTTTCGCCACTCCTGTATCAGATGTGGCGGGGGCCACGGCATTAAAGATTGCCCCAGTCCTGGGACAGGAAGTGCTTTTGGCTCGCAGCCCCGACAGAGTCGCGCTCCCGCGGCCACCGGCGCTAGCCACAGCTCCCACCCCAATTAGACTTTGCGCGCTCATTCCCTGGCTGCGACGATACCCGCGGTTGGGGGACGCCCGATTTTTACACTCAGGTTTCGCGTCGGGTTTCCCCTTGCCGATACATGGACGGGTGGGTCCTGGGACGGGTACTAACCTGCGTTCGGCTCGGGAGTTTCCGGACGTGCTCCGGCACAAGGTAGGGGCGGAGGTTACCTTAGGGAGGATGATAGGCCCTTTCCGGGAGCCCCCCTTGCCAGACTTGGTCTTGTCCCCCGTAGGCGTAGTGCCCAAAAAGACAGCGGGCAAATTTCGCCTCATCCAACACCTTTCCTGTCCTGCGGGGTCCTCGGTTAATGACGCTATCCCTGCTGACCAGTGTAGGGTCGTTTACCTGTCCTTTGATTCGGCCATTGACACCGTACGGTCTTTTGGCCCAGGGGCAGTTATGTGTAAGTTGGACATCCAGTCTGCGTTTCGTCTCCTTCCGCTGCACCCTTCCGCCTTCAGGTTTATGGGTTTTAAGCTGGACGATGGGTACTACATAGATCGGTGCCTCCCTATGGGTTGTTCTATCTCTTGCGCCTACTTTGAGAGATTCAGTTCCTTCCTCCACTGGTGTCTCCAGCAGGCAACGGGGGAACGGGGAATTTCCCACTACTTGGACGATTTTCTGTTTATCGGCCCCTCAGACTCCCCTCGCTGCGTCAACCTGCTGCAGGGGGCTCTGGCCCTCTTTGCGCGCTTCGGGGTTCCGGTTGCACCAGAAAAGACGGAGGGACCCTCCGCCTCCTTGGTTTACCTCGGGATCCAGATTGATACGGTCAGGGGTCTCTGTAGGCTTCCCTCGGACAAGGTGTTGCGTTTACGTGACGGTATCATATATGCGCTGTCCGCGGGCAAGCTCACTCTCAAACAGGCCCAATCCCTATTGGGCCTGTTTAACTTTGCTTGCAAAGTTATCCCCATGGGCAGGGTTTTCTGTAGAAAATTGGAACGGGCTACCGTGGGGGTTAGACGCCCGCATCATTTCCTCAGGTTGTCCCTCGAAATCCGTCGGGATCTAAGCATTTGGGACGAATTTCTTGTTCGTTTCAACGGCACCTGTATTTGGCAGGAGGCGATCGTGTCTAGCCCGACCCTGGAGCTTTTCACGGACGCCTCCGGCGCTTTCGGGTTTGGCGCTTACTTTGCGGGTCGTTGGTGTGCCTCTCCTTGGCCGCATGCCTGGCTTCGCATGGGCCTCACTACGAACATGCTGTTGCTGGAAATTTTTCCTATTCTGGTCGCTTTAGACTTATGGCGCTATGCCCTGCGTAATAAACATGTTGTCTTCTGGTGCGACAATCTGGGCGTGGTTTTTGCCATCAACCGCCAAAAATCCACGTCCTTGCCGGTATTGCGGGTCATTGCGCAGATAGTCTTGTTATGCTTGGTCAACAACATTACGTTGCGAGCAAAACATGTCCCTGGCGTGCGTAACAAAATTGCAGATGCCCTGTCACGCGGCGATTTGCAGCGATTTAGGCGCTTGGCTCCTGCAGCTCTCCTCCATGGGGAATTATGTCCTGCTTCTGTGTGGCAGGTCATCCACCCGGAATGGAGGCGTCAGCCCACAGGTCATTGGCCCCTGCAACTTTTGCGGCCTATCGGGCCGCCTGGGAGCGGTGGTGTCGCTTCATCCGGGAGAGAGGCCAGTGTGGTAAGACCTCTCATGATTTACTTTTAGATTACATCTGGGTTCTGTACTCCGACGGTATTTCGCGGGCGTCTGTTAACAGGGTTCTGGCAGGTATCTCTTACTTTCTGCAGCTGCGGGGGGAAGCGGATTTTACGAAGTCCTTTTTCCTCCGGCGGGTGTTGAAAGGTTGGGCTCGGGCCACCCCGCCCCTCCCGGATACCCGCCAGCCGATCACCGGTGCTTTGCTGAGGCGGATTTTGGGATCCCTACCGAGCATTTGCTTTTCGGGATACGAGGTTCGCCTCTTCCGGGCGGCCTTTACTATGGCCTTCCACGGTGCGTTCAGGGTGGGTGAGCTGGTGTCCGTCTCTCGGGCTTCGGTCTCGCCCATGCTGGAGGCCCACGTCGTCATCCGCCCCGACGGTTTATGGTGCAAAATTCAGCGATCCAAGACTGACGTAGCCGGCAGGGGGCAGTGGGTTCGAATGGGTCCGGCTCGTGCGCGGGGCATTTGTCCAGTTTCCGCGGCCCGGGCATATTCGTCCATACGGCCTCCAACGCCCACCGGGTGGCTCGTCCACTGTGACGGCGCCCCGTTGACCAGATATCAATTCCGGTCGGTTTTGGGGCGTTGTATTTTGTACCTGGGTCTATCTCCGGCCGACTATGGGACTCACTCTTTCCGCATCGGCGCTGCTTCAGCTGCCGCTGCGGCGGGTTGGTCCGAGGTCGAAGTCCGGGCACTGGGTAGGTGGAGGTCTGGTGCAGTCAGACGCTATATCAGGCCTTTTCCTCCCAGTGCGCCCCTTTGAGGACTAGCCGCTCGTCGCAGTTGCACTTGGTGATTGCGGGGGCCTTGAGGAATTTTTGTTTTATCGTTGGTTTTAATTTCGGCTTTTGCCGGCTAGCGAAGTTTCGTTTTTGCCTCAAGTCAAATTGGGCGCCCCCCCCCCCCCCCACACTCCCCCCCCCGTTAGGGCTGCAGTCAGGTTTCTCATTTACATACCTTATGTATATCATTCCTAACCTTAGCACACCTTATTTTGCAGGGCGGCGGTTAGATCCGCACTTTCTATGGTTTGTCGGCCATTCCTACATCTACTGGCTGTCCGTGTCGGCTCTGGCTTGCGACACCGCCCGGTTTCCGGAGCTGCAGGCTGTGCGCTGGTTGGGGCGTAGAGGCCTCCGCTGGGATGGCCTGCGGGACTGGCTTCGGGCGGCAGTTGGCCGATTTGGGTACCCCCTGATTTTGGTCTTGCACCTGGGGGGCAATGATCTGGTACGCCGCTCTGGGCTCGACATTCGCCTCGAAATCAGGTGCCAGCTACTGGAACTCATGGCTGACTGGCCGTTTTGCCTCATCCTCTGGTCGGACATCGTTCCTCGGCGGTCTTGGCGCGGAGCCTTTAACCCCGGGGCGATTGACCTGGTTCGGAGGAGGGTCAATTCGGTCGTTGGTCGTGCTGTCCTCCAGCATGGCGGGCTGGTTGTGCCGCACGGTGGCATTTCCTACCGTGACCCGACACAATACCGGTCTGACGGGGTGCATTTGTCCCCGGCTGGCATGCTTATCTTCCTGGAGGACATTATTTACATTCTTAGGTCCCTATAGATAGCTCTTTTCTGTTCATAGTTCATTAAGTCTCTCTAGTTAGTTTTTCTGTTTTTGTTGTGTGGGTTTTTAGTTCGGTGGCGGTGGCAGGTTTGTAACCTGGCAGTTGGCCGGTTTTCAGAACGGTTACTTAAGTTTAATGATGAGTTCACAGTTAGTCAGTTTGGGTGTATTTATAGGTAATTTATATCTTTTAGAATTAGTTTACGGGCATCATTTTCACAAGTGGGCCCATATAATTAGTATAAAACATATGTGGATGTCGGGGCCGGTGGCCCAACTTTTATCCCGTAGGGGCGGAGCGTATATCCGTCCCTGCAACCGTTGGGGGACAGGGGTAGTGGCAGAAGGTCGACCCCTGTCCTTGGATTTTTGATTCTCGATGTCTGGGATGGAGGCAGCAGGCCGATCCCGGAACATCTGGGGCAGGAGGCTCCCTAACACATATGTTTTTTACTGCTTGTTTTTTATAATGTTTATCACCCATGTTACATTTATTATGTTTAACCGTTCTTCTCCTCGCCACCTTTAGTTAGAGAGGGAAGTCTGCATTTTAGTTTTAGTATTTAATAGGCCTCCCTCTCAGTCAGAAAATAAAAGCTGACCCCTTTCACGCCAACTACAGTTGTGGTGTCTTTATTTCATAAGATAAGTGTGCTTGAGTGGCGCGTGGAAGCATCTGACGTGTGAGGTTTAAGACTGCGTAAGGAATATAATATGATAGCAGCAGCATAAACACGCCGTCTGTGCTTGCAGAGCGCTGCTTGGTGCATCACTTTGGCCTGCAAGGGGTTAAGGTTTTTTGTAGTGGGAGGAACGTTGAGTGAGGAACTGGTAGGCCATTGGCCGGATTGTGGAAAGGGGCTGTACAGCCTGGATATAGGTGGCTAACCCACCATTTCCTGCCTCTTTCAGTGTCTTCACGCAGCCCGCCCTCCCGCCCCCAAAAAAACCGGAACAGAGTTGGTTTTGGTTTTACTATGGGGTTCTTTGTGTCGGCTTTCGGTGGCCGGTTTTCAGAACGGTTACTTAAGTTTAATGATGAGTTCACAGTTAGTCAGTTTGGGTGTATTTATAGGTAATTTATATCTTTTAGAATTAGTTTACGGGCATCATTTTCACAAGTGGGCCCATATAATTAGTATAAAACATATGTGGATGTCGGGGCCGGTGGCCCAACTTTTATCCCGTAGGGGCGGAGCGTACCTCCGTCCCTGCAACCGTTGGGGGACAGGGGTAGTGGCAGAAGGTCGACCCCTGTCCTTGGATTTTTGATTCTCGATGTCTGGGATGGAGGCAGCAGGCCGATCCCGGAACATCTGGGGCAGGAGGCTCCCTAACACATATGTTTTTTACTGCTTGTTTTTTATAATGTTTATCACCCATGTTACATTTATTATGTTTAACCGTTCTTCTCCTCGCCACCTTTAGTTAGAGAGGGAAGTCTGCATTTTAGTTTTAGTATTTAATAGGCCTCCCTCTCAGTCAGAAAATAAAAGCTGACCCCTTTCACGCCAACTACAGTTGTGGTGTCTTTATTTCATAAGATAAGTGTGCTTGAGTGGCGCGTGGAAGCATCTGACGTGTGAGGTTTATTTAAGCACAAATCTCTCCGTGTGTACCCCCCTTACCGCTGTGGTATCACAATGTATTCACCTGCAGGCAGCTAGACAGTACCTCTGTGACATACTTGCCTACTCTCCCGGAATGGGTGGGAAGCTCCCGAAAATCGGGTGACCCTCCCGGCCCCCCGGAAGAGCAGGCAAGTCTCCCGATTTTTTAGGGGCCCCCGTGCCCGGCCGCCCACTTAGTGAGTAAAGTGGGCGGTCGGGGCAGTCGATGACGCGATTCTTGCTGAATCGCGTCATCATAGCAACGCCCCCTGCTGTATAATGCCGGTAATCGCGGCATTACATAGCAGGGAGCGTAGCTTAAAGTATGTGCCGCGATAACCCTGCCCCTGTTCCGCCTCCGCCCGCCCTTGCTCTGCCTCTGCCCCGCCCCCTATGTGTGTCATAACCATGCCCCGCCCCCCTGCTGAGCCGACCTGGCTGCTCTCTCCCAGAGAGAGCTGCCAGGATGTCGGCATGTATGCTCTGTGATATCACGATGCATTCACCTGCTGGTAGATAGACAGTACCCTTGTGACATCCAGGGCAGGTTACAGGCATGTTCGAAATGAGCGGCCGCGCAGGGCGCCACCCTTAATGGGTGCCGCACGCTGACGCCACCATATTCGAGCCTGGAGCCAGCCTGCTAACAGCCTACACTGCTCTTTGTACGCTGTGCGGCGCCGGCGTCTGGCGCCGCACAGAGCACACTGAATAGTTTAGCTTTAGTCCGCCCGCGGCCCACAGCAATCCCCCTCCCTCGTCGTGGGGGCATATCTGGCACTGTGGGGGCATTTATGTATCTGGCACTGTGGGGGCTGGCACTGTGGGGGCATTTATGTATCTGGCACTGTGGGGGCATTTATGTATCTGGCACTGTGGGGTAATTTATGTATCTGGCACTGTGGGGTCATTTATGTGTCTGGCACTGTTGGGGGGCATATCATGTGTATCTGACACTGGTGGGGGCATATCAAGTGTAGCTGGCACTGCTGGGGGGCATATCATGTGTAGCTGGCACTGCTAGGGGACATATCATGTCTATCGGGCACTGCTGGGGGGCATATCATGTGTAGCTGGCACTGCTGGGGGGCATATCACGTCTATCTGGCACTGCTGGGGGCATATCATGTGTATCTGACACTGGTGGGGGCATATCATGTGTAGCTGACACTGCTGGGGGGGGCATGTCAGGTCTATCTGGCACTGCTGGGGGCATATCATGTGTAGCTGGTACTGTTGGGGGCATATCATGTGTAGCTGGCACTGCTAGGGGGCATATCATATATATCTGGCACTGCTGTGGGGCATATCATGTGTAGCTGGCACTGCTGAGGGGCATATCATGTGTAGCTGGCACTGCTGGGGGGCATATTATGTGTAGCTGGCACTGCTGGGGGGCATGTCATGTCTATCTTTCACTGCTGGAGGGCATGTCATGTCTATCTGGCACTGCTGGGGGGCATATCATGTCTATCTGGCACTGCTGGGGGGCATATCATGTTTATCTGGCACTGGTGGGGGCATATTATGTGTAGCTGGCACTGCTGGGGGGCAAATCATGTGTAGCTGGCACTACTGGGGGGCATATTATGTGTAGCTTTCACTGCTGTGGGGCATATCGTGTGTAGCTGGCACTGCTGGGGGGCATGTCATGTCTATCTTTCACTGCTGGGGGGCATGTTATGTCTATCTGGCACTGCACTACTGTAGACATTATGTGTTTCTGGCACTATACTGTAGACATTGGGGGAGATTCAATTGTTTGAAAAGTCAGTTGGGTGTCTGTTTTTTTCTATCTAATAGACAGGAAAAAACAAACACCCAACCGACTTTTCAAACACTTGAATTCCCCCCATTATGTGTAAGGAACACTACTGTGGCTGCTATGTGTAAGGCTGCTAATTGTGTGCGTAGAGGGGGAGTGAAAATATATTTATTTATAGTTGGAAATTTGTGATGCCATGCCCACTTTTCCAGGTGCGGGGGGGAGGGGGGGGGGGGGGGCGCTTTGAAATTTTCTTGCTCAGGGTGCTAGCAGGCCTGGAGCCGGCCCTGGTGACATCACCATGCATTAAGATACAGATAGCTAGACAGTACCTCTGTGACATCACAATGCATTCAGCTTTGGGCAACTAGACAGTACCTCTGTGACATCACAATGTATTCAGCTGCAGGCAGCTAGAGAGTTCCTTTGTGAGATCACAATGCATTCAGCTGCAGACAGCCAGACAGTACCTTTGTGACATCATAACGCATTCAGCTGCAGGCAGCTAGAGAGTACCTCTGTGACATCACAATGCATTAGGATACAGAAAGATAGAGAGCACTTTTGTGAAATCACAATACATTCAGCTTCAGGAATCTAGAAATTACTTCTCTGACATCACAATGCATTCAACTGTAGACAGCCAGACAGTACCTCTGTGACATCACAATGCATTCAGCTGCAGGCAGCTAGATAGTACCTCTGTGACATCACAATGCATTCAGCTGCAGGCAGCTAGATAGTATCTCTGTGACATCACAATACATTCAGCTGCAGGCAGCTAGAGAACACAGTACCTCTGTGACATCACAATGCATTCAGCTGCAGGCACAGTGGCGTAAATTCAATCTAGATGCCTGGAGGCGAAACAGATGATGGTCTGCCCCCCCCCCCCCCTCAACACACACACACACACACACACACACACACACACGTTCACATACAGCCACATACGCACACACACATAGCCACATGTACCTACACAGCCACACAGATAAATAGCCACACACACATAGCCACATATGCACATGCAACCTCATATACACAGACAGTAACATATGCATACATATAGACACATATAGAGTACACAGTCACATATACACAGACAACCAGATACAGTAAACACACAGTCGCATATACACAGACAGCCATATATAATTATACACACAGCCACAAATGCACACAGCCACATATACACACAGTCACATACAGTATACACATACAGTAACATATACACAACAGCCACATACAGTTTACTGTACACACACAGTCACATATATACACACAGACAGCCACATATGCACATACAGTCACATACTGTATACAGACAGCCAGATACAGTATACACAAAGTCACATATACACACACAGTTACATATACATACATAGAACCACATATGCACACACACAGTCACATATACACACACACACAGTCACATATGCACGGACAGCCACATACAGTATACACACACAGTCACATATACAGACTTACAGATACAGTAAACACAGCCAGCCACATATACACACACAGCACATATACACAGACAACCACATATACACCCACACGGTCACATATACACACACACACACACACATAGCCACAGAATGTTAAAACATTAATACACTATCCCCCCTTCCTATTCTTTTTTGGGCCACATAGTTACGTACTCCTCTCTGCACCCTGCTGTGCAGCACCTGCTGCTCTCCCACCCACCTGCACCATGACAGCCGTATAATCTCTGCAGTCCCGCACACACTGTGGAGTGCGGACGTCTCCCCAGTCAGGCTCTGTGCCACGGTCGGAAGTCATGTGACTTTCGCGTCCAGAGCACAGAGAGCACTGGCACCAGGTAAGGAAGAGCCAGTGCGCTGATGCTGGCGGGCATTGAGCTCGGCGGCTCATGAGTCCTCGGCTCTCATTCAATTACAGCAGCTGCAGAGTGGGATGGTTTTAAGGGGAACGGGAGACAATGGAGGAGGTGCCACCTTTATGGCTGGAGCCAGTCGGCAACCAACTCCATTGTCTCCAGCAGTTCTGCCACTGTGCAGGCAGCCATACAGTACCTCTGCGACATCATAAAGCATTCAGCTGCAGGCAGCTAGAGAGTACCTTTGTGGCATCACAATACATTCAGCTTCAGGAATCTAGTAATTACTTCTCTGACATCACAATGCATTCAGCTGCAAGTAGCTACACAGTACCTCTGTGACATCACAATGCATTACAATAAAGACAGCTAGAGAGTAAATCTGTGACAAAAATAGGACCTCTGTGACATCACAAACAATGCATTCAGCTGCAGGCAGCTAGACAGTACTGTACCTCTGTGACATCACAATGCAATCAGCTGCAGACAGCTAAACAGTACCTCTGTGACATCACCATGCATTCAGCTGCAGTAACTCTGTGACATCAACAGTGCATCTGTGTCATCACATTGCATTCAGCTGCAAGCAGCTAGACAGTACCTCTGTGACATCACAATGCATTCAGCTGCAGTAACTCTGTGACATCAACAGTGCATCTGTGTCATCACATTGCATTCAGCTGCAAGCAGCTAGACAGTACCTCTGTGACATCACAGTGCATTCAGCTGCAAGCAGCTAGACAGTACCTCTTTGACATCATCATGCATTAGGATACAGATAGCTAGATAGTACCTCTGTGACATCACAATGCATTCAGCTGCAGGCAGCTAGAGAGTACCTCTGTGACATCACAATGCATTCAGCTGCAAGCAGCTAGACAGTACCTCTGTGACATCACAGTGCATTCAGCTGCAAGCAGCTAGACAGTACCTCTTTGACATCATCATGCATTAGGATACAGATAGCTAGATAGTACCTCTGTGACATCACAATGCATTCAGCTGCAGGCAGCCAGACAGTACCTCTGTGACATCATAAAACAGTCAGCTGCAGGCAACTAGTGAGTACCTTTGTAACATCACAATACATTCAGCTTCAGGAATCTGGAAATTACTTCTCTGACATTACAATGCATTCAACTGCTGTCCTCACTAAAATGGTCTCACTTAAAAATGGGTGTGGCCTCCCAGGAAAAGACTATCTTACACTGCAGTTTTTGACCCTGCAACAACAGACCTCAGCCACTACAGGAATACAAAGAAATTCCACCATATTAAGCCCCACACAGTAATGCCCCTTGCACCATATTATGCCCCCTGCACCATATTGTGCCACACACCGCACTGCCTGTGATACATTATGCCCTACAGTAAAGCTTCTAATTACTTTAAAATGACCTGCTTGTTGCCAGGGGTTTCAAGCGCTGGGTGTCATGCTCGTTGCCAGGGGTTTCATGAGCTGGGTATCATGCTCGTTGCCAGGGGTTTCATATGCTGGGTGTCATGCTCATTGCCAGGGGTTTCATGCGCTGGGTGTCATACTCGTTGCCAGGGGTTTCATGTGCTGGGTATCATGCTTGTTGCCAGAGGTTTCATGCAGTGGGTGTCATGCACGTTGCCAGGGGTTTCATGTGCTGAGCGTCATGCTTGTTGCCAGGGGTTTCATGCGTTGGGTGTCATGCTTATTGCCAGGGGTTTCATGCACTAGTTGTCATGCTTATTGCCAGGGGTTTCATATGCTAAGTGTCATGCTCGTTGCCAGGGGTCATGCTCGTTGCCAGGGTTTCATGCACTGGTTGTCATGCTCATTGCCAGGGGTTTCATGAGCTGAGTGTTATGCTCGTTGCAAGGGATTTTATACACTGGGTGTCATGCTCATTGCAAGGGGAATGCTCGTTGCCAAGGGACTCACTGGCGGGCATGTACTCCGTTTGGGGGTACTGGGTCACAACGCAACCACGTTATTCCGCAAAACTCCACCCCTGAGTGGAGTACTCGGTAAGAGGATAGAGGAAGGGGAGCAGTAAAGGGACAAAGTGCCGCGACAGGGGCCCATGCAGTTGCACGGCTCATCCGCCGCAAGGTTATAACAAACTACGCAATTTTGAACATCATCTTAGAAATGCTACATAAAAGGAAACTTGCTGTCATGGAATTGGCCAATAGTCCTTAAGTTTGTTTTCAAAACCTTGGAGCCCTCCCATGGGAATTGTGTATATACAGTATCACAGTGGAGGGTACACGGTCAGGTGTATCAAATCTCTTTATAAAGTTTAATTGGATATATGTACTGTATATATACGCTGCACAGCTTTTAGGCTGTTGCTTTTAACTTACATTTATATGTTGCTTTATTCCAAGCAGGGGATGGGAGATTAAAATGAAGGAGTCTAATGAATAGACCCTTATGTGTCTGAAGACCGTTTAAGATATTGTGCCTACAGTATTTTCCTCAAATCTCTTCTTATGGGAACGGGCTGTTCTCCTCATATTTTGTAATATACAGAAGCCCCTTAGCTCATAGAGCACATTGTATTTGTATTGCAATTTGTAAAAGCATTGTGGGTAAGTCTAAACATATATATATATATATATATATATATATATATATATCGCTAACTAGTTTGGTCTGCGTCTTGCTAGGTGGCTACCTTACCAAACAGTTCTGTAAGAATGATGAGTGAAAAATACATTCACCAAAACTGTGTCGATTGCTCTAAAAACCATAATGCTTTTACAGGGATTGCCAGAGAAAGCCACAGAGGGGGTCATTCTGACCCGATCGCACGCTGCAGTTTATCGCAGCGGCGTGATCGGGTCAGAACTGCGCATGCGCCGGCACCGCAGTGCACCGGTGCATGCCCGACGGCTGAAGGCCGTCGCTGCGCTACGATCGCCTCTGCCTGATTGACAGGCAGAGGCCGTCGCTGGGAGCAGGGGGGTGGGGGCGGAATGGCGGCGTTTGGCCGCAGTTTCATGGGCGCGGTCCGGCCAATGCAGGCGTGGCCAGACCGTGCGGGGAGCGGACCGCAGCGGCAGTGTGACATCACACGCAGCCGCTGCGGGCCAGAATCGACGAGTAGCTCCCGGCCAGCACACTAAAGCTGCGCTGGCCGGGAGCTACTCCTAAAGTGCAAAAGCATCGCCGCTGTGCGATGCTTTTGCACTTCTGCGCGGGGGGGGGGCGGCACTGACATGCGGGGCGGGATAGTCCTGTGCTGGGCGTCCCCCCGCATGTCTATGGACATGATCATAGCCCTGCAAAATTTTGCAGGGCTACGATCAACTCGGAATGACCCCCAGAGTGCGGTTGTGAGTGGGCAATGATTTGGGAGACAAGTGAAGTGCCTGATGGGTGCAGGGAATCAGCTTGGACCAATACATGACAGAGCCTTGGTCAATAACAGTGGAAGTGGTTGATGCAATTACAATATTCATTGCTGACAAACTCAGAACTATGGATTACACGTATTTCCAGAATGCGCTGCCACTGATGGCAAACACCTAAACTTACTACATGCAACACTGGTCTTTAAGAAATATGTTTTAGTACTTTATTTGTCTTCTTACTTCATTTTCTCTTTTCTGCGGTGCTCGGATGAGATCACATGAGGGCCAATTAGTTAGTGATCGTATGCTGAAAGGGCACAGAAAGGATCTAACTATCAGATGATGCTAATGGTTTTGGGGCAAAACACTTGCCGATGTTGGGCTGGTTTTCCAGTGTTGCCGACAGTGCTGCTGTGTGTAGGAAAAGAGGATCTTTACTAACTATGTAAACAATTATGGAGCTTTTCATAATCATTTCAGTTATGAAAGATACAAAATTAGAAAAGATTAAACATTGGAATACTTGTATCTTTTATGGGGGGGTTATTAAATATACAGCTGTTTAATTAAATCATATAAATCACATGACACATCTTTTGACATGCACAATGCAATTTAGCAACCAGTCACCTCCACTGGTGCCAAGAGAGGGAGGGGGGACTACTTTTTTACCTGGACCCAGGCCTGATGGAGGGGCCCAGCCTGGTCACAAGTCCTGGTTCCCCCTTACCTGGCAGCTACAGCTCTTCTCCTCAGCCTAGAACATGCTGCTGTGTGCTGGACTGCAGTGTGGCCAGTTAGGTGCTTAAAGTACTTCTTTTTCTGTAGTTTTTCTAAGGCTGCAGGGCCACTCCTCCCGTGATTAGGCCTCACACCCTGAAAAGTAGCTGGACCCAGCCAGGCTCTCTACTTCACTGGTCATCATATGTAGGACACTGTAACAACGGGTGGTACTTATGTGACCGGCGGTCGGGAGACCGACAGTCACATGACCTCCTCCACCATCCCGACCCCTCAATATCCCGATGGTCGGCATGCCGACCAACAGGGACTATTTCCACTCGTGGGTGTCCACGACACCCATAGAGTGGGAATAGAACCCGTGGCGACCATAGTTCGCCACCGAGCCCGCAAGGGGCTTGCTGCACTCGCCCCTCCCCGCCGGGATCCCGGCGTCGGTAAGCTGGGAGACCGCCGGTCAGCCATACTACACCCGTAACAACAACAAAACAATTCACAGCTTTAAAAAAATCTTTTTCACACTTGTGGATGGGCAAATTGGGCCATTCTGGGATTTACTTGAATTGCTAGATGGCAGAGACCTATTAGTATTAATAATCAGTTACATAGAAGCGTAGCTGTTATGTCAGGGATTCGTGAATAAAGGTGGTGGTCCAGAAAGAGGGAACATGGATGTTACTCTTGTGTTATTATTGTGAATTGTCAAGGTAGTGCTCAGCTAACCAGGTATCTGTTGCCCAAGAGTTCAAGGGTAATGATCAGAGATGGAGTGTGAATGACCACAAAGGTCTTCAGTGCTGAAACAATAAAGCAAAAAATGAAAATGAGTGTGAAAAGTCTCACTCTGATGTCTTCAACGCGTTTCATGGAGTCAGTCCACTTCTTCAGACAGTCTTGGTGAGGTATTGAGTAACGTATTGGTCTATTGACTATTACTAATAACATTAAAGGGAGTTGCACTTGGACGCACTTGACGTTATTGTTTTTATCAGCGCTGGAGAACATTTTTTTTAAAAACATTAATTTTGGTTCCCGGTGTGGAGGCTCCATATCTCCAGCTTGAGATGGGAATATCCCTCTTGGCACCAGGTGAACTTTTTCCATGGTGCCGAAAACAAGTGTATTATCATAGTGAAAAATGTGCAGAAAGTTTGAAGGATGAAAACATGTTCACAAAAAATAAAACTTAAAAACTATTTAGTCATAGTTCATGATTTGATAAATATGGGTGCTAATTTAAGTTAAAATACAAGAAATGCATAAAGTATGTGAAGTATAGAGATATTTATGGGACCTAAATTATTTACAGATCCTCCTGAATGAGGCTTAATGATGCCACAATACTTACATTATTAATATGCAAAGTTGCAAGAGGTTATGCCCAATTTATTGTTCAGGGAGGTCTGTCTCAGAGATATGCTATGGAATTTAAAATGTCTTGGACTGTTTTTGGACCATAATTCACACTTAGACAAAGATTAATCTCACCTTTGTTTGTCATTTGTTATCATTTTTAATATACCCAATGTTCTGTGCCTACAGTAAGTATATTAAATCTGAACATGTAATAAATGTATTTATTTATTTATTAACAGTTTCTTATATAGAGCAGCATATTCCGTTGCGCTTTACAATTAGATCAGCAGTAATAGAACAAAACTGGGGAACAGTAATAGAACAAAACTGGGGAACGACAGACAGACATAGAGGTAGGAAGGCCCTGCTCGCAAGCTTACAATCTATAGGGAAATAGGCATTGATACACAAGGATTGATGCTACCTATTGTATAATGGTCCAGTAGATTGGTAGGTAAGTCCTGTGCTTGTGACCCTAATTTATCTATATTCAGTTTCTGAAGTGAATTACTGCTTGGCCATGTTATACCTCTGACAGCTTGACTGTAGTAACTTGTTGTATGCTAGGACAAACTTTGTTAACCCTTTGCTGATTTTTTTTTTTTTATAACAAGAAGCATCGGGGGTAATTCTGAGTTGATCGCAGCAGCAAGTTTGTTAGCAATTGGGCAAAACCATGTGCACTGCAGGGGAGGCAGATATAACATGTGCAGAGAGAGATAGATTTGGGTGTGGTGTGTTCAATCTGAAATCTAAATTGCAGTGTAAAAATAAAGCAGCCAGTATTTACCCTGCACAGAAACAAAATAACCCACCCAAATCTAACTCTTTCTGCACATGTTATATCTGCCACACCTGCAGTGCACATGGTTTTGCCCAACTGCTTAAAAAATTCCTGCTGCGATCAACTTGGAATTACCCCCATAGTCTGTGCAAATGGGTACATATGTTTAACAGTTCATGTATTAACCCTTTGATTTACTGGTGTGCGATTTATTAGCCTTTATGACCCTGGATACTTCTTTCCTTGCTTAAGTATCTCAAGAACATGAAATGGCAAAGGACTACATTGTATGGCAGTTTAACACAGAATAAAAAGATGGCACAAACTTAGGCAAAAAGAATAAGAATTTATCTTCAAATCTGAATTTCATTGGTCAGTCCTTAGTTATCTAAAATAGGAAGCAGACAGGAAGACCCTTTAGGACAATACGGGTCCAGAAGTGCACCTCTTACGCATTTCGTCACCTGAACATCTTCAGGGGTGTTATTTAAACATCTGTGCATAGTACACATCAAGCTACACTATCTGGCTGGAGCTGGGGGGACAGAGGTCATGTCAAAGCAGTGAGGCAGTAGTGCGCCCCCCCCCCCCCCCCCCGTTCCCGCGGCAGATGTGAGCTGGCATATGCGGGTCCATTATACTATCGGATGTATATCCTAGTGTATGTATATAGGGACAGAGCTTGAAGTAAACTAAGACAGTTGATACACGGTTGTCAGTTTAATATTGCTTTAGGGGGACATGTACTAAGCAGTGATAAAAGTGGAGAAGTGAGGCAGTGGAGAAGTTACCCATGGCAACCAATCAGCTGCGCTGTATACTCTTATAGTATGCAAATTATAAATATTACATCCATGCTGCAATGGCCAACTTCTCCACTGGCTCACTTTTATCACTGCTTAGTACATCTCCCCCTTAGTCAAGTACCACCACTGCTTTGGCTCTTTTTCTGGAAGACACCCTGGCAATTTGTTTATTAGTTTACTATCTAGAGCAGGCTTTTTCAACCAGTGTGCCGCGACCAGTTGCAAGGTGTGCCGCGGAGCCAGAGCAGCTTCCTGCACCTTTAGAGTGAACTGTTGGCCCAGGCTCTTCTTAGAGGATCAGTCGTGCTCCGGTCGTGACTTATGCCTTGAAAATGCGGCGGTGTGATATCATAGGTCACAGCCGCAGTGTCTCACCACCCAGCCAGCCCACCCGCATACACATCTTCCAGTTCCCGCCTGCATACACAACTTTCCTTGCCCACCCACATCCACACCTGCCTGACCGCCCGCTGCTCAGTATTCGCAGCACTCCACTATGAAATTACCCCCGCCACTGAGAGACAGGAAGGAGGACAGCTGGCAGGATAGGGCTAATATTTGTTATGTTATTTGTCCTGTGGGGAGCAATAGGATTTATGGGGGGAACAATGTGAATAATTCATGTGGGGAGCAACATGATTTATGTGGGGAGCAATTGTGTTTTTTCTGTGTAGGCCAAAGTATGTGTGGATTTTTTTTTACAGTGAGGGCCAATGTGTGGATATTGTTTTGTTTTTTTCTGTGGGGCACTTATGGCGTGCCTTGGCAATTTAAAAAAAAAGTTTGGTGTGCCGCGAGTAAAAAAAGGTTGAAAATCACTGATCTAGAGATACAGTATCTATATACAAATACTGTTTCTTTTTTTTGTGTAGTTCAAGTTTATAACACTCCCTGTGCATTACCCTGGTTAGAAGACTTGTGTTCTGCTTTAATGATTTAGAAGTTACTGAGATGCCCAAATATTTAAGGATATTAATTTTGTTAGCCCTTGGAATACATATTTGATTTACTAATATATTTTTTTTTTTTATTAATTTACAGTTGGCTATAACATATCATTTTTTTTGTTATCATTAACACAAGATAAGATATGAGTTTAAAAAATGTATAAAATACAATTAACAAAGGCCTCATAGTACACAATAGTTTGGGAAGAAAAAATATTTGAGGATTTTTTTGGGATTACAAGATAGACAGACCAGCTTAAAAGAAAAGAATATTATTTATATGAATGGGTTTACAAACTTGATTACCAGAAGTATCATTAATATATGATTGCTATTTATGGCTTTGGTGGTTTAATGATTGCAGTTCACTTTATGCAGTTACTGAACATGCCCATCTGGGTTACCTGTGGGTAAGAATAACATAAGAAAGAGAATGAGTTTAGGTTAATCTGCCTCTAAGAGATATATGTGACTGTAAACAAAATGATTGTGTGATTTTTATTAAATGTATTTTTTATTTAACTTAAGTTCAATGGGGGTAATTCCGATCTGATGGCTGGGCTGCGTTTTTTGCTGTCCTGCGTTCAGATAGTCGCCGCCTACAGGGGTAGTGTAATTTCGCCATGCAAGTGTGCGATGCTATGTGTATGCCGAGCTTCTAAAATTCTGTGCGTGCAGTCTCTGCGCAGCCCAGGACTTACTCTTCCAGTGCAATTGAATCAGGCTGATTGGGGCCGACACCCTCCCTTAAAATGCTTGGGCACGCCTGCATTTTCCAGAACACTCCCAGTAAATGGTCAGTTACCAACCACAAACAGCTTCCTCCTGTCAATCACCTAGCGAACGCCCATGCGAACGTATTTTTCGCACCATCCCATCGCTGACTCTCGATCCCCGCTGTTGCCGACGTGCGTATGCATTGCGGTGCATACGCATGCGCTGTTATAAACACACAGCAGCGATCAAATCTGAATTACCCCCAATGTACTGTACTTTTAGGATTAAAGGGCACATTTATTAAATATCAGTACTTAATCCCAATAATTATAATTTGTTATCACAGTTTTCCACAGCAATAAGAAATTCAAGTATATCTGGTTATTAACAAATAAACAGATACGCAGTCATCATTCTGTGACAGTGCAAGCAGCCATTGCCAGAAAGGGATCCTGCAGAACCCTCTCCCAGTAAATGGTGATAATAATTGACTATAGTCAACAATGGCTAATGCCATCATGGGCAGATGTATTAAGCCTGGAGAAGTGATAAAGCAGTGATAAGTGCAAGGTGATAACGCACCAGCCAGTCAGCTCCTAACTGTCAATTTACATATTGGAGTTGATTGGCTGGTGCGTTATCACCTTGCATTTATCACTGCTTTATCACTTCTCCAGGCTTAATACATCTGCCTCATGTTAGCATCTCAGTTCTAACTTAAGCCATTTTTTCTAGTAATGCTTCGCTTTCCGGCACTTGGTAAAGTCTGCATACAGTATTAGCGGCCCCCATAGAACCACAGGAGATATCTCCGATACATACATCCACGGAACCCTTAGTATTTGCGGATAGCACCTGAAAATGTGTGTTGTCAGGTGATTTCCCACAAATATATTTTAATAGATATGCCCCTAAAACAGTGGTTCCCAAATTCAGTCCTCAAGCCACCCTAACAGTCCAGGTTTTAAGGATATCCACGGCTGAGCACAGATATTTAAATCAAATTGACTGAGGTAGTAATTAAGGGGCAGATGTATTAACCTGGAGAGGGCATAAGGAAGGGATAAATCAGTGATAAGTGCAAGGTAGGTGATAATGCACCAGCCAATCAGCTCCTAATAGTTA
This sequence comes from Pseudophryne corroboree, assembly GCF_028390025.1. Lineage (NCBI taxonomy): Eukaryota > Metazoa > Chordata > Amphibia > Anura > Myobatrachidae > Pseudophryne > Pseudophryne corroboree. Next base: position 315,435,300 of record NC_086453.1, on the reverse strand, counting down.
ATTTGACTGATGCTTTTATTACCTTGAACTTATCACTGGTTTATCACTTCCTTATGCCTTCTCCGGGCTAATACATCTGCCCTATTGTCACCTATGCCCAAGCATGGATATCCTTAAAGCCTGGAATGTTCGGGTGCCTTGAGGATTGAGTTTGGGAAGCTCTGCCCTAAGCATTTTTCCTTTCATTTTAATTTGCTCATTTTTTTTAAGTCAGACACCTGGCTAAGGCAGTGAGCGGGAACAGGTGGTAGCCATGATTACAGGTAACAGACAACTCTTCTCTATGATAACGCTGCTGGAGTGGACATAATGGTCCTTATTTGAATTTCAGACACTTGTATGTTTAGTCATAAAAACATTGAGGCCGGTATAGGGAAATCAGTCCTGCGGCCCAGGCAGCAGTATGGAAATGAGCAGGTTATGCAAATATCTTGAACACAGTTTTCTTAGTAAGGGACTATACACCCACAGTATACACACACAGCGTTCATGTTATACACAGTATATTTATATCTACATATAGAAATCCTTCTCACATGACACTTTGTAGAGTGACCATATTATCCCTGTTACCTGGGACGCTTATGGATAACACAGGTTCTGTGGCTGGCTGACGTCAAGCCTACATTTCAGCTGGTTTTAATCAGCCACAGAACCTGTGTAATCCATGAGCGTCCCAGGTAAAAGAGATAATATGGTCGCTCTACACTTTGAAGCTCATGCATGTGCTGTTGTTCTTGCTGCTGCTTTTGCTATCTTTTGTCATACACAGTAGTGATTATAGGCCTGATTCAAGGTTGATTGCAAAATAAAATTTTCCCCAGTGGGCAAAACCATGGGTCTAATTCAGAGCTGATCGAAGCCGCAGAGCCGGATTAAGGCTATGGGGGGCCCGGGGCACTTCAAATGGTGGGGCCCCTAACAAGGAGGCAGGAAAATTTATATATATATATATATATATATATATATATATATATACACACATGCATATACAGTATATGTTTACATATACACATACACATTTATATATATATATATATATATATATATATACAGGATGTAGTTAGGTGACTGGCGGTCAGGAGACCGCTGGTCACAATACCGACGCCAGGATCCCGACCCTAACAATCCCGATAGTCGGCATGCCGACTAACAGGGACTATTCCTGTGTCCATGACAACCATAGAGTGGGAATAGAACCTGTGGTGAGCGCAGCACACCACCGAGCCCGCAGTGTGGCCTCCCCGGCCAACTCCAAGCCAGGTCGGTCACCTAACTACATCCCGTATGTATATATATACACATACATACATATATACACACACACACACACGCAATGCCAATAGTTCCAATTTAACAACATGACAGCATGGTAAATAAAAAATAAAATAAAAACAATACAGCCAGCTTACATGTTTTCTCTGCAGCTGGCAGACACAGCTTATGACACAGGAGAGTGACAGCTCGCTCCGCCACACACCCTCCGCTGGTTCCACACTCTGCAGCCTGCCGGCCAGCCAATGACTGGGCCACAGGCTGCACATTAACACACGATTGGACAGCTGAGCCGTCGCTCAGCTGTCCTGTACTTCTAACCAGCGGCAGCGCTGTTAGGTTGCCAGGGCAACCTATAGGGAGCCGCTGAGAGCGCAGCGCCTTTACACACGATTGGACAGCTGAGCCGTCGCTCAGCTGTCCTGTACTTCTATCCGGCGCCAGCGCCGCTGCTGTTAGGTTGCCAAGGCAACCTACAGTATAGGGAGCCGCTGGGAGCGCAGCGTGGAGGTCCAAACTGTGTGCGGGTGCTGGGGGGCCCTTTTAAAACGGGGGGGTACTTAACCCCTGGGCCCTCCCCCTTAATCCGGCTCTGCGTAGCCGTGCGCTACGATCAGTTACTCAGACATGCAGGGGGACGACCAGCACAGGGCTAGTCCGCCCCGCATGTCAACCCCCCACCGCACAAGTACAAAAGCATTGCACAGTGGCAAAATGCTTTTGTACTTGACGAATAGCTCCCTACGAGCGCAGCTCCTGGGCGCTGGCATGGAGCTACCCGTCGCTGTCCGGGTCGCATCAGCTGCGTGTGATGTCATGTAGCACAGTCCGGACACGCCTGCGTTGCACGGACCACCCCCCCAAAATGGCCATCTCAGCCCTGTGATCACCTCTGCCTGATTGCAATCACAGGGCTAAGATGGCCATCGGCTGTCTGGCATGCGCAGTTCAGACCTGATCGGCTGCTGCAAAAACACACAGCAGTGATCAGGTCTGAAATAGGCCCCATGCTGCACTGCAGGGGAGGCAGATGTAACATGTGCAGAGAGAGTTAGATTTGGGTGGGGTGTGTTCAAACTGAAATCTAAATTGCAGTGTAGAAATAAAGCAGCCAGTATTTACCCTGCACAGAAATAATATAACCCACCCAATTCTAATGGAGCCTACACACTGGGCGATATCTTGAAATATATGAATGATATCGTCCATAAATTAACGATAAATCGTTCATATCTTTCAGTGTGGATGCATCAAAGATGAACGATGTGCATGCCCGCAATCGTTCATCATTGATACATGCCAGTCAATTTGGACGATATAGATGTACAGTATGTACTCTCATATCATCCAAATTGACCACCGATATCGTCCAGTGTGTTGGTAAAATTGACCACCGATAATATCTTTGGTCGATAATATCGATGGTCGAAAACATCGCCCAGTGTGTAGGCCCCTTCACTCTCTCTGCAAATGTTATATCTGTCCCACCTGCAGTCAGGGCCAGAGCTTCCACTAGGCAGCTTTAGGCAGCTGCCTAGGGACGCCGGGACCTGAGGGGGCAGCCTGCTACAGCTGCCTAAAAAAGGTAGCATAGTCCTACCTTTCACAGCCATTGCAATCCCCCAGAATGCATATCTTACAGTAGCCGTGACTGCTAAGCTCCCGTATTGCAGCCTCCAGCTCCACCTCCACCCGGCAGGCAGTAACTTTGACAGGTCCTAGAGTCCTGGCTGGGAGGCTCTTTCACAGACTACTCAGTTCCAACTCTGCACTGCAGCCTGCAGGTAAGGTGGCTGCACAGTGCATTCTCTGCATTGATAAAGAAAAAGGGCGAGAGCAGCGGTGTGGTGAGGGGGGTGGGGGGAGGAGATAAGGAGCAGGCATGCACACAGTCTGGGAGGATGAGCAGCAGCATGCACGCAGATTTTGTTGGGGGAAAGAACAGTAGACATTTAACAGAGTGGGGGGAGGGGGTGAGAGCAGCATGCCTTTCATCTGACGGGTGGGTAGGTGGAAGGGGCAGAAAGCAGAAGTTTTGCCTAGGGTGTCGAGAAACCTTGCACCGGCCCTGCCTGTAGTGCACATGGGCCCTCATTCCGAGTTGTTGTTCGCTCGCTAGCCGCTTTTTGCAGCAGTGCACACGCTAAGCCGCCGCCCTCTGGGAGTGTATCTTAGCTTAGCAGAATTGCGAACGAAAGATTCGCAAAATTGCGAATAGAAATTTCTTAGCTCGAGACTTACTCTGCCACTGCGATCAGTTCAGTCAGTTTCATTCCTGGTTTGACATCACAAACACACCCAGCGTTAGCCCAGCCACTCCCTCGTTTCTCCAGACACTCCCGCGTTTTTCCCAGAAACGGCAGCGTTTTTTCACACACACCCATAAAACGGCCAGTTTCCGCCCAGAAACACCCACTTCCTGTCAATCACACTCCGATCACCAGAACAAAGAAAAATCCTCGTAATGCCGTGAGTAAAATACCTAACTTCTTAGCAAATTTACTTGACGCAGCCGCAGTGCGAACATTGCGCATGCGCAGTTAGCAGAAAATCGCACCGATGCGAAGGAAAATAACGAGCGAACAACTCGGAATGAGGGCCATGGTTTTACCCATTAGGGCTAAATTTTATTTTCCAATCAACCTTGAATTAGTCCCTCTATGCTAATATGGGCAGAAGCTAACCTGAGCATAGGGACGCCCACTGCTATAGCATCATTTCCATCCAACTGCGTATATTTGCTGGTACATCAGTACCATCGTAGCCAATTGGGTCATGTCGCAGAGTCTGAGTGCCTCTAAAGACGCGCAGGCTGAGCTGCTCTCCCATGAAGTTGAGGGCTCTCCAGTAGCAAGTAAGATCGCAACTGCTAATTTATGTATGCCCAGAAACGCCATCTGAAGGCCAGACAAGCTTGCGTTTGGCCGACCACTTCCCGTTCCCACCCCCAATATCTGTATTCCTGTCACTCACCGTGTGACTAATTCTTCGTTGCAACCACTATAGCAAGTCAATCGTTGCGCATGCAAACTGCAGCTCAGATGCAAGCGCAGTAAGAAAACATTGACCAATGTGCGTACAATAACCACTTTGTGAATGCACCTGAATGAGCCTCTTAGTTACATAGGAGTTTGCTCCAATAAGAATAACCTTGGCAGAATGATAACCTTGGCAGGATGATATTTAATAATTTTATGGGGGGGAAATTTGGGCAATATCCAGTTTTCTCTTATTCCACAGATCTGCTGATTTTACTAAAGCAAATAAAGAGGCATTCTAAAAGCCCATTATCATTGTATCAGTATAATCAGGTGCTTCAGATATGCTACACAAAGACATTCATCTGCATATAGCCATCCTTTGACAAAGCTGCCTGGAGCAGCGAAACGCGTCAGAAACGGATGACATTCGTTGCTATTACAAGAGAACACCTTTCCCTACCTTCCATCTGGTACCACTTTGGCATATTGGACATTTGGAAAATTAATTGCACCACATGTGACAAACTACAAGGCTGAACTTGCTCAACTGTGTACTAGGGATAAGGAACCTTTTTTGCATGAGGCCTCAGTGCTTGTAAGGACCATAGCTATGGTATCCCAAAGAACTTTGGAACACACAGCCAGTAATAACATCATATAGATGGTCACACATCCAATTGTCTAAATACTATGAACTGTCCAGTTGCCTAAAAAGGGTTAAGGCCATCACTCAATTGCAGCTTGCACTCTATATCCAATTGATCAATTGCTTGTTTTAAATAATTGTGTATTTTATTCATATGTATTAAATTGTGAAGTATTCATTTTACTTTTAGCGCTGTTATTTTTCTTTTCTGCATATAGCCATAATACCCACTGTTTATTCCCGCTAAAGTTTTTACAGTTGAAAAATACAAGAACAAAGCCGCCTGTTAACAGCTCCTTTAGAGAAGATTTTCAGAAATGTCAACAATTCTGATGCCAACATTGTTGACAAACTGCCTTTTTACGTTGCCTATACTCTGGATAGGTTGGTGAATGCCTGCTTCTTCCTGTGGTCCTTTGTGGTGGTATCAAGATAGGTACACACTTGTCAATATGCTCCGTGAGCGATATCGCCTACTGTTTTTCCTTCCGAGCGGCTGATATTTATAGTGCATACACACTGGGCAATATCATTCAGTGATGTCATGCCGCAACCGGCACGCACATGCAGTTTTGGACGATGGGTTACTATAAAAACCCACTGGAGCGCCCATCATCCGTAGCGTACACACTGAGCGATATTTGAAACAATATCGCTCAGAAGGGTAAAGATAAGCGATATCGTCTAAAATATAGTTTAGTGTGACTGTGTACGCACCTTCACTGAGTCGAGAGCTCTCAGTCTTACTTTGGCAATGGAACTTTATCTTCAAACCGGTATCCGGACTCCAGGTCCACAACAAAAAGGTCGACACACCTTAGGTCGACGTCAATTGGTCGACACACCTTAGGTCGACATGTACAAAAGGTCGGCATGGACAAAATGTCGACTTGAACAAGGTCGACATGGAAAAAGGTCGACGTGAGTTTTTCACAATTTTTTTCTTTTTTGGACCCTTTTCATACTTAACGATCCACGTGGACAACGATTGGAACGGTAATCTGTGCCAAGCGAAGCGAAGGCACCATGCCCGAAGCATGGCGAGCGAAGCGAGCCATGCGAGGGGACGCGGTGCACTAATTGGGGTTCCCGGTCACTCTACGAAGAAAACGACACCAAAAAAACATTAAAAACTCATGTCGACCTTTTTCCATGTCGACCTTGGTCATGTCGACCTTTGTCCACGTCGACCTTTTGTCCACGTCGACCTAAGGTGTGTCGACCAATTGGCGTCGACCTAAGGTGTGTCGACCTTTTTGTTGTCAACCTAGAGTCCCAGACCCCTTCAAACCTATCTGTGCTTAAGCAGCAACACTTTCCTTACTGTACTGCACAGGAAGTGGTTTCCCTGCCACACTCTTCCCTTGGGGAGAGATGAGAACATAGTGTTGCAGCCATCAAGACTATGCTTCAACTTAGTGGAATCTAAGAATACGGTCATCCAAGCCCTGATAAAACTTGCTTGGTGGCTTTGTTAGACCGAGGACCAGAGGATTGGGAGGCATTTGATATGCCAGCTGTCGGGATCCCGGCGCTCACCATAACGATGCCGAAATCCCGACAGCCGGCATACTGACAACTATTCTCCCTCTTGGGGTGTCCAAGGGGCGAAACGGAGCCCCAGTCCATCCGTGTTTCCTCCTGAATGCCACACCACTTTCTTACACTTATCTAAGACAGAGCTTGATATTTTTCCCACCCTCCTAAATGATCTAACCTCCCTCAGTTTCAGTAGGTATTAACAGCACCACCATCTACTCTAGCACCCAGGTGCACTGTCTTGGAGTTATCCTTTAATCCTCCCTCTCCTTTAAACCTCACATTCAGCTCTCTCACAGTCCTGCTATTTCCATCTCAATAATATCTCCAGGATCAGACCCTTTCTCATCTATAGAGTGGGCTACTTGTCTGGCCTCCCTGCACCCCTCTCCACTCCAGTCTATACTCAGTGCTGCAGCCCAGCTCATCTTCCTCTCCAAACATACTACAACTGTCTCCCCTTTCCTACAACCCCTACACTGCCTCTCTTTCCCATTTAGATATCAATTAAAACTTCTCACATTCACTTGCAAAGCCCTCAACCAATCCTCTCATATTTACATCTTTAACCTCATCTCCTATCACACTGTCCTGCCACTTTGCTTCACAAATTAATGCTGCCTTCCTCTCACTTTCACCTCTGAGACTTTGTCTGTGCAGCTGCTTACCACTGGAACTCTCTCCCTCTCTCTAGCAGACTCTCTACCTCTTTACAAAATTTCTAATGGCTTTCAGGACCCACTTCTTTATCAACGCCTTCCAGCTCTCATCCTAACCTACTGTTCCTTGCTCATTGCTTACTGCCTCTCCCTTCTGTGTCACTCCTGTCTGTCTCCCACTCCCCTTTAGAATGTAAGATCTCACGAGCAGGGCCCTCTTTCCTTATAAGCTTTTCCTTCCATCAGGACAGTTTGATATAAAAAGTTGTAGTGCAATTTATTAACACCACACATCAGTAATAAAGGAATAAAAATGTCACAGTGCTCTTGCAGTAAAAATAATTACTGAAAAGCTCTTTAGGAATAGACACTTAAATGACTCTTTTGGCAATGTAATTCATACCACGGCTAGGACTCCCTCCAATGGAATGTCCATAGTAGGTCGGCAGAGGCAGCTTGACAATCCCCACTGCTTAGCACAGCAAAATAGTTGGAGCTTCGAATAGGGGAAATTCCAGTTCTTTGTATGCTGCAGGAGATATTTAGTCCAATTAATACCAGGGTAGAATTTGTCTAGAGTCCAGTTCCAAAGAGGTGTTTCTATCAGGCTCTACGCGTTTCGCTGGTCCAAACAACCCACCTTCCTCAGGAGCATAATATACCTGGACTTCCCCTATTCGGACCTGGATTCCTGTTACTGTTCTGCCCACTTCACTAGGAAGTAGGCAGAATGTGGGAGGGATGCCCACTGTTCCAGGGGTGTGGGGGACTACCCCAAAAATCGGGAACCCCCCCACAGTATCCGGGAGAATAGGCAAGTGTGCAATTGGCAGTTGAAGCGTTGGTAATTGCTGTCTCTGAGCCTTCACAGCTATCTCTTGTGTGGCTACTTTCTGTTCAAGTGAGAACTATGATTACTTGCTGTTGGTCATTCGGCCCTACAGGGACAAAATCAGGATTTTTACAGGGGAGGGGGGTTTCCAAATGTTAGGAACAAAGCAAAGAAACATTGCTACAGTAAGCCTAAAACAGTATGTTTGTACTTACACTGTTTTTACATAATTACATAAAGTATTGTGGAGTTCCAAAGTATTGTTTAGTTGAACAAAATTATCTGATAACTTGGAGATTAATAGTATATACTGTTTAAAAGATTTTTTTAAAAATTGACACACTATAAAGTCAGCTTCATGCATACACTGCGTGTCTCAGGTATGTTTAGTACTACAGCAAGTATACAGCCATATATATTTACCATAGAGAAGGAAATCTTGCTAAATCACTGGTATGTGGTCAATACCTAACTGGACTAAAATTACAGTATTTTAAATTTTCATGTTTACATAGTGTGTTTGATCCCTTTTAGCAAGTTCTAACTTACAACGTGGCTGTGGACGGACATAAAAGCAACATACAGTAGTTTGTGCAGGGGCCACCAACAGGACGGGAGGACACTTAAACAGGATTGGGACCCAGGCTCACTGACAGGACAGACTGAAACACAAACAGGACCGAGTGACAGACACACAAACAGTGCTGGGAGATAAGCAGTAAGCATATAGGAGTAATTCCAAGTTGATCGCAGCAGGAATTTTGTTAGCAGTTGGGCAAAACCATGGCCCTCATTCCGAGTCGTTCGCTCGGTAATTTTCATCGCATCGCAGTGAAATTCCGCTTAGTACGCATGCGCAATAATCGCACTGCGACTGCGCCAAGTAATTTTACAATGAAGATAGTATTTTTACTCACGGCTTTTTCTTCGCTCCGGCGATCGTAGTGTGATTGACAGGAAATGGGTGTTACTGGGCGGAAACACGGCGTTTTCGGGGCGTGTGGATAAAAACGCTACCGTTTCCGGAAAAAACGCAGGAGTGGCCGGAGAAACGGGGGAGTGTCTGGGCGAACGCTGGGTGTGTTTATGACGTCAAACCAGGAACGACAAGCACTGAACTGATCGCAGATGCCGAGTAAGTCTGAAGCTACTCTGAAACTGCTAAGTAGTTTGTAATCGCAATATTGCGAATACATCGGTCGCAATTTTAAGAAGCTAAGATACACTCCCAGTAGGCGTAGGCTTAGCCTGAGCAACTCTGCTAAATTCGCCTTGCGAGCGATCAACTCGGAATGAGGGCCCATGTGCACTGCAGGGGAGGCAGATATAACATGTGCAGAAAGAGTTAGATTTGGGTGGGTTATTTTGTTTCTGTGCAGGGTAAATACTGGCTGCTTTATTTTTACACTGCAATTTAGATTGCAGATTGAACACACCACACCCAAATCTAAAGGTGTGTACACACGGTGAGATTTTTTCTTGAGATTTTGACTATTTAGTCAAAATCGCAAGAAATGTTAGTGCAAATCGCAAGGTGAAAGTCACCTTGCGATCCCGATGTGCGGCCCCGCCAGGCCGGCATCGCAAGAAAAGATAGACTGTGCAGGCAAGTCAATCCTTGCTAGATCGGTGTACTATCTAGTTCATCTCACATGTCAATGACATCTCACATAAGCCAAAATCTCACATAAGCCAAAATCGTAAGCACACATAGTCCATATCTCAAGAAAAGTTAGTCAAAATCTGTCCTATCTGGGCTCCGGGGAGTTCAAGGGAAATCGCAAGTAAAAATCGAACATAGCAAGGATCTCACCGTGTGTACACACCCTTAGAGATGTCATTGACATGTGAGAAGAACTAGATAGTACACCGATCTAGCAAGGATTGACTTGCCTGCACAGTCTATCTTTTCTTGCGATGCCGACCTGGCGGGACCGCGCATCGGGATCGCAAGGTGACTTTCACCTTGCGATCTGCACTAACTTTTCTTACGATTTTGACTATATAGTCAAAATCTTAAGAAAAAATCTCACTGTGTGTACACACCCTTACTCTCTGCACATGTTATATCTGCCTCCCCTGCAGTGCACATGGTTTTGCCCAACTGCTAAAAAAGTTCCTGCTGCGATCAACTCAGAATTACCCCCATAGTGCTTATTTCCTCAGTAAAAGAACAGACTTTTGAACTGATCCTAGTGACTGTGGTAACACCCTCCTTGAGGAACACTATTGCTCTAATTTAACCTACTTCCAAACTATCTATTTTAAAATATATGCTTTAAAAAGGCTGTGTAACATCAGCACCAAAAAGTAAACTTTTTCTAACTAATCCATTTCAAAAACATTTTTATATGTTATTCATTACTAAATCTAGGAGGATTTTTGAAAAGATTATATTATTATGATAAGAAGGAAAGATCTAGTCCACAAAATTGTCCCTAGAAACTTGTATTTTAAAGAGAATTTGCAGCCAGTCTATGACATTTTAAATATTTTGCAAGTCAAAAATATCTCTTAAAAGGGTTTGTCCATCTGCAGATGACTGTCTTTTATTGGCCCACCATGATATGACGTTTAGAATCTTTAAGAGAATGCTCTGAAGTCTTTTTATGCTTTCAGCCATTCATTAAGGCACAGTTGTTTATTTGTGTTGCCCTTAGATACGACCCACCTCTGTCGTGGGTGGTTCTGTGTTAGAAGCAGCTGTATCCAGGGAAAAGTTTTGTTTCTCATCCCCAGACAACAAAAACATACGGATCAGACATTTAATAGAGGGGGGTCTAAATTTAGGAACCCCACCCCAGGGAGGGTTAGTTTTAGGCAGCGGGGAAGGAGGGATAGGTTTAGGCTGCTGTAAGAGGGGGTCAGGTTTAGGCACCGCCAGGTAGGTTAGGGATAGGCTGTGTGTGTGGAGGGTAAGGTTTAGGCACCGCCAGGTAGGTTAGGGATAGGCTTGGGGGGGGCTAAGGTTTAGGCTACACAAAGGAACGGTTAGGGCTAGGGGGAAGGGGGGGAAGGTTGGAATGCTTACCTTCCCCTGTCAGGATTCTAATCATCGGGATGCCACGGTCGGTATTCTGACCGCCGGCATATTATACCCAACCCTATCAGACCATGCCGGTGAATCCAGGGTTCTTTAACAGGTACAAGTCCATGCAGATTGAATGTCCCCTCTGTTGCACATTGTAAAGTGCTGGAGCTCACAAAAGTGATTACAGATAATTATTGCGGATGGGTAAAGCATCCACAACAGGTCCCCAGCCGTCTGGGGTCAGATTATTGCAGTCCAAGTAACTCACTAAAGGGCAGTACACACGGGGTAGATGTGTGCCCAGCGGGTGAAATGAGCGATGTTCTAGATTGTGCCTGTATGCAGGCCAATCTAGCACTGGCGATAGCAACGCCCAGGGCAACGCATCGCTATCGCTGTGGGGCATACACACGGGGACACAATCAGATTGCTTAGATTTTAAGCAGGGATCTCTCCGTGTGTACCCCCCTTAACACCTTTCGCTGGCTTTAGCCTGCAGCCTTGTCAAACCTTTGATCAAACCTTTGATAAAGATGCAGGTTTATTTGCCTCACACCCCATAGAGGGGCAAGGAAAAATGAGTGATGGAATTCTCAGTAATCTGCGCAGGCGCCCATGGCCAAGAACTGATTTAAACCACTTGAGTCTATTATATACATTGAGACTATTTTAACTGAAGAAAAGGTCCACAAAGATGTATTAGCCTGTAAAGAGCGAGGACTTTATTGGTATTTAGCAATCCACATTATCCCGCAGAACAAGAGAATACATGATTTAGTCCTGACACAATTATAGATGGAAATATGCAAATCACTCCTTCTTTGTCCTGGGGCCAGTGAAGACAAATATGCAAATTAAACCTTCCTATTAACAGGATAGTTACAGCCAGAAATGCAGGGTAATAAATCTAACTTGCAGGCAGCTGTCAAAGTAAATAATCTGTATTGTAGGATTTACAATGTACCCAGGCTCAGTGTTCAGGAAGTTCTCCTTTGTAAATATAGACGTATGGGACAAAGTACCCCAACTGCAGATTAGAAAGCCTCTGCAAAGGTTTACCAGCTCCCATTTGTAACACCGCAGAGTGTGCACAGAAACTTGGAGCAACACCATCATCTGGTACTATATATACCTGGGATGGTATCGGGACCTGGCGCACGGGATGCCGGCAGTCAGAATACCGACAGCGGCATCTCAGCGCTTTGGTTCCCGACACCTAAAAGGCAACTATAGTATGCTACCCCTAATTCCTAACCGCCCTAACCCTAGTTGCCCGCAGCCTGACCCTAACCCTCTAAAGCCTAACCATAACCATCCCCGGTGGTGCCTAACCCTGACCGCCCCTTCCCGCAGCCTAAACCTAACCCTTCCTCACCCACAGCCTAACCCTAATTATCCCCATTGGTGCCTAACCCTAATCCTGCACTCTGACCCTCCCCTCGCAGACCAAATCTAACCCCCACATATTTTAAGGGTCTTGCAAATGTCAAAATACAAAAAAATTACTTAAAAAATGCAAGAACCGTCAGAAAATGGCTTTGGCACACCCAGTCATTTATCCCAAAGTGTCCCACCGGACTCTCACTTGCTCTAAACTCCTTGATCCTTGAAATATTCCCAAAATTAAAACTACCCACATGTCACAAAGCCTCGCACATGTCATTCAGAACTCAAATATTTCCAAGACCTCCTCACATGCTACTCACACGTGACCGCATGCCATCCAGACAACTCCCACATGCCACTCCCGCTACAACATACTACTATAATGTGCACTCCCCATGTGTTTCCCTCATTGGAATTTACCACATGTCCTCCACTCAATGGTACTGCCCTCATGCCCCCACTTACCGGTACTCCCCACATGTCCCCACATTTACTGGCATCACATTACTCCACATGGCCCCCGCTCACTGATACTCTCCACATGCCTCACTCACTGGCACTCTCCAACACTTGTGACTCTCTGGCATTCCTCATTTGCCCCCACTCACTGGCACTGTCCTAACACTTACTGGCATGCCTCCCATGGCCCCACTCACTGCCAGTCTTCACATTCCCCACATGCCCTTTTCTCACTGACACTCCCAACAAGCCCCACTCACTGTGACTCTCCTAACATCTACCACACACTGGCACTTCCTGTATGCCCCACTCATTGGCACTGCCCTAACACCTACCACTCACTGGCATTCCTCACATGACCCCACTCACTGGCACTCCCCACATGACCCCACTCACTGGCACTCCCCACATGACCCCACTCACTGGCACTCCCCACATGCCTCCAATCACTTACAGTGTCTACATTCACCACATTCACTGTCAATCTCCACATTCACTATTCTCACTGACACACCACACAAGCCCCACTCACTGGTACTTGGCTAATACTTGCCACTCACTTGCACTCTTTGCGTGCCCCACACACTGGCACTCCCCACATGCATCCACACACTGGCATTCTCCTAATGCCTGCCACTCACTGGCACTCTCCACATGCATCCACACACAGGCACTCTCCTAACACCTGCCACTCACTACCACTCCCCACATGCATCCAGACACTGGCACTCTCCTAATGCCTGCCACTCACTGGCACTCCCCACATGCATCCACACACTGTCACTCTCTTAACACCTGCCACTCACTGGCACTCCCCACATGCATCCACACACTGGCACTCTCCTAATACCTGGTACTCACTGGCACTCCCCACATGCATCCACACACAGGCAGTCTCCTAACACCTGCCACTCACTACCACTCCCCACATGCATCCAGACACTGGCGCTCTCCTAACACCTGCCACTCACTGGCACTCCCCACATGCATCCACACACTGGCACTCTCCTAATACCTGGCACTCACTGGCACTCCCCACATGCATCCACACACAGGCACTCTCCTAACACCTGCCACTCACTGGCACTCTCCACATGCATCCACACACTGGCACTCTCCTAATACCTGGCACTCACTGGCACTCCCCACATGCATCCACACACAGGTACTCTCCTAACACCTGCCACTCACTGACACTCTCCACATGCATCCACACACTGGCACTCTCCTAACACCTGCCACTCATTGCCACTCCTCACATGTCTCCTCATACACTGGCTGTCCAAAAAAAACCACACACACACACACACACACACACACACACACAAACAAAGGAAAGAGGGAGAGCACGTGGCGCTGCACACACTGCACTCTCTCTTTCTCCTATGATCCAGAGTGCTGCAATGTGCAGAGGAGGTCACATGTGCGGAAGCCGACTGCTCCCTTTCATTCTAATTACCTGATTATAGCAAAGCAGTCAGTATATCAATTTGGGAAGTCAGCTGGGGGTCACAAGTGAAGGCTGCACCTGCATGGCCCTGTAAAATGCAGTAGTAGTCCTTTTGGTTCAGAGTGCCAGTCACTCTGTGCAAGCTGGCCGAGTCAAGACCCAGCAAAATGGCCCAATTCATCTATAATGCTTTACAGTTGGTGTGACACACTGAGGAACCATCCTTTTGTCTATACAGTGGCATTCTTCTAACACCCTGCGTGAGGAACCCAGGATCTCAAATTTTGTTTCATTGGCCGTTAAGAGCTTCTTCCAGTCTTCAGTAGCTCACAGGTGGTGCTTCATGGTCCAGGTAGCCTCTTTTACATTGCTGCAGAACAGCTTAAACCCAACACTTGTTCCATGATAAAGGCCTTTTTTATATATCTGAAATCGATATTTTTCAGTTTTTGCAAAAAAATTTTGTAGCCTCCAGCAGTTTACCACATAGCTTTGTAACAGTTCAGGGTAATCACTGGTCTGGAATCACTTACATTCAGCTGGTAGTGTAGATTCTAATAATGGCTTCTCCAAGTGCTGGCACACTCTTCTAGGAGTCTATCAGAGAATAGGTAAGTACGGGAAACTGTCGCTGCCTACTCCACAGTGCTATCTCCAAGTAACCTTTTGCTGAAGCAAGGAACATGCATGTGTCTACGATCACATCTTATGGAACTTTTGTTCTGTAGAACCCAGACGGGGGGAGGTCCATATGGGTGTGGATCATTGGATCGACAGTGTTTGGGTCGACCACCATAGGTCAACAGTCACTAGGTCGACAGGGTTTGAAGGTCGACAGGGTTTCACTTTCTAGGTCGACATGTTCAAGGTTGACAGGTCAAAAGGTCGACATTAGTTTTTCATGTTTTTTTGGTGTTGTTTTCTTCGTACAGTGACCGCGAAGCCCAATTAGTGCACCGTGTCCCCTCGCATGGCTCGCCATGCTTCGGGCAAGGTGCCTCGCTCTGCTACCGCTGCGCTCGTCACAGGTTACTATTCTTAATCGTAGTCCGCGTGGATCGTTAAGTATGAAAAAGTGGGGGGAAAAAGTGAACAACTCATGTCGACCTTTTGACCTGTCGACCTAGAACATGTCAACCTAGAAACCCTGTCGACCTTGAAGACATGTCGACATAGTGGCTGTCAACAAATAGTGGTCGACCCAAACATTGTCGACCTAGACACTGTCGATCTCCAGACCGGATCCCGGTCCATACGGCTAGTGTACGGAGGAGGGGGTGGGGTAATACACCCACGTCTAGCTCCATCACACAGCATGGGACCATAATGAGACTGTCCTGAGAGTTTGGGAGGATTACCAATAATTCTGGAATCGCCCACACATTCTGGAAGAATAGACCCATCTGCCTACAACCCGTCAATAATCTAATTTTGTCCTCCTAATGATAATTGCTTTGTTTTGTTTGTTCTTTGGAGTGTTTGTATTACAAATTATATTTGATTGAACATGGCATGGTTGATAAATACTTTCTGCGGGTTTAGGAATGTGTGCAGAACTATAATGAGTGAGGAATGTGTGGTATAAATCAGTAATGTGTGTTATTATGAGTGAGGTATATGTAGCAATGTGATGTTTCATTTATGTATATGGGCCCTCATTCCGAGTTGTTCGCTCGGTAATTTTCTTCACATCGCAGCGATTTTCCGCTAATTGCGCATGCGCAATGGCCCTCATTCCGAGTTGTTCGCTCGTTCTTTTTCATCGCATCGCAGCGATTTTCCGCAAACTGCGCATGCGCAATGTTCGCACTGAGACTGCGCCAAGTAAATTTGCTAAGAAGTTTGGTATTTTACTCACGGCATTACGAGGTTTTTTCTTCGTTCTGGTGATCGGAGTGTGATTGACAGGAAGTGGGTGTTTCTGGGCGGAAACTGGCCGTTTTATGGGAGTGTGTGAAAAAACGCTGCCGTTTCTGGGAAAAACGCGGGAGTGGCTGGAGAAACGGGGGAGTGTCTGGGCGAACGCTGGGTGTGTTTGTGACGTCAAACCAGGAACGACAAGCACTGAACTGATCGCACTGGAAGAGTAAGTCTCGAGCTACTCAGAAACTGCACAGAAAAATCTTTTCGCAATATTGCGAATACTTTGTTCGCAATTCTGCTAAGCTAAGATACACTCCCAGGGGGCGGCAGCTTAGCGCGTGTACTGCTGCGAAAAGCGGCTAGCGAGCGAACAACTCGGAATGAGTGCCATTGTGATGCCCCATACATACACAGACTCTGCTGTTGTAGCTGTGTGTACCCGGGACAAACGTTAACTGTTCCATGGCTGTTAGAGTAACGTCTCTGTCAGGACGTCTCACACAGCGGGCTGCTCCTGTAATGGACTTCAGAAAATTAATTTAAGAATAAATAGTAATTTTTTGTAGCATGTTTAAAAATGTACAGCCAGCAAATTAAGAACTTTTCTAGCCCCACCTGGCTAACTGGCATGGGGGGTAATTCAGAGTTGATCGCAGCAGCAAATTTGTTAGTAGTTGGGCAAAACCATGGTGGTCATTCCAAGTTGTTCGCTCAGTAATTTTTTTTGCATCGCAGCGATTTTCCGCTTATTGCGCATGCGCAATGTTCGCACTGCGACTGCGCCAAGTAAATTTGCTATGCAGTTTGGTATTTTACTCACGGCATTACAAGGTTTTTTCTTCGTTCTGGTGATCGTAATGTGATTGACAGGAAGTGGGTGTTTCTGGGCGGAAACTGGCCGTTTTATGGGAGTGTGTGAAAAAACGCTACCGTTTCTGGGATAAACGCGGGAGTGGCTGGAGAAACGGAGGAGTGTCTGGGCGAACGCTGGGTGTGTTTGTGACGTCAAACCAGGAACGACAAGCACTGATCGCACTGGAAGAGTTAGTCTCGAGCTACTCAGAAACTGCACAGAGAAGTCTTTTCGCAATATTGCGAATTTTTCGTTCGCAATTTTGATAAGCTAAGATTCACTCCCAGTAGGCGGCGGCTTAGCGTGTGCAATGCTGCTAAAAGCAGCTTGCGAGCGAACAACTCGGAATCACCCCCCATGTGCACTGCAGAGGGTGGGGCAGATGTAACATGTGCAGAGAGAGTTAGATTTGGGTGGGGTGTGTTCAAACTTAAATCTAAATTGCAGTGTAAAAATAAAGCAGCCAGTATTTACCCTGCACAGAAACAATATAACCCAAATCTAACTCTCTCTGCACGTGTTACATCTGCCCCACCTGCAGTACACATGGGGGTCATTCAGACCTGATCGCACGGTAGGTTTTTGTGCAGCGCTGCAATCAGGTCAGAACTGCGCATGCGTATTGCGTATGTACCGCAATGCACAGGCGCATCGCCACCCAGCGACGGCGATCGCCGGACAGCGGCGGAATAAATTAAGAAAGCGATCACGAACACAAGAAGATTGACAGGAAGAGGCCGTTTGTGGGTGGCTCACCGTTTCTAGGGAGTGTCCGGGAAAACGCAGGCATGTCCACCCTTTTGGAAGGAGGGTTTCTGACGTCAGCTCCGGACCCAATCTTCGCAGAGGCTGAGTAAGTCCTGGGCTGTGCAGAGACTGCACAAACTTTTGTTTGTGCAGCTCTCTGCACATCCAGTTGCACCCCTGCACAGCGACTACCCCTTCCCTACCTGGTCGCAGCAGTGCAAAAATCGCCTGCTTGCGACCAGGTCTGAATGACCCCCATGGTTTTGCCCAACTGCTAACAAATTTGCTGCTGTGATCAACTCTGAATTACCCCCATTGTCATTTGCTTTTCATTTACCCAGACTACAGTAAAGTACATTTTTTTTCTCCAAACTTTTTGAGGTCTATTTGTGGCTCATTCATGGGCAGGAATCGCACTCAGTAGCGGATCTTGCTACGGGCAAACTGGATTTTTGCCCGAGGCGCCGTCTTCCGGAGGGTGCCGCCGCCGTGGCAAGATCCGCTACTGGTGGTTTTTAAAAGAGGCACAAGCGGGGGCAATACTACTTGGGCCACAAACGGGGGCAATACTACTGGGATCCACAAACGGGGGCAATACTACTGGGGCCACAAACGGGGGCAATACTACTGGGGCACATTGACCACACCCCTTTATGAAGCCATGCCCCTATTTTCACTCGGGGCGCCACAAGGGCTAGAACCGGCCCTGGTCGCACTAAGGCTAAGTGCCGTTCTTAATCTATTATTGGATTGTGTGCTTGTTTATCCAGAACTGAACATGGTTGTGGCAGAAACTGGATCACAAAATGCAAAGCTATGAAACTGTTTTGTAGGATTATGGGCGATTCTCACTGCTGTGCTTTGATGGAGACGTCACACAATACAGTATGTGCCTATATGAGCAAAATCTACATTTTGAAGGACAAAATATGAAAGTGAGCTGGCAAGAGCGGAGGGGGGGTATGGGACTCAGGGTTGACAGTGTCTAGGTCGACACCCATTAGGTCGACACCTATTGGTCGACAGTGGCTAGGTCGACACTATAAATAGGTCGACGTGGCCATTAGGTTGACATGAACAAGGTCGACATGAAAAAAGGTCGACGTGAGTTTTTCATGGGTTTTTTTGTGTTGTTTTCTTCGTAAAAAGTGACCGGGAACCCCAATTAGTGCACCGTGTCCCCTCGCATGGCTCGCGAAGGTGCCTCGCTCCGCTACCGCTGCGCTCAGCACAGGTTACCATTCCCAATTGTAGTCCGCGTGGATCGTAAAGTATGAAAAAGTTCAAAAAAGAAAAGAAATGTGGAAAACTCACGTCAACCTTTTTGCATGTTGACCTAATGGTCGTGTTGACCTATTTCTAGTGTCGACCTATTCACTGTCGACCAATGGGTGTCAACCTAATGGGTGTTGACCCAGAGTCCGGATACCCTTTGAGTAGCTGTAAATCAGACACTGTGGGGGTCATTCCGAGTTGTTCGCTCGTTGCCGATTTTCGCAACGGAGCGATTAAGGCAAAAATGCGCATGCGCATGGTACGCAGTATTTTAGCACAAAACTTAGTAGATTTACTCACGTCCAAACAAAGAATTTTCATCGTTGAAGTGATCGGAGTGTGATTGACAGGAAGTGGGTGTTTCTGGGCGGAAACTGACCGTTTTCAGGGAGTGTGCAGAGAAACGCAGGCGTGCCAGGATAAAACGCGGGAGTGTCTGGAGAAACAGGGGAGTGGCTGGCCGAACGCAGAGCGTGTTTGTGACGTCAAACCTGGAACGAAATGGGCTGAGCTGATCGCAGTGTAGGAGTAAGTCTCGAGCTACTCAGAAACTGCTAAGAATTATTTATTCGCAATTCTGCTGAGCTAAGATACACTCCCAGAGGGCGGCGGCCTAGCGTGTGCAATGCTGCTAATATCTACTAGCGAGCGAACAACTCGGAATGAGGGCCTATGTTACCTCTATTTTCAAATAAGATACCACCAGACCCCTGATCTCGTCCAAAAGCCTCTTTTACCATAGCCCATTGGCTGCAGCATTAGCAGAATTTCGCAGCAGTGGCTTCAACACAAGTCACCACCACTACCACTTAGCGTCTGCCGGAATCAGCCCTTAAATTACAAGAAATGCTAATTTTCATTAATAACATTATTATTATTATTATTATTATTATTATTATTATTACTTTTCAACTCAAATACAGGAAATGCAGTAGGATAGATGTGCTCGTTGCTAGCACTTATGATTTAATTTTAAACAGTGATATATACTGTAGCACAATACAATAAAATAGCATTTAACATTAACATGGGTAATTGCAGCAGGATTGTGAATTAGAATTGTAGTTTATTTTCTGCAGCAACTTTTATTAATCTTTTGTCTGTATTTTGATTGTAGGTAGTGACAGAGACTCCCTGGATTTCAGCAGACAGGTAAAATGACCCCTAATCACATCAGTTACTCTGGGACAACTGTAAATGAATCTATTATACTGTATATACTGGGACATGACAGCAGTATATATTTGTGCTCCTAAGACACACTGTGGGCAAGTCACAGTAACCAATCAGAGTGTGCTTCAATAAAAAAGCTAAATTAATTAAATTACCGTACTGGGATGCAGTTAAAATGTCGCCAGACGGGTTCCCGGTATCCAAAATACCGACACTGGAATCCCGACCAACGGCAAAATCTCAGCGTCAGAATAGCGACATGAATCGGGATCCCCGTGCCAACATACCGACAGCCGGAATCCTGATCGTTATTCCAGCGGGACACACTCACATCCTGCCATGGAGGGGAGGTTAGGTTTAGGCATTAGAAGGAGGGTTAGGGTGCAGGGACGGAAAGGTTAGTGTTAGGTACCGAGGAGGGGGGGTTAGGTTTAGGCATTAGACGGAGGGTTAGGGTGCAGGGACGGAAAGGTTAGTGTTAGGTACCGAGGAGGGGGGGTTAGGTTTAGGCATTAGAAGGAGGGTTAGGGTGCAGGGACGGAAAGGTTAGTGTTAGGTACCGAGGAGGGGGGGTTAGGTTTAGGCATTAGAAGGAGGGTTAGGGTGCAGGGACGGAAAGGTTAGGGTTAGGTACCGAGGAGGGGGGGTTAGGTTTAGGCGCATAAAGGGGAGGTCAGGGTTAGGCACCAAGCGGGGAGGGTTAGGTTTAGGCAGCGGGGAAGGGAGGGTTAGGTTTAGGCAGTAGGGAAGGGAGGGTTAGGTTTAAGCAGCGGGGAAGGGAGGGTTAGGTTTAGGCAATGGGGAAGGGAGGGTTAGGTTTAAGCAGCGGGGAAGGGAGGGTTAGGTTAAGGCAATGGGGAAGGGAAGGTTAGGTTTAGGCAGTGGGGAAGGGAGGGTTAGGGTTAGGCAGAGGGGAAGGGAGGGTTAGGTTTAGGCAGCGGGGAAGGGAGGGTTAGGTTTAGGCAATGGGGAAGGGAAGGTTAGGTTTAGGCAGTGGGAAAGGGAGGGTTAGGGTTAGGCAGCGGGGAACGGAGGATTAGGGTTAGGCACCACTCATGAGGGTTAGGGTTAGGCACCACTGGGGAGGGTTAGAGTAGGGGACAGGGGAGGGTTAGGGTGCTTTTGGAGGGCCTGTCAGGATTCTGATTGTCGGGATGCCGCTGTCCGTATTTTGACCACCGGCATCCTGTGAATCAGGATTACATACTGAACCCACTGTACTAGGGTCAGGCAGAAGTGTACTCTCCTCTCTGGTATTAGACTTATAGGAGTATAGTCCACAATTCTAGTTTGTTCCAGGATTTTAGCTATATTATATAACTTATATTATATGCTTATATATACGTTATCTGTAATAAATAATTCCCAGAGCTGCTCTCCAAATACCTGTGGATAAATAGAAGATGCTTGTGATTTATACGGCACAGACATTTGTGACACATACAAAATACATTCTACAAATCACATATAACTATCTCATTCACTGACTTCTAAGTAAATAGTCTAGGTTTTATATTGCACTCCCGTCTATTTTATTTTGAAAGTCCACAAATAAAGTTTTAGATTTGAATGCTTTGTTATTAGAACACGTCTAATTGTTTATCTTGTCTAGTTCCAGTACAGTTATTCCATTTTTTCACATACACGGAGATTCATTTTTTGGGGAATCTGTCATTGAAGAGAGTATTTGGTACAGATCCCTTGTTTGCGAAAAAATAGGGGCGTGGCTTCATAGGGGAGGTCGTGGCCACAGTTATGCCCCCAGTAGCTGTGCCCCCAGAGTAGTTGTGCCCCCTGTACTTGTGCCCCCCTGTAGATTTGCCCCCAGTAGTTGTGTAGTTGTGCCCCCAGCAGCTGTGGCCCCAGTTAATTTGCCCCCAGTAGCAGTGCCCCCTCTAGCAGTGCCCCCTGTAGTTGTGCCCCCTGTAGAAGCGCCCCCAGTAGTTGTGCCCCCTGTAGCAGTGCCCCCAGTAGCTGTGCCCCTTGTAGCTGTGTCCCCAGTTGATTTGCCCCAGTAGCTGTTCCCCCTGTAGCAGTGCCCCCAGTATGTGCCCCCTGTAGTTGTGCCCCCTGTAGATCTGCCCCCAGTAGCTGTGCCCTTCGCACTGACCTCTAGTGTCAGTAAGCGACACCGGCTGCAGTGGGCGCACATGGCGCTCGCTGCAGCCGGGGAGTGGGAAGGGGGGAGGAAGGAAGGATTAGTAGCGGCTCTTGCCACGGCGGCGGTGCCCTCAGGGTAGCGGCGCCCCGGGCAAAAAGCCTGCTTGCCTGTGGCAAGAGCCGCTACTGGTCAGGATCCCGGCAGTTAAAATGCAGACGTCAGAATCCCAACACAGGTTGGAATGCCAGGGCCAGCATGTCGACTGACACACTGCCGGGACACAGGAAAGGTAAGCCATGAGGGAGGTTAGGTTTAGACTGTGGGGAGGGGGGTTAAGTTTAGGCACCCCCGGGAAGGGTTAGGCCATGGGGGGGAGGGTTAGGTGTAGGCCGAGGGAAGGTGGGGTTATGTTTAGGCACCACCGGTGAGGGTTAGGCTTAACGGGGGGAGGGGTTAGGTTTAGGCTGAGGGGAGGAAGGGGCAGGGATAGGGGGATATTGGGGGAAGGTCAGTATGCGTACCTTCCCCCTGCCGGGATTTCCAATGTCAGAATGCCGCGATCGGTATCCCACCTCTTCTCTTCCCCCTCCCACTTTTGTCCTCCCCTTTGTCCTCCCACCCCCTACCCTCATGGCACCCTCTGACCTCCTCCCATTTCCAACTGGGTTCAGCTGAAAATGTACCCAGTAAAATTTGCACATCATACACACCCATGATCCATAGGATTGCATGGTTGTGTATGCTCTCATGAACGGGTCGCATGAGGGCACAGCTAGTCGCAATCGTAATTAGGCCGCATGTGCAACCCGTTCGCGGGTAAGCAGATGGCGCCAGCTTCTGTAGATAGATAGATAGATAGATAGATAGATAGATAGATAGATAGATAGATCTCAGTCATCAGGTAGGTGGTGGGGTGGCACTCGTTATACCGGCTGTCGGGATCCCGGCGCTCTGCATACCGGCACTGGGATCCCGACCGCCGGTATACCGACAACTATTCTTCCTCTTGGGGTGTCCACGACACCCCTGGAGGAAGAATAAACAGCTTCACCGTGCCCGCAGCGTGGCGAGCACAGCAAGTCCGCAAGGGGCTCTTTTGCACTCACTCCGCTGCCGGCATTCCGGCTGTCGGGATCCCGGCGCCGGTATGCAGGGCGCCAGGATCCCGACAGCTGGCAATTCGTAGTACACCCAGGGCGTGTGGCGCCCTGAGGGGGCAACATTCAGTAATTTAGGGGCACCAAAATTAAATTATATCTCCCCTTCCACCCCAGCCAAAAAGGTTGTGGCGCTCCTGCTAGTGGTTTTGACCTTAAGTGGACCACTTGGCAGTAGCTCAGTCACTTTCTTCTCAGGATTAGGGGTTTAGGAGAAGAAAACTGGAGTCCCCTCACATGCAGGTATAGATAGTAGCCGCGTAGATGAGGAACACGCAGATGATGGGAATAACAGGCACCATCAGAGATTGGTCAGGCACAACAGGTAAGGAGGTAGTCTTAATATAACCCATACCCAGTAATTATGTTTTTATTTTTGCCAGCATTTGGATTTCAGCTAAAGTCTACATTCGGCAAAATGAAATATTCCATTTCATGCCTAGGAAATATTGGAATGGGCGGTTATCAGAATATTGTACCACTGAATTTGAAGAGATTTTTTTTTATAAAGGTTAATTCTATTTTTATAAAGGTATTGGGGGTAATTCCAAGTTGATCGCAGCAGGAATTTTTTTAGCAGCTGGGCAAAACCATGTGCACTGCAGGGGAGGCAGATATAACATGTGCAGAAAGAGTTAGATTTGGGTGGGTTATTTTGTTTCTGTGCAGGGTAAATACTGGCTGCTTTATTTTTACACTGCAATTTAGATTGCAGATTGAACACACCACACCCAAATCTAACGCTCTCTGCACATGTTATATCTGCCCCCCCCTGCAGTGCACATGGTTTTGCCCAACTGCTAAAAAATTTCCTGCTGCGATCAACTTGGAATTACCCCCATTGTTATATTGTTTCCGACCCAAAATGCAAATTTTTGCCATCTGTGCAAATCCTACCACAGAAAGCACAAAACATTCTGACAAATTGTAGTTAAATAAAAGAGATGACAAACGTAACACTAACACTACTAATGGGATAAGCAAAGTTTCACTGCGACAAGAAATATCTGAGAACGTAGCTTAGGCTGACTTTCTGCCCTTGTTGAGAGTTATTGTTCCTTTTCTATTTACCGTTTTCTCTAATCTATTCTTTCCATTTCCTCTGTCATCTTTTGCCATGTGTGCCACCTTTAGGAGAGAGCACGCCCTGTTTACATGTTTTGGATTGGCTTTTATTTTATGTAGATCGATCCCTGCCTTTGATTATGCATTTCATGTTTCCGGTGATGTCAGGGCAAGAGTGAACGTGTCGGCCGCACGTGCAGATGTTATTGTTGTATACATAAGACTGGCATTGAGTGCAGCAGCAGTTTTGCAATGTGTATATTGTGTTTGATAGTCCCACCAGTTTGCATGTTACTTACAGATGCCATTGTATTAGAGTTTTAAACGCAGGGTCACTAATGCTCACTTATCTCTGTGCAAAGGTGCAATTGCTCTTGTGTGATCTCAGATGCCAATATTGTAATAAACTCTCACAGGTCAGCGGATGGATTTGTAGGACTTGACGGAGGGGGTGTGATACAGGAGGCCGACGTTCGGGATGTCGGCAGTCAAATAACCAACACCGGCATCCCGACAATTAGAATGCCGTCAGGGAATAGTGTAATTATTTTACTCCTCCACTGTCCACTACCCTAACCCACCTGGGATGGCGGCTAGGGCTAAGAAAGTGGAGGAGGAGGCTAGTACTAAGTGGGGGTGATGGCTTGGGCTAAGACTCTGGGGGGTGGGGACTGCAGCTAACTCTCCCCTTTAGTGCTTAACTCTAACACCCCACACACCCCCCCCGTGCCCTTACCCCCTCTATACCTACCTATGGGATGTCGGCAGTCTGTGTTCCGGTGCTGGGATTCCGAGTGGTGTTGGGATTCCGGCGTCAGTCACATGACCGCCAGCATCCTGACCGCATCCCCCGATGGAGGTATCGTTGGGGTGTGCCCATCCTGTAAGTGGAGGGTGTTCCTCGTTGACTGTGGATTTGTTGTATTGATATCCTGCTTATGTACCTACATGCAAAAATTAGGTTTTATTTTTGCGAGATCAAATTATTTAATAGAGATAGAGCCTGGAGAAGGGGCATTTATGGTGAGGACGCTACTTTGCCAGTGGTTGGCTGTACTCCCTATTGAACAACGTAATTTTTACATCATGAAAAGTTGGATATTCTACTTTCAGTGTGACGCATTTCGCATCTTATAATGGCACATGTCAAAGTCCAGTAGTGTACACATTGACCAGTATAATAAAACTATACCAACACTAGAAAGTGACACATAACAAAGACAGACCTGATGTTCTTTCAGTCTCTTAATGAATGTAATATTTAACGTAGGCAGAACTGATAGTTTGATATTAATACAGTTGATGGTCCTAAAGTATTAGTCGATTACACTTTGAAGCAGGGGCTGCTCCAGAGGTGGGGCTGCAGCTCAGTTCAAAATTCAAATAGAGGAGCCACACCAACTGCCAGTGAGTCAGTTTGAAATGACAGTTGGTGACAGTTGGTGCGGCTCTCCTATTTGAAATTTGCACTGAGCTGCTGCTCCTCCTCTGGAGCCCCCACTGCTTTGAAGTGATATTTTACTTGGTCCACCATATGAGGTTTCAGGGGGGATAAACAAACATGGAACACTGGGCACATACTAACTTTTTGTAGGGCAAAAGGACTGAGCTTAACCCACAGGAAGTATTGCATATAAAGTACAGGGTGACTCAAAAGTCACAGTACACCCTTTTGTTTCAAAAACTATGCAGAAAATGGGAAAACTGACTTAGATTCAAGATGGCGCCCATGTTCGGTACATACCCTAAAAGATAGCCCACCTCAGCCATACCTCACTGGAGTATTCAGTTTTCACATTTCTTGCACAGTTTTTGAAACAAAATTGTGTACTGCGACTTTTGAATCACCCTGGAGCTGCATGGGTCCACTTTTTTTTTTCTATTTCATAATTGAGCCTTACTGTATTACCTAATCTTTTCATGTAAGCATCTAATTACTATTTTATTATTCCTAATATAATGTCAGTGGATTGAACATTAATGCAGAAGCGTAGTTTTATTTTTCACGTTTTTATTGGTACATACGACAGAATAAAAATGTCTTCCATCAATTTGTTCAGTGAAAAAATGAATGATGTATAAATTAATATCTAGTTATGATGGCGACTGAAGGATCTTAAAACGGTTTTTGCAAACAGATCAATTTTTTTTAATTATGATTTTGGTTAATGTTGTTAAATCCTTTCCAGGCCATGGCCCTCATTCCGAGTTGATCGCTCGCTAGCTACCTTTAGCAGACGTGCAAATGCATAGTCGCCGCCCACGGGGGAGTGTATTATTGCTTTGCAAGTGTGCGATCGCATGTGCAGCCAAGCGGTACAAAAACATTTTATGCAAATCAAGACCAGCCCTGTAGTTAATTATCCTGTGCGATGATTCTAGCGTCGGAGGTCTCGGAATTGACGTCAGATACCTGTTCTGCAAACACCTGGTCACGCCTGCATTTTCCCTACCACTCCCAGAAAACGGTCAGTTGACACCCATAAACGCCCTCTTCCTGTCAATCTCCTTGCGATCGGCTGTGCGAATGGAATTGTCGCTAGAAGCATTGCACAGCAACGATGCTGTTTGTACCCGTACGACGTGCGTGCGCATTGCGGTGCATACGCATGCGCAGTTTTGCCTTTTTTTACCTGACCGCTGCTCAGTGAAAATTGACAGCGTGCGATCAACTGGGAATGGCCCCCCATATTTTTAACACGCACAAAGTGTGTCCTGGGATCAGTGCCGTAACTAGACATTTTAGCGCTGTGCGCAAGAAATAGCATTAGTGCTCCCCCCATATACAAAACAGGGCCAGTGTGCGCTGTAGGGGTGTGACAAAAATATAGGGGCGTGGATTCATGGGGAAGGGGCATGGCCACAAAATGATACCAATTCATATTATGCTGTACAGTAGTTAAAAAATAGCAAGCTGTGCTAATGATGTGTGAAAAAATTAAAAAGCTGCTCATTTAAAAATATTTGTAAATAAAATAAATGTGAACGAGCGCTAAAAAGAAAGAAAACATTTAAGGCACAGAAAATAACATATTAAAAGAGATAATGTATAGAGCTCTTTTCTGAAATTGTTTAAAATAGGACCACGGTCTTCTCAAGCAGATGACAATGCTTCTAGCCCTACTCTTACCCTAATCAGTGGTGTCCTCGGTACTCCGATTCCACTGTGCAGGAAAGTCCCGGCTGTGTGGCAACAGTTCCCTGTAAGACGGCCGCAGCAACTGGGATCGGCCGTGAGTGGATGGCGGCTGGATTCCTCAGTGCGGCACCGGCCGCTGATGACATCAGACGCCACTGTGGAGAGCATACTAAGTTGGAGCAGAGTAGTGGTTTAATTCCTCCATGCGTCAACGGCCGCTGGTGATGTCAGGCGCCTCTGACAAGAACGGACTAAGTTTGTGCAGAGCTGCTTGTAGCTGACCTGTCTCGGCTCCATTATTCAAATGATGCTGCGCAGTAGCGCCGCTTACACACATTACACCAGGCAGTGTCCCCTTTTACACAGTACGGCAGGTAGAGTTACCTTTTACACATTACAGCCGGTAGAGTCCCCTTTTACACATTAAGCAGGTAGAGTCCCCTCTTACACATTACGGCAGGTAGAGCTCCCTTTTACACATTTCGCCAGGTAGGGTCCCCTTTTACACATTAGGCAGGTAGAGTCCCCTTTTACACATTACGGCAGGTAGAGCTCCCCTTTGCACATTACGACAGGTAGAGTCCCCCTTTTTACACAATACGGCAGCAGAATCCCCCTTTTTACACATTACGGCATGCAGAGTCCTCCTTTGAACACATTACAGCAGCAGAGTCCCCCTTTTTACACATTATGGCAGCAGAGTCCCCCTTTTTACACATTATGGCAGGCAGAGTCCACCTTTTACACATTATGGCAGGTAGAGTCCCCCTTTTTACACATTAGGCTGGCAGAGTCCCCCTTTTTACACCTTATGGCAGCAGAGTCCCACTTTTTACACATTAGGCAACAGAGTCCCCCTTTTTACACATTAGGCAACAGAGTCTTTCTTTTTACACATTATGGCAGCAGAGTCCCCCTTTTACACATTAGGCAGGCAGAGTCCCCCTTTTTACACATTATGGCAGGTAGAGTCCACTTTTTACACATTATGGCAGCAGAGTCCCCCTTTTTACACATTATGCAACAGAGTCCCCCTTTTTACACATTATGGCAGAGTCCCCCTTTTTACACATTAGGCAGGCAGAATCCCCCTTTTTACACATTATGGCAGGTAGAGTCCTCCTTTTAACACATTAGGCAAGCAGAGTCCACTTTATACACATGATGGCAGTTAGAGTCCCCCTTTTAGCACATTACAGCAGGCAGTGTCCCCCTTTCTCTAACGTCCTAGTGGATACTGGAATGACATTAGTATCGTGGGTTATAGATCGGGTCCATTGAAGCCTGGCACTTTAAGAAATCAATAGTGTGTGCTGGCTCCTCCCCTCTATGCCCCTCCTGCAGACTCAGTTTAGAAAAATGTGGCCAATGAGCCGGGTGCATTCCTCTGGAGCTCCAGAGAGTTTTCTTCAATGTTTTATTTAGTTTATTATTTTAAGGCAGCACTGGCTGGCAACCAGTCTGCCTGTGTCGTGGGACTTAGGGGGGGGGACTGAACCAACTTCCTATAGAGTTAATGGTTTGTATTCCCGCTGACAGGACACTGAGCTCCTGAGGCGCTGTTTCACATACCCCCAGGGTGTGCGCACACGCCAGCAGCATGCCACCACCCCTAACAGATGCTGAAGTAGACGCGGTGCAGTGAGTTATTACACCGGGGTCCCGGTTAGTGGGTCCCCGGTGACAATGGCGGCATTAGGGCACGATGGTCACCGGGCTGCAAACTGAGGTGCCCGCTGCGGACACAAGCTGGCGCTGAGGTAAAGGGGATATTAATCTCTTTTTTTACACATAAAAATCCTAATTACAGCCAGTATAATCAGTGAGGGACCACGCGCCATTGAGGGGGTGGGGCTTCTCGGAGAGTGGGACCAGAGGCTGAAAGGCGCCATTTCCTGCTGCTGCTGACTGCCAGGCTGCATGCTGAGGCTGCTCCTCCACAGAACCCACTGAATCACCAATTGTATTGGTACCAAGGGATTTTATAGTGAGGGGGGCGCATATACACAGCAGTGACACTGCTGTAGTGTTAACAATATATATACCCAGAGGAGCACTGCTCTGACTGAGGTATTGTGTGCTGGTCCCAATCCTCTCTGTGTCACTCCATTCAGGGCTGTCTGGGGTTATTGTGCTGTTTCACTAACTGTGTTGTCACTGCACTGTGTTATTCATTTAACTCTGTTTTCTCTGCTATAAGAATGTCTGGGGAAAAGTCTGTGGGTCCCTCATGTAACACCAGTGTTCTCTGCCTCTCACAAGGTAGCAGCTTGCATGAACCTGAGTGGTTAGAATCATTCAAAACAATGATTACTAATATTAATACAGAGTTAGCCACCGCAAAGCAAGAAAGTCAGACCCTGAAACAGTCTGTAGATGATTTCTTGGTTAAGGCTGCTGACCACAGACAGGCTCCTCAGCCCCCTCTGGTGGTCTCTCATAAACGCACGCTCCCACAGGTGCTCCAGTCTGACTCTGATACTGACATGCTGGAGCGATGAGGGAGAGCTGGAGGTGGAAGATGACAATTCTCTGTCCCGGGGGTTGATGCCCTGATTTATGCTATTAGGGAAGTCCTCAACATTCCGGATAAGGAGACAGAACCAGAGGAGGAATTGTTTTTTAATGTGAAACCAAAATCCTCTATCACCTTCCCTATATCAAAGGAATTAAACTCCCTTTCTAAAGAGGCGTGGGTTAATCCTGACAAGAAATGTATTACTCCTAAACGGTTGCTGAATTATTTTCCTTTTCCTGCCGGGGATAGGAAAGTATGGGAAAATCCACCGTCCGTGGATGCTTCAGTGTCCAGGCTGTCACGTAAAATTGTGCTGCCTGTACCTGGGGCTCTCTCTCTCTCTCAAAGACCCAGCTGACCGCAAAACTGAGACTACACTCAAATCAATTTATACTGCAGTGGGCGTAGCTCAATGACCCATTATAACTTGCGGCTGGATTTCAAGGGCCATGGTGAAATGGTCTGATAATATAATAAGTGGGTTTGACTCCCTGCCTCAGGAGGAGATCATTACACTTCTGCAGCATATCCAAGATGCTGCAAATTATATGAGTGAGGCGTTAAAGAATACAGTATGTCTCATCAATGGCCGTACCACAGCTACGGCGTGTCAGCTCACAGAGCTTTGTGGCTGCCTGCCTAATGTGACAATGGTCAGCGGATGCTGATTCCAAAAAAGGTGTGGAGAATCTTCCTTTTACAGGGGATGCCTTGTTTGGGGAAGAACTGAACAAATGGATCTCTCAGGCGACGGCAGGTAAGTCTACCTATCTGCGCCTCCTCCTAGACGTCCCTACCCTGGGCCCTCTCTGCAGTCCTTTTGTGTGGTAAGATTCAGAGGTAGAGCCAGAGGTGCCTCCAATGCGGCTAGAGGAACTCGCAGTGAGTCCCGTAAACCAGCGGCTGCTGAATCTCTGGACCAGACCTCTGGATCTTCATCCACGAAGCCCTCCACGTGACGGTTGGCCCCAGCCAGGGCCGGCTCCAGGCCTACTAGCACCCTGAGCGAGAAAATGTGAAAGCGCCCCGCGCGCTCCTGGAAAAGTGGGTGTGGTCTCTGGAAAAGTGGGCGTGGCCTCGTAACTTCATATCACCAAACTATCTCCTATATATTAGCCCAGATCTGTGACTTTGTGACTCATTTGCTAACGCTGGGCGGAGTCACAATGCTGGGCGGAGTCAGAGTCACAGATCTGGGCTAATATATCGGGATCTAGGCGTGTCTCCTGGCCCTTTCAGTATGTCATTTGCAAGAGAGGAGGTGCGCTGTATGACCCCAGTCGTGTGATTGGCGGAGTGTCTGAGAAGGGGTTGTGATCCCTCAGACCTGTTAGCCAATCACCGGTCGGAGGGGCGTGGCGGCAGTCAACTGGCCACTGTGTGCTTGGCTGGAGGAGGACGGGTAACGGCCCGCAGCAGCAGAAGACTCGCCGGTCAGTCTGAGGCGGCGGCAGCAGAGGACGAATCCGCCCGGGGAGGAAGAGAGCGGGGAGCCGGCACCGAAGAGGAGGACAGGTAACGGCCCGCAGCAGCAGAACACTTGGCCGGTTAGTCTGAGGCGGCGGCAGCAGAGGACGGATCCGCCCGGGGAGGATGACAGCGGGGAGCCTGCGCCGACGGAGGGAGACACGGAGACACGCAAGTACACAGCGGCTGCAGCACCTCCTCCCCTCCCCACTGTCTGTGTATATACCTGCTCTATGTACTCCCTCCATACACACACGTCTACACCCCCCACACACACACATACCTGCCTACCATATGTACCCCCTCCATACACACATATATCTGCTGTACACTCATACCTACCTTTGCCTGCCCTATATACCCCCCACTCATATACGCCTGCCCTATGCACCCACATACACATACCTACCTGCCCTATGCTCTCCCTCCACACACACATATCTACCTGCCCTATGCTCTCCCTCCACACACATACCTACCTGCCCTATGCTCTCCCTCCACACACACATACCTACCTGCCCTATGCTCTCCCTCCACACATACATACCTACCTGCCCTATACTCTCCCTCCACACACACATATACCACCTGTGTAGGACTGGACGCCCCCTGTATATACCCCAGGTGAAGGCAGCTCTGTGGTCCCTGTGCCCTGGCTGCTGGATGCCGCTCTCCCCTCTGACTCCTCTCCCAGCACAGACGGCCTCTGCTCCGTGTGTTTCCCGCTCCACCCCGTCTGCATCCTCAGACTCTAGGCTGGGCGGCGGTGTAGGCCTCATGCCGGTCCCCGGCCTGACCCAGTGACCGCTCCGGCGCCACCTGCCTGCGGAGCTGAGGAGAAGCTCCGGCCAGCGGGATGGAGAGAGGCGAGCTGGCCAGGGAAGGTGAGGGACCCGCAGCGGGAAAATGAGGGACCCGCGGGAAGGTGAGGGACCCGCGGCGGGAAGTCTCTCCCGATACCCCGACCCCATTATACATACTCCATCCCCATTATATACACCCCCCCACAGTGTACCCATCCCCATTATATATTCCCCCCAACGTGTACCTATCCCCATTATATCTACTCCCAACGTGTACCCATCCCCATTATACCCCCCAACGTGTACCCATCCCCATTATATATACCCCCCAATGTGTACCCATCCCCATTATATATACTCCCCCACAGTGTACCCATCCCCATTATATGTACTCCCCCACAATGTACCCATCCCCATTATATATACCCCCTACAGTGTACCCCACTCCATTATATATACCCCCTTATATTCCCACACCCGCCCTTCCCCACACCCGTGGCACCCCCCCATCCGGCCCTTCCCCCACCACAGCTCCCCAGACCCCCTCCCCCATCCACGGAACCCCTACACCCGCCCCTTCCCCACCTGCGGCGCCTCCGGACCCCCCCCCCCTTCCCCACCCGCAGCGCCTCCGGAATCCCTCCCCCATCTGCGACTGCTGCACCTGCCCCTCCCCCAACCGCAGCGCATCTGGACCCCTCCCCCATCTGCGGCCCCCGCCCCCTCCTTATCGCAAGGGGCTATGCCCCCTTCACCATCGGACGCCCTTTCGTCGTGCAATTGTAATACTCCATATAATACAAATATTGAACGCCGGAAAGGCATTCAGGAGTTAAGGGGGCGTAGCCCCTTGCGACGGTGTGAAGAGCGCCCGTAGGGCGCGATGAATCACCTAGTAAATAAATATATTTTCACACCCCCTCTACGCACACAATTAGCAGCCTTACACATAACAGCCACAGTAGTGTTCCTTACACATAATGTCTCCAGTATAGTGACAGATACACATAATGTGCAGTGCCAGATAGACATGATATGCAGTGCCAGCTACACATGACATGACCCCCAGCAGTGCCAGCTACACATGACATGCCCCCCAGCAGTGCCAGATACTTAAATGGCCACACAGTGCCAGATATGTCCCCACAGTTCCAGATACATAAATGACCCCACAGTGCAGATATGCCCCCACAGTGCCAGATACATAAATACCCCCACAGTGCCAGATACATAAATGCCCCCACAGTGCAGATATGCCCCCACAGTGCCAAATACATAAATGCCCCCACAGTGCAGATATGCCCCCACAGTGTCAGATACATAAATGTCCCCACAATGCCAGATACATGCCCCCACAGTGCTGATATGCCCCCACAGTGCCAGATACATACATGCCCCCACAGTGCCAGATACATACATGTCCCCACAGTGCAGATATGCCCCCACAGTGCCAGATACATAAATGCCCCCACAGTGCCAGATACATAAATGCCCCCACAGTGCTGATATGCTCCCACAGTGGCAGATACATACATGTCCCCACAGTGCCAGATACATAAATGCCCCCACAGTGGCAGATACATACATGCCCCCACAGTGCCAGATACATAAATGCCCCCACAGTGCCAGATACATAAATGCCCCCACAGTGCCAGATACATAAATGCCCCCACAGTGTCAGATACATACATGTCCCCACAGTGCCAGATACATAAATGCCCCCACAGTGCTGATATGCCCCCACAGTGCCAGATACATACATGCTCCCACAGTGGCAGATACATACATGTCCCCACAGTGGCAGATACATACATGTCCCCACAGTGCCAGATACATAAATGCCCCCACAGTGGCAGATACATACATGCCCCCACAGTGCCAGATACATAAATGCCCCCACAGTGTCAGATACATACATGTCCCCACAGTGCCAGATACATAAATGCCCCCACAGTGCTGATATGCCCCCACAGTGCTGATATGCCCCCACAGTGGCAGATACATACATGTCCCCACAGTGGCAGATACATACATGTCCCCACAGTGGCAGATACATACATGTCCCCACAGTGGCAGATACATACATGTCCCCACAGTGGCAGATACATACATGTCCCCACAGTGGCAGATACATACATGCCCCCACAGTGCCAGATACATAAATGCCCCCACAGTGCCAGATACATAAATGCCCCCACAGTGCTGATATGCCCCCACAGTGCCAGATACATACATGCCCCCACAGTGCCAGATACATACATGCCCCCACAGTGCAGATATGCCCCCACAGTGCAGCTATGCCCCCAAAGTGCTGCCAGATACACAAATGCCCCCACAGTGAATGCCAGATACACAAATGCCCCCACAGTGAATGCCAGATACACTAATGCCCCCACAGTGCTGCCAGATACACTAATGCCCCCACAGTGCTGCCAGATACACTAATGCCCCCACAGTGCTGCCAGATACAAAAATGCCCCCACAGTGCTGCCAGATACAAAAATGCCCCCACAGTGCTGGCAGATACAAAAATGCCCCCAGTGCCAGATAACTGTATCCAAGTGCGGAGAGGAACGGGCGGTGCGCAGTGTTCAGAATGCTGAGGTATGGGAGCTTTGCTCCCGGGACCTCAGCTACATGCAGGCAGCAGGGGATCGAGCTACGGCAGCAGGGGATCGAGCTACGGCAGCAGGGACAAAGGACACCCATACCGCCCTCAACCCCCGGATCAGACTCACCCGTGCGTGACCCACAGCGATGTCTGCGGAGCTGCGGCTGCTCTCCGGCGCCGGTCATCTGAAATATGGCGCCGGTCCTCGAGCCAATCAGAGCTCGCGGCCCGGCAGCCAATCAGGAGCCGCTGCTGCCGGGCCGTGAGCCCTGATTGGCTGATGGCCGGCAACATGTTTGAAATGGGCAGCCGCCCTTAAATAGCTGGCGCCCTGTTCGGCCGCTCCAGTGGAACGTGCCTGGAGCCGGCCCTGGCCCCAGCAGCAGGGCGACTTCCAGGTAGGTGCTCGACTTAAGCACTTCAACCATGATTGGGCACTGTCCTGCTGGAATCCTTGGGTGAGGGACCTCATATTCCAAAGGTACTGGTTGGAATTTCAAGCACTACCTCCTCTCAGATTTTTCAAGTCAAGCTTACCAGCTTCACCCATAGCAAGAGTTACCTTGCAAGACGCCATTCAAAAACTGCTACAAACGGGGGTTGTTGTCTCAGTGCCTCCTCCGTTGCACAGCAGGGGTTTTTACTCCAGTCTATGTGTTGTACCGAAACCGGATGGTTCGGTACGACCCATCTTGAACCTAAAATCTCTGAACCCGTATCTATGTGTGTTCCAATTCAAGATGGAGTCCCTGAGGGCAGTGGTCTCCGGTCTGGAGGAGGGGGACTTAGTATCCCTGGATGTCAAGGATGCTTACTGGACCGCCACTTTCAGATTCAGGCCTTACCCTTTGGTCTCTCCACAGCTCCAAAGGTATTCACAAAAGTCATGGCGGAGATGATGCTGCAATTATGCAGGACGGGGGTCAACATAGTCCCCTACTTGGACGATCTCCTGATAAAGGCAGTGTCCAGGGAATGTCTACTACACAGCATCAACCTGATGACTCGCCTGCTTACGGATCATGGGTGGATCCTAAATTTCCGGAAGTCTCACCTGGAACCATCACAACTAATTCAGTTCCTGGGAATGATACTGGACACGATGTCTCAGAAGGTATTCCTTCCAATGGACAAGGCCTTGACTATCCAGGCTATGGTGTGCTCGGTGCTCAAGCCCCGCAAAATCTCAATCCATCTTTGCATTCGCTTACTGGTCAAGATGGTAGCCTTCTACGAGGCAATCCTGTACAGCAGGTTTCGGTTCCGTCCGTTCCAGCTGGATTTGCTGGACAAGTGGTCAAGATCTCACACATGCACCAGAGTATAACTCTGTTGCCAAAAGCATGGATTTCCCTGTTATGGTGGCTACCAGTCTCTCACCTTGTGGAGTGCCAGAGTTTTAGTACCCAGTCATGGATCTTACCGAGGTTGGGGGGCTGTGACCCAGGGCACCCAGTTCCAAGGGAGGTGGTCGAGTCAGGAATCTAAATGTACTGGAACTCAGGGCAATTTACAATGCACTTCTGCAGGCCTCCTATCCTCTCCGGAATCAAGCCATCCAGGTACAGTCGGACAACGCCATGGTGGTGGCGTACATAAACCGACAGGGAGGAACAAGAAGCAGGGCCGCAATGCGAGAGGTGTCTGGGCGGAGGCCAACGCAAGGGCCATCTCAGCCATATTCATTCCAGGCCTGGACAATTGGGAGGCGGACTTCCTCAGCAGGCACGACCTCCATCCGGGGGAATGGGGTCTTTACCCTCAGGTATTTCAACAACTGGTTCATCGATGGGGCTGTCCACAGATAGACCTGATGGCTTCTCGTCTAAACAAAAAGTTCCTTCATTACTGTTCCAGAACGAGGTATCCACAGGCTGCTGCAGTGGATGCTCTGACGGCGCTGTGGACTTACCAGTTTGTATACCTGTTTCCTCCAAGCCCTCCCATTCCCAGAGTTCTAAAAAGACTCAAAAGGGAAGGCATTTGGGCAATTCTCATTGCCCCAGATTGACCTCGAAGGGCCTGTTATGCGGACCTCCTGACCCTGTCTTTGGAGGAACCCTGGCTCCCGGCCCTCCGAGAGGACCTTCTTCAACAAGGACCATTCGTCTATCCAGAGTTACTGCGGGTACATTTGATGGCTTGGAATGAGAGAGGGAAATTCTAGCCAGAAAAGGTCTCCCATCCAAGGTCATTTCCACTATGGTCCAGGCCCGTAAGGGGGTCACATCAAAACATTACCACCGTATATGGAAGAAATATGTTTCTTGGTGTGTGGATAAAAAATATTCTCCTGCGGAGTTTCGACTTGGACGTTTTCTACTTTTCCTGCAAGCAGGCGTGGTAATGGGCCTAAGGTTAGTCTCCATCAAAGTCCAGATTTCGGCTCTCTCCATCTTCTTCCAGAAACAACTTGCAGTATTGCCGGAAGTAAAGACATTCCTGAAGGGTGTTCTTCACATTCAACCACTCTTCGTACCTCCCACAGCTCCGTGGGATCTCAATATGGTCTTGACCTTTCTCCAGTCGGACTGGTTTGAACCCTTGCAGAGGGTGGAATTTAAATATCTAACTTGGAAGACTGTCATGTTGCTGGCATTAGCCTCTGCAAGACGTGTTTTGGAATTTGGGACCTTATTCTGTAAGAGTCCATATCTGATATTTCATGAGGATAGGGCGGAGCTCAGGACTCGCCCGCAGTTTTTGCCGAAAGTAGTGTCGGCTTTTCATGTAAATCAACCTATAGTGTGGTTCCAGTGATGGCTGACCCATCTATTGCTCCAAAGTCCTTAGACGTGGTGAGGGCTTTGAAGTTGTACACCAAGAAGACTGCTCGTCACAGGAAATCTGACTCGCTTTTTGTCCTTTATGACGCTACCAAAATTGGTTGTACTGCTTCTAAGCAGTCCATTGCTCGTTGGCTCAGGTTGACCATTCAACAAGCCTATTCTTCGGCAGCATTGCCGCTGTCGAGTTCTATCCAGGCCCACTCCACAAGGTCAGTGGGTTCTTCCTGGGCGGCTACCCGGGGCATGTCGGCCTTACAGTTGTACCATGCAACTACTTGGTCTGGTTCTAACAAGTTTGTAAAGTTCTCCAGGTTCAACACCTTGGCTAGAGATGACCTTCAGTTTGGTCAGGCAGTTTTGCAGGGGTCTCAGCACTCTCCCACCCATTCTGGGAGCTTTGGGACTTCCCCATGGTACTAATGTCATCCCAGTATCCACTAGGGCGTTAGAGAAAATAGGAATTTAATACCTACCGGTAATTCCTTTTCTCGTAGTCCGTAGGGGATACTGGGCGCCCCCCTCAGTGTTCCGTAATCCTGCTTACCTGGTTGTAAGTGTTCTTGGTTGGGTCTGCTGTTGCTGTCCCTGTTCCATGTTTGGTTAGCGTTGCTATCCTTTGTTGTACTTAGCGTTGCTATCTTCTGTTTTGGTTAGCGCTGCTATCCTTTATTACTGTTGTGTGTTGGTTCGTTGCCTCACCGCTGTTTATGTATATATACTTCTCTCACAGTTTGTCCGTCTCCTCGGGCACAGTTTTCCTAGACTGAGTCTGCAGGAGGGGCATAGAGGGGAGGAGCCAGCACACACTATTGATTTCTTAAAGTGCCAGGCTCCAATGGACCCGATCTATACCCCATGGTAGTAATGTCATCCCAGTATCCACTACGGACTACGAGAAAAGGAATTACCGGTAGGTATTAAATTCCTCATTTTACATATTATGGCAGCAGAGTCCCCCTTTTACACATTAGGCAGGCAGAGTCCGAGAGAGAGAGAGACTGCCCCTCCAATCACTGGACTTACTAAATTATATTTATATACAATAAAAAAAAATATTTTACATACCAATCACCTCCCCAAAGTGAGGGCAGGTGAGGGAAAGGTCACTTGAGCACCTTGTTGCAGTTTTGCACCACACCCTGTGCCTGTGCTGCGCTGGGCTGCTGCAGTATGAGACTGTGAGGCTGAGCTGGATGACGTGGAATGCCTCCTCCTCCTCTCCTAACTAAAGCGGCTCTTCGCAGCGCAGGGCAGGGCAGGGCACCGGGCAGTGTGGGAGTCAGCTGGGAGAGACATCATCACGTCTCTCCCGAGTCTGGAGACACTGCAGGGGTGGGGGGGCGGATCATCCGATCCTGGCAGTCCCAGAAGCAGGCGGCAGCAGCGCTCCCTTGCAGCAGTGGCCGGCGGGAGACGAGAGGCAGGGGTTGGAGTGAGTGTACCTGAGATAGCGGCCGTGCGGGTGTGCTGCCAGATA
This sequence comes from Pseudophryne corroboree, assembly GCF_028390025.1. Taxonomy (NCBI): domain Eukaryota; kingdom Metazoa; phylum Chordata; class Amphibia; order Anura; family Myobatrachidae; genus Pseudophryne; species Pseudophryne corroboree. The sequence continues at coordinate 315,396,004 of NC_086453.1, read as the reverse complement.
GTGTGACCTCAGTGGGTAAGGCACCATTGGCACACACCTAGTTAGTTTACTAACTAGGCGCCTAAAATTAACAACTGTTGTCTCTGTAGAAGGGGGGAAGGCGCTCCTTCAAAATGTCTCTATGGGACCCATAAAGTTCTGACTATGCCCTTGATTATCCCCATCATTTTTCTGTAGCGTCGTCTCTGATGGATGATAGAGTATAATTTGAATATGTCATTTGTTTTAATACATGTCAGTTTTTAATTAAATGTATTATTTATCCTGAAAACATAATGTTTGTATTAACACCACATAATTTCAGACAACTGTGTATAACTTCAGTATTTGCTTCTCTTGGCCCCAGTTCTTTCCCGAAACATCTGCTACAAGGAAACGTAGTGGGTGAGGAGTGGTCCCCGGAGGGAATTCAGATCACCAAGCTGGGTCACGTCCTATTTCCTTGGGGAAATGGGAGGGGACAGCTATTACAGTAAATGATCTAGTTTGTTATAACAATGTTCAGAAACCTGTCTTAACCTCTTCAGTGCCAGGAGAAGCTATAGGCATTGAATCCCAAACTTTATGCATTACATGGTTACACATACTGTACATTATCCAAGTGGAAGGTGTCTAATACAGTACTTATGTGATGTCACGGTTTTAGTCACAGTGTTACCTGCTTCAGGTGATGACTGGAATCCTAAAGCTGCAACTTGTGGCTGAAATTGATGAGGCTGAATGTAACTCTTTTGCATGGATTTTGGGTAGCAGTGAGAACTGCCTTTGATTTGAATTATTGGTAGTAGACCACTGAGTGATTCTATACTGGACTGGTTACCGGCTCGGGAATGAAGCTGGACCGGGCTGGTTACCGGCTGAAGAATAAAGCTTAACCAGACTGGTTACTGGCTGAAAATAAAAGCTGGACCAGACTAGTCACCAGCTGAAGAATAAAGCTGGACCAGACTGGTTACTGGCTGAAAATAAAAGCTGGACCGGACTATTCACCACCTGAAGTATAAAGTTGGGCAGGACTGGTTACCGGCTAGGGAATGAAGCTGGACCGGACTAATTACCGACTGAAGAATAAAGCTGGACCGGACTGGTTACAGGCTGAAGATTAAAGCTGGACCGGACTGGTCGCCAACTGAAGAATAAAGCTGGACCAGACTGGTTACAGGCTGAAGATTAAAGCTGGACCGGACTGGTCACCAGCTGAAGAATAAAGCTGGACCAGACTGGTTAATGGCAGAAAATAAAAGTTGGACCGGACTTGTTACCAGCTGAAGAATAAAGCTGGGCCAGACTGGTTACAGGCTGAAGATTAAAGCTGGACCGGACTGATCACCAGCTGAAGAATATAGCTGGACCAGTCTGTTACCTGCTGAAAATAAAAGCTGGACTGGATTGGTCACCACCTGGAGAATAAAGCTGGACCAGACTGGTTACAGGCTGAAGATTAAAGCTGGACTGGACTGTTTACCATCTGAAGATTAAAGTTGGACCGGACTGGTTACCGGTTGAAGATTAAGCTGGCCCGGACTGGTTACTGGCTGAAGATTATTTCTGGACCGGACTGGTTACTGGCTGATGAAAAGGAGACAAATTCAGATTTGCATGTCACACACACAATGTAACTAGTTGCACAGGCCCTGGGTGCTTGCTAAGGACATCCTTTTATACCTGACCAGGAAACAGCAGGGAGTGTTAGTGAGTCTAGTCTCTCATTGGGCCCTGCTATCATGTGACCAGAGGAAAGATGACAGCGCCCATGCAGGAACACCAGCCCATCACCTCCGGACTCCAGACAGTGGAGACTCCAGGGACCTGCAGAAGATCGCCACAAGCTGCCAAACACCAAAGCCCCGCTCTCACAGAACCCTGCCGGACCCGCAGTGTTAGCGCTAAGCGCTTAGGATGCCAGCGCTGGCCGTGCATCCTGACATGTGGAATCAATATGACTGTTTAGAACACAATCCAGTGGTGTAGGGAAGTGGTTCCCAAACTCCGTCCTCAGGACCCCACACGGTTCATGTTTTCCAGGTCACCTGTGGATTTTTAAAATATGACAGTTGGTGATACACAGTGCACCTGCCAGGTGACCTGGAAAATGTGAACCATTAGGGTTCCTTGAGGACTGAGTTTGGGAACCAGTGGTGTAGGTCATACTGTACAGTACAGCCTTGCCAACTGTGGAGAATGCCTGTTTATTTTGGTTGCCCTGGGTAACAGATAATGTCATAGGCAAATGTGGCGCTCCAGTTGCCCAGAAACCCCCTCCACTTGGCCAGCAGCTAAAATTATGTCCACAATAGTAACAGTATATAAGACGATGACTAGAGCTGCCGCCACAATATGCAGTGGAGGGACAGAGTGTAGCTGCTGCACATGCCCAGAGACAGCAGCTTCTAAAACCAAGTTATCTGTGTGTGTGAATACCCGTGCTTCGCTGTGGAATTTCTAGTATGTCCGTGCGTATAACTTTAATTTTAGACTTACAACAGGACATGCTCCACCAGCTGCTGACAGTCTTTGTTAGTCTGCACCTTCGGGTGCGCCTTCCCCAGATTTATGCTGTCAAAAGGCTGGCGCTGAGGAGAATAATCCGCCTCCTCTTCTGATGCTGCTGTAAATGCAGGGATGACAGTCTAAGCTCCGCCCACGTATGTTAAATATGTAAGGTTTGCAGGGATAGGTTGACTCTATACCAAAGGGCCTTAGGTCTCCTTACTTAGCTTCTCCCTCTCCTTAGGGATCCTCCTTTGAGGTAAAATGGTAAAGATTTTTGCACAACACTTAAGGTCACTGGGAGCTGTTTGTACCCTTTACACAGCAGATAAGCTGACTATCAAGCTTTCCTTTAATGCATTTAAGAGTCACAATATCTGTCTCCTTTCCTCCTGTTGGTCTCTGGGAGGTTCGGCATTGTTTAGTTCAAGTGACAGGTTAACCTCTGATAAGACACTATCCTCTCCTAACTAGAAATAGGTTGATTAAGTACTTATATCTGAAATATATATATATATATATATATATATATATATATGGATATGGAGGAGTTATTGCGCCACTTGTGTTTGACAATTATTAAGAATAGAGAATAATATATATAAAAAATATATATAAAAAAAGGTGTGAAGTTAAAAATAGACACTCCCTAGAAATTCAAAAAGGGTGTCAGCTGGCCCCCAGACAGGGATGGTAATTCCCTGCGATGTACACGGATTTAAAAGAAATGGGGGGAGGGGGATATAGCGACCAACGGTGTCTTTAAAAACTCACAGAAAAGGTATAAAATATAAAAGCAGACACCCCTTGATGAAGTCTGTATGACGAAACGCGTTGGGCAACCTGGCAGTGACCTATACCAAGTTAAGTTATAATCTTCTTATCTACTTTTTAACTGGTATTATACTCAGAATTGTGTAAATTGTTTTTATCCCATTTTTAAAGAGACCTGTTATTAAGATATTTTTATGTGAAAAAACTTTTTATGTGCAAACTTTATTTTTATGTGAATAAATTGCTTTTATATTTTATACCTTTTCTGTGAGTTTTTAAAGACACCGTTGGTCGCTATATCCCCCTCCCCCCATTTCATATATATATATATATATAAAAGGAAAACACCACTGACTCATCACAAAATCTCCTGAACCATAAGGCTGCAATTCCTTGCCAGTGGCAGTTTTAGAGCAGTCCATTATTCAAATAGGGGAGCCACACCCAGTGATGTGTGACAGTGTTTAGGGGTGGCAGTTGATGTGGCTCCCCTATTTGAATAATGGAGTGCTCTGCACCTGCCACTGCAAGGAAGTCCAGGAACACAACATTGTGTCCTCCCCCCTCCGCAACTTGGTATCGCCGGCACCATGCATTCTTTATAGCCCCGGCTGGTTGGGCTGTCTTAACTCTACTATGTGAGGGGGGAATTATCTCACCCGTTTTAACCCCTTTGTGGGTGGAATATATATATAAAAGCCCATAATATCAGTCCTGCGCTTTAGGCCGCTGTTTGCTTGAGCTCTTTCCCAAATGAGATCAGTGCTGCATCTCCAAACTCCAGGTCATGGTGTCAATTTCTAAGAGATTGCGATAGCAATGGAGAGCACCCATGTGAGAATAGTATAAAACAACCTTTACTAGAAATATAAGATCACAGTTTAAACCAGCAAGTGTGTTACAAAGGATCGATTCGCCGCATGAATAGACCGGTCTTTCTGCTCCATCTTTGATCGTCCACAAGACTTGCGCCGGTTTAAAAGCGGATGACGTTATTTCGTCCAAATCAGTAGGTTGCACCTGACATATTTCGTCTCATGGACCCTGAACTATTCATTTTTTTATTACGTTATTAATTGCAGTTCTGTTCTTTTTGTTAATAAAAAATACACAAGTGTTCCACTACGTTGGCCTACGGGGTGAGTGCCAGACAGCCTTTTCTTTTACCTTTGTTTTTAATTCCGTCTCACTTCCATTCATCTCCAAGCATTATGTACGTGTTTGTATTTTACACAAGTCTTGGAACACCTATATAATATAACTAATGCCCATAGAAGTGTGCTGGGATTTGTTTTGTTGTGTGTTGCTTATTACTGCATGTAATGTGTTTTTTTTTATGGTTGACTCATATGTCTGTGGCCTTCATTCAGCATAGATCGCTACTGAGACTGAAATTGCTATTGTCTCAAAAGTGCTACTGCTAAAAATCGCATGTGAAGAGCCGCCCTGAAATGGTGAACGACGCCCTACGATACAATCACAACTCTGTGTATGCATTTGCAGAATTGCGATCCATACGTGGAAACCGAGTACCACCAACAGTTGTGGTTGACCCATGCCTGCTCAGAATAATGTGGTCGTGTCGCACCGGCGCCAAGCTGACGTCAGATATATGCAAACGAAAACGGCCATGACAGCCTGCGTTTTCCTAACCACTCTCCACAAACGCCATGTTACTTCCCACAATCGGTCACTTCCTTGCAGTCAATTTGCCATCGCATATCACTGACCCTGCAAACACAAGGCAATCACAATGTGGCCTGTGGGCCCGATTCAGACCTGATCACTGCTGTGCGAAAGCTGCTTATTGATTGACTGCGCATGCATATGCACCGTAATGTGCACGCGCGTCGCCAAACAGCGACAAGCTGATTAACAGGAAGAGGCCGTCTGTGGGTGGTAACTGGCCATTTTCTGGGAGTATCAGGGATAATGCAGGCGTACCCAAGCGTTTTCTGGGAGGGTGTGTGACGTAAGCTCTGGCCTAGATCAGCCTGTTCTCGTCGCACTGTAGGAGTAAGTCCTGGGCTGCGCACACACTGCACACACTGGAAAAACCAGTCCGTGGTGAGTGAGGTGCGAACGGATTTGTAGCTAACCGCTGATTGAGGGACATTTTCGCACGGCGTACACATGCGATCGCACACTTGCACTGGGCGAATTTACACTCCCCATTGGGCGGCGACTATCTGATCGCAGGACAACAATATTAGCAGCACAGCGATCAGGTCTGAATCACCCTCGTTGTGCGGGCATGGGTCATTGGGTCGACCACACTTAGATCAACAGTGTCTGGGTCAACCACTATTGGTCGGCAGTGAGTAAGTCGACATCCAAAATACGTTGACACAATCATTAGGTTGACATGACCAAGGTCGACGTGACAAAAGGTCGACATGAGATTTTTTTATTTTTGGGGGTGTAGTTTTCTTCTAAGCGTTACCGGGAACCCCAATTAGTGCACCGTGTCCCCTCGCCTGGCTCGTTTTGCTCGCCATGCTTCGAGCAAGATGTCTCGCTCCGCTGCCGCTGCACTCTGCACAGGTTACCGTTCCCAATTGTAGTCCACGTGGATCGTAAGGTATGAAAAAGTTTCAAAAATGGAAATAAATTGTGAAAAACTCATGTCGACCTTTTGTCATGTCGACCTAGAACATGTAGACCTAGGGACCATGTCGACCTAATGCATGTCAACCAGTAGTGGTCGACCTAACGACCGTATACCCTTTGCGCATGCGCAATGCATTCACAGAGCATGCATAGTCTTCCGATAATCGGCTGATTCGCATTTTTGTAATTTAGCGATCCATGCAGACCTAGGCCCCATGTCTTGCAAAATTGTCTATGGTGTATTTGCTGCTTCAATTAAAAAAACACAAGTGTTAAACGAAAATAATGTAATAACATTGTGAATGTGGTGTCTGCATAGTGTAAAAATAACACTGCGTATAGCAAGTAATGAGCCATTTTCCTAATGCTGGAACTGGTGTCTGTAACCTGGTTTCTCACTTTGTATAGGACATGGTACAAGGGCTCTGCATTGCGTTAGGTCACAGCTACAAATAGTTTCTGTCTTTGTATGAACTGCAAATGCATCTCCCTGTTATTATACTAAGCAACGGTATACAGTTATATCCCGAAGGACGGGATCCCAGCGGTCGATATACAGTACCTATGCGGGAAACCTGGGGGAGGTCAGGATCCCGGCGTCACAATACTGACGATCGTTCTTCCAGTGGGATGCGCTCACAGGGGGTGGGAGGTTAGGCTTAGGCATTAGAAGGGGGGTAGGGTTAGGGTGCAGGGACAGGAAGTGTATGGTTAGGTACCGGGGAGGGAGGTTAGGTTTAGGCATTAGAAAGGGGTTAGGGTGCAGGGAGAGGAAGTGTATGGTTAGGTACCGGGAAGGGAGGTTAGGTTTAGGCATTAGAAGGGGGGTAGGGTTAGGGTGCAGGGACAGGAAGTGTATGGTTAGGTACCGGCAATGGAGGTTAGGTTTAGGCATAAGAAGGGGGGTAGGGTTAGGGTGCAGGGACAGGAAGTGTATGGTTAGGTACCGGGAAGGGAGGTTAGGTTTAGGCATTAGAAGGGGGGTAGGGTTAGGGTGCAGGGACAGGAAGTGTATGGTTAGGTACCGGGAAGGGAGGTTAGGTTTAGGCATTAGAAGGGGGGTAGGGTTAGGGTGCAGGGACAGGAAGTGTATGGTTAGGTACCGGGGAGGGAGGGTTAGGTTTAGGCATTAGAAGGGGGGTAGGGTTAGGGTGCAGGGACAGGAAGTGTATGGTTAGGTACCGGGGAGGGAGGGTTAGGTTTAGGCATTAGAAGGGGGGTAGGGTTAGGGTGCAGGGACTGGAAGTGTATGGTTAGGTACCGGGGAGGGAGGGTTAGGGTTAGGCACCCACAAGGGAGAGTTAGGTTAGGGGGCAGGGGAGGGTTACTTTCTGGAGGGCTGTTGGCGTTCTGATGGTCGGGATGCCACTGTCGGTATTCTGACCGTCGGCATCCCGTCCATCGGGATATCATACTGAATCCTAAGCATCAGAATGTTACAGTATCACAGTGTAACAGAAAATTCACAAGAGACCGGTCTCTGAAGGGGTATGGGTCATTGGGTCGACCACACTTAGTGGTTAGGGTATGGGTCATTAGGGCGACCACTATTGGTCGACATGCATTAGGTCGACATGGAAAAAGTCGACATATGTTTTGTTTTGTTTTACTTTTTTTGGTGTAGTTTTCTTCGGAAAGTGACGGGGAACCCCAATTAGTGCACCGCTACTCCTCGCATGGCTCGCTTCGCTCGCCATGCTTCGGGCAAGGTGCCTCGCTACGCTCGGCACAGGTTATCGTTCCCGATTGTAGTCCACGTGGAACGTAAAGTATGAAAAAGTTAAAAAAAGATTTTTTTTTAAAAAAAAACTCATGTCGACTTTTTTCCATGTCAACCTAGTACAAATCGACCTAGTGACCATGTCAACCTAATGCATGTCGACCAATAGTGGTCGACCTAATGACCGTATCCCCTCTGAAGCAGTCACTGAGTAAAATGACATGTATGTATTCATCTATAGTGTGAGCATAATTTGCAGCAAGAGAAAATGTAAATATATTCCAATCATAATTATAAATGTAAAACAAAAACTAGCGCTGGAGTTTACAATCAAGGGGTTTACCACAGATAGACTTGTGCAGCTTCTAATCCATATCTCCTTATGTTATAGATTAAAACTGAAGATTTCAGTGAGACACTGCAGTCTGGAATACCTCATCGGCCATGTCATCTGCCCCAAGGGTCTATAATGAGTGGAGGGCAAATGCCTGGGGTAAGATATTCCTATATATATATAAACATTATAATGTGAGCACTATCAGCTATAATGGACATGAGGCGGATGCCTAGTACACAAAAGGTTAGGAGACCAAAAAAACGGAATATTTGACAAAAGGTTACTTTCGGTCAACCGCTGACCACAAAGTTCCCACCATTGGTTACAATGGAGCGCATAGGCGCTACATTGTAACACTGCCGTTTGCCGCCTGTCATACAGTACAGGAGCACACAGCCAATCAGGAGGGTGTGGTCAGCGGTTGACCGAAAGTAACCTCACCGCTGACCACAAAGTTCCCACCATTGGTTACAATGGAGCGCATAGGCGCTACATTGTAACACTGCCGTGTGCCGCCTGTCATACAGTACAGGAGCACACAGCCAATCAGGAGGGTGCCACAATGTGGCGCTCCCTGATTGGCTGATGGAACCCTCTTAGACTTAAGTCAGAGGGGGTTTCTGGCATTCGGGGAAAGGGGTCCCATGTGAAAACATGGGGCCCCTTTCAGTGCGAGGTCGGGTGTCCGTTTTTTTATTTTGACAAGTACCTGGATTACAAATGGATTACAAGAAGAGGAGCCTTCTACCCTGGATTTTGTGAGTATAATTTTTTCCACAGGTACACCATGGATTCTACATGGAGAAGAGGACCGACCCTCGTGTGAACATAAGGTAAGTATGTGTATATGGAGGTGTGTATGTATGCATTAAAGTTATACTTTCAAGGTGTGTGTCTTATGTTTTTATTGGGGTATTTTTTTAGTAGTAGTACTACAGGTACCAGCGGGCCCGGTTTTCCACCGCATGCTGGTACTTGTGGTTCTCCAAGTACCAGCTTGCGGGGGAGGCTTGCTGGGACTTGTAGTACTGCTACTAAAAACAATATTCATTTTTTCCCCAAACGGCTATCAGCCTCCCATCCGCAGCCCTTGGATGGGGGGGACAGCCTCGGGCTTCACCCCTGGTCCTTGGGTGGCTGGAGGGGGGGGACCCCTTGATTGAAGGGGTCCCCACTCCTCCAGGGTACCCCGGCCAGGGGTGACTAGTTGGTTATGTAATGCCAGGGCTGCCGGGAGCTATATAAAAGTGTCCCCCGGCTGTGGCATTATGTACCTGGCTAGTGGAGCCCGGTGCTGGTTTCAGAAATACGGGGGACCCCTACGCTTTTTGTCCCTTGTATTTTTGGAACCAGGACCAGGCGCAGAGCCCGGTGCTGGTTGTTTAAATATGAGGAAACCTCTATCATTTTTTCCCCCATATTTTTGCAACCAGGACCGGCTCAAAGAGCCCAAGGCTGGTTTTGCTTAGGAGGGGGGACCCCACGCAATTTTTTTTCAAAAAATAAACACTTTCCCATCCCCTTCCCACTGATAAACATGCACGGATCTCATGGATCCGTGCATGCCTATCCAAACACGGGATAAAAAAGCAGGTCTGGTTTTTTTTTAGCACTTTTTCACGAATTGTATTTCAGCACGGCAGTGTTTGGCTATTGTCGGCAGTGTTTGTGATTTGCACTTTTTAGTAAATTACCGATTTCTACCAAATTGCAGGCGTATTTGACCGATGGTGTATTGATTCGTGATTTTTTCCTAGGACTTCCAAAATATTACGAATGCCCTCATCACTGCCGAGATTTTTGCTTAGTAAATTACCGAAATGACACTTTGAAGAAAAAACGGCATCTCGGTCAAAATCGGGACCTTAGTAAATATACCCCATGATCGGGTTTTCTAGTGTCGTTTAGGGATTTAAAGTAAACATTCAATTGATTTTGGCGGATTACTGCACCTTATGTATACTGACCCCCCTTCCCCGCAGACTGAATGAGTTACGCTTAGTCAGTAACTATTCCCAGTGTTCTCAAGGGCTGATCTAGGCTTGGAAGTAACCACATCTGTTTTACATACAACAGCCAAATAGCCATCTATCACAATGCAGAGGATTGGTACTGTGTGTGCACATTGGCCGACACCAGTAAGGGTGTGCTTGTGCAAGTGTCCACAACAAAGACACTTACTACATGCCCCCTCACCAGGCATATGCCTTATGGATGCTCGAGTCCTGGTGCAAGATATGCACTGATGATGATGATGATGATGATGATGATGATGATGATGATGACCATCAGAAGCCACTTATGATTGGTGTGTTGCTCCCTCCCTCTGATACCATTACTATTATTAGTGTGGCAACTGTGATCTGTTTGCATTATCCTATATAATAAAAGGCTAACACTGCTCTTCACCTCTATTGGGGGGAATTCAAGTGCTTTGTGCGTCGACAGCCACTAGATGGTGCCCAATGCAACAATTCAAGTGTTACTCTGTTTGGGCGCACACAGCCGCCAGCGCTGAAAATACTGTTATGTTGTTCCGTCATTTTGACAGGCTGGTAACTAGTACATGTCATATTTGCCATTAGCAGGCAGCAAACAAAACAAATTCCCACTTGTTTTTGTTTTTTTAAAGGGGAAGATTTAATTAGTAACTTATTGCATTTACGATGGCAGTAAAATGCATTTTATGTAACTTAGTATTAATTAGCAACACTGTCCAGACACAGACAGACTGCATGATGTATGTTATCCTATACTATACTGTACTGTACCATGGGGGTCATTCCGAGTTGTTCGCTCGTTGCCGTTTTTTGCAGAATTGCGATCAGGCTAAAAATCGTCATTTATGCGCATGCGCATGGTATGCAGCGCGCACGCGCTAAGTACTTTCACACAAAACTATGCAGTTTTACACAAGGCCGTGCGATGTTTTTTCATCGCTCGAGTGATCGTAGTGTGATTGACAGGAAGTGGGTGTTTCTGGGCGGAAAGTGATCGTTTTCAGAGAGTGTGCTAAAAAAAACGCAGGCGTGCTTGGAAAAAACGCAGAAGTGGCTGGAGAAACGGGGGAGTGGCTGGCCGGACGCTGGGCGTGTTTGTGACGTCAAACCAGGAACTAAACGGACTGAGGTGATCACAGTCTAGGAGTAGGTCTGGAGCTACTCAGAAACTGCAGGGAATTATTTAGTAGCAGTTCTGCTAATCTTTCGTTCGCTATTCTGCTAAGCTAAGATACACTCCCAGAGGGCGGCGGCCTAGCGTTTGCAATGCTGCTAAAAGCAGCTAGCGAGCGAACAACTCGGAATGACCACCAATATTGTGTATGAATTGTAATTGTAAGCATTTACCACTAACACTGTGATGCCACCTCCTGGTGTAAACCAGACACATATAACAATGGTCAACACAACACTCATTTTTTTGCCAGTGAAATTGAAGTGAATTTAGGGTGAGTTCATGGTGCTGAATCCAAAAATGGTGTCGGTTTTGCTAGATTGGCTCTAGTTTTTGAGATAATGAATGCTCTATTGAACTTTCTTTTTTTGTAGCGATTGAAGCTTTTCACATTCACAACCCAAAAATAGCAATCTTTATGGTGATTTTGTGGTTCTCTCCACACCGCTAGCACTCCAAAGTATACATCTTTATTAGTTCCCATATGTCCCCTGTCGTAGGCTCTCTACACAGCTGTTGTAAACCTTATGCAAAGCCCAAGACTTATCTAGGGGCCTAATTCAGACCTGATCGCAGCAGCAAATATGTTAGCTAATGGACAAAACCATGTTCCGCTACCGCAGCGCTCGGCACAGGTTACCGTTCCCAATCGTAGTCCACGTGGATCATAAAGTATGAAAAAGGGGAAAAAAAGAAAAAATTGTGAAAAACTCATGTCGACCTTTTGACCTGTCAACCTAAAACATGTCGACCTAGAGACCCTGTCGACCTAGAAACCCTGTCGACCCAGTTACTGTCGACCAATAGTGGACGACCTACACACTGTCGTCCTAAGTCTTGTCGACCTAGAGACCGGATACCGCCAGTATTTACCCTGCACAGAAACAAAATAACCCACCCAAATCTAACTCTCTCTGCACGTTATATCTACTCCCCCTGCAGTGCACATGGTTTTGCCCATTAGCTAACAAACTTTCTGCTGTGATCAGGTCTGAATTAGGCCCTAGGGGTTCAATCCGAGTTGATCGCACGTAGCAACTTTTTGCTGCTCGTGCGATCAACTAGACGCCGCCTATGGGGGAGTGTATTTTAGCATAGGAAGGCTGCGATCGCTTGTGCAGCCCTGCTATGCTAAAAAGTTTTGTGTAAAATGAGACTAGCCCTGCAGTTACTTACCCTGTGCGATGGATCCATCGATGAAGGTCCCGGAATTGACATCAGACATCCGCCCTCCAAACGCCTGGACACGCCTGCGTTCGGATCTTCTCGCCCGAAAAACTGTGAGTTGACACCCCGGAATGCCTTCCTCCTGTCAATCTTCTTGCGGTCGCCGCTGCAACCGCTTTCTTTGTACGTGGCGTCGCAACGACGCACCTGTGCAAAGCGGCCACCGTGCATGCGCAGTTCCGACCCATTCGCACCGCTGCGATGAACCGCAGCGTGCGAACGGGTCGGAATGACCCCCTGGGTCTCCTAGTTTAATTCCAAAATAAGCAAGATACGCCTTCTTACATTCAGTGATGTTCTTCCTTTGTGTTTGCTGAGTGTATTTGCCACATATATAACAGAACTCATCAGCATGGTCTAGGCAACATGAAATACTAATAAGAATATATTTTAGTCAATATGATGTTACACAGTAAATAAATAACACAAATACAATGAAAGAATAAAAAGACAGATCAAAATCTGGTATACAGTACGTGTAACCAGATAGAGGTAATACTACAGTAAAGCTTTTATTTTGGGGGTACCCTGTATCTAATGAACAAGAACCAATTATCGCAAACTAATCACATATTCTGATTTTGCACCAAAATACCCAATATTGATTAAAAGTTCGCTGGCAACTCTAAAAAAAAAATTTGGCCTGTGTAATCTAAGGGGCCCTACTCACTGGCCGACCCGCCGCCGAGCTGCCCGACGGCGGATATGGCCGACGAGCGACCCGGCAGCGGGGGGGCAGTGACGGGGGGAGTGAAGTTTCTTCACTCCCCCCGTCACGCGGCTCCATAGAACTGCAGGCAAATATGGACGAGATCGTCCATATTGGCCTGCATGCACAGCCGACGGGGGACCAGCGATGAACGAGCGCGGGACCGCGCATCGTTCATCGCTGGAGCCTCCACACTGAAAGATATGAACGAGTTCTCGTTCATTTATGAACGAGATCGTTCATATCTTTCAAAAAATCGGCCAGTGTGTAGGGCCTATAAGAAATAAGGTGGAAATGTATCAAACCTTCCAGTATTTTGTAGAATGTACTTGATAAATGCGAGTTGGAAGCTGATTTCTATAGGCAACTTATCCACGTCACCTTCTCCGCTCTTTAGAAGAGTTGATACATTTCCCCCTAAGACGTGGACGCAATATCATTTACATCACAATGCAGAGGCCTCCTCCTGTTATTGGAAATAAAAAAAAGATAAACAAATATAAATAAAACAAGATGATATAATGAAATCTGACATGGTGGGAGTAAAATTGATGCAGTTAGTGCACATACTAATGGCTTGTATTGTATTGTTGGTGCTACATAAATGTATTAGGTCTTTTTAAATAAAACATCAACGTAGAAAATGATGCTGATAATATTGTGGTATCTTTATTATCTTACAGGATATGACATCTTTACATTCTCTCCAGCAACTAGTCCTGGTTCCCAGTCACTTGCAGTCTGCTTCCCAGTTCCTGCTCTCACAGTCCCAACCGGTCCAGCAAGGTAATAAACAAGACTGGTTCCTCTTGGCATAGTGATCACTATCCATTCTTACCTTGAATATCTGTATTTGTGCTTTCTATATGTGTTTTGACATTTGCCAAGACCCATAAGTAATGGAATTTAAAGTAAGAAGCCGTGGAATTTATAGCTTTTGATACACCAAAGAAATGTGCAATTCGTTGTTTGTAGCGCGTCACCACAGTAGTTTCATTCCATCATAGTGCGATAAAAAGGGAAACTAAAGCCTACTCTATATGTAATCTTAAGGAAGATGCCAAATGTCAGCCAGACCAATGCCTTGGGTTTTACAAGTCCTTTGCTGTTTTTGTATTTATCAGAAATGGGAAGCAGTCAGGATCCCGGCTGTCAGAATATCGATGCCGGAACACCGACCCTATTCTGAATGCCGACACCGGCATCCAGAATGGGTGCATCCCGGCACCGGAATACCGAAAGCCGTGAACCCGAACGAGGAGACACCAAGCTGCAAGTCAGATAAGCCGCAAGGGAGAGGGGGTTAGGTTTAGGCTGCGGGAGGGAGGGTTAGGGTTAGGCACCCCCCTCGGAGGGTTAGGGATAGGCTGCGGGGAGAAGGGGTTATGTTTAGGCAGCGGGGACACGGGGTTAGATTTAGGCACCTCCGAGGGGTAGTTAGGGTTAGGCACCAAGGGGGGAGGTTAGGGTTAGGCAGCGGGTAGAGGGAGTTAGGTTTATGGGGTTGGGGAGAGGGGAGAACACCCCTTACTCCACATCAGGATCCCTCATCGGTATTTTCTGCACGGGTATCCCATGCGCCGGGATCTCATACTGATCCCATCAGAAATATATTGGACAGCGGGGTTATTTTAGGTTTGTTTGCTAACCTAAAAAGCACACTAATGGGCAAAACTATGTTGCGCTGCAGGTGGGGCAGATGTAACATGTGCAGAGAGAGTTAGATTTGGGTGGGTTATATTATTTCTGTGCAGGGTAAATACTGGCTGCTTTATTATTACACAGCAATTTAGATTTCAGTTTGAACACACCCCACCCAAATCTAACTCTCTCTGCACATGTTACATCTGCCCCACCTGCGGCGCAACATGGTTTTGCCAAACCTGAATAAGGCCCAGTTAGAATAACATTTTTATTACTGTCTTTATAATAGATAGTATAAATTGCTGATTATTTGATCATAGAACATGATCCTAGAAAACATCCAGATGAGAATAATCTGTGATTAGCAGAAAGTAACAAATTGCATGATTTATAATATGGTTGTATAACCAACGTACACGACCTCATTAAATATTTATTTAAACTATACAAATATTTCCTTGGCGGAAGAGAATATATTTGTTTTTTTGTTGCATCAAGGAAGTGCAATGTGGTTTAGAAGAAAATTGGCAGATCCCGTCACTATTTAAAACACAAACTAAAAAAAAGAAAAGTTTAGCAATAACTTAAGAAAATCTAAAAGGTCGATGTATTCTCATAGGGCTGAAATTGCAGTGATTATACAATATTGTAAATTAGTGGAAGAATGGATTGATATAGAACAGGGGTGTGGAACCTTTGGCCCTCCAGCTGTTGCTGAACTACACTTACCAGCATGCCCTGCTACAGTTTCGCTATTTGGCCATGCTGAAACTGTTGCAGGGCATGCTGGGAGGGTGTGGTATGGAAGGTAGATAGTAACTAGGTCAACAGTGTCTAGGTCGACCACTATTGGTCGACAGTAACTCTAGATCGACAGGGTCTTTAGGTTGACATGGTTTAGGACGACAGGTCAAAAGGTCGACATGAGTTGTTAATGTTTTTTTGGTGTCGTTTTCTTCGTAGAGTGACTGGGAACCCTAATTAGTGCCCCGCGTCCCCTCGCATGGCTCGCTTCGCTCGCCATGCTTCGGGCAAGGTGCCTTGCTCCACTAGCACTTCACTCGGCACAGATTACCGTTCCAATCGTAGTCCACGTGGATCGTTAAGTATGAAAAGGTTCAAAAAAAAGTAAAAAATTGTGAAAAAACTATGTCGACCTTTTGACTTGTCGACCTAGAACATCGACCTAGAGACCCTGTCAACCTAGTTACTGTCGACCAATAGTGGTTGACCTAGATAGTGTCGACCTAGTTACTGTCGACCTAGAGACCGGAACCCATGCTGGGATGTGTAGTTCAACAACAACTGGAGGGCCGCAGGTTCCACACCCCTGATATAGAAGAAAAGAAAAAGGCATATGCAATTTCATATTTTTTTATTGTAGTGACAGGATACATTTTCTAATACAGGATATATTCCAACGATAGAGTCTCAGGTGACTAAAAAACAACAGCTAAAATATCAGACCTGAAAAACTCCTGAAGATAAAATGCTATACTAATTGTACACTAGGGGGAGCTCTGTGGTCAGTAATGCTAGAAGTTGTAACAAATTCTTCAGCTAAAAAAGTACATCCCCCAGTAAGTAGGACACATGCGTATTGAAGCAATTTATAAATAGGATACAAACTCTGACAGAAAAATAACAAAGAAATAAATAACACAGCCACACGTATAATATAATGATAAAAAGTTACCCACTATAAATATGTATAATCGCTATGTAATTTGTTGTCGCAAATAAGTATATCATCAATCAATAAATAAACAGACCTTAGTTGATTTAACAAGTGAAAAAAAAATCCATACAGAAGAGATGCAAGTGATATTAATGTGATATTTACTAGGCAGAGCTCTTGTTTTCTATAATATAATTACAGTATGTCTTCATAATACCACTCTAGTAGAAAGGATAAAAGCTCACGTGTAGTTAAATAGTAACAATAGTCCAATAACATTAACACAATCTATTTGTTTCCCAGCTCATATTAAAGGTATACACAAGTGTGACATTATGACAGCAATTCCCAGTGACCCCTAACATGGGGGGTCATTCCGACCCGTTCGCACGCAGCAGTTCTTCGCTGCGGTGCGAACGGGTTGGAACTGCGCATGCGCGGCGGCCGCAATGCGCACGTGTTTCGTTGCCCGGCGACGGCCAGAACAAAGAAGATCACTAGTGCGATCGCAAGAAGATTGACAGCGGGGAGGCGTTCCGGGGCATCTACTCACCGTTTTCTGGGCGTGGAGATCCGAATGCTGGCGTGTCCAGGCGTTTGGAGGGCGGATGTCTGACGTCAATCCCGGGACCTTCGTCGCTGGATCCGCCGCACAGGGTAAGTAGGGCTGACCCTGGTCTTGTTTTGCAGGAAACTTTTTTAGCATAGCAGGGCTGCACAAGCCCTAGGCGGCATCAAGTTGATCGCACGAGCAGCACAAAGTTGCTACATGCGATCAACTCGGAATGACCCCCATTGGCACTTATATATACCGTCGGCTATAATGTTTTAGAAGAGACAATCCAAAGTGAAACAAAAAGAGGTGGATGGGTACTATTTCCCAACACTCTTTATACTAAAGCTGGTTTCCCCAACATCTGTGGACCAAGATTACATCTGGGGTCAGTTTAGTGACCTATAGGGGTTATTCAGAGTTGTTAGCAAACCAAAAAAGCTCATACAGGTGTCTCCTCTTACTCTGTGCGCTACATGTCGCGAGTGCCGTGTGACCCAGTAGCACTGGGCGTCTTTTTTTTTTTGGGGGGGGGGGGTTCCACACAGATGTACAAGCAGCTTCTGCTGATTAAAATGAGATTCGGTGTGCCAATATTCTGTGCGTGATGGCGAATTTATTTGTATACAAAATGCTAAGCTACAGTGTTTTCATGGAAAACACTATAACGTGGCATACACTATAACGTGGCATTTCGGATGCTGATAGAGCCGCAGTTACACACAGAATATAGGCATGCCACATATCATTTTATTGATATAGTTTGTATAAGTGATATAGTGTTTATAAGTGATTTACGCTTCATATTCATCCATAGTGTTTGTCTACATGAGCAAAATTCTGTCATTGCATTGGAAAGGAAGAAAACATATTATATACAGTCAGCAAGGAACCTAATGGTTCCTATACCATACACCAGTGGTTCCCAAACTGTGTGCCTAGGCACCCTGGGGTGCCTCGGGACACTTGCAGGGGTGCCTTGGATTGGTGGTCCAGGAGCAATTCAAATTATTTATGGTCAGGCAAATCCAGTGCTTGTGGCTGCCAATCATAAAATATGTGGATAAACAGAAGCACATCTTGTCCCTCCCCACACAACTGACCCTAAAGGGCCATACACACTAGACGATTTTTTTAACAGATAAGGACGATATAGACGATTTTGAACGATATATCATTCAAGTCGTCTAGTGTGTATGGCTCCCCCGACGGCCGATGCGCGCACCCGTGCTTGTTAAGAGCAGGTCGCGGGTCGTCCGTGCATGCAGCTCAATGTGAGCAATGTCACTTGTGACATCGCTCGTCACGGCATATGTGTGTACGGAGCCGCAATGAGCGATGTCCACAATGTGACATTGCTCACCTCACCTCCAGCGGCTCCCTCCCCTCCAGCGGCTTCATATCTGAGCCGCTGCCCGCTCAGCACGCCTCCCCTCCAGTGGCTTCATTGTAGCTGAGCCACTGACGGGAGCCGCTGGAGGGGAGCCGCTGACCGCTCAGCGTCTCCGTCCACTGCCCCACCAATGCACCCACTGCCCCACCAATGCACCCACTGCCCCACCAATGAAGTTATAAACCCACTGTGCCACCAATTATATTTCCACTGTGTAATTATAATGGGTTCTATATATTATATGTATATATTTATATATCTATACATATATATATATATACTAAAAAAGAGTGAAGGCGCACTCAATGAGCAGGTATAACAGGTAATTTAATACAATGATAAAAGCTCACATACATCTCAGTTTAAAACAGCCGGCTCACGAACAAATCCATAGTGCCTCCGGATAGCAACTGGTGGCCGGGAAGGACAGCTCTGAGCGATCGGAGTTTGTTGCTGAGTCCATGAGCATACACGCTGAGGAGACCATTTGCTGATTGAGCGGCAGAGAACGATTCACCAGTTGCTATCCGGAGGCACTATGGATTTGTTCGTGAGCCGGCTGTTTTAAACTGAGATGTATGTGAGCTTTTATCATTGTATTAAATTACCTGTTATACCTGCTCATTGAGTGCGCCTTCACTCTTTTTTAGTGCACATTGGAACAGTACAGCTGTGGTTACGCTGTTTATTGAAGTGCCAGCACTTGCATCGATTGAATTGTGGACTAAAAATCAGGAGATTTAAGGACATTGATTGCACAACCATTCCTGCATTTATATATATATATATATATATATATACATATATTACATTTTTAATTACGTTGGTGTCACAGTGGAAATATAATTGGTGGGGCAGTGGGTGATAAAAAAACTTAATTGGTTCCCCCTTCTACAGCCCTGCCCACACACCCAGAAATGCCTCCCCAATATTAAAGTATGTAAATAAGGTGCCAATTCCAAAGATATCTTTCAAATTGAAAAATTGCGTAGTGTGTACACTCAATTTTGTTTGTCAGTGTTCTGGGAAGTTCAAGGGAAATTGCTCATCTTCCACACTGTTCATCTTTCCCATTGCTCATGTCTTCTAGTGTGTAGGGCCCTTAAGGATGACCTATAAACACAATTTACTTAATTTAATATTTTTCTACATTTCTCAAGAAGAAACTTTTGGCCTAGGGGTGCCGTGAGAAAAATTCTGATAATTTAGGGCGCCGTGATTCAAAAAGGTTTGAGAACCACTGCCATACACTGACGGGCAGCAATTAATTATGTAGCATGGAAGCAACTATGAAAAAATGAAGCCGACATAGCAGATTCATGTCTGATCACTTTCCTGCAGCATGCGTCCTTGTCATCTACAGTATTTGGATAATAAACAGAGCACAGCATAGAGAATCCATACGTTCTTTGCCTGAAATAGAAGTGGTCACTCTCTTATGGTAGGAGTCCATTTCTCAGTGTAGGTACTTCATGATTTAACCTACCTAGGCTAACAATTCCAATGGCCAGTCCTGCTATCCTTTCATAAATTCTGTTGTGCTTTTAAACATATTAATCGGCTAGGCAATGATTGTATATTTTGTAAGCCTACATTTTAAGTAAATATTGTCATAATAACAATAGATCTGATTAAAGTAATATGAGATAAGTGTGGGTGAACTCGAGACCGTCCAGCCATGAATTCAGTGTGGGGAAAACCCATCTTAGTGGTGGCAGACTAGACTACATATTCATAGGCAAACACAGGGGGGGGGGGGGTTTCCAATTGCCTGGAAACACCCCTTCTCTTGGCAAGTAGCTCAAATTATGACAACAATAGCAATAATATCTACAAGGGAAAGAAAAGAAAGACTCTGTGTTGGGGCACACTTAGTACATATGAAAATAACAATAGTTAAAACTTAACTTTTAATCTTAATTATAAAAAACGGTTGCAGACACAGACTGTTGTAACATTTCGTTTTCACCTGAAATAGAACAGGATTATCTGATGTACAATTATAGATTAGGAATATTTTATTATTCGGTATCAGATTGTGTCCTATGTAGTGTCACAAAAAAACTTTTTTTAGAGTGCCACTCAGGGGAAATATTAAAACAAAATTATCAAGGCTATCCTTTACTCAAGAAGACACAGATTATTTGAATTAGAACGTTTCCATTAACACTATGTTCTTAGAGATGATTACTCTCCAGGTGCTAGTTGTATATGCTGCTCCGGTTGCAATTTCTTAGTATTAGTGATGGTCAAGTGTAAACTTTTTATCTCAAAGTATAGCAATCTCCACTGTTGATAAGAAATGGTATCTAATCAGATTACTAAAGCTGCCGCCACATCATGCAGTGTAAGGGACAGAGCAGAGCTGCTGCACATGCCCAGTGGTGGCAGCTTCTTCTACCAAATTTGCTGTGTATGTGTGAGTCCTCAGTCAGTGCTCTGGACTAGAGAGCAGCTACCAGGAAGAAGAGACAGGGGCCTTATCATGAGGTGGGAGAATGTGTGCTTAGAAAGTGCAGTACTGGTTCTATTACGTTTGTGTATTTATTATGGTATTTTTTACCTTTTCCTGACCACTTATTTATATTATTTAAATCTTTGATACAGCCTATACTAGAGACCATCTATAATGTTAAATATTAATACTGTATTCCATAAAGTATTCAGCATATAAAAAGACCAATGTGTACATTAATGTTCAGGGTCGGTTCTAGAGTCCCCCAGACTCCCGCACTTGCTCTAATGTTTCGCAGATTGGGAGATTGTGGACTTCATTTGGAAACTCCCATCTAGAAATCCTGCGTTTGCCACTGATTTTAAGGGGGATTTTAATAATAATAAACAGGCCATGTCTTGTGCAAATGCAGGGGGGGGGGGGGGGGGGGGGTGTTCTGGTTGCCCAGAAACCCCCTTCCTCCCGGCCAGTGGCTGAAATTATGACCACAATAGCAATAATAAATTATTAGAGCTGCTGCCACAATATGCAGTATAATGGACAGAGTTTGTTATGTGTTTGGATCTGAGCATTCGATCAGTGCATTGGACCAGAGAGACCAGAGAGTAGCTGCCAGGAAGAAGAGACAGGAACCTTGCCATGAAGTGTGAGAAGGTGTGCTTAGAATGCTCAGTTCTGTCTCCTGTATTATTTATGTATATTTATTATAAGAACTTTAACCTTTTCCTGACCACTTATTTATATGAATTAAATGTTTGATACAACCTATACTATAGACCATTTATAGTTGTAATTATTAATATTGTATTCCATGCACTATCCAGTGTTTGAAATGGACTAATGTGTACACACTAGGTGCTTCATCGCGCCCTACGGGCGCTCTTCACACCGTCGCAAGGGGCTACGCACCCTTAACCCTTGCATGCCTTTCTGGGGTTCAATATTTGTATTATATGGAGTATTACCTGCATTCCTTTGTCAGTGGTTAAATATTGCACAATGAAAGGGCGTGCGATGGTGAAGGAGGCACAGCCCCTTGCGACGGTCTGGAGGCACAGTGGGTAGGGGAGGGGCAGGTACGGGTGGGGCGGCGGATGGGGAAGGGGGTCTGGAGGCGCTGCAGGTGGTGGAGGGGTAGGTGCGGGGGTGCCATGGGTGGGGGAGGGGTGGGTGGGTGGGGACCGCAGATGGAGGAGGGTGTCTGCAGATGCTGCGGGTGGAGGGGGGCAGGTGTGGGGGGAGACATATACGGGGGTTGGATGGTGGAGGGGGTCTGGAGGTGCTGTGGGTGGTGGAGGGGTGGAGGAGTGGGAGCCATGGGTGGTGTAGGGGGTCTGGAGGCACAGCGTGTGGGGGAGGGGTGGAGTGCCGCATGTGGTGGAGGGGAAGGTGCGGAGGTGTGGTGCATTGAGGAGGGGTCTGGACTCTGGAGGCGCTGCGGGTACTGTACCTGCCAAAAAGGTAGTTGGAGGGCATGCAGTAACAGGGCCAGGACAGGCGTGACAGGGTCAGATCAGGGGTGACAGGGCCAGGATAGGGGTAACAGGGCCAGCATAAGGGTGAAAGGGCCAGGATAATGGTGACAGGGCAAGGCCAGGGGTGACAGGGACATGACAGAACACAGGGCACGGGAGAGATTGGTATTAGGGACAAAACAGTGGTGACAGACAGATGTGTCTTACCGGAGTCACGGCTGCTGCAGTTCCACTCCAACCTGTTGGGATCTGCTGCTGGTGGAGACTTGGCATGGCTGACTCTCTCAGGCTGGAGTCCTGCTTCCTCTGCCCGTCAGCATCCCTCCCCCCCTCCTCAGTCACACACCGCAGACCTCGCGCAGCTGCCGGGCACTGTGGTAAGGGGAGATTGGGAGTGACTGGTTAGCCCCCAGGAGACGCTGCGACTGGAGGGAGGAGGGGGTCATAGCATGCACGCGGCGCGGACCTCGCGTGGCTGCCGGGCACTGTGGTAAGGGGAGACTGGGAGTGACTGGTTAGCTCCAAGGAGACGCTGCGGCTGGAGGGATGTCGGAGCCTGCAAGCAGCTCGGACTTCTGCAGCGCTACCCGCTGGCTAAAGTGTGTGAAGGAGCTGGGCGCACCTCACTGCGGGCGGCAGCACTGCAGCTAGCGGTGGGGTTGCCGGGGCTGGAGATAACAGAGGCAGTACGGAACCTGCACAGCAGCAGGTGCCCCACAAAACTGCAGCTAAGAAGCGTGGAGTGTGCTAGAAAGTGATGCTCCTCCGCGTCAGAGAGATCCTGCTGAGTATGCTGATGTGGGGAGTCAAGCACACAGTGAGCCGGTGCCCGTCTGTCTGTACGACATACCCCCTCACACCCCCCCATACCTCCCAACTGTCTCGGGGTTCCGGCAGCAGAGCCGGATTAAGGGGGGGGCAGGGGGTACATACCGTGGGCCCCACAGTTTTAGGGGGCCCCCCGGCTGGAGTAGCTCTGTCCCAGCTCAGAAGCTCCCCCATCCTGCCAGCAACAGCGGCAGCATTGTGCTACAGTCAGCACACGCTGCTGCGTGTTGGCAGGTCTGTGGTGTTGCAGGGAGGCAGTAGCCTCCCTGCTGTCTTCTGCCTGCGCGGGTGTGTACGGGGAAGCGACCACCTCCTCTGGATTTAGCCCTAGCTGAGGGGCCAAAATTCCATATATATAAAAAAAATCCCGGAATTTGCATAAGGGGGCGTGGCCACACGTTCCGCTATTAGGCCACGCCCCCAGTCCGTGTGTGTGTGTGTGTGTGTGTGTGTGTGTGTGTGTGTGTGTGTGTGTGTGTGTGTGTCCTCCTTCTGCCTGAAGAAAGCTGGGAGGTATGCACCACTGCCTGTGCCATGCCCATACTATCTGCTTCTGCTCCTAGTCTCCTATAGATTTGCCCAGATCTGTGACTCATTTGACTAACTCCGCCCAGTGTTGTGACTCCGCCCAGCGTTAGCAAATGAGTCACAAAGTCACAGATCTGGGCTATTATATAGGAGATAGGTCCAGGGTTGGTGCTAGGCTCTTTTGTCGCTCCCCTAGACTCCCGAGCTTGCTCCCGTGCTCCGCAGAGCAGGATATTGTGGATTGCATTTGGAAACCACCCTCTACAACTCCTGTGTTTGCCCTTGCAGTTGGCTTGGTGGTGGTTAAACCGTGCACCCTCACATGTCATTGCAGACTCTAGGTGAGTCCTAGGTGCAGATTTACTAAAATTTCAAAAAATAAAAAGTGGTGGTATTGGCCCATGGCCACCAATGAGATTTCCTCTGTCACTGCCTAGGATACAATAGAAAAAGTATAGCTATAAGCTGATTGGATGCTATAGTCCTAAGTCAACACCACCACTCTTCATAGTCGGGATAGTGTATTCACGTAATTTGGTTTTGAACAGAACACTTGTGCTCTGCTCATAGGGCTGGGCTATTGTATCTTCAGTGGTCATGACACAGACTGATAAAAGTGACACTTTTACTAGCTAAATATTATTCTGTTGAGCAACTGAAAACACATAAAAGAGATAATCTATTGTAGTAACTGGTCCTGTAGCCTAAACTTCTGATTGGGGGATCTGGTGAGTCAGATTGCATACACAAGCTATTAATCTATAGCCGTATTACATGCATATAATAAAAGAAATCTTTTCCAGGATTTAGAGTTTCATGAGGATTATTGCTGTCTGCGTTGGTGTTCTAACTTGTCTAGTCATGTGACTTTCTATTCTTCATCTAAGCATTGTCATTCTTAGGCTTACAGTAGCCTCCAGGGATTCCACATCCTTGAGTGACGTTAGCCATGTGGAATGTACTGGGGAAAAGGAATAGACTGAGATATGATACAATGATTTCCCTTTTCTCTTATAGGTCTTCTTCAACCAAATCTCATTGCTCTGCCTCACCAGCAAGCTGGTGCACAATCAGGGATGGGGCTGGCGTCCCAGGTAAGCCTTAGTCCTATCACACATTTCCATGATATAAGTGTGCCAGTAGCAAAGAATTATATTTCTCATCTGGAGCACTAGTTACATCTGTTGCCTTCGTTTTACAAGAAGATTGCCGATAGCACGACATAAGCAATCTCCCCTTTTTTGCACAGGCAGTGGGACGTCCCGGCCTTCCAGGTTCCTCTCTAGAAAGTCATCTGGATCTAGCTCAGCACCTACATGGCCCCAAACACTTAGCTGTGGCCCCGGATGAACCCAGTGATTTAGAAGAACTGGAAAAGTTTGCCAAAACATTCAAACAGAGAAGGATAAAGCTTGGATTTACCCAGGTGAGATAGCATTCCTGCATCTACTGTCTGGTGTCCTGGACATGTTGGTGGAAATTCAGTTGTGTTGCGCTGCCTGCAGCTACCATCTAAAACGACAGGAGTTATCCATTGTTTGCAGCGATGGGCGTAAGTGCCGTGGGCGCCCAAAAGTTCTGCTTGCATCCTCCTGAGGTGACTAGTAGAAGTCCACAAAAAGTCAGGCTTCTGGGTGCCCAAATGCAGCGCGTCCAGTACTTTGCACAGGACTAGCCAATTTATACATCTTAACCCGGTGCATTTGGGCGCAACATGCACGATCAGTATTTTTCGGCCAGTAGATTGTGCCCACTGGCACAATTTAAAATTGCCCCATCACTTTAGATGGTGCATGAAAAAAAAACCTGAATTCACCCCAATGAGGGATAATTAGAAACATTTTAACCCTGTAACTTGATATTTTACACATACTTCTCCCAATTGCTGCACCATAGTAAATACTGGATAATCTCATTTAATAATCCTGTAGGTGGACTATTGCTATAGGGCCTAATTCTGAGTTGATCGCAGCAGCAAATTTGTTAGCAGTTGGGCAAAACCATGTGCACTGCAGGAGGGGACAGATATAACATGTGCAGAGAGAGTTAGATTTGGGTGGGGTGTGTTCAAACTGAAAACTAAATTGCAGTGTAAAAATAAAGCAGGCAGTATTTACCCTGCACAGAAACAAAATAACCCACCCAAATCTAACTCTCTCTGCAAATGTTATATCTGTCCCCACTGCAGTGCACATGGGCCCTCATTCCGAGTTGTTCGCTCGCAAGCTGCTTTTAGCAGCATTGCACACGCTAAGCCGCCGCCTACTCGGAGTGAATCTTAGCTTATCAAAATTGCGAACGAAAGATTCGCAATATTGCGAAAAGACTTCTCTGTGCAGTTTCTGAGTAGCTCGAGACTTACTCTGCCAGTGCGATCAGTTCAGTGCTTGTCGTTCCTGGTTTGACGTCACAAACACACCCAACGTTCGCCCAGACACTCCTCCGTTTCTCCAGCCACTCCCGCGTTTTTCCCAGAAACGGTAGCGTTTTTTCACAGACTCCCATAAAACGGCCAGTTTCCGCCCAGAAACACCCACTTCCTGTCAATCACATTACGATCACCAGAACGAAGAAAAACCTCGTAATGCCGTGAGTAAAATACCTAACTGCATAGCAAATTTACTTGGCGCAGTCGCAGTGCGAACATTGCGCATGCGCAATAAGCGGAAAATCGCTGCGATGCGAAGAAAATTACCGAGCGAACAACTCGGAATGACCACCATTGTTTTGCCCAATTGCTAACAAACTTGCTGCTGCGATTAACTCAGAATTACCCCCATTATTTCATGTGAAATTGTAACATGTTGTTGCAACACAGGCAAATTATTATAGCCTCTTCTGATAACCCATACTTATGGCTAGGGATGAACCAAGAAATGCAATTTCGCCATTTGTTGTGTTTATTAATATTGGTCTGAATTAGGGTAACTAGTCTGCTTTAGAGATACATTGTAAAGTTTGTCCTAAAGGGACCAATAGGATTGGAGAGAATAGTCACATGGTTACAGATATTGCTAAGTAATTATTTTGCAAACATGAAGTATTTTACTGGAGATAGCTAACTGAAAAGCAATGTTGTTTTCAGCGTGTTAACAGTTAATACCACGCACATACTGTATCACCATTATTATTTCCTAAGCAAAGGAGCAACAATTAGAGGGAAGGTCACAGAGGTCCTGAGGGTGAGTTGAGGTAGAGTCTAATTGGAGCCACTCTTGATGTACAATGGGTTATTAATTATACCTATGTAGCTACATCTTTTTAATGGTAGAAAAATACTTTTCAGCCTCAGGGGATGTAAGAATTGGATATCCTACTCTCATAAAAAAAAAAAAAATTAAAAATTAATTTTTAAAATACAGTACTTTTTTCAGGTAAATTATCCTAAAATTCCTCACTGGTAAACCTCATGGGAAATCAGTTGTGCACCTGGAACGTAGTAGCGGGCATGGTTCTGATGCTGAACACATCTGCCACTGCCAGTCCTCCAAATAACACATACAAACAAAAGCAAAGCATATTACCAGCCGTTAATGCTGGAACAATTGTATTACCAACGTTTCATTGCTAGATGCAACATTATGAGATCACGTCAGGGAAGGGATGAAATTCACTTTGCACAGTGAGCAGTCTTGAGTATGTAATTGGACTCTAGGGGTAAACATGTACAGCTCGTTATCACAGCCCGATGATGATTTCGTTCAGCACCAAAACGCTGATGTATTTTGTAAATTGCTTTTGCATTGAACATTGAAGTAGCAGTTTTCTTCTATCATATTTCTGCAGTGTCACAAGTCAGAACTTAGGCCGTTTTCTGTACATATTTTTATTCCCAGATCCCATATGGTGAACGTGTGAGACAGTTTTACTAAGCAGTTGCTCAGGCACAAGAATCCTGGTCCTTTCAGTTCCATTACAGCAGGAAATCTTTTTTGCTATACATATTACTGTAACTATTAACTAGAAAGTGGAAACATAAAATGTCTAATTAATGATCTCAAGTGGAAAGCATCCTATATTCAAAACGATATATTCTGTGTTTTTACGTATATTTATTAATACATTTATTCTACTTTATTCTACAACCTAAAAATGTGATACATTTGGATCAATAAATGATGGATGAGTTTCCCACTTAGTGCTGCACCATAGCAGGGCGGCAGAGCACCCTGTGCCAGCACCACCCCCTAAACCCGTGGCATCATGATTTCACACCTAGGGGGCGGGGTCACCGACTCTGGGAAGTGGAGCACAGGTCGGAGCGGCTTCTGGGGGTCATTCCGAGTTGATTGTAGCTGTGCTAAATTTAGCACAGCTAGGATCAGGCACTCAGACATGCAGGTGACGCTCAGTACAGGGCTAGTCCACCCCGCATGTCAGTGCCCCGCAGAAGTGCAAAAGCATCGCACAGCGGCGATACTTTTGCATTTCAGGAGTACCTCCCGGCCAGCGCAGCTCCTGCGGCTGGCCGGGACAACCTCTTCGCTGCCCGGATCGCAGCGGCTGCATGTGTCATCATGCAGCCGCCGTGCCCCTCCCAACGTTCTGGTCACGCCTGCGTTGGCCGGACCGCACCCCCTAAATGGCGGCTCAACGCCGCCATCCAGCCCCCTCCCGCCCAGCAACCGCCTCTGCCTGTCAATCTGCCCCCCCCAAAAAAGAAAAATCTCCACCTAGTAAAATTAAATCCTCACTTACAATTGAAGATAATAAATACTTGCTTTTATTTTATCATACATGAGCAATGGAAGCATTCACTATCAGTATCAGGCAACCACTCGGCTGCAAGTATATGCAGATGATAGTATCAGCCCTGGTGTAGAAGGCTGTATCTGAAGGTGTAATGCCACCATCAGCGCACCATTTCTTCCAACACTGACACAGTTTCTCCAGCTGACACTGGCTTCCTATGGCTGCAGCTGTGCACCTGGGAACGCAGCTGTGCTCACTGTCACACAGTATCAGACTGGGGTATGACCGGCCCACTGGGGAGATGCAGTGATAGGGGCCCATGCTTAGGGGTGTGGCTAGTCTCCAGAGGGGGTGTGCCTAGCCAACACAGAGGCTTGGCTTACCATTAGACTAATTGATAGCCAAGCATCTGTGCTGGCTAGCCACACCCCCTCTGTAGACTGGCCACATCCCTCAGCATGGGCCCCTACCTTCTCTCTAATGAGTAGAGAGTGCATGGTCTGAGCCCCTTTATAAATGTATTCCATCCATGCATGATAATTTACCAGATAAGTGCACTGTACAAAGGGGGTAATTCAGACTGGATCGATCGCAGTCTGAATCCCTTTGTGAAGCGCGCACGCACAGCGGGCACACTGCACGTTTGCACCCCGGGAGGCCCAGTGAGATGCTACCAGCACCTCGGGGCTGCGATCGCCTCTGCCTGACTGACAGGCAGAGGCGGTCGCGAGGCAGAAGGGGGCATGCCAATGGCGTTAGAGCGCCGTTGGTGGGGCATGATCCGGACAACACAGGCATGTCCAGACTGTTGCGGGGGCGGGCCGCGGCGGCTGTGGGATGTCACACGCAGCCACTGCGACTCGGGACGCGCCGGGTTCAAAAGCACCGCCGCTGTGCGATGCTTTTGCACCCTTGCTGGGGGGTCCTGACATGCGGGGTGGACTAGCCCTGTGCTGGGCGTCCTCCCACATGTCAGAATAACTGATCGTAGATGTGCTAAATTTATCACATCTACTATCAGAGTGTATTACGCCCAAAATGCAAATTCCTGTGCAGTATAATGTAACTAATGTATAATGTGTAATTTAAATGCACAGTCTGGAGCCTGATCCCTAGAGGAGGGGGTGGGTCCTTGGAGAGTGGGGCCCACCGGGCTGCTATAAGGGGGTGGCAGAGTGGCACTTCCTGGCTTTATTTCCATGGTCATGTGATCACTGTAAAGTTACACAGCGGTAGGCTGTTCAAGTAGGCCTCGAGAGTGATAGGCTCACTGCCTAGCTCCTACATCCCGTGGTGACTGTTGTGTGTGCTCCGGGGTATGACCTCACTAGTACATGACTCCTCTCCACAATTTCCCTGTGGCTTATGCGTAACCACTCAGTATTCAGACCTTGGTTTTGTTTATTAGTGACTCTGCTCTGCATATTCCCTGTGGTTTATACCAGATCTTACAGTAAGTATACCAGGCACAGGCTTGTAGACCTCTCTTAGGGGCAGATGGTTCCGACCACCGAGACAGATAAAGTAAAGACGTATCCCATAGCAACTGGTCAGCTTTTAGCTATCATTTATCTAGCACAGTCTATAAAATGGCAGTTAAAACGCTAATTGGCAGGTATCTATCTCCACTTTATCTCTCTCCAAGGCTTGATGCATCTCGGCTTCCTGGAAGTCTGTATACCGGCAGTCATGTGACTGACGCCGGAATCCCAACACCACTCGGGACTAGGGGTTGGGCTAGGGCTCGGGAGGAGGGGGTTAGGGAATAGTGGGGTGGTTAGCCGTAGCCGCCATCCCCCAACATCCCGACAGCCGGTATTTCATACCCAAACATGTTTTATGGAAATGTAAAAAATGTCATGGATAAAATATTGATGTTACCGCTGTGTGTGTTGTTTCCATCAGGGTGATGTTGGTCTGGCCATGGGGAAACTGTATGGGAATGATTTCAGCCAAACAACCATATCACGATTTGAAGCTCTTAACTTGAGTTTCAAAAACATGTGCAAGCTGAAACCCCTGTTGGAGAAGTGGCTCAGCGATGCAGGTGAGGGGTCACGTTGTACAAATAAAATACATATACTGTAGCAAAAATCTTCCTGTAGTCACCTATATGACAACATAAGTCCTCTGTAGAATTCAAGAACCTCAAATTCAATGCAGCTGAGAATTAAAGAAATATGTATGTATGCATGTATGTATGTATGTATGTATGTATGTATTTGCCATTCATGCTCCTGTCTTTGGATGAAACGTGGATGGCTGACAGTCACCATATGGTTGCGATCCATGCATGCATATAACCTTAAAAATAATGACTGTGTCATTCTATTGTGGCAGCCCCTTTGGATAGAATGCTGGGACATGCTTGACTTTTGTTGGGCTACTGTAGAGGTGCACCTCCATTGGATTCCCAGCATCGAGCAGCCTTGATAGGCTCTCTGCAGTAATTTATGTGCGGGAGCCTTTTGGAGACAGTAGTGTGGGTGATAAGTGGATTTTCTGTATGCAAATACCCTACACAAACTAAACAAAAAAAATGATGTACAACTAACTAAAGAACTCGCATTTGCTAATTTCATAAATTCCACTAATGGAATCTTACTAACAAAAATATGAATATGCAAATGTTACATACATTCATTTTTATTTCAATTCATAGTTCACATAAATATCACAATAAATATTACAATTCTACAGAAAGGTTCTTAGAGCGATGGTTCCTTTACCTCACGGGCTCTTACCTTGCCTTACCTCTTGCTAAATACAGAATGTCCTCTCAATTTATTTAGGGGCTCACTAGTCAATGAGTGATAAAACTCGTTGTGAACGATAAAACTTGTTGTCTATGATAAATGGTGCTCCAGCCAATCAGCTCATAGCTGTCATGTGATCAGCTCCTAAATGTCATGTGTTTAGCTCCTGTCATGTTTTCATCTCCTAACTGTCATGTGTTCAGCTCCTAACTGTCATGTGTTCAGCTCCTAACTGTCATGTGTTCAGCTCCCAACTGTCAAGCGATCAGCTCCTTACTTGTGTGTTCACCTCCTAACTGTCATGTGTTTAGTTCCTGTCATGTTTTCAGCTCCTAACTGTCATGTGTTCAGCTCCTAACTGTCATGTGTTCAGCTCCTAACTGTCATGTGTTCAGCTCCCAACTGTCATGTGTTCAGCTCCCAACTGTCATGTGTTCAGCTCCTAACTGTCATGTTCAGCTCCTGTCATGTGGTCAGCTCCTGTCATGTTCAGCTCCTGCCATGTGGTTAGCTCCTGTCATGTTCAGTTCCTAATTGTCATGTGTTTAGCTCCTAACTGTCATGTGGTCAGCTCCTAACTGTCATGTTCAGCTCCTGCCATGTGGTCAGCTCCTGCCACGTGGTCAGCTCCTAACTGTCATGTTCAACTCCTAACTGTCGCGTTCAGCTTATAACTGTCATATGGTCAGCTCCTAACTGTCATGTGTTCAGCTCCTGTCGTGTGTTCAGCTCCTAACTATCAAAAAAAGGGAACTGATTTTTGCATAGACGCAAAAAAAACAGAAACGACTATATGTCTATCCTGGGGCACACTTAAAATAGATAAGAAAAATTAATATAAATCGATACATAAAATATAACTTTTATTAGAGTCATTTTAAAAGTGAAACATGAAACAAGAGTGATATATCCACATAAAATATGTCATATAGCGATATAACTTCTTAGGCGAGAATATATATCAATTGTAAATCTCTCTCTCTGTTTGGTGAAACTAAAAATTGTTCACCCCTCAAAGATAAAGGGAAATTATAGAGAAGAGGATTTTCACCAGGCTCAATGAATCCCTTATTGTGTTACAGTATGTCTCATGTGGTACTGATATTGTTCCAAAATTGTATCAGGCCCAATGCCGTGTGTTAGAGTAAAATACCTACGGTAGCTGGTATTCCCTGTAGGTCACCAAGACAGGTACTGACCAGGCCCCACAGTGTATTGCTTCCAAGATCAGACGAGGTTGGGCATACTCAGTGTGGTTTAACCGTAGGTGGATAAATTCCACAAAGCATTGAAAAAGCCCAAACACACACTCGGAAGTCACAATATATAAAAAATACACGTTGTGTTATTTATAAAAAATGAGAACCATATTGCACACAGAAAATATATGTATATCTCTGTTTTGCCAGTAAAGCAGTGATATGCTGCAGTGTAAAAATAATTTTTTGTGTTATATATACCGATTTTGCCTATAAGACAGTATATATCATTGTCTTTAATAATAGAGATTCAGGTCTAAGATACCTGCCACTTCTGCTTTTTTAACATCTACCTAAGCATTGAATGAAAAAATGAGAGAGTGGCTGTGTATATGCACCCATTCAGAAGGAAGAAAGGTGAACACTTCTGCTGTCCTCTTATATAGCAAAAAACTACTCTGTTACATAAAGCATTGCAGAGCCCGAGATTTGCACAGCAGAATGAGAGGGAGTTCCAGAAAATTATGTACATCCAGTAAAGAAAAAAGATTTCTACTGAAATATGTATCACTGGAAAAATAGTGTAAATCTTCAGAAAACAACAGTAAAGAATTTATACGGAATGAGAGCCGTATAGCACAATGTAAATCTCTGTTTTGCCAATGAAGCAGTAATATAGTGCAAAAAAGATTATTATATATGCTGATTTTGCCTATAAGACCGTATATACCATTGTCTTTAGTAACAAATTCAGATGTGTAACAAATTCGCGATCAGTGAACAAGCTCTCCTGAGCGAAACGTGCGTCACTCCCGGTTCCGGTGTTCCGAACTTCCGGTAACGAGGGCCGCGGACACCGGCGTCTCTCGCACGGCTCATCCCACCATCATTACACAAACCATTTGGTCTCAACGCAAGTCCCAGCATTGCACCTTCTTCTAGATGAAAATGTCCGGAGAAATACATATATGGTAATTACCGGCGCTGCCGGGATCCCCTCCTAATCATTACTATATACTACAACTGTCTACACTGTTTCCTCCTGAGGTTGAGGTTTATATTAATGTTTCTAATGTTATATATCTCAGTGGAAATTGAACTTTGCAGTATATAGCACTTTTGAATTTACATCTTATAATTTTTTTATTACATGGTATTTCTTTCTAATTATATTTTATTATCATAACTTCTCTACTGTTGTCCTTTGAGACATACACCAATTTCTTAGTGTTAAATACTTCAGTGGACACTGAATTTCGCAGTGTATAGCACATTTGAATTTATTACTAAAGACAATGGTATATACTGTCTTATAGGCAAAATCGGCATATATAATAATCTTTTTCACGCTATATCACTGCTGCTATATATTCTCGCTTGAGGAGTTATATCGTTATATGACATTTTATATGGATATATCATTCTTGTTTCATGTTTCACTTTTAAAATGACTCTAATAAAAGTTATATTTTATGTATCGATTTCTATTAATTTTTCTTATCTATTCTAAGTGTGCCCCAGGATAGACATATAGTCGTTTCCGGGGTTTTTTGCGTCTATGCAAAAATCAGTCCCCTTTTTTTGATATTTTACCAAACTATTTTCTGGGAGCACCACCAACCTAGCGCCATTCAGATTTACATTAATATAGCCATATGTTGGTTTCTTAATATCAAATATTTATGGACCTTAATAAATACAGATCCTGTGCAGACTTGCCTAACTTTGTGTGTTCAGCTCCTGTCATGTTCAGCTCCTAACTGTCATGTGTTCAGCTCCTAACTGTCATGTTCAGCTCCTAACTGTCATGTTCAGCTTATAACTGTCATGTTCAGCTTCTGTCATGTGTTCAGCTCCTAACTGCCATGTGTTCAGCTCCTTTCATGTGTTCAGCTCCGAACTGTCATGTGTTCAGCTCCGCACTGTCATGTGTTCAGCTCCGAACTGTCATGTGTTCAGCTCTGAACTGTCATGTGTTCAGCTCCTAACTGTCATGTGTTCAGCTCCTAACTGTCATGTGTTCAGCTCCTAACTGTCATGTGTTCAGCTCCTAACTGTCATGTGTTCCGCTCCTGTCATGTGTTCAGCTCCTAACTGTAATGTGTCCAGCTCCTAACTGTCATGTCCAGCTCCTAACTGTCATGTGTTCAGCTCCTCACTGTCATGTGCTCAGCTCCTAACTGTCATGTGCTCAGCTCCTAACTGTCATGTGTTTGAAAAATGACATTTGGGAGCTGGCTGTAGCACCATTTATCATTCACAACTAGTTTTATCAATTATTGATAAATGGACCCCTTAGTGTGTTATTCGCCCAATAAAAAACTATTTCACGTGGTACAACCCAAATGAACCAGGCTAGTAGCTACCTGACCATATAAACTCCAAGTACAGTTTATTAGGTTGTGTAATAATGTATCAGCTATAACTTTAACTGTTATCTATGTTTATGTTTTAAGACATGTCATTTGATTAACACAACTGGTTCTTACACTTTTTAGAAACTTCCCCATCAGATTCTGCCTTAACACCCAATACTACATATCCACAATTAAGCGAGTTGTTTGGGCGTAAAAGGAAGAAAAGAACAAGCATAGAAACTAACATACGTATGACTTTGGAGAAGCGTTTCCAAGACGTAAGAGTGATGTCTTGTTTTGTCCCTGTGCGTATACTATGTATGTCATTACTTGTTACTGAGCCTGATTTGCACATACATGGCGTGTCACCTTTCACAGAACTCCAAGCCCAGCTCCGAGGAGATCAGCATGATAGCAGAGCAGCTGGCTATGGAAAAAGAAGTGGTGCGAGTTTGGTTTTGTAATAGACGCCAGAAAGAGAAACGAATTAACTGCCCAATTAACTTGCCACTGAAGTCTCCAATCTACAACTCAAGAATGGTGAGATCTTCCTCTTTTGTGGGTGCCTGAGTAGTGGAGCAAAGATCTATGGAAAGTCGGAACAGGGCGGTAGTGAGCACTGTGCCAGCCCTACCCCCTAAACCTGTGTTTCCAAGGTGTCACGCCTAGCGGGTGGGGCCACCAGCCTTGGGAAATAGAGATCTGCCACATGGAGGTGCTGTGGGCAGCGACAGTGCCAGCCACACATCCCTAGTTACAGCCTGGTGTCTATGCTGCTGATCATGATCATGAGAACCAACCTTTGTAGTGTGTAACAAATAAATCCTGGGATGGTGACATTGCAAAGGCCACCTGGCCCTAGATGCCAGGCCATTCCAGCACTTGCAGTTCTCGCTCTGCATATATAAACAATTTAGACATTCCAGACCTTGCTGGATACTGTTGTGCAACACCAAAACTAATACTGATCTATCAAGTTAAAGTTTATTGACCCACACCACCACTGGGTCAATAGAGAAGTGTTTGCATACAATAAAAGGGCAGTTTTGTAAGATAAAAGGAACATTAATAGTCAAGGAAGTTGGCAAAGGAGCAAGACTACCACCAGTGGTGAGCAGCAGGTCTGTCTCTACAACACCCAATGACACCAGGCCAACATTGCAGTGTGACTGGATCATACAGCCAAACCAAGGACCTCTGCAATCTGGCTGAAACAGTTTGCAATCTGCAGCACTTATCCTCATATATCATGCCTATTTTCGTATAGGCGATGTAGCTAAAATGCCGCCGAATGGGATCCCGGCAGTCGAAATACCGACACCGGCATTACAATCCCAACAGAACTCAGGATCCCAGCATGAAAATACCGAAGCCTGGAATCCCAAATGTTCTGTTAGCGGGACGTGCTCGCGTCCTGCCACGGGGGGTGGGAGATTAGGTTTATGCATTAGAAGGGGGGTTAGGGTGCAGGCATGGGAAGGGAAGGTGCAGGTACTGGGGAGGGGTGGTTAGGGTTAGGCACTTACAACAAGGGGAGGTTAGGGTTCGAAACCAAGCGGGGAGGGTTAGGCTTAGGCAGCGGGGATGGGAAGGTTAGGGGCACCACCGGGGAGGGTTAGGGTTAGGCACCACCAGGGAGGGTTACTGTTAGGCACCACAGGGTTGGGGAGGGTTAGGGTACTTTCTGGGGGCTGTTGGGCTTTTGATGGTTGGGATGCCATTGTCGGTATTCTGACCACTGGCATCCCGTCCATCGGTATATCGTACCGAATCCCCCTATAGATTGCAAGCTTGCAAACAGGACCCTCTTACCTCTCTTTTGGACTCCTATTACCCAGTCTTGTTTTATTACTGTTTTGTTTCCAATTGTAAGACACAATGGAAAATACTGGCCCAACTATATATAAGTAAATGTTAATAAGCAGTGTGTCATGGGTGAGATTTGGATTGTCGGAGACTAGATGAGGTGGCTGGATTTGCCTTGTCTATGAATGAAGTGTTTTATTATAAAAAGAGGCAACCTGATAAGGGCAGGACAGGGTAGTCATAGAAAAGAGTGGTTTTAGTGAATCAGCTCAAGAGTATATAATGTAGGTGTCATTGTGTGCATGTTGATCTAAGTGAATAAGCAAGCAGAGTATGAGTTAAAGGAAAGGAAGTAGTGGTCGGAGAGCCAGAAGGACTAGTTAGAGAAACCAGATATGGAGCATAAGCAGGAGACAAGGAAGAGTCCTTCAAAGTGAGTGCGAGATGAAGTTTAGTGGGCGAGACCAAAGGATGAAGTACGTTAAAGAAGTTTTGTGGCAGCAGAGAGAGTGAGAATGCTGAAATCACCTAGTATGACAGTAGGTAGATCACAAAATAGCATCCAGGAACTGACAGGACTCAGCCCTGGAGGAGAAGAGAGGCTTTGTCTTGAAGTCAGGCAGCCAGTGAGAGCTGGGAGGGAGGGGGGCAGGCCTCCCTCTTCTAATTGGACATGTGCATGACAGACATTTAGTAGAAGCATGTATTATAAATAAATATATATATATATATATATATATATATATATATATATAAAAAACCTTTTTTATTTCACATATTGGTATATGCACCCTTTTAAACCTTTTAAATAGAACATGCTATTAACAGTTATGACTTCCCACTCTGTACAAGGTGTCAACATCCGGTTCTTTGGGGTCTTTGGCTATTAATCCAGTGCACAGTACAATGACCAGCACAGGTAAGACGAAACATTAATCTTTTTCATGAGAACAATGGTTTTCTACAAGAATGTCATCTACTATTAAATAGTCACTCACAAAATATTGATCCATTAGATCCACAGCCTCATTGAGGGTGGCTGCACTGTCCTTCACCAGGCAGGAACTCAGTGTCCCTCAAATCTGGCTTTATGCTTTGTCTACAACATCACTGCCTCCCCCTCCCCCACCCCAAGTCTCCCTCACTGCTGACATCCCCCCCACTTTTCTGAGTTACCCATGCCTGCTGCAGTCCACTGTCAGATTTATTTTTCACATTAAGGGGGAAATGTATCAAATCTTCCAATGTGTGGTGAAGTGGACAAGTGGAAAAGTTTCCCATAGCAATCAGTCAGCTACTATTTACCTTTGTATAGAATGTACTTAATAAATGCTAGCTACAAGCTGATTGGTTGCTATGGACAGCTTCCCTACTTATCCACTTCTCTACATTAGAAGATAGAGCCTCTGAGAGAGATAAAATAGCAGCCAATCAGCACCTAACTGCCACGTTACAGGCTGTGTTTGAAAAATGATAGTTAGGAGCTGGTTGGTTGGTACTTTATCTCCGTGCACTTTATTTCTCCCCAAGGCTTAGTACACATACAGCTTTCCCAGTTAATAAATACAATTATGCTTTACTGTCAGCAAAAATAAACAGCAAGATAACAAACAGACTATCCCCTATGTAGGGCATTACCTCACTGCTTTGCCTCCTCTATATTTGGGCAGCTAGGCTGCAACAAAGTCTCTCATAAAAGTCTCAGTCCTGTCTCGCACAGTCATTCAGTGTCAGTTTGGTGGTCTTCCCTGTCTCCTACAGGCTTAGACCCAGGCCTCCTGGTCCCCCAGTGGCTTCCAGGCACACTCGGCTCTGACTAGCTTTCCCAACTCCACTTGGGAGTTCCTGACTGCTGACTGCAGCAGTCTTCCAGATTGACTCTCCTCTGCAAGCATTAAGGTGGTCATTCTGAGTTTATCGCTAGCTGCATTTGTTTGCAGCGCAGTGATCAGGCGAAAAAACTGCAGTTCTGCGCATGCATATGCAGCGCAATGTGCACGCGGGACGTACGGGCACAACGAATGATGTCGTTTTGCACAGGGTCTAGCGATGCATTTCAGTCGCACTGGTTGCCGCAGAGTGATTGACATGAAGAGGGCGTTTCTGGGTGGCGACTGACCGTTTTCAGGGAGTGTTCAGAAAAACGCAGGCGTGCCAGGGAAAACGCAGGCGTGGCTGGGCGAACGCTGGGCGGGTGTGTGACGTCAAATCCGGAACTGAATAGTCTGAAGTGATCGCAAGCGCTGAGTAGGTTTTGAGCTACTCTGAAACTACACAAAAAATTTTTTGCAGGCGCTCTGCGATATAAACGTTCGCACTTCTGCTAAGCTAAAATACACTCCCCAGTGGGCGGCGGCATAGCGTTTGCACGGCTGCTAAAAACTGCTAGCGAGCGATCAACTCGGAATAACCCCCTAAATGTGCTCCCACCTGCCCTTTCTTCCCTGTGTGGGCGGTTCCCTCCTACACCACACAGAATCAATGTGCAATTTACCTTCATACTACTACAACACAAATACCGAAATGGTACGAGTACAGCGCAGAGAGCAATGAAATGCATATGCAAGTATGAGAGAATGCAGGAAGTGGCAACACGTGGGAACAAAAGGGCGGTGGATTAAGAAACAGAGGAGGTGTCTGTGGAAATTCTGAGTCTGGAGTGCCACAATCTATCTCACAAATGTGGTACTCAGGTAGGATTGTAATACTTAGAAATTTGACACCCTCAGGAGAAGGTCCAGATACTAGTTTTCTGCAAATGTGTCAGTAAAACCCTTGACATTACACACATGACATTACAGTACACACATGACATACAGTACTCTCTTTATATGTGCCAAGCAAACAAGATCAAATCCAAATTAAGGGGTACATTTGAACAGTGGGTTTTGCTTTGAGTAGCAATCTAATCTCACATTTCCTGCTTAAACAAGGAGAGAAATTACAGCTTTTGTAAGACGCACTTAGTAGGTTTAACCCTAGGTTGTAAATAAACATACAATATACCTGTGTGTTATTTTATTAGCTGATCTTTGAGTTGTATTTCCACACGTGGCTTGTAAGGTAAAAGGACATAACACAGTGTATACAGGAAACCGCCACCAGCAGTTTACTACACTCTAGTAACCCAATTTTAATACTTTCTGGCTACACCACGTTACTAGTAAGAGCTTGCAAACTCTAATTCCAGTTTCTGGCAATTGCAGAATAAAGGTGTGACAATTTATGAAATTAATTACATTAAATTAATTACATTAAATTACTCATTATTATACAGTGCTGCTATTTATATCTATTAATTATGCGTTGCATATATTTATATATTAATCGACACCAATTAACAACTTATCAGAAGCCGGAAATTCCTGTTCCATAATTGCTCGTGGTGGGTGCCCCAGAGTTCAAAAACACATACACAAGTGTGTATCAATGCTCATAGTATTTATCATATTATGATTCATTCATAGAAAGGAAATCCTAATACACAACTCCTAACTAGATTACCAGATATCTGCTCATCACAAATGGCAAGTGGAGTGGTGAAACGGCAAATGTGAAAGTTGGGAGCTGTAGGGTGACCTATTACAAAAGAGAGTTGCTTGCTAAGCTGTGACTAATGTAATATATACAGTAACAGCCTACAGAAACAGTGTTGGATTATGGCATGATGGAAATCTATGTATGTGAATAGAATGTACTGTATGCATTAATTCATTTTCACTGTATGTTCCAGTGACCTCCTCTTGTTCTCCTGGGAGCTCCAGTAGACCATGCTCTCCAAGCTCAGGTCTCCACTGCAGCAGTCCCGGAATCTCCTTAAACAGTTCCAAATCCAATGTCAATACCGCCAGCTACAGTTCATCTGGGTGAGGTTATTTTTCTTCTATTGGCACATAAGTGGGTTATTCTTCCTTAGCAACACATATGAGTGTGTTTATGACTAGAGACTAGGGAGGCATTCTAAATTGGAAAACCGAGCATAGTAAGCTGTACTATTTCTATTTTGGGACATATATTAATAGACAATTAATATCCACTTATCAATTTTAGACCAGTGAAAAAAATAAAAAAGTAAATATTTGCAGTTTGCAGTGGTTGGAGTCCATTTATCAACGAGTGATAATACTCATTGTGACTGATAAAACTTGTTGCGTATGATAAATGGGGCTCCGGCAAATCAGCTCCTAACTGCCATTTTTCAAATACATGACAGTTAGGAGCTGAACACATGACAGTTAGGAGCTGAACACATGACAGAAGCTGAACACATGACAATTAGGAGCTGAACTCATGACAGGTAGGAGCTGAACACATGACAGTTAGGAGCTGAACTCATGACAGTTAGGAGCTGAACTCATGACAGGTAGGAGCTGAACACATGACAGTTAGGAGCTGAACACATGACAGAAGCTGAGCACATGACAGTTAGGAGATGAACACATAACAGGTAGGAGCTGAACACATGACAGTTAGGAGCTGAACAGCTATGGGTCGTTGGGCCGACCCAACTTAGGTCGACACTCATTAGGTCGACCACTGAATGCATTAGGTCGACATGGCCGTTAGGTCGACATATAGTAGGTCGACAGGTCAAAAGGTCGTCATGAGTTTTTTGAGTGTTTTTGGTGTCGTTTTCTCCGTAAAGTGACGGGGAACCCAAATTAGTGCACCGTGTCCCCTCGCAGGCAAGGTGCCTCACTCCGCTATCGCTTCCCTCAGCACAGATTACCATTCCAATCGTAGTCCATGTGGATCGTTAAGTATGAAAAAATCTAATAAATGGAAAAAAATTTGAAAAACTCATGTTGACCTTTTGACCTGTTGACCTAGTACATGTCGATGTAATGGCCATGTCGACCTAATGCATGTCGACCTAAGGTCAATGTCTCCCTCCAGTAGTCGACCTAATGAGTGTCGACCTAAGTTGGGTCTACCTAACGACCGTATCCCAGCTGAACACATAACAGAAGCTGAACACATGACAGTTGGAAGCTGAACACATGACATTTAGGAACTGAACACATGACAGGAGCTGAACACATGACAGTTAGGAGCTGAACACATGACAGTTGTAAGCTGATTCTCATATGTAATGAGTTTTATCATTCACAGCGAGTTTTATCACTCATTCATAAATGGGCCCTATTTCTGCTTTATTATTATACAGGGCTTTTTGTACTCAAATCAAACCTAATAGCAACGTGTTTCTCTCTATAAAAAATTTTTTTTAGAAAAACTCTTATCTATACTTATATCTATACTTATAGCCAGGTTGGATGTAAGTGTACATGCTACTCGTGCAGATATGGATGTGTTTTGAGATTACGAATGCTATATTTATGTGCTGCTGTTTACAGTTTTATTTTTTATTATTGCGTAAACAACTCAGGGGTACATGTAATAGCCTGCGACTTGCAGACATCTGCAAATTCCTGGCAAGTCTGCCTGATGTTTTATAGGGGCAATAATTTAAAAGGCTACAACAAGTTGGTTTTGCCTTTTAAATGATTGCCCCTTCAAAACATTGCCTGGAACTCACCAGTGAAAGTCTCAAGCTATTACATTTGTCCTACAGTCCCAATCAGTGGTGGCTCCAGAATTTGGGCTAGAGCGCAGTCCAAAATTCAAATAGGGGAGCCACACCAACTGGCAGTGAGGACAATGGGGCAGATGTAGTAACCTGGAGAAGGGATAAAGAAGTGATAAAGCAGTGATAAGTGCAAGGTGATAATGATAATGCACCAGCCAATCATTACGGATTTGAAAAATGACAGTTAGGAACTAACTGGCTGGTGCGTTATCACCTTGCACTTATCACTGATTTATCACTTCTTTATCCCTTCTCCAGGCTTAATACATCTGCCCCAATGTTTGGTAGTGTTTGGAGTGATAGTTGGTGCGGCTCTCCTATTTGTATTTTGGACTGCACCCACCTCTGGAGCTGCCACTGGTCCCAATGTAATTATGCCAGCGCAGTCTTAGAAAGTGCTCTGTTTGGGTGGGAGGAAAACATCTATACTATTAAAATATATGTTTGTTATTTATTTTTCTGAATTGTTTTCGGCTTTTTGGGCACAGACCATGGTATCGATGGAATCATCCAACATACCTGCACTGAGGAGACTCTTCCAACTCAGATATGAAAATGATGGTTTGTTTAACCAGGAACTTTAAGAGAATCTCTTAACACAATGCCGCTTCCACCAGTGGTTTTACGTACTCTATGGACTAGAAGCGACAGACTTTTGATACAAAGCAATCAGTTTGGGGATAGGCAAGCCTGTGAACACTAAAGACCTACAGTTGGTGACCGTCCTTCGAAAGGAGTGTGCATCTCAAGATCCTGTGTCCATCTAGAGATCCATTTGTTTAATCCAGTGGTTCTCAAACTCGGTCCTCAGGACCCCACACGGTTCACGTTTTCCATGACACCCAGCAGCTGCACTGTGTATCACCAACGGTCACATTTTAAAAATCTACAGGTGACCTGCAAAACATGAACCATGTGGGGTCCTGAGGACCGAGTTTGAGAACCTGTGGTTTAATCTATATTTTATCCTTTGTGTTTTGCGACAAGGTAGTACCCACCAACTGCTAAATATTTTTTGATGTTTAAAAAGTGGAGTTTACATTATATTTTGTAATCCCAACATAGCAACTACCCATCGTCTAATATGTCTGTAGGGGCAGTTTGTGCCTACTAAATTATTGAAACTTGTAAATAGTCTCAATGTTATTTTTACCTGATCGTGTGATTTTTACCTTTGCTTTGTAATTCAGAAAACGACTTCTGAACTTTTCCGATTGATGTGTTCAAACTATTTATAAATATCCTTTATAAATGCTGCATTTGATTATGTAGATGTATCTACCGCATTTTACACACTGTGGCCCAGATTTATCAAGCCTTGGAGAGTGATAAATAGCTCAGTGATAAAGTGCCAGCCAATCAGCTCCTCACCATGCTATTTATCACCATGCTGTTTATCACCATCCAAGGTTTGATAAATGGGGGCCTTTGTTTGCCACTACTGGTGTGCAAGTGATATAACAAATAATAGAGCCAATGCTGCCTCAATAAAGAAAATTCATTATATGTGATATTACAGTTCCAAGTTCATAGGTAAATGGTTCTTAGGACTCCAAACAATTATAGTGATTTCAGCAGGGGCGTCAGAATGATTTCACACTGTGGGGGGGGCCAAGTTTGAATTTCATTTTGGCGCCCCTGCTGTGGTGCCGGCTTCCTCTTCTTCAAACACCCCCCACACACACACACCCGCCCCTGTGGTGCCGGTCTCCTCTCCTTCAAACCCACTCACCACCATCAGTGCGGGGGAACGCTTACCTCTGCATCCCCGTGGGCGGCTTCCAAAGTAGTGTGCTGCCGCAGGCAGGGTGCGGTGTCCCCCCGTTCTGTACTAGCCGGTTGTTTCTTCACTGGTGATGCATTATTGGGAGGAGGCGTGGCATTCCGGGGCCATAGCCACGCCTCCTCCCAGTAATAAATCACCAGTTAAGAGACAACCGGCTAGTACAGAAGGGGCACTGTACCCTGCCTGCGGCGGCACACTCATTTTAAAGTTCAAGCCGCTTGCGGAGATGCGGAAGTAATTGCTCCCCCGCACCTGCGCCTCCATTATGTTTGGTGGTGATGCTTTTTGTGGACGCAGCTCTACGCTTCTTGTTGGTCTGTAATTTTTGTATTCTTATTTTTGCCTATACTGTATTTGTTTTGTTGCAGGTATTTAAATGATGACTTACACACTACAATTTTGATTGTCAACAACCTAATTTTATAGCAGCATTTTTAGATAACCATCCCCATAAATCAGTGAGTCTGGCAGTATTACCAATAGTTAGGATGGGGAACAGAAATAGACTTGCTGGTTCGCAGGTAATCATAGACGTAGTCAGTAAGTGTTGTTCCCTACAGGTACTAACTAGGAGGAGCACGGGCTAGATAATTATAATGTTTGGGAAATGCTAAGGGCCAGATTGGGAAAGACTGGTGAAAAGCTTTTAGTTTATTTACAGTACTTTTAGCATTTCGCACGAAATTACTAAAAAAATAAAATAATCAATTTCCCAAAAAAACCCTAGGCCGAAAATTGTCTATCTAACACACCACCATTTGCCAAAAATGTTGGTTCATTCACAATTTTCAGATGGTAAATGAATAGTCCTTTCATTTAAATGAGGTATGGGAAACTGTAATGGTGGCCATACATCAGGACGACCAGCATCTGATCCGAGTCGCCTCACGATTTCACTTCAATCTCCCCGGCAGCTAGCTGGCAGTCCCAACCTCATGAGTGACACGCGGTGTGCTAATGATCATCATTAAATGAACGATTGTGTGCCTCACAAAAACAGTAGTGCCCCTTACACCATATTATGCCCCACACAG
Source organism: Pseudophryne corroboree (assembly GCF_028390025.1). Lineage (NCBI taxonomy): Eukaryota > Metazoa > Chordata > Amphibia > Anura > Myobatrachidae > Pseudophryne > Pseudophryne corroboree. The sequence goes on along the minus strand of NC_086453.1, from coordinate 315,351,189 downwards.
TTATGCCCCTGACACTAGATTATGCCCCATACAATAATGCAGAGGACACCAGATTATGCTCCACAGTATGGCTACTTACATTTAAAATTCCTGCTCATTGTCAGGGGTTTCTTCATGTTGCGAGCCAACTCCCATTTGGTGCCCATGGTCACTTGAATCACTGCAGCATCTCCTTCGGTGGGTTATCACTATGAGTACTGGTGTTTACGTCTTTCCCTGTTAGTTACTAGAGGTCCAGTAAGACCTCTATCATCTGTCTCCTCTATGGAAGCGACCATTTTAGGTGGGACATTTTCAGCAGAATTCCATGCGCTTGGCTAGACCGCATGGAATATTGCTGCAGACACTTGCCACTGGCCTGCCCAGACCTAGAAACGGCCTTGAACATAAGAATGACCAATATTTATTTGCTACATCTTGGTGCATATTCAGTTAGCCATACGGTTGCAACAATGCCAGGAACCATTCAATTACTGCTGCTCAACCATGCTGTAAGCGCCAGAGGGTGCACTCAATTTGGACCCTCAACCATGCTGTAAGCGCCAGAGGGTGCACTCAACTTGGACCCTCAACCATGCTGTAAGCGCCAAAAGGTGCACTCAACTTGGACCCTCTGGAGCTTAAAGTGCAGGGTAACCCATAGGTTCTAGGCCCTTAACCCAGAATCTAGGGGTTACCGTACAGGGAAATTGGCAGTTGAATAGCTCCAGCTAATTGAATCAGCCCCTTTAAATTGTTAATTGTACTGTGTATACTACCACACTCACATAGAAAGAAACCCTCCCATTCCTAGCACCTGGTACACATTGTCAGTGTTTGTGCATTTCTTTGCACAGTTACAATAAATGGTTTCTTTGGATGACTTCCTGTTCCAGCTACTGTACAGATGGAGCCACGTTTATCTTGGCTTCTCTGCTGCGCCTAGGTACACCATGATTTATTAGCATAAGCCCTTCATCTATTGTTCTCAGCTGCGATACAATACAGAGAGAACAATACATCAGGGGATTAAGTCATTACAGCAGGGGATTAAGTCCGACTGCTCTGGCTCAGTTAATTCTATTAAAGCCAAGATGAAGATGGCTCCATCTGTATATGAGGCAGCTGAGAGAGTGATCTCTGCTGCAATCCGCCTGCATCTTAGCTTTTACAAGGCTTTTTAGCCTCCAAATCGGCTCTCCCGGCTCTCCCCAGTGTGCCTTATACTTTGTCCGCTGTATGGACAAGTTTTTCCTGCCAATGATGCCTTCTGGAAAGCACAAGAAGCAGAAGGAGCAGCACAGGGTGGAATCCAAGATGACTCTGGATGCTGATCAGCGGGATCTCCTGCCTTCAGGCTCATCAACAGACTTGCAATGGGTCTCTTCCCCAGTACCCTCACCAGACCACAGCAGCAGGGAATCAGCGTCTGAAGCCCCAGATCATGGGGATAAAGTACTTCCTCCCCCTGATGCTCCTGTTACATATAATGATATGGTGAATGCTATCAGAGCTGCCATCGGTCCTTTACTGAAAGCACAAACAGTAGACTTCAACAGTCAGCTCTCTCAACTCACTCAGCAAGTCCTAGACTCAGCATAAACTTGCTGATGTGGCTGCTATGAAAACTACTGTTGCACGTCACACTAAATCTATTTACCACATACAAAACAAGATTGACGACCTGGAAAATAGACCCTTCAAAAAACAATCTACGCATCATAGGATTGCCCTAAACCCTTAAAGGGCAAGAACTTTATGATTTCATCAGCACTACTTTACCTACACTAGTAAATGTCCAGGACTCCTGTGCAAATCTCATAGTTGAATGTGCACATAGGATAGGCCCTGCTCGCACCCAAGAGGGAGACAGACCACGTGCAGTTATCTTTAGAGTGTTGAATTATCTACACAAAGAAGCGTTATGGTTGGCATCTCGCAAAAAGAGGAATATCTCCTGGCAGGGTCACAAGGTACTCATATTTCAAGATTACTTGGTTGAGTTGTCTAAGGCACGCAAAGTCTTCTCCCCGATATGCTCCAAACTGGTACAGTCTAATCAAAAGTTTGCCCTTCTGTATCCTGCCTGGTTACGCCTGTTTCGTGGTGGTTCCTTTAAGGACTTTACATTTGCTCAGGATGCCGAGGCCTTTTTACGTGAGGAATCAGCTGATGAATCCCCCTTCGAGTGATTTATATATCCTGTTTGTTTGCACTCATCATATCTAAATTGTGCTCTGATTGTTTATTTTGGAACTCCCACACCACTGCTTTGCCATTTCCTCGTTGACTAGTATTATGGTCACTTTCCTATGTGGCATCTCCATTTATTGACTGCATATACTGTTCTTCACCAGCCATGTCCTTTGTAATCAGGAACCTTCCCACCCATCTCTGGGATGTGCACTGGATGTTTGCCGAGTTTGTAGCCATACCATTCACAGGCGGTTGCATAAGGGCTTTACATGTTCTGTTTTGATACCTACCTTTATCTATTGAACCAGAGAAGTCGGTATACAATGGATATGAGATCTCGTTGCTCATTTTTCTATCTCTTTTCTTTTCTTTTCATGTTACTCTTTGTATTTTTCTGTGTGTGCGTCCCTTTTATCCCTTGTGTGTCCTCCCCTCCCCTCTTGCCAGGTATACATTCTAACAACTGGGATTACTACTACGGTGACCTTACTGATAATGGATTGGGTAAAATGGATATGCATGCTGTGTCTACTGTTACTTATAATAGATGTCAATGATTAAGATTGGTAGCTGGAATGTGGGTGGGATAAAGTCCCCTCAAAAACGCAAGAAAATTCTTAGGTATCTTTCCAAATTGAATATAGACCTGGCTTTCCTACAGGAATCTTATTTAATTCCTGCCGAGGTTCAGAAACTCAATATGCTGCGGTGGAAGGTTCTGGCTTCGGTGTCCTTCTCGTCGAAAGCTCGTGGGGTAATCATTTTGGCACGGCAACACTTACCTATTGTTATACGGAATATTACTGTTGACCCCAATGGCCGTTATGTCCTTTGTCATGTTTTGATTGAGAAACAACAATTTGTATACTGTAATGTTTATGCACCCAATATTTATGAAAGGAGCTTTTTCCAATCTTTGCTGACTCTGCTGACTCCTCATACTCATTTACCGATAATCATGTGTGGAGATTTTAATGTCATCTCCTCAGCTCAACTTGATAAACAAATTCCATGGGAACGAGGTGGAAAACCTCCCAAATTTGGAGTCCCAACGTTGGCAAAGCAATTACACTTCTTGGATATTTGGAGGGTGTTACACCCAATTGATAGAGAGTTCACTTGTATGTCCCGCATTGACTATATTTTAGGTTCGCACTCCCTTTTGCCCTATATACCCAAAGTTGAAATGTAACCAATCTCCCTTTCGGACCACGCTGTGCTCTGGCTGGAATTGTGTATAGCGCGAGAAAAAAACCAAGTCATATCTTGGCATTGCCCCTCTACTGTAGCCAGTTCCCCGACACTTAGACAATCTAGCAATACTGCTTGGGAAGATTTTTACCACCATAATGCTGCTTTTTGTACGGACGACCCATTGCTCTATTGGCAATCCTCCAAAGCCACTACTTGAGGCCATATTATATCGCTCACTGCCTCCTCTAAGAAGAAATTTCTTCAAGAATATATACAGGCCCAGTGTAAGTTAACGGATGCTTTTTATCTCTATAAGGCAGTCCCCACTTGTACTAATAGACAATCTTACAGCGTAGCTAAGACTTTTAATTAATGGGCTTTTTTCTAAAATGGAGGCATCCTATACATTTCACAGGGAATATCGGTTTCATAGGTTTAGGTACAAATCTAGTAAATTATTAACTAACTTATTGAGTAGCCAACGTACCCCAGCCACCATTCATCCATTAAAGAAGCCTGATGGCTCTCTGTCCACCTTTAATGCACGAATTGCATCTATACTTACTTCCTACTATACAGCATTATATTCCTCTCTCCCCCACCCCCCCCTTCGCCCTTATGCGATACCTCGGCCTTTTGGGCTGGTCTTCCCATCCCACAGATATCTGCTGACCACAGTAACTCTTTAACTGCCCCCATTACAGAGCATGAAGTCACGAGAGCAATCTCAGGCCTGAAAGCGGGCAAGGCTCCCAGCCCGGACGGTTTTACGTCTGACAATTATAAGCTACTGTCCACGAAAATTTCACTGATACTCACAAAGGTCTTTAATACCATACTTTCCTCTGGAAAGATGCCAACATATTTCAGTGCTGCAATACTGCGTGTACTACCCAAAACTAGGGAGGGACCTGTCTGATCCCTGTTCCTACCGCCCTATTTCCCTTCTTAATTTAGATTATAAACTCTTGACAAAAATTTTAGATGACCGTTTAAAACTGATTTTACCCACAGTGATACACCAGGATCAGATGGGTTTCATCATGGGTAGGAACCCAAATGTGAACATACGCAGGGTCCTTGCAGTGGTAGAGGACTCCCAGTGTACCATGTCAAACACATCAAGGGCCATACTTTCTTTGGATGCTAAGAAAGCATTTCACATGGTGCACTGGGACCACTTATATGATTCCTTGACACACTTTGGATTCCCCGTGCAATTCATCTCATTCCTCCACACGTTGTATACTGCCCCTTCTTCTCAAATAATATGCAATGGCTTGCTTTCAGATGGCTTCTCAATACTCAGGGGTACCAGGCAGGGTTGCCCACTTTCGCCCCTCCTATTTGCCGTGGCCTTAGAGCCCTTCAAATTGGGAATATTGATCTCCGTCTTGCTTTATTTGCAGATGATATGCTTTTATCTAACCCTAGTCACTCCATTCCTATAGCGTTTGATGTAATAAAACAATTCAGTATGTTCTCAGGATATAAAATCAACATTAATAAATCTGAAATGTTGATCCTTAAAGGCCCTCCCCCTTCTCTGCCACCGAGAGACCAACTGGACACTATTAAAATATTGCCAACGCATTTAAAATATCTAGGTATTAATGTTCCCCACACAACTTCACTTTTGCATGAACTTAATTACACACCAGTGCTACTTGCCTTAGCGAAATCACTGGATAATTGGCAAAACCTGCCTCTTTCTCTTCTGGGTAGAGTGGAGATCATTAGGTCCATGATATTACCAAAACTCACCTATATAATGCAAATGCTGCCCATTACTCTTTCCCTTTCGAGCATTACTGAAGCCACAAAATTGTTTAGGAAGTTTATCTGGCAAACCAAAAAAACACAAGATTTCGAAGATTAGACTCCAGCTACCCAGACGTGAGGGTGGATTGGGTTTACCAGATGTCTTAAAATATTCCAGAGCACTCTTCTTCTGATATATTACGGATTGGTTCATGGAGAGTAGTGTTTTTACGATGTATGATCTTGATTGCGCCTTTTTTTATCCCTACGCGCTGAGTGCGCTGTTACACACCCCTAAATCCCACCTTCCAGCAAACCTTTACCACCATACTTTATCTAAAAGATACCTATGATACATGGTAGGGAGTACGGAGTAAATAAATCCCTCCATCGAGACCCGACCTATTCGGCTTGGTTACCCCTGTGGGGCAACCCTATGTTCACACCTAGCTTAGAGAACTCTTTTCCATATAGACTTTAACATAAAGGTCTCAGAAAAGTGACACAAGTATTTGACCTGGGAGGTCTGATACTGTCTTTTCAGATTTTGAAGGACACTTATGATCTCTCCCATCAATACTTCTTCACCTACCTGCAGATCAGACATTACGTGAACTCCTTATCTCCATCGAGAGCTGACTCAATAATCTCATCTCTTCTGTTACCTTTGTTTAATTGTTTATACAGGTCCTCTTTTAAGGCTAGGAATCTTTATAGTTTGCTTATAGAATCTCAGACATTGGGTACGTGGCAATCGATCACCCGAATGTGGCAGAAAGATATACCTACCTTACCATTGGATAACACACTGTTTAAATATTTTGATAAGATAATGAGAACGGTTAGATCAACTGCATTGCAAGAGGTCCAACAAAATACTTGTATTTATAAATGTATCCTTCTCCCTCGGAGTTCCCCTGGACCCTATTCCCCCTTCAGTTTGCAAGTTTTGATAATTGGCAAATTCCGCAGCCACACCAGCCTTTGCTCCCCTTTTTAACAATTCTTGTGACAGTTGCCCAAAAGGTTATCTTACAGTCATGGACCTCCAAATCTTCTCCCACCCTCGCTAAGGTACATGGTTTACTAATGAAAAACTTATACTTTGATCGGTTTTCAACTTTACCAAATGCACAAGAAGGGGGTCTGAAGTTTTTTTAGAAAATGGGGACCATACATTGCTACTAGACCTTATACACAGCAACTGAAAATTGAAACTATGTTCGCATGAGGACGCTTTCCCTCTTCTGATGTACCCTATTAATATGCACGTTGTCAATGTTATATTGTTGTAGAGTTCCACTAAGTTATAGCAGATTCTTGCCTACCTTGGGCCATGCATGTCTACTGCCCTGATGCTAGATGTTCTTTATTATTACTCAGTCCTTTTTACCCAATTCGATATTTCTGAGTTGTTTATTCAAACAAATACTTGGGGCCAAATGTAATAGTGGCCCTCATTCCGAGTTGTTCGCTCGCAAGCGGATTTTAGCAGATTTGCTCATGCTAAGCCGCCGCCTACTGGGAGTGAATCTTAGCATCTTAAAATTGCGAACGATGTATTCGCAATATTGCGATTACACACCTCGTAGCAGTTTCTGAGTAGCTCCAGACTTACTCGGCATCTGCGATCAGTTCAGTGCTTGTCGTTCCTGGTTTGACGTCACAAACACACCTAGCGTTCGGCCAGACACTCCTCCGTTCCTCCGGCCACTCCTGCGTTTTTTCCGGAAACGGTAGCGTTTTTCCCCACACGCCCATAAAACGGCCTGTTTCCGCCCAGAAACACCCACTTCCTGTCAATCACATTACGATCGCCAGAACGATGAAAAAGCCGTGAGTAAAATTCCTAACTACATAGCAAATTTACTTGGCGCAGTCGCAGTGCGGACATTGCGCATGCGCATTAAGCGGAAAATCGCTGCGATGCGAAGATTTTTACCGAGCGAACAACTCGGAATGAGGGCCAGAGTTAGAGTTTCAAAAAGTGAGAGATTTAGTAAGGTTTTGCAGGTTTTTTTTAAGTGGCAATCATTTACACAGCAAGATCAACCTGGTTTTGCAGTGTAAATGATTGCCACTTTAAAAAAAAAACTGAGAAACTTTACCAAATCTCTCACTTTATTACATTTGGCCCTTGATATCAGAATATCCCCACCTACCTCCCTATCCCTCCCTCCCTCACTTCTCTTCTCTTTACTATTTTTGACTTGTGTTTATGTTTGATTTTGACTTGTATTATATTGGCTAGTCTGTTGTTGTAACGACTTGCCTTTCTTTAATTGTCACATGTCCCACTTGACTCAGTTTCATGGCTCACAATGTTTTATTAATGTGCGAAATGTCATGATATAGGTCATCTCCCATTATTAATGACGTCTGACACGTTCGCCCTCTGGAAATGTATCTCATGGCAGCGATTCATTTCTTCCATAGTAATTGCCTTTATATGTATACATGTACACCTGCTATGTTTTTTTACAATGTCATTTCCTTTTGTAAAATGCTGAAAATCTTCAATAAATATATTTAAATAAAAATGGTTTCTTTGGTTTTCTACAATTTATAGGTGAAGCCTGTCTCTTCTTACCATGAAGATCCGAATGTAGTCACAAAATCTAATTGAATATGATGAATATGGATAGGAATGTCCTTTACGATGTGCTGTTTGTATCTGCCATTGTTGTAAGACACATATTTGCATTATCTATGTGCAGATTAAAAAAAATCTATCTTGACTTGTGTAGTATTTTTGCACATAACTAGTGAGGCCAGACTCCTTACTACAGGTACTCTTAACTCATTAATTCAGGTGTAGTATGGTATGCCGGCGGCCGGGATCCCGGCAACCAGCATACCGGCGCCGGGATCCCGACCGCCGGCATACCGACAGCGTGGCGAGCGCAAACGAGCCCCTTGCGGGCACGGTGGCGCGCTACGCGTGCCACGCTATCTATTCTCCCTCCAGTGGGGTCTTGGACCGCCGAGAGGGAGAAAAAGTGTCAGAATGCCAGCTGTCAGGATTCCGGCGCCGGTATACCGTGCGCCGGGATCCCAACAGCGGGCAAACTGAAGACCACCCCTTTATTTTATGTCCCGGAAAGCTCACTTTGTGCTACTCTTCCATATGGATTATAAGAAAACTAAGGCGTGTCTCCGTCATCTTATTAACCAGCTCCATGTCAGCTGTCATTTCCTTTTTTGCTCTCAAGTAATGTTAGGGCCCATCCCTTGCCACTAGACCACATCACCAAGCTGCAGTAGTGTTAGAGAATTATTGTTGTTATTCTTTATTTGTACAGTGCAAAGTTATTACTCGCCACTTTACAAGTATTTAATGACTGACATCAGTCCCAGCCTCATTAGAGTCTAATTTCTATACACATAATAGTGTTCCATTCAGTCAACAGCCAATGAACCTACTAGTATGTGGGAAAAAACCAATACATACAAGGTGAGAACATACAAACGCAACAGATATAGGGGGTGATTCAAACCTGATTGCTGTGCTGCTAATTTTGCTGTCCTGCGTTCAAATAGTCACCGCCAAAGAGGGAATGTAAATTCGCCCAGTGCAAGTGTGCCATCGCATGTGTACGCCGTACGAAAATGTCCCTCAGTCAGCAGACAGCTGCAAATCCGTTCGCACCTCACTCACCATCAAATGATTTTACCAGTGTGTGCAGTCTGTGCGCAGCCCAGGACTTACTCCTACAATGCAATGAGAAAGGGCTGGTCGGGTCCGGAGCTGACGTCACACACCCTCCCTGAAAAACACTTGGTAACGCCTGTGTTTCCCCTGACACTCCCAGAAAACGGTCAGTTACCACCCGCAGACGGCCTCTTTCTGTCAATCAGCATGCGAACGGCTGTGTGATCGAAAGTTTTGCACCAGCCTGTCGCTGTTCTGCGATGCCTGTTTGGCGACGCACATGTGTATTGTGATGCATACGCATGCTCAATCTAAAGAAAAGCAAAAGGAAAAACTCCTGGCGCTATGATTATACAGGTGTGTAAGCAGCTCTCTCAGGGGTAATTGGTATTTCACCCCTGAAGTAGAACAAGAAGATCAAAAAATGAGAAAGCGCTATTCACATCTGATGTGGATTTTATTTTTCATTCATTATCAGTTTTTACTAAAAGCACATTAAATGTATTCAGTGCCGGCCGGCAATACACAAGAAAAATAATAAAATATTACAATAAAATTAATAATATTCTAGACATAACTTTTCATCTGCATATTGTGAGTATGATGACTCTAATTTATACTGTATCTAAGTTATAACAATGCACATAATGTATTAGCCCGAGGATCCTCTTCTTATCCTCAGATATTTTGTTACTATTATGCTCAGGCAGATGGTAATCGTGTGTCTTTATAACAATATTAGACAATGCTTATGTCCGTGCGTTCCAAATTAATGGAGTGCGTATATGAAGAATAAATTAGACAGTCCTGTTGTTGATTTATAACGGATATTAATTGCAGTTTATGAAAGAAAGCTGATATGAATATGGTCACTGTACCACAGTGTATAATTGAAAAGTACCGTATTTGAAACCTCTGTTCAGACGCAATGGTAGAGATGCTTCTCCTGGCTGAATGTAGGCCTTTAGTTGGAGTTGAACAGGTGTCCGCTTGTATCCACGGTGTGTTTGCTTTTTCCTCCCGGCCGGTGTGCACCACCCTCGGCCTTATCCGGAGTCCGTGTGCGGTTGATGGAGGGATTTTTCTCACCTCCACAGGAACTGTGTTCAGCTGGCCGGCTGATGAACTCGGTCTGCAGTGTGCTGTGACCGGAGATGCTGACAGACGCGTTTCTCCGCCTATTAGTGAATATCGGCGGCTTCCTCAGTGTCATAAACTTTCTCCCCTAACTCCTCCTCATTAAATACCCATTACATTGGTATGTCCATGTGCATTCAATTAGTTGATTATTCCTTTTCTCCCCAGACACATGTCCTATCTTAATTTCATTAAATATTCCTTTCCATATTACCTGGGAAGCACTTTATATATACATATATAAAAGCATAATATGCAATTCAAATATTTAAAAAGACACATATAAAAACAAATTTTTAGAATACACTGTTTTGTATTGCCAATATCACATGTATTGCTACACAGCTATAATAATTACATTCTTTTGCATTTATATTTTTTCATTTATTTCCTTTTGTATTTATATAAATAAATGATTTTAATTATTATTATTTAGTTAGCATGAAAAAATAATAATGCGTTTGTTTCTTCATTTAAAAAACTCCACTGATTTTGTTAGTATTTATAAAGAATTCCTATCAATTGTCAAAATCTCATAAACAATATATATCTCTCCACCATTGTTTATTTATTTATTTAGGTCTATACTTATTCAATAAATATTATACTAGGTCTTCTAGTTCTAATGTATCCTAGGAGTCCCACATGTACATATTCCTTAGTTTGTATATATACATACACACGTGCATAAGTGAACATATAAACACATGTGTGTGCATTTATTAGTGGACAGATTCCTTGTCCTCTCTATACTCCATTTAGTTCAACCGTGTCATTCAGGCCTAGGGGAACCATGGTGTCCAAAAGAAAAATCCAGTAGGCCTCACGCCTACGGAGCCTGTTAAAACGATCACCCCCTCTACTTGTAGTTTTAATGTGTTCAATACCTATCATGGTCATGTTCTCCCATCTTGCCTTTTGACACTGTATCACATGATCTGACAGGGGATGTTTGGCTCCTCTGATAATATTCCTCCTATGCTCCATAAATCTTATATGCAGGGTTCTTGTAGTCCGCCCCACATATTGTTTTCCACATTGACAGGAAATTAAATATATAACAAATGTAGAGGTACAATTAATGAAATCTTTAATGGGATATATCTCCCCTGTTGTATGGGATTTATAATTAACACTTTTTTTAGGTATATTAACACAAGACTGACAGTTAACTTTGCCGCACCTATGATATCCTATTGGTCGTACGGGGAGCCATGTATTCTGTATTTTGGAAGTAGATGTCCTTTCCTTAACAAAATGGCTGGGTACTAATTTTTTACGCAGATTGTCAGCCTTCCTAAAGATCATGGATCCTTTCGGATTTATAAGTGGCTTCAATACATCATCCAAGAGTAACAACGAAGTATTTTTCCTTATTACTTGACTGATTTTGTGTGCACAACTGTTATATTGTGTAATGAATGCCATGCTTCTATCATTCTTATTACCTATTGCATGACCTTTTTCTTTCTTGTTCTTAGGTACAAGTAATTGTTCTCTTTGCATTTTTTCGGCTTCTAAAAATGCTTTTTCTAATAAATCTTGAGGGTAACCTTGTTTAGAAAATGATTCCATAAGTGTAGTAGCTTGCATTCTATAGGTAGTGATGGAGGTGCAATTGCGTCTTAGACGTACAAATTGACCCCTGGGGATATTGTCCTTCCAACATTGTTTATGGGAACTTTGGTAATTAAGATATTTATTATGATCTACTTCTTTATTAAATGTTTTTGTAACCAGTTTTTCCTGCTCAATTGTCAGCTCTATATCAAGAAAACTAATGTTGCTTTTACTAAAATTAAACGTGAATTTTAATCCGTACTCATTGTTATTTAAACTATTTGTGAACAATTGTAGTGAATCTAATGTACCACCCCAAATAATAAACAAATCATCTATATACCGGCCATAGTAGATCAGATCCGCCCCGAGTCCACTACCCCACACATGTTCCTCCTCAAACTTACCCATGTATAGGTTTGCGAGACTCGGAGCGAATCTGGCCCCCATGGCCGCACCCCGTGTCTGCAAATAATAATGAGTGTCAAACATAAAATAATTATGTGATAAAATAAATTTAATTGCTTTTAAAACAAAGACACGTAGAGAGTCCGCAAGATCACTTTGTTTTAAATAATACTCAACCGCAGATATTCCTTTATCGTGTGGTATATTCGAGTATAATGCCTCGACATCACAAGTTAGTAAATAATAATTGTTTTTCCACACAATCGTGTTAATAACATTCAAAAAATGTTGTGTGTCTTTTATGTGTGATCTAAGACCCTCCACGTGTCCCTGCAAATAGTGATCAACAAAAAAGGACAAATTATTAGTGAGTGATCCCACCCCCGAAATTATAGGTCGACCCGGTGGATTAATAAGTGACTTATGAATTTTAGGTAACACATAAAAAGTGGGTGTGATGGGGTGTGCACAAAATAAAAAGTTTTGAGTTTCTCTTGATATAGAGCCCTCCTCATATGCAAAGTCTAATAATTCATTAAGTTGTTTTTGGAATAGGACGGTGGGGTTTGAATCTATGCTCTGATAGAAATGCCCATCTCGTAGCTGTCTATAACACTCTGAGGTGTAATCCTCCGTGTTTAGGATTACAACCCCACCGCCCTTATCTGCAGATTTTATTATGATTGATGTGTCTCCTTGTAATGTTTTTAGGGCCTTTCGTTCCCCAGGGGTCAAGTTATCCCAATATTTGCACTCCTCCGATTTTTCACAGATGTCCCTAAAGTTGGCCAGTGTGGCTTTATAAAAGCTATCCACATATGGCCCCTTGTAAACTAAAGGGTAAAAATCTGTTTTCTTTTTAAATAAATGATTCTTTACATCATAGATTGGAATCTTACTTTCTATTATGGGTCTCTCTGTGGCTCCTTCCTGCTCCAGATATTCGAGGATCTCCAACGCATTAGAATCATCCTCATCCAATATTATGGGCATTTCATCATTTTTGCTATTTTTTAAAGCTTTGAGGGCAAAATACCTTTTCCTACTTAATGTACGGATGTACCGATTTAGATCGACAAAAAGCTGGAACAGGTTAGGTTTGGCCACAGGAGCATTTAATCCCTTTTCAAGTAAATTCTTCTCTTCCTCTGTTAATACTCTCTTGGATAGATTAAAGCGCAGGGGATTCAACACGTGGCACACAAACAAATATCACATGAAGAGAGGAAGAAACAAAGAAGTAGAGGATGCAGAGGAGGAGGGAGACGGAAACAGATTAAAAACGCCCCGCAGAAAATAAAGCACAAAGAAACAGGGAAAGGTATATTTAATCTATCCAAGAGAGTATTAACAGAGGAAGAGAAGAATTTACTTGAAAAGGGATTAAATTATGCTCCTGTGGCCAAACCTAACCTGTTCCAGCTTTTTGTCGATCTAAATCGGTACATCCGTACATTAAGTAGGAAAAGGTATTTTGCCCTCAAAGCTTTAAAAAATAGCAAAAATGATGAAATGCCCATAATATTGGATGAGGATGATTCTAATGCGTTGGAGATCCTCGAATATCTGGAGCAGGAAGGATCCACAGAGAGACCCATAATAGAAAGTAAGATTCCAATCTATGATGTAAAGAATCATTTATTTAAAAAGAAAACAGATTTTTACCCTTTAGTTTACAAGGGGCCATATGTGGATAGCTTTTATAAAGCCACACTGGCCAACTTTAGGGACATCTGTGAAAAATCGGAGGAGTGCAAATATTGGGATAACTTGACCCCTGGGGAACGAAAGGCCCTAAAAACATTACAAGGAGACACATCAATCATAATAAAATCTGCAGATAAGGGCGGTGGGGTTGTAATCCTAAACACGGAGGATTACACCTCAGAGTGTTATAGACAGCTACGAGATGGGCATTTCTATCAGAGCATAGATTCAAACCCCACCGTCCTATTCCAAAAACAACTTAATGAATTATTAGACTTTGCATATGAGGAGGGCTCTATATCAAGAGAAACTCAAAACTTTTTATTTTGTGCACACCCCATCACACCCACTTTTTATGTGTTACCTAAAATTCATAAGTCACTTATTAATCCACCGGGTCGACCTATAATTTCGGGGGTGGGATCACTCACTAATAATTTGTCCTTTTTTGTTGATCACTATTTGCAGGGACACGTGGAGGGTCTTAGATCACACATAAAAGACACACAACATTTTTTGAATGTTATTAACACGATTGTGTGGAAAAACAATTATTATTTACTAACTTGTGATGTCGAGGCATTATACTCGAATATACCACACGATAAAGGAATATCTGCGGTTGAGTATTATTTAAAACAAAGTGATCTTGCGGACTCTCTACGTGTCTTTGTTTTAAAAGCAATTAAATTTATTTTATCACATAATTATTTTATGTTTGACACTCATTATTATTTGCAGACACGGGGTGCGGCCATGGGGGCCAGATTCGCTCCGAGTCTCGCAAACCTATACATGGGTAAGTTTGAGGAGGAACATGTGTGGGGTAGTGGACTCGGGGCGGATCTGATCTACTATGGCCGGTATATAGATGATTTGTTTATTATTTGGGGTGGTACATTAGATTCACTACAATTGTTCACAAATAGTTTAAATAACAATGAGTACGGATTAAAATTCACGTTTAATTTTAGTAAAAGCAACATTAGTTTTCTTGATATAGAGCTGACAATTGAGCAGGAAAAACTGGTTACAAAAACATTTAATAAAGAAGTAGATCATAATAAATATCTTAATTACCAAAGTTCCCATAAACAATGTTGGAAGGACAATATCCCCAGGGGTCAATTTGTACGTCTAAGACGCAATTGCACCTCCATCACTACCTATAGAATGCAAGCTACTACACTTATGGAATCATTTTCTAAACAAGGTTACCCTCAAGATTTATTAGAAAAAGCATTTTTAGAAGCCGAAAAAATGCAAAGAGAACAATTACTTGTACCTAAGAACAAGAAAGAAAAAGGTCATGCAATAGGTAATAAGAATGATAGAAGCATGGCATTCATTACACAATATAACAGTTGTGCACACAAAATCAGTCAAGTAATAAGGAAAAATACTTTGTTGTTACTCTTGGATGATGTATTGAAGCCACTTATAAATCCGAAAGGATCCATGATCTTTAGGAAGGCTGACAATCTGCGTAAAA
Source organism: Pseudophryne corroboree (assembly GCF_028390025.1). Classification (NCBI taxonomy): domain Eukaryota; kingdom Metazoa; phylum Chordata; class Amphibia; order Anura; family Myobatrachidae; genus Pseudophryne; species Pseudophryne corroboree. Next base: position 315,336,103 of record NC_086453.1, on the reverse strand, counting down.
AATTAGTACCCAGCCATTTTGTTAAGGAAAGGACATCTACTTCCAAAATACAGAATACATGGCTCCCCGTACGACCAATAGGATATCATAGGTGCGGCAAAGTTAACTGTCAGTCTTGTGTTAATATACCTAAAAAAAGTGTTAATTATAAATCCCATACAACAGGGGAGATATATCCCATTAAAGATTTCATTAATTGTACCTCTACATTTGTTATATATTTAATTTCCTGTCAATGTGGAAAACAATATGTGGGGCGGACTACAAGAACCCTGCATATAAGATTTATGGAGCATAGGAGGAATATTATCAGAGGAGCCAAACATCCCCTGTCAGATCATGTGATACAGTGTCAAAAGGCAAGATGGGAGAACATGACCATGATAGGTATTGAACACATTAAAACTACAAGTAGAGGGGGTGATCGTTTTAACAGGCTCCGTAGGCGTGAGGCCTACTGGATTTTTCTTTTGGACACCATGGTTCCCCTAGGCCTGAATGACACGGTTGAACTAAATGGAGTATAGAGAGGACAAGGAATCTGTCCACTAATAAATGCACACACATGTGTTTATATGTTCTCTTATGCACGTGTGTATGTATATATACAAACTAAGGAATATGTACATGTGGGACTCCTAGGATACATTAGAACTAGAAGACCTAGTATAATATTTATTGAATAAGTATAGACCTAAATAAATAAATAAACAATGGTGGAGAGATATATATTGTTTATGAGATTTTGACAATTGATAGGAATTCTTTATAAATACTAACAAAATCAGTGGAGTTTTTTAAATGAAGAAACAAACGCATTATTATTTTTTCATGCTAACTAAATAATAATAATTAAAATCATTTATTTATATAAATACAAAAGGAAATAAATGAAAAAATATAAATGCAAAAGAATGTAATTATTATAGCTGTGTAGCAATACATGTGATATTGGCAATACAAAACAGTGTATTCTAAAAATTTGTTTTTATATGTGTCTTTTTAAATATTTGAATTGCATATTATGCTTTTATATATGTATATATAAAGTGCTTCCCAGGTAATATGGAAAGGAATATTTAATGAAATTAAGATAGGACATGTGTCTGGGGAGAAAAGGAATAATCAACTAATTGAATGCACATGGACATACCAATGTAATGGGTATTTAATGAGGAGGAGTTAGGGGAGAAAGTTTATGACACTGAGGAAGCCGCCGATATTCACTAATAGGCGGAGAAACGCGTCTGTCAGCATCTCCGGTCACAGCACACTGCAGACCGAGTTCATCAGCCGGCCAGCTGAACACAGTTCCTGTGGAGGTGAGAAAAATCCCTCCATCAACCGCACACGGACTCCGGATAAGGCCGAGGGTGGTGCACACCGGCCGGGAGGAAAAAGCAAACACACCGTGGATACAAGCGGACACCTGTTCAACTCCAACTAAAGGCCTACATTCAGCCAGGAGAAGCATCTCTACCATTGCGTCTGAACAGAGGTTTCAAATACGGTACTTTTCAATTATACACTGTGGTGCAGTGACCATATTCATATCAGCTTTCTTTCATAAACTGCAATTAATATCCGTTATAAATCAACAACAGGACTGTCTAATTTATTCTTCATATACGCACTCCATTAATTTGGAACGCACGGACATAAGCATTGTCTAATATTGTTATAAAGACACACGATTACCATCTGCCTGAGCATAATAGTAACAAAATATCTGAGGATAAGAAGAGGATCCTCGGGCTAATACATTATGTGCATTGTTATAACTTAGATACAGTATAAATTAGAGTCATCATACTCACAATATGCAGATGAAAAGTTATGTCTAGAATATTATTAATTTTATTGTAATATTTTATTATTTTTCTTGTGTATTGCCGGCCGGCACTGAATACATTTAATGTGCTTTTAGTAAAAACTGATAATGAATGAAAAATAAAATCCACATCAGATGTGAATAGCGCTTTCTCATTTTTTGATCTTCCTGCATGCTCAATCTATCGCTAATCGCCCGCTGTGCAAAAACGCACAGCAGAGATCAGGTTTGAATTGGACCCATAGTGCCCTGGTTGGAATCAAACTCAATGTTCCCATGCTGTGAGGAAACAATGATAACCACTGTGTCAACATGATTATTACACATGGACAGGGCTGTAAATAGGGTCTGACGAGCAGTGCTGCCGCTCAGGACATGGCACAGGGCCCAGAAGGCAGCAATCGTCCCCTTTCTGTGGCACCAGCGCTTTGTTTCTCGGCTCCTGACGTGGCGTCCTGCAGCCTAGAGAGCAGCCGGAGTGTCCTTAGAACGCACTGATCGCCAGTGTCCATAGGATGATCCTGGCACTCTGCTTCTTCCTGGCTCCGCCCCTGGACTGGTGATGCCATGAGGAATTTTGCCCTGCTACAGCCCTGCACATGCATAAGGCACAAAATAGCACTCTACCTGCAGCATTTCTATTGTCTATCATCAGAAACACCTTTAAGTTTCTTAACAAAGTGATTATAACAAAAAATTGACAGTAAGTTAGACGTGTTGTCTCCAAGTTGTGGATGTTTTCGTTTGGTCCATGAGACACTCAGGGGGGTATTCAATTGTTTGAAAAGTCAGATGGGTGTCTATTTTTTCCTATCTCATGGACAGGAAAAAAACAGACACCCAACCGACTTTTCAAACATTTGAATTCCCCCCTCAGTATATGCCACTGAGAGGGAATACAGCTGGCATAGACAAAGGAAAGAGTCAAGATACGTTACACCCCAAAATTAGCTACAATAGATTCTTTTAAAGGGTTGTCATTGATTAGGGGAAACTGAAAATAAAAAAATGATCAATATTAAAATACTTATACAATTCTTTCCAATGTTAATTGAGTATTACATTAGTTACTCAAAAACATGGACCTTTTATAACCAGACTGAAAAAGTACACTTTATAATATGGCCACACTGCGGATCCATACTTTATACCAGGGGTGGCCAACCAGTCAGAGTCAAAGAGCCAAAAAATATTGTTAGGTACGTCAAAGAGCCGAAGGTAAGCATGCACAAATGGGGTGTGGCCTTATGCCCGCTAGGCCACGCCCTGGTATAATATACATTGAAAAATCCAGATCCACATAAATATATTTTTAAAGCCAGATCCAACATAAAATACATTGAAGAAGTCACTTCCGCATAAAATAATTGAAAAAGCCAGAACCATATAAAATATAATGAAAGACGATTCACATAGTACACTTCAGCTCTCCCATGTGTCACTTCAGCCAGCACCCTGCTGTGTCACTCCAGTCAACTCCCCCACGTGTCACTCCTGCTAGCACCCTCCTATGTCACTTCATCCAGCTCTCGCATGTGTCACTCCTGCTAGAACCCTCATGTGTCACTTCATCCAGCTCTCCCATGTGTCACTCCTGCTAAAACCCTCCTATGTCACTTCATCCAGCTCTCCCATGTGTAACTCCTGCTAGAACCCTCATGTGTCACTTCATCCAGCTCTCCCATATGTCACTCCTGCTAGAACCCTCCTATGTCACTTCATCCAGCTTTCCCATGTGTCACTCCTGCTAGAACCCTCATGTGGCACTTCATCCAGCTCTCCCATGTGTCACTCCTGCTAGCACCCTCCTATGTCACTTCATCTAGCTTTCCCATGTGTCACTCCTGCTAGAACCCTCATGTGTCACTTCATCCAGCTCTCCCATGTGTCACTCCTGCTAGAACCCTCCTATGTCACTTCATCCAGCTTTCCCATGTGTCATTCCTGCTCATGCCATTGTAGCAGCTCCTTATTACCCCTTTCACACCGCACAAATATCCCGGTATCGAGCCGGGTTGGAGTGCGGTGTGAATGGGCCATGGTCGAATTCCTGGGTTGCCTGACCTTATAATTCAACCCGGGTTATAAGCAGTGTTATTCCTGGGTTGAATACCAGGTCAGTGGCAGCGTAAACGGGTTCCCAGGTCGATGGGATCCGTTTACTACATAGGGAGAGGAGGCGCGTAGATGAGCTCATCTCCCAACGCCGCCTCCCCCCCGCTGTCGCGCCCCGCCCCCTTCCCCCCCTTCCCGCAGCTATGGCAACCAACCCAGAAAATTGCCAGGCCGGGAAGCCACCTGTTAGGGTCCAATGCCGGATCCCACCCGGGAAGGACTGTTTCTAATTCCCGGGTGGGATCCTGCATTGGCGATGTGAAAGGGGCTTAAGGATCCTCTGTTTGATGGTGGGTGTTTTATCTCTAGTATCTGGCTTCCTCAGTCCACAGCCCTCATAGTGCTTCCGCGTGTCTTTTTGGAGTGCAGTGGTTACCGGATCTATTGTGGTAATGTGAATTCAAGTGTCGGGAGCCACATTTAAAGAAAGAAAGAGCCACATGCGGCTCAAGAGCCACAGGTTGGCCACCCCTGCTTTATACTATAGTATAATGTATGGATCCTCAATATGACCATATTATAACGTATGGTTCCTCTTTGTAGCATAATATAATGTAAGGATCATCAGTCTAATTATACCTGAATGCAGCTCAGTATTAATATTTCAGAGCTTGGGCGCTTTAATTTAAATAATAAAAATCCATTTCTGGCAATACCATAAAGTACTTGTGAGTTAGCACCCTCTGTGCAAAAATGCTTTTATTTTAATCAAGGTGTCCAGCCTTCAGCCAGTTCAGTGTTAACTACATGTACAACGTTTATTACCATCATCCTATTAAATGTTTATAGAGACTTTCAAAGGAGGTATTATTCATATTTTCATTAAGCCCCCTTAGGAAATAAATGGGATCAAAAAATAAACAAATCCAGGCTCTCTCACTATTTGGTGTGTTAACTCCCATCCTACAATGTCCAGATTTGTCCCTTTAAAGCCAAATAAATTATCATATTGCCGTCAGGAAACTCATTATGTCATTTAAGAAAATACTTGGCCATGTTTATCATTGGCTGAAATCTTTCTTACCCCGTTTCAGCATGTTTGATGGTCTCTACATGTTATAGGATCTTCTTTGTTAGAGATCTCAAAGTCATGACTACATAGGGCAGTATTCAACTGAAGTCGGAAGTTCCGACAGGGCGGAAAGCCGGCACTTTCCGCCGATGATCGGAACTTTCCGACACTTCAATGTTCAATTGAAGTGACAGTTTTACTTCCTGTCGGAAATTCTGACAAGTCGAAAAATACATGGATTAGCGGAATCTCTGCTCATCCATGTGTTTTTTGACAGCAGCCATTTTTTCGACCATTCATTTCTGCCCATAAGAGAGGGCGGAAATGAATGGTCGAAAGGGAGGGAGAAACGGACGGAAATGGCCCGCATCTGAATAGCCTGCAGTTGTATCCTCTCCGTCGGAGAGGATCTGACTGCTATTGAATATACCCCATAATATTTCTGGCATGGGCATGTAATACAATATACCACACCTATTGTGTTGCGTATTATGTAGTCCTTAATTTGTGAGTTTGGTAGAGTTTATCGCTCAATTTATATTTATTTAAATGCTTTACAGTGTCCAGACTCTCAGGATTGTAGCCATGTGGCTGTGGGCTATTTTATCTTTCAAGTTGTCAACTCTTATCAAACATCTGATTGTAAAATACTCAATTTATTATGTAGAATATTTTGGATCTGTTTCCATGATTTACAAAAATTCCTGACAAATCTGACTGAATTTGTAGCTACTTACTTTTTGGGGGTGCGGTCAATTTACCTACAATCAAAATCCCGATGGTCAAAATACCAACAACCATTGACCGACGGTCAAAATACAACAAAGGTCAAAATCCCAACATGGTCAAAATACAGACAAGGTCAAAATACCGACATTTAAAATGTTAACAGGTCATTTTACATTTCTGTATTTTGACCTTGTTGGTATTTTAAATGTCTGGATTTTGATTGTAGGTATTTCATACTAAACCCTTTTTTGGTTATAGAACAGACGTTCTTTCATGTTACTTCAGAACATATGTATTAAAGCTTGGAAAGAGATAAAGTACCAACGAGTTAGCTCCTGTCACTTTACATGCCATGGTTGAAAATGAGAGTTGATAGGAGCTGACAGGTTGGTACATTATCTCTCTTCATTTTATGTCTCTCCAAGCTTTGATACTTATGCCCCTTTGTATGATCTCATAGTAATTTTTCACTATATCCCCTCTGTTCCCTGACTCAATTATTTGGCTCTTATTTTGAAATCTTGAACATCTGAACAATACCTCCTTATTGATTAAAATTCCCTTTGGGGATAGCATCAATGATGGAGGGTTGGTGAAAATTAGTACTGTGCAATGTGCTTTAAATTACTGTACTTTTTCTAAAAATATCAGTTATTATTCTCCCTACTTCCCCATTGAAGATGGTCAGATACAGGAATTTGCTTTTTCTGGTTCTTTTCAAAAGTCAATATGAGAATATTTGGATTGTTATTTAAAATTCCAAATTCAGAAAGTTGATGAATGGGCCATTCCAGGAAAAATAATAATGGTGTCTATATACTGTATCCATATTGAGATGTATCGAATGTAGTCTTCATGCACAGCTTTAAAAAAAATCTTCTTTCTTACCAGGTGGAAGTTGGCATACATGGGGGCACTATGGGGTCCCCATTGCTGTACCCCTATCCTGGAGGCAGAATTGTTCTTTGAAGACAAACTAATTCTTCTTTAAATAAATCAGAGCAAGTCCAAAGCTATACCAGCAACATGATGCTAGTGTACAGTGACACACAGGCCAAAAGCCATTCATCTTCGTTAACAGATATACCATCAGGTCTCTTTACAGAAAATTGTTCTTTGCATATGATGTTAATAAAGTTATATGCTTTTCTCAAATGTTTATTTATAGAGTTTACAGCCTCTTCAGTTAGATTACTGATTCCTGATAGAAGTGATATCCAAGGTGGTTGGTGGTCATTTTTTAAGGGAGTAAATAGAAGATGTAAATTTTTGGATATTCTAACATCAAGAATTTTGTTTGTCCTTTGATGAATGTACAAATGCCTTGGCAAAGGTGAACTAAGGAAATAAAAATAAAGATATAGTGTATATTGTATATAATTGTATTGCTTTTATAGAATAATATGAATCAAATACTACTCACTTACATGGTAATATTTTGTTTATTTTCTTCCAGTTTAAATCTTTATTATTTGAAGCCAGCTAGGATCTGACGGAAATCTTTTGCAGCTTAAATTCCTTTTTAATATTAAATTTTATTCTAGATTTAGAACATATAATATTGGTAATTAGCTGATTCAGACTTGCCACCCACTGTGATGTCAGCAATCACCTGCACACAGGTACAAGAATTTAGGAGAGCCACACACCAATACCTATAGCGGACACAAAGCTGGAATTCAATGCTAGTTATGGAAGCAGACAGGAAGAGTCACTGGACCTTATCCTCAGGATTCAGGAGAATTTGACCCAGTAAGTGCTTGCTAAAATCCCTTGATGTCTGATAGTGATTGATTAAGCTATGAGCATGTACAGTATTGTATGGCAAAATAGAGTAAAAACCCTTAGGACGGTCTTTCCAAAATGAGTATATTTTTATTTATTCCATGCAAAAAAAAACGTAACTAATTCAAGCAAGGAAACCCATCTTCACCTCAAAAAGTCCAACAGTGCGTAACTATTACTACTGTGATATCTGTCTGACGCAGACATTTCCTTTAATTTACATCTGCAAGTAGCCAAAACATTATGTCCATAGGCCCCCAATTCTGTTTACATGCAAACACATTTTTTTTGTGGGGGCGGGTAAATTTGATTTGACTCTACGTGTGGTTTTAAAGGTCTGGGAGTTCTGTTTTATACATCTGTATAGCTGAAAATTTTTAATGATTATTCTGCTGCTTAAAGTGACATACCACCCATGAAAAAGGAATTGTGGCAATTACAGGAATTCCTACAAAATTGTGACCGTCCCACTGAGAGCGGAAAGTTGGGAGATATATAATTGGATGACTTCTCCAAACATACTGGGGGTTTTTTTTTAAACAAAATATCTGAAATTTACTTTGAATCAAAGAAAATGTACAATGTTTTGGGGGAGACTGGGGACCTGTAATGAATAAACATATTATGAGAGCTATACTTAGTGTATTTATCAATGTATTTAGTACACCACTTCTACTTTGCTGTACATATTGAACATGAGACTTATCTATAAGTTACAAGAACCTGGGCTAGGGAGCACAGTATGCACTTGGGTCAGAAATTGGTTAGATAATAGGGAGCAGTGCGTTGTGGTAAATGGATTTTTTTTTAAATTGGACTGAAGTACTAAGTGGTGTGCCACAAGGGTCTGTACTTGGACCACTATTGTTCAACATTTTCATTAACGATCTAGCAGTAGATCTAGAGAGCATGGTGTAAATTTTTGCAGACGATACCAAATTGTGTAAGGTTATAAATTTGGTGGGGGATACTGAGTCTCTTCAGAATGACTTCGTGAAACTGGAAGCATGGGCAGCAAAATGGAGAATGAGCTTCAATACAGATAAGTGTAAGGTAGTGCACTTTGGTAGCAAGAACAAAAATAATACCTACTTACTAAATGGGGTAAAATTAGGGTATTCGGTACTGGAAAAAGACTTAGGTGTTCACATTGATAGCAAACTAAGCAACAGTACTCAAAGTAGGAATGCAGCAAAGAAGGCTAACAAGGTATTAGCATGTATAAAGCGGGGAATTGATGCAAGGAATGAGAGTGTTATACTCCCATTATATAAATCCCTAGTAAGGCCACATCTTGAATACTATGCACAATTTTGGGCACCATACAACAAAAATTATTTCCTGGAACTAGAAAAGGTTCAGAGGCGGGCGACCAAACTAATTAGGGGGATGGAGACGCTGGAGTACGAGGAAAGGCTTGCTAGGCTAGGCATGTTCACACTGGAAAAGAGGAGACTAAGAGGGGACATGATCAACATTTACAAATATATAAGGGGACAATACACAGAGCTTGCAGAGGATCTGTTTTTGGGAAGATCAACACAGAGGACACGTGGACACCCGCTTAGGTTAGAAGAGATTCCGCACATTGAGGCAAAAAGGGTTTTTCACAGTGAGGACAATACGTGTGTGGAATTTCCTGCCTGAGACAGTAGTAATGGCAGACTTGGTCAACACTTTTAAGAATGGGCTAGATAAATTCCTAATGGATAAGGATATACAGGGTTATGATGCGTAGTTACGCACTATAGTTATTAAAAAAGAGGAATAAGGAATAAACACAACGGCCGACATTAGCAACAGACAAAATTAGTCCTAAAAAATAATACAGCGTAGGAGACCACAAATAGGTTGAACTCGATGGACAAATTGTCTTTTTTCAACCTCAGAAACTATGTTACTATGACATGATAAAAAGCACAATATTTGACTTCACATAGTTGACAAATAGTAAAAATGTAAAAAAATAATTAAACTGAATATTACAGATTGTGTATATCCAATCTGGCCTTGTTACGACAATATGCTTCAAACCATCTTGAAGCTAAAAGATTTAAATATAACAGCTGTAATAAGAACACAATTTTGCCATTATACCTGTTATAGTCAATTTAAAGAGGAGGACCCTTTATAAGAACAGGCTGCAGGAGCAGGGCCTGATCATCGATGGCTGCTGATTGACAGATCGGATCAGCAGAATGGGGATTCAGGGCTGTAGATGTATGGCCCGCATTATACATGATATTACAATTCAAGGGGATATATTTACTAAGATTCGTGTTGTGACCGATTTAAGGCATAATTTGATTCGACTGACATCGGCCGTTATAAAGTGCAACTTTTTGAATCTGTTTTCGGTCATTTACTAAGCTTTCGAGTTCTTTCTATTCGTATTTTTCGATGTCGATGTAATTCGTATTTCTGGCTGTGTTTTTACGGCAGAATTAGTTTTTTAACGGCCGAAGATGGGTGTTGTGACGCATGAATCGTATTTTCCGGTGCGGCAGAGTTTTCTGGACTTTGCGGCTGGATTTTTCCGATTTCCTTAGATTTTGAAGGAGAATCGTGATTGGTCATGTTGAATATGGGGGAGTGTCAAAGCACACCCATATATATAAATACACCCCAAACTGAACGAACCTCGTGGGTTTAGTTAGTGGAGAGGAGAGAGGTAGTGCTGTGAGGAGTTGGTGAATGATTTGGTTATTTGTTTTGCGATTTCTGAGTGGTCTTGTCTTTATTGTTGTCTTGTTACTTATTAGTGTGTCATATTTTCTGTCCTAGTTTTTTTGGTTAAGTCTCTTGTGAGTGTTTGTGTGTGTGTGTGTGTGTGTGTGTGTGTGTGTGTGTGTGTGTGTGTGTGTGTGTGTGTGTGTGTGCTGTGTAGAGGTAGAGGAGGAGTGTGTTTTGTTTGTCTTTATTTTTAAGTGTTTATTGTTGTCTGTCTTAAACATGTCTGAGTCAGAGGTTATTTATTTATTATTATTTATTATTATTATTTATTTATATGGCGCCACAAGGGTTCCGCCGCGCCCAATTACAGAGTACATAAACAAATAATCAAAACAGGAAAACAGCAGCTTACAGTTGAAGACAATATAGGACAATACAGGGTAAATAAACATAGCTACATCAGCAGATGACATTGGAAAAAGTATCAGGTGGCAGAAGACTGCTGGAGTTGATGCAGTTGAAGATTACTAAAGTAAGAGAAGGATAAGCACATGAGGGAAGAGGGCCCTACTCGTGAGGGCTTACATTCTAAAGGGGAGGGGTAGACAGATGGGGTGACACAGACGGGGTAGATAGAGAGCGTGGAACAGAGGGTTAGGATGAGATTTGGCTGGGTTTGGTGAAGAAGTGGGTCTTGATAGCCCGTTTAAAGTTTTGTAGAGAGGTGGAGAGTCTGAGGGGGAGAGGTAGGGAATTCCAGAGAAGTGGAGCAGCACGTGAAAAATCTTGGAGGTAGCAGTGGGAGGAAGTTATCAGTAGGCAGGAGAGTCGGCGTGCATTAGCAGAGCGAAGAGGACAGGTGGGAGTGTAAGGGGAGATAAGGTCAGAGATGTAAATGGGAGAGGAGTGGGTGAGGGCTTTGTAAGAGAGTGTGAGAAGCTTGAAATGGATTCTGAAAGGGAAGGGGAACCAGTGAAGGTCTTATAGGAGAGGAGAGGTGGACGTAGTGCGTTTGGTGAGGAAAATGAGCCGGGCAGCAGCATTGAGGATAGATTGGAGTGGAGAGAGGTATTTGTCAGGAATGCCAGTCAGGAGGAGATTACAGTAGTCCAGTATGGAGATGACCAGTGAGTGGATAAGGGTCTTAGTAGCGTCCTGGGTCAGAAAGGGTCTGATCCTGGAAATATTTTTTAGATGAAAACGGCTGGTTTGTGAGAGGTGTTAAATGTGTGGTTTGAAGGAGAGGGAGGAGTCAAGGATTACATCACACCAGACCATCAATACCAGCTTTCTCCCATCCCTTACCACCCCTCCCCATCCCTCCCACCAACTCTGACATCTTTCTCCCATGCATCTGGAGAGGAAGTCATGGCCCTCATTCGTTCCTGTCCCCTCACCACCTCCCCACTTGACCCTATCCCCCCCCGCCTCCTCCGCTACCTCTTTCCTTCTGCTTGTTCCCATCTTTCCTACCTTCTCAATCTCTCCCTCTCATCAGGCACTGTCCCCTCTGCCTTCAAGCATGCACTCATCTCTCCTATTCTTAAAAAAACCTACCCTTGATCCAAACACTCTCTCCAACTACTGACCCATCTCTCTCCTCCCTTTTGCCTCCAAACTCCTTGAGCGTATTGTCTACAACCGCCTTACTTCCTTTCTTTCCTCACACTCACTTCTTGACCCATTCCAGTCTGGCTTCCGTCCTCTCCACTCCATTGAAACTGCCCTTACAAAAGTATGCAATGACCTCCATGCTGCTAAATCTAAGGGACACTACTCTCTACTTATTCTTTTTGATCTCTCTGCTGCTTTTGACACTGTGGACCATCATCTCCTACTGCAAATCCTTCACTCCATTGGTCTGCGTGACACTGCCCTCTCTTGGCTGTCTTCCTACCTCTCTGACCATTCATTCTCTGTCTCCTCTCATGACTCCACCTCCCCCTCACTTCCACTAACTGTAGGTGTACCCCAAGGTTCTGTCCTTGGTCCTCTTCTCTTCTCTCTCTATACATCCTCACTAGGTAAGCTCATTAGTTCTTTTGGTTTCCAATATCATCTCTATGCTGATGACACCCAAATCTATCTTTCCTCTCCAGACCTCTCCCCTGCTCTCCTCACTCGTATCTCCAACTGTCTCTCTGCTACCTCTTCCTGGATGTCCCAGTGCTTTCATAAACTTAACATGTCTAAGACCTAGCTGATCATCTTCCCTTCCTCCCACATAACCTCACCTCCTACAATCTCACTATCTATTGATGGCACTACTATCTCCTCTGGCCCCCAAGTGCACTGTCTTGGAGTAATCCTTGACTCCTCCCTCTCCTTCAAACCACACATTCAGCACCTCTCACAAACCTGCCGTTTTCATCTAAAAAATATTTCCAGGATCAAACCCTTTCTGACCCAGGATGCTACTAAGACCCTTATCCACTCACTGGTCATCTCCAAACTGGACTACTGTAATCTCCTCCTGATTGGCATTCCTGACCAACACCTCTCCACTCCAATCTATCCTCAATGCTGCTGCCCGGCTCATTTTCCTCACCAAACGCACTACGTCTACCTCTCCTCTCTTACTAGACCTTCACTGGCTCCCCCTCCCTTTCAGAATCCATTTCAAGCTTCTCACACTCGCTTACAAAGCCCTCACCCTCTCCTCTCCCATCTACATCTCTGATCTTATCTCCCTTTACACTCCCACTCGTCCTCTTCGCACTGCTAATGCACGACGACTTTCCTTCCTACGGATTACTTCCTCACACTCCTACCTCCAAGATTTTTCACATGCTGCTCCAGTTCTCTGGAATTCCCTACCTCTCCCCCTCAGACTCTCCACCTCTCTACAAAACTTCAAACGGGCTATCAAGACCCACTTCTTCACCAAACCCAGCCAAATCTCATCCTAACCCTCTGTTCCACGTTCTCTAGGTACCCCATCTGTGTCACCCCTGTCTGTCTACCCCTCCCCTATAGATTGTAAGCTCTAACGAGCAGGGCCCTCTTCCCTCATGTACTTATCCTTTGTCTTACTTTAATAATCTTCAACTGTAGGTTAGTGAGGGGGGTGAGGTGGAGGAGGTGGCAGAGGAAGCTCCTGAGTCCTCTTCTGATACTGATGAGGGTCTGCAGCCACGTACCAGGACCAAGTCTGGGCGAAATGTGAAGTTCACGTTTGCAGAGAATGTTGCCCTGGTGAGGGCGATAATAAAATATCATTGCATGCTCTTTGGTCAGGAGGCAGCTAAGGTGTCTGCAAGAAAAAAAGCAGCAATGTGGCAAAAGATTGTTGACGCTGTGAATTGTGAGGGTGTGGTGAGGCGGACAGAGGAGACCTGCCGAAAGAGATTTTATGACATCAAACGTAGGGTGAAAGCCAAAATGGCGAAGGAGGCCAAGTCGGCCCGTCAAACAGAAGGGGGGCGGCCATTTATTGCTATGTATTTGGAATATGAGGAGCCGCTGCAGAACCTGATCCCTCCGGAGGTAGTGAGGGGGACGTATGTACGGGACTCTGATCGCCCGAGGTGGTTTGATGAGTTTATGTATTTGTATTTTTTTTTTGGTTTATATATTTTCCTTTATCCTTTTTTTTGGGGTTGTGGTTTTTAAGACAATATTGCTGGCTTCTTTTTGCATCTCATCTTCCATTGTGTATGAAGTTCACACAGAAATGTATGTAGTGTTAATGATTTAAAGTGCCACTTTTTATGATTTATTTGTGGATGTGGTAGTCTAAAATGTTTATAGTGGTTTTTTTTTTTTTCCTGCACACCACTCATTAATATGATATGTGTGTATTGTGGCTAAATAGTTTTTCGCCAAAATATTTTTCTTAGTGATGAGCGGGTTCGGTTCCTCGGAATCCGAACCCCCCCGAACTTCACCCATTTTACACGGTTCCAAGGCAGACTCGGATCCTCCCGCCTTGCTCGGTTAACCCGAGCGCGCACGAACGTCATCATCCCGCTGTCGGATTCTCGCGAGATTCGTATTCTATATAAGGAGCCGCGCGTCGCCACCATTTTCACTCGTGCATTGGAGATGATAGGGAGAGGACGTGCAGCGTTCTCTAAGTTGTGTTCAGTGTGCTGCAAATATCTGTGCTCAGTGTGCTTGCAAATATCTGTGCTCAGTGTGCTTGCAAATATCTGTGCTCAGTGTGCTGCAAATATCTGTGCTCAGTGTGCTTGCAAATATCTGTGCTCAGTGTGCTGAAAATATCTACGTTCTCTGCCTGAAAAACGCTCCATATCTGTGCTGCATTGTAGTATATAGTAGGAGGACAGTGCAGAATTTTGCTGACCAGTGACCACCAGTATTATATCAGTATGGTACAGTAGTCCACTGCTCTACCTACCTCTGTGTCATCAAGTATACTATCCATCCATACCTGTGGTGCATTTAAGTTTTGCGCAGTATATATAGTAGGAGGACAGTGCATAATTTTGCTGACCACCAGTATATAATATATAGCAGTACAGTACAGTAGTCCACTGCTCTACCTACCTCTGTGTCATCAAGTATACTATCCATCCATACCTGTGGTGCATTTAAGTTTTGCGCAGTATATATAGTAGGAGGACAGTGCATAATTTAGCTGACCACCAGTATATAATATATAGCAGTACGGTACAGTAGTCCACTGCTCTACCTACCTCTGTGTCGTCAAGCATACTATCCATCCATACCTGTGGTGCATTTAAGTTTTGTGCAGTATATATAGTAGGAGGACAGTGCAGAATTTTGCTGACCACCAGTATATAATATATAGCAGTACGGTACAGTAGTCCACTGCTCTACCTACCTCTGTGTCGTCAAGTATACTATCCATCCATACCTGTGGTGCATTTAAGTTTTGCGCAGTATATATAGTAGGAGAGTGCATAATTTTGCTGACCACCAGTATACAATATATAGCAGTAAGGTACAGTAGGCCATTGCTATTGATATATTACTGGCATATAATTCCACACATTAAAAAATGGAGAACAAAAATGTGGAGGGTAAAATAGGGAAAGATCAAGATCCACTTCCACCTCGTGCTGAAGCTGCTGCCACTAGTCATGGCCGAGGCGATGAAATGCCATCAACGTCGTCTGCCAAGGCCGATGCCCAATGTCATAGTAGAGAGCATGTAAAATCCAAAAAACAAAAGTTCAGTAAAATGACCCAAAAATCAAAATTAAAATCGTCTGAGGAGAAGCGTAAACTTGCCAATATGCCATTTACGACACAGAGTGGCAAGGAACGGCTGAGGCCCTCTCCTATGTTCTTCATGACTAGTGGGTCAGCTTCACATGAGGATGGAAGCACTCATCCTCTCGCTAGAAAAATGAAAAGACTTAAGCTGGCAAAAGCACAGCAAAGAACTGTGCACTCTTCTAAATCACAAATCCCCAAGGAGAGTCCAATTGTTTTGGTTGCGATGCCTGACCTTCCCAACACTGGACGGGAAGAGGTGGCGCCTTCCACCATTTGCACGCCCCCTGCAAGTGCTGGAAGGAGCACCCGCAGTCCAGTTCCTGATAGTCAAATTGAAGATGTCACTGTTGAAGTACACCAGGATGAGGATATGGGTGTTGCTGACGCTGAGGAGGAAATTGACAAGGAGGATTCTGATGGTGAGGTGGTTTGTTTAAGTCAGGCACCCGGGGAGACACCTGTTGTCCGTGGGACGAATATGGCCATTGACATGCCTGGTCAAATCAAATGACAAAAAAAATCACCTCTTCGGTGTGGAATTATTTTAACAGAAATACAGACAACAGGTGTGAAGCCGTGTGTCGCCTTTGTCAAGCTGTAATAAGTAGGGGTAAGGACGTTAACCACCTCGGAATATCCTCTCTTATACGTCACCTGGAGCGCATTCATCAGAAGTCATTGACAAGTTCAAAAACTTTGGGTGACAGCGGAAGCAGTCCACTGCCAACTAAATCCCTTCCTCTTGTAACCAAGCTTCTGCAAACCACACCACCAACTCCCTCAGTGTCAATTTCCTCCTTAGACAGGAAAGCCAACAGTCCTGCAGGCCATGTCACTGTCAAGTCTGACGAGTCCTCTCCTGCCTGGGATTCCTCCGATGCATCCTTGAGTGTAACGCCTACTGCTGCTGGCGCTGCTGTTGTTGCTGCTGGGAGTCGATCGTCATCCCAGAGGGGAAGTCGGAAGACCACTTGTACTACTTCCAGTAAGCAATTGACTGTCCAACAGTCCTTTGCGAGGAAGATGAAATATCACAGCAGTCATCCTGCTGCAAAGCAGATAACTCAGGCCTTGCCAGCCTGGGTGGTGTTAAACGTGTTTACGGTATCCACCGTTACTTCACAGGAAACTAGAGATTTGCTTGAGGTACTGTGTCCCTGGTACCAAATACCCTCTAGGTTCCATTTCTCTAGGCAGGCGATACCGAGAATGTACACAGACCTCAGAAAAAGAGTCACCAGTGTCTTAAAAAATGCAGTTGTACCCAATGTCCACTTAACCACGGACATGTTGACAAGTGGAGCAGGGCAGACTAAGGACTATATGACTGTGACAGCCCACTGGGTAGATGTATTGCCTCCCGCAGCAAGAACAGCAGTGGCGGCACCAGTAGCAGCATCTCGCAAACGCCAACTCGTTCCTAGGCAGGCTATGCTTTGTATCACCGCTTTCCATAAGAGGCCCACAGCTGACAACCTCTTACGGAAACTGAGGAACATCATCGCAGGACAACGCCACCAATATTGTGCGTGCATTACATCTGGGCAAATTCCAGCACGTCCCATGTTTTGCACATACATTGAATTTGGTGGTGCAGAATTATAAAAAAAAACGACAGGGGGCGTGCAAGAGATGCTGTCGGTGGCCCGAAGAATTGCGGGCCACTTTTGGCATTCAGCCACCGTGTGCCGAAGACTGGAGCACCAGCAAACACTCCTGAACCTGCCCTGCCATCATCTGAAGCAAGAGGTGGTAACGAGGTGGAATTCAACTCTCTATATGCTTCAGAGGATGGAGGAGCAGCAAAAGGCCATTCAAGCCTATACAGCTACCTACGATATAGGCAAAGGAGGGGGAATGCACCTGACTCAAGCGCAGTGGAGAATGATTTCAACATTGTGCAAGGTTCTGCAACCCTTTGAACCTGCCACACGTGAAGTCAGTTCAGACACTGCCAGCCTGAGTCAGGTCATTCCCCTCATCAGGCTTTTGCAGAAGAAGCTGGAGAGATTGAAGGAGGAGCTAAAACAGA
Organism: Pseudophryne corroboree; assembly: GCF_028390025.1. Lineage (NCBI taxonomy): Eukaryota > Metazoa > Chordata > Amphibia > Anura > Myobatrachidae > Pseudophryne > Pseudophryne corroboree. Next base: position 315,318,721 of record NC_086453.1, on the reverse strand, counting down.
GCGATTCCGCTAGGCATGTGGGACTTGTGGATGGAGCCCTTAATTCGCTTAACCAGGATTCACGGGTGGTCAATCTGTTGAAATCAGAGCACTACATTTTGGCCACCGTGCTCGATCCTAGATTTAAAACCTACGTTGGATCTCTCTTTCCGGAGGACACAAGTCTGCAGAGGTTCAAAGACCTGCTGGTGAGAAAATTGTCAAGTCAAGCGGAACGTGACCCGTCAACAGCTCCTCCTTCACATTCTCCCGCAACTGGGGCTGCGAGGAAAAGGCTAAGACTTCCGAGCCCACCCACTGGCGGTGATGCAGGGTAGTCAGGAGCGAGTGCTGACATCTGGTCCGGACTGAAGGACCTGCCAACGATTACTGACATGTCGTCTACTGTCACTGCATATGATTCTGTCACCATTGAAAGAATGGCGGAGGATTATATGAGTGACTGCATCCAAGTAGGCACGTCAGACAGTCCGTACGTATACTGGCAGAAAAAAGAGGCAATTTGGAGGCCCTTGCAGAAACTGGCTTTATTTTACCTAAGTTGCCCCCCCTCCTCCAGTGTGTACTCCGAAAGAGTGTTTAGTGCAGCCGCCCACCTTGTCAGCAATCGGCGTACGAGGTTACTTCCAGAAAATGTGGAGAAGATGATGTTCATCAAAATGAATTATAATCAATTCCTCCGTGGAGACATTTACCAGCAATTGCCTCCAGAAAGTACACAGGGACCTGAGATGGTGGATTCCAGTGGGGACGAATTAATAATCTGTGAGGAGGGGGATGTACACAGTGAAAGGGGTGAGGAATCGGACGATGAGGAGGAGGTGGACATCTTGCCTCTGTAGAGCCAGTTTGTGCAAGGAGAGATTGATTGCTTCTTTTTTGGTGGGGGCCCAAACCAACCAGTCATTTCAGTCACAGTCGTGTGGCAGACCCTGTCGCTGAAATGATGGGTTTGTTAAAGTGAGCATGTCCTGTTTATACAACATAAGCGTGGGTGGGAGGGCCCAAGGACAATTCCATCTTGCACCTCTTTTTTCTTTAATTTATCTTTGCATCATGTGCTGTTTGGGGACTATTTTTTGAAGTGCCATCCTGTCTGACACTGCAGTGCCACCCCTAGATGGGCCAGTTGTTTGTGTCGGCCACTGGGTCGCTTAGCTTAACCATCCAGCGACCTTGGTGCACCTCTTTTTTTCTTTGCATCATGTGCTGTTTGGGGTCTATTTTTTAAATATGCCATCCTGTCTGACACTGCAGTGCCACTCCTAGATGGGCCAGGTGTTTGTGTCGGCCACTTGGGTCGCTTAACTTAGTCACACAGCTACCTCATTGCACCTCTTTTTTTCTTTGCATCATGTGCTGTTTGGGGACTATTTTTTAAATCTGCCATCCTGTCTGACACTGCAGTGCCACTCCTAGATGGGCCAGGTGTTTGTGTCGGCCACTTGGGTCGCTTAGCTTAGTCACAACAGCTACCTCATTGCACCTCTTTTTTTCTTTGCATCATGTGCTGTTTGGGGACTATTTTTTAAATCTGCCATCCTGTCTGACACTACAGTGCCACTCCTAGATGGGCCAGGTGTTTGTGTCGGCCACTTGGGTCGCTTAGCTTAGTCATCCAGCGACCTTGGTGCAAATTTTAGGACTAAAAAAAATATTGTGAGGTGTGAGGTGTTCAGAATACACTGGAAATGAGTGGAAATTATGGTTATTGAGGCTAATAATACTATGGGATCAAAATGACCCCCAAATTCTATGATTTAAGCTGTTTTTGAAGGTTTTTTGTAAAAAAACACCCGAATCCAAAACACACCCGAATCCGACACAAAAATTTCAGGGAGGTTTTGCCAAAACGCGTCCGAATCCAAAACATGGCCGTGGAACCGAATGCAAAACCAAAACACAAAACCCGAAAAACGTCCGGTGCACATCACTAATATTTATGGGTTAAGATAGTGTATTGTGCCCCAACAAAATAGATGTGTTGATGTGTGTAATGGCTCGGTTTTTGGTTGGAATATTTTGCTGAGGCAAGCCTTTATATGGTGGCACATGTTCATTTTTGGTGAAAAACCATAGTGAACAATTTCCCAAAACATGAAGTCAGTGTCTTACAGTTAAGGACAATAGAGATTAATTTCTGGGATTAAAAACAGAAGCGTCATTAAGCAGCAAATTGTGAAGTTTCGGTTTTGATGACAGGCTAAGTGTTTTGTGTTACCTAAGCATTTTTTGTAATGAATATACGTACAGAAAATAAGAATTTACTTACCGATAATTCTATTTCTCGTAGTCCGTAGTGGATGCTGGGGACTCCGTAAGGACCATGGGGAATAGCGGCTCCGCAGGAGTCTGGGCACAAAAGTAAAGCTTTAGGACTACCTGGTGTGCACTGGCTCCTCCCCCTATGACCCTCCTCCAAGCCTCAGTTAGGATACTGTGCCCGGACGAGCGTACACAATAAGGAAGGATTTTGAATCCCGGGTAAGACTCATACCAGCCACACCAATCACACCGTATAACTTGTGATCTAAACCCAGTTAACAGCATGATAACAGAGGAGCCTCTAGAAAAGATGGCTCACTACAGCAATAACCCGATTTTTGGTAACAATAACTATGTACCAGTATTGCAGACAATCCGCACTTGGGATGGGCGCCCAGCATCCACTACGGACTACGAGAAATAGAATTATCGGTAAGTAAATTCTTATTTTCTCTGACGTCCTAGTGGATGCTGGGGACTCCGTAAGGACCATGGGGATTATACCAAAGCTCCCAAACGGGCGGGAGAGTGCGGATGACTCTGCAGCACCAAATGAGAGAACTCCAGGTAGTCCTCAGGCAGGGTATCAAATTTGTAGAATTTTACAAACGTATTTGCTCCTGACCAAGTAGCTGCTCGGCAAAGTTGTAAAGCCGAGACCCCTCGGGCAGCCGCCCAAGATGAGCCCACCTCCCTTGTGGAGTGGGCATTTACAGATTTTTGGCTGTGGCAGGCCTGCCACAGAATGTGCAAGCTGAATTGTACTACAAATCCAACGAGCAATAGTCTGCTTAGAAGCAGGAGCACCCAGCTTGTTGGGTGCATACAGGATAAACAGCGAGTCAGATTTTCTGACTCCAGCCGTCCTGGAAACATATATTTTCAGGGCCCTGACAACGTCTAGCAACTTGGAGTCCCTAGTAGCCGCAGGCACCACCATAGGTTGGTTCAGGTGAAACGCTGAAACCACCTTAGGGAGAAACTGAGGACGAGTCCTCAATTCCGCCCTGTCCGAATGGAAAATCAGATAAGGGCTTTTACAGGATAAAGCCGCCAATTCTGACACGCGCCTGGCCCAGGCCAGGGCCAACAGCATGACCACCTTCCATGTGAGATATTTTAACTCCACAGATTTAAGTGGTTCAACCCAATGTGACTTTTGGAACCCAAAAACTACATTGAGATCCCAAGGTGCCACTGGAGGCACAAAAGGAGGCTGTATATACAGTACCCCTTTTACAAACGTCTGAACTTCAGGGACTGAAGCTAGTTCTTTTTGGAAGAAAATTGACAGGGCCGAAATTTGAACCTTAATGGACCCCAATTTCAGGCCCATAGACACTCCTGTTTGCAGGAAATGTAGGAATCGACCCAGTTGAAATTCCTCCGTCGGGCCTTACTGGCCTCGCACCACACAACATATTTTCGCCAAATGCGGTGATAATGTTTTGCGGTTACATCCTTCCTGGCTTTGATCAGGATAGGGATGACTTCATCCGGAATGCCTTTTTTCTTCAGGATCCGGCGTTCAACCGCCATGCCATCAAACGCAGCCGCGGTAAGTCTTGGAACAGACAGGGTCCTTGCTGGAGCAGGTCCCTTCTTAGAGGTAGAGGCCACGGATCGTCCGTGAGCATCTCTTGAAGTTCCGGTTACCAAGTCCTTCTTGGCCAATCCGGAGCCACGAATATAGTGCTTACTCCTCTCCATCTTATAATTCTCAGTACCTTGTGTATGAGAGGCAGAGGATGGAACACATACACTGACCGGTACACCCACGGTGTTACCAGAGCGTCTGCTGAGGAAGTCTGCTTCCCAGTTGTCCATTCCCGGAATGAACACTGCTGACAGTGCTATCACATGATTTTCCGCCCAGCGAAGAATCCTTGCAGCTTCTGCCATTGCCCTCCTGCTTCTTGTGCCACCCTGTCTGTTTACGTGGGTGACTGCCGTGATGTTGTCCGACTGGATCAACACCGGCTGACCTTGAAGCAGAGGTCTTGCTAAGCTTAGAGCATTGTAAATGGCCCTTAGCTTCAGGATATTTATGTGAAGTGATGTCTCCAGGCTTGACCATAAGCCCTGGAAATTCCTTCCCTGTGTGACTGCTCCCCAGCCTCGCAGGCTGGCATCCGTGGTCACCAGGACCCAGTCCTGAATGCCGAATCTGCGGCCCTCTAGAAGATGAGCACTCTGCAACCACCACAGGAGGAACACCCTTGTCCTTGGTGACAGGGTTATCCGCTGATGCATCTGAAGATGCGACCCGGACCATTTGTCCAGCAGGTCCCACTGGAAAGTTCTTGCGTGGAATCTGCCGAATGGGATTGCTTCGTAGGAAGCCACCATTTTTCCCAGAACCCTTGTGCATTGATGCACTGAGACTTGGCTCGGTTTTAGAAGGTTCCTGACTAGCTCGGATAACTCCCTGGCTTTCTCCTCCGGGAGAAACACCTTTTTCTGGACTGTGTCCAGGATCATCCCTAGGAACAGAAGACGAGTCGTCGGAACCAGCTGCGATTTTGGAATATTGAGAATCCAACCGTGCTGCCGCAACACTACCTGAGATAGTGCTACACCGACCTCCAACTGTTCTCTGGATCTTACCCTTATCAGGAGATCGTCCAAGTAAGGGATAACTAAAACTCCCTTCCTTCGAAGGAGTATCATCATTTCGGCCGTTACCTTGGTAAAGACCCGGGGTGCCGTGGACCATCCAAACGGCAGCGTCTGAAACTGATAGTGACAGTTCTGTACCACAAACCTGAGGTACCCTTGGCGAGAAGGGTAAATTGGGACATGAAGGTAAGCATCCTTGATGTCCCAAGACATCATGTAGTCCCCTTCTTCCAGGTTCGCAATCACTGCTCTGAGTGACTCCATCTTGAATTTGAACCTCCGTATGTAAGTGTTCAAAGATTTTAGATTTAGAATCGGTCTCACCGAGCCGTCCGGCTTCGGTACCACAACAGTGTGGAATAATACCCCGTTCCCTGTTGCAGGAGGGGTACCTTGATTATCACCTGCTGGGAATACAGCTTGTGAATGGCTTCCAAAACTGCCTCCCTGTCAGAGGGAGACGTCGGTAAAGCCGACTTTAGGAAAACGGCGAGGGGGAGACGTCTCGAATTCCAATTTGTACCCCTGAGATATCACCTGAAGGATCCAGGGGTCTACTTGCGAGTGAGCCCACTGCGCGCTGAAATTCATTGAGACGGGCCCCCACCGTGCCTGAGTCTGCTTGTAAAGCCCCAGCGTCATGCTGAGGGCTTGGCAGAGGCGGGAGAGGGCTTCTGTTCCTGGGAACTGGCTGATTTCTGCAGCCTTTTTCCTCTCCCTCTGTCACGGGGCAGAAATGAGGAACCTTTTGCCCGCTTGCCCTTCTGGGAACGAAAGGACTGCGCCTGATAATACGGCGTCTTCTTATGTTGAGAGGCGACCTGGGGTACAAACGTGGATTTCCCAGCTGTTGCCGTGGCCACCAGGTCTGAAAGACCGACCCCAAATAACCCCTCCCCTTTATAAGGCAATACTTCCAAATGCCGTTTGGAATCCGCATCACCTGACCACTGTCGTGTCCATAACCCTCTTCTGGCAGAAATGGACAACGCACTTACACTTGATGCCAGTCGGCAAATATTCCGCTGTGCATCACGCATATATAGAAATGCATCTTTAGGCAATAATATACTGTCCCTATCTAGGGTATCAATATTTTCAGTCAGGGAATCCGACCACGCCAACCCAGCACTGCACATCCAGGCTGAGGCGATTGCTGGTCGCAGTATAACACCAGTATGTGTGTAAATACCTTTTAGGATACCCTCCTGCTTTCTATCAGCAGGATCCTTAAGGGCGGCCATCTCAGGAGAGGGTAGAGCCCTTGTTCTTACAAGCGTGTGAGCGCTTTACCCACCCTAGGGGGTGTTTCCCAACGCACCCTAACCTCTGGCGGGAAAGGATATAATGCCAATAACATTTTAGAAATTATCAGTTGTTATTGGGGGAAACCCACGCATCATCACACACCTCATTTAATTTCTCAGATTCAGGAAAACTACAGGTAGTTTTTCCTCACCGAACATAATACCCCTTTTTGGTGGTACTCGTATTATCAGAAATGTGTAAAACATTTTTCATTGCCTCAATCATGTAACGTGTGGCCCTACTGGAAGTCACATTTGTCTCTTCACCGTCGACACTGGAGTCAGTATCCGTGTCGGCGTCTGTATCTGCCATCTGAGGTAACGGGCGCTTTAGAGCCCCTGACAGCCTATGAGACGTCTGGACAGGCACAAGCTGAGTAACCGGCTGTCTCATGTCAACCACTGTCTTTTATACAGAGCTGACACTGTCATGTAATTCCTTCCAACAGTTCATCCACTCAGGTGTCGACCCCCTAGGGGGTGACATCACTATTACAGGCAATTTGCTCCGTCTCCACATCATTTTCCTCCTCATACATGTCGACACAAACGTACCGACACACAGCACACACACAGGGAATGCTCTGATAGAGGACAGGACCCCACTAGCCCTTTGGGGAGACAGAGGGAGAGTTTGCCAGCACACACCAGAGCGCTATATATATACAGGGATAACCTTATATAAGTGTTTTTCCCCTTATAGCTGCTGTATTTTTAATACTGCGCCTAATTAGTGCCCCCTCTCTTTTTTAACCCTTTCTGTAGTGTAGTGACTGCAGGGGAGAGCCAGGGAGCTTCCCTCCAACGGAGCTGTGAGGGAAAATGGCGCCAGTGTGCTGAGGAGATAGGCTCCGCCCCCTTCTCGGCGGCCTTATCTCCCATTTTTCTGTGTATTCTGGCAGGGGTTAAAATTCATCCATATAGCCCTGGGGGCTATATGTGATGTATTTTCGCCAGCCAAGGTGTTTATATTGCTGCTCAGGGCGCCCCCCCCTAGCGCCCTGCACCCTCAGTGACCTCAGTGTGAAGTGTGCTGAGGAGCAATGGCGCACAGCTGCAGTGCTGTGCGCTACCTTGGTGAAGACAGGATGTCTTCTGCCGCCGATTTTCCGGACCTCTTCTTGCTTCTGGCTCTGTAAGGGGGCCGGCGGCGCGGCTCTGGGACCGGACTCCATGGCTGGGCCTGTGTTCGATCCCTCTGGAGCTAATGGTGTCCAGTAGCCTAAGAAGCCCAATCCACTCTGCACACAGGTGAGTTCGCTTCTTCTCCCCTTAGTCCCTCGATGCAGTGAGCCTGTTGCCAGCAGGTCTCACTGAAAATAAAAAACCTAAAACTAAACTTTTCACTAAGCAGCTCAGGAGAGCCACCTAGTGTGCACCCTTCTCGTTCGGGCACAAAAATCTAACTGAGGCTTGGAGGAGGGTCATAGGGGGAGGAGCCAGTGCACACCAGGTAGTCCTAAAGCTTTACTTTTGTGCCCAGACTCCTGCGGAGCCGCTATTCCCCATGGTCCTTACGGAGTCCCCAGCATCCACTAGGACGTCAGAGAAAGAGGATTACAAGTGCATGAACGAAGTGAGAGCTTACATAGTTTGTAGTTGTGTTTAAAAGTCTGCCGTGTGATCTTGCATATATGTGTGGGTTAGTGGCTTGTAAAATGGACGATATGGCAAACATCATCTTTGGAGTAATGTGTAGGCACATTTGTTTTTAGTGCTATATTTGTTTTGCTTTTTTAATCCTTTCCTTTTGCAGTGTCTGAACATTCACAGAGACCTTCTGGCCATGCCTCCACTCTAGCTGAAGCCGAGAATGATGCTGATGCTGGTAAGTCCATTATCCTTGGGTGTGTTTGAGCCTCAATGTTCATTCAAAAATAACTGAACCACTTTTCCCCAAAGGTCCATCAACACACGAATTACCCCCGCGGAGGCGCAGCCTGGGTGTGTCATCCAGACCACCACTACAATCATCACCACAACGCCGCGTCTCCCTGGTCTCACCAGTGCCCCCACAGCAACTGCTGGACAGTCCACCACCAATGTCGCCGCATTCCCCAAAGCTGACTGGTGAGTTTTGGAGCACAATCACACAACACACATATTTTTTACACACACCCTTTACACTACTGTAAACAGTGCTAAACATGCAGGACTAGTGATGGCCTACTTAAGATGCCATGTTGCCCTTTACAATCAATCACAGTATACTTGACAATTATGTTGCACCTTCTAGAATGTGACACATGAAATGTGAAAGAATGAGATGTCCAAGATCCCACATTTAGCCAAAACGCAAGCTTAAGTCAAATACTGTAAAGCATTTAAAAGCATTTATGAGGTAAATTAGTGAACAACTGAAGTGGTTTTAATTTACATGCAAAATAAATGTACACTATTGGCACAAAACACTTAGGACAACAAATGTGAGGTGCATATGTGTACAAACTAATAGACAATATATGTGTCCAATATAGGCTTAGCAACACACACTTACTCCACCAAAAGAAAAAAACAAAAAAAAACAAATGTTTTTATTTTCTCAGCGGACAACAGTCTTCAGGAAAGCCAGACAGGGCAACAGCGCCCCACACAAATTGAGGCAACATATACACTCAATTTAATTGCTATTCCACCACCAGACCCAACAAACACACCGTTTTGCAACTCCGCCCACTCAGCAGACACCTGAGCAGGACGGAAGCCCTCCCACACCGCCAGCACAGTCACAAGACCAGGCATTTTGGGCCAGCTGGACCACCTAGCAAAATAATAATTTAGAGTGTTTGCGTAAGCAAACACACTATATTGCAAGTCTTTCCCATCAAGTTCCACGCATCACCAGAAGCAACAGCCGACAAACTAATGAGCTCACAAGAAAGGCAAACACATTAGAACTAACGAGGGCAGACAATAACCGCATGATCAATACCTTTCAAAGAGTCATGGATGACAACCAAAGGCTACATCAAACTTACTTGCATATATTGACTGCTAACCAAAACACACAAGACACCACGGTCCGAATTATGGAGAGCCACACGTCTGCAACCAGAGACTTAAATGTGACTCTGACAACACTGACCCAGCATCTCACTCACCAAAGGGAGCACACAAGTTCCAGTTCCTCAACCACAACCCCCTTGGTGACACCTGTTACGTCCCCTCCCAGATGTTCAGCCAGAAGTCGTCAAGACACCAACGCCGTCCAACGGAAAAGGCCCATCCACCTCAAGAGGCCGACCTGCAAAATAAATTAACACAATCATGTGTGACAAGTTAACATTTGAACTGTGATGTTAGCTTCATTTTTGAGTTTGGGCTCACAAGTGTGAGAAGTGCTTTTTCTTTGTTTACTAAGTTTACTAATAAACTAATGTACTAGTAAAGACAAGGTACAGCATGATACAGTTGTTTTGGTATTGTTTACATAACTATTTAAATAGAGTTGGTTATTAAAATGACATGCATGCTCACAAGCAACATACATATCTTACTCATGCAGTACAGGTTAAGTATTTATATTTTTAACAACCAAACTTACATTACATCATTCTATTAGGTAACGTTACCTTAGGATTATGTTTATGCATGAGGTTACATTCATAAACTCTAAAAACAACACTAAATAAATGCTGGGCAAATAGAATGTTTACTATAACCGGAAAAGATTAAAAAAAAAATATATATAACAATACATACAGCAAAACAAAGTGTACTGTGGAGCAAAACAAAACAGGTATCCTACAAAACACACACAATACACAACCAACCATAAAGGAACCTTAATACACTTACCTTAGTAACTGACAAGTAGTGGGAGATGTCAAACACGCCAGCCAAAAGCAGTTCTATTTGAACTTAGAACTTTTGTACGAATCGAGATATTCGGCAGAGTTTAAGGTGTACCGTGTTGTATTAAAAAACAACCGTATTTGACTGATGGTGTATTCATTCGTATTTGTGTTCACAGCTGGGTAAAAAAATATGAATGCAACAAACACAGCCGAATTTATGGGTTAGTAAATTCCCGAGATGCCACTTAGACTAAAAAACGGAGGCCCTCATTCCGAGTCGTTCGCTCTGTATTTTTCATCGCATCGCAATGAAAATCCGCTTAGTACGCATGCGCAATATTCGCACTGCGACTGCGCCAAGTAATTTAACAATGAAGATAGTATTTTTACTCACGGCTTTTTCATCGCTCCGGCGATCGTAATGTGATTGACAGGAAATGGGTGTTACTGGGCGGAAACACGGCGTTTTATGGGCGTGTGGATGAAAACGCTACCGTTTCCGGAAAAAACGCAGGAGTGGCTGGAGAAACGGGGGAGTGTCTGAGCGAACGCTGGGTGTGTTTGTGACGTCAAACCAGGAACGACAAGCACTGAACTGATCGCACAGGCAGAGTAAGGTTGAAGTTACTCAGAAACTGCAAAGTAGTTTGTATTCGCAATATTGCGATTACATCGGTCGCAATTTTAAGAAGCTAAGATACACTCCCAGTAGGCGTAGGCTTAGCGTGTGTAACTCTGCTAAATTCGCCTTGCGACCGATCAACTCGGAATGAGGGCCGGAACACGAATGGATTCGAATTAATTCGAGACCTTAGTAAATATACCCCAAGGTGCTAATGTTGTTGAATGTAAGATAAACCAATTTGCAGATGATGTTTTGATGTCCGTAACCAATTTTGTCATCTCAATCTCTAAACATCATTAGAAAATACATATATTCTACATTGTCTCTGTAGTTTAAACTACAGTATTGCTTTAGAAGTGAATTTATGTACATTTATGAATTTGTCAGTTTACATGGCAACCAAAATGTATGTTTTTAGTAGAGATGTGCACTTGAAATTTTTCGGGTTTTGTGTTTTGGTTTTGGGTTCGGTTCCGCGGCCGTGTTTTGGGTTCGACCGCGTTTTGGCAAAACCTCACCGAATTTTTTTTGTCGGATTCGGGTGTGTTTTGGATTCGGGTGTTTTTTTCAAAAAACACTAAAAAACAGCTTAAATCATAGAATTTGGGGGTCATTTTGATCCCAAAGTATTATTAACCTCAAAAACCATAATTTTCACTCATTTTCAGTCTATTCTGAATACCTCACACCTCACAATATAATTTTTAGTCCTAAAATTTGCACCGAGGTCGCTGGATGACTAAGCTAAGCGACACTAGTGGCCGACACAAACACCTGGCCCATCTAGGAGTGGCACTGCAGTGTCACGCAGGATGGCCCTTCCAAAAAACCCTCCCCAAACAGCACATGACGCAAAGAAAAAAAGAGGCGCAATGAGGTAGCTGTGTGAGTAAGATAAGCGACCCTAGTGGCCGACACAAACACCTGGCCCATCTAGGAGTGGCACTGCAGTGTCACGCAGGATGGCCCTTCCAAAAAACCCTCCCCAAACAGCACATGACGCAAAGAAAAAAAGAGGCGCAATGAGGTAGCTGTGTGAGTAAGATAAGCGACCCTAGTGGCCGACACAAACACCTGGCCCATCTAGGAGTGGCACTGCAGTGTCACGCAGGATGTCCCTTCCAAAAAACCCTCCCCAAACAGCACATGACGCAAAGAAAAAAAGAGGCGCAATGAGGTAGCTGTGTGAGTAAGATAAGCGACCCTAGTGGCCGACACAAACACCGGGCCCATCTAGGAGTGGCACTGCAGTGTCACGCAGGATGTCCCTTCCAAAAAACCCTCCCCAAACAGCACATGACGCAAAGAAAAAAAGAGGCGCAATGAGGTAGCTGTGTGAGTAAGATAAGCGACCCTAGTGGCCGACACAAACACTGGGCCCATCTAGGAGTCGCACTGCAGTGTCACGCAGGATGGCCCTTCCAAAAAACCCTCCCCAAACAGCACATGACGCAAAGAAAAAAAGAGGCGCAATGAGGTAGCTGTGTGAGTAAGATAAGTGACCCTAGTGGCCGACACAAACACCGGGCCCATCTAGGAGTGGCACTGCAGTGTCACGCAGGATGGCCCTTCCAAAAAATACTCCCCAAACAGCACATGACGCAAAGAAAAATTTAAGAAAAAAGAGGTGCAAGATGGAATTGTCCTTGGGCCCTCCCACCCACCCTTATGTTGTATAAACAGGACATGCACACTTTAACCAACCCATCATTTCAGTGACAGGGTCTGCCACACGACTGTGACTGAAATGACGGGTTGGTTTGGACCCCCACCAAAAAAGAAGCAATTAATCTCTCCTTGCACAAACTGGCTCTACAGAGGCAAGATGTCCACCTCATCATCATCCTCCGATATATCACCGTGTACATCCCCCTCCTCACAGATTATCAATTCATCCCCACTGGAATCCACCATCTCAGCTCCCTGTGTACTTTGTGGAGGCAATTGCTGCTGGTCAATGTCTCCACGGAGGAATTGATTATAATTCATTTTAATGAACATCATCTTCTCCACATTTTCTGGATGTAACCTCGTACGCCGATTGCTGACAAGGTGAGCGGCGGCACTAAACACTCTTTCGGAGTACACACTTGTGGGAGGGCAACTTAGGTAGAATAAAGCCAGTTTGTGCAAGGGCCTCCAAATTGCCTCTTTTTCCTGCCAGTATAAGTACGGACTGTGTGACGTGCCTACTTGGATGCGGTCACTCATATAATCCTCCACCATTCTTTCAATGGTGAGAGAATCATATGCAGTGACAGTAGACGACATGTCCGTAATCGTTGTCAGGTCCTTCAGTCCGGACCAGATGTCAGCATCAGCAGTCGCTCCAGACTGCCTTGCATCACCGCCAACGGGTGGGCTCGGAATTCTGAGCCTTTTCCTCGCACCCCCAGTTGCGGGAGAATGTGAAGGAGGAGATGTTGACAGGTCGCGTTCCGCTTGACTTGACAATTTTCTCACCAGCAGGTCTTTGAACCCCAGCAGACTTGTGTCTGCCGGAAAGAGAGATCCAAGGTAGGCTTTAAATCTAGGATCGAGCATTGTGGCCAAAATGTAGTGCTCTGATTTCAACAGATTGACCACCCGTGAATCCTTGTTAAGCGAATTAAGGGCTCCATCCACAAGTCCCACATGCCTAGCGGAATCGCTCCGTGTTAGCTCCTCCTTCAATGTCTCCAGCTTCTTCTGCAAAAGCCTGATGAGGGGAATGACCTGACTCAGGCTGGCAGTGTCTGAACTGACTTCACGTGTGGCAAGTTCAAAGGGCATCAGAACCTTGCACAATGTTGAAATCATTCTCCACTGCGCTTGAGACAGGTGCATTCCACCTCCTATATCGTGCTGAATTGTATAGGCTTGAATGGCCTTTTGCTGCTCCTCCAACCTCTGAAGCATATAGAGGGTTGAATTCCACCTCGTTACCACTTCTTGCTTCAGATGATGGCAGGGCAGGTTCAGTTGTTTTTGGTGGTGCTCCAGTCTTCTGTACGTGGTGCCTGTACGCCGAAAGTGTCCCGCAATTCTTCTGGCCACCGACAGCATCTCTTGCACACCCCTGTCGTTTTTAAAAAAATTCTGCACCACCAAATTCAAGGTATGTGCAAAACATGGGACGTGCTGGAATTTGCCCAGATTTAATGCACACACAATATTGCTGGCGTTGTCCGATGCCACAAATCCACAGGAGAGTCCAATTGGGGTAAGCCATTCCGCGATGATCTTCCTCAGTTGCCGTAAGAGGTTTTCAGCTGTGTGCGTATTCTGGAAAGCGGTGATACAAAGCGTAGCCTGCCTAGGAAAGAGTTGGCGTTTGCGAGATGCTGCTACTGGTGCCGCCGCTGCTGTTCTTGCGGCGGGAGTCCATACATCTACCCAGTGGGCTGTCACAGTCATATAGTCCTGACCCTGCCCTGCTCCACTTGTCCACATGTCCGTGGTTAAGTGGACATTGGGTACAACTGCATTTTTTAGGACACTGGTGAGTCTTTTTCTGACGTCCGTGTACATTCTCGGTATCGCCTGCCTAGAGAAGTGGAACCTAGATGGTATTTGGTAACGGGGGCACACTACCTCAAGAAATTGTCTAGTTCCTTGTGAACTAACGGCGGATACCGGACGCACGTCTAACACCAACATAGTGTCAGGAATCGTCTCACCAGACTGGCATCCGTCCGCCGCTGCGGACTCCGTCCTGGCTCCCTGCGGTCACCTGTCACCTATGCCCCTGCCATGGGACATCATCTGGATCCTGGGGGTACTCCTGAACCAGCAGGCGTGTGCGCGCCGCGTCCTCGCTAGGCCGCGGCGTGGGCGCCGCCATGACAGTCTCCAAACAAGCTAGTATGCTGCGGCCAATCCGGTGCGTGGCCGCACCCACTTTTCCTTCTTCCATCCAATCCCTGCACACCATGGGGTATATAGGAGGCTACAGTTTCACCTCACAGGCATCCTGGACTTTGTGTCATTCTGACAACCTGCATGAAAGGATCAGCTCCTGTCTCTCCTGAGTTCCTGCTAGAACTTATACTCCTGGTGATTCTGCTTACTCCCGTGGAACTTCAAGGCTCAGCAATACCAGCAACCTGCATTGGGCTTCACACTAATCACCACCTTGTGTGCTTCAGCCTGCGGTTGAAGACTAAACTCCAGGTGTGTCCATTCCTCCACCTGTGACACAGCTTGCTGCTGCCAGTGCCTGATCACCTGCACTGTGAGTTGGTCTCCTGCTAATGCTCAGGTTTGCAATACTTCATCTGCCTTAGTTCTCTGTTTTAAACCCTGCTCTGGTTCCCACACCGGAATCATTCCATTGACTTTCATTCCGTTGTTTATATTCTGGATATGATTTCTCAATTCATCCATCACCCATTGCCATAGACTTTTGTTATCATTTCAAGTATTGACTTTTCATCTGTTATTATTTCTGCTGCATTTCTGTTATACTTTCTGCTGAATAAATACCATTGCGCTCATGCGCAAGAACGTGTTACAACCTCCTCGTCTCTTTCCTCCTACCTCCACTGACCCACTAGCGCCCCCTCCGGGGACACAGACCAAACACAATCTGACAGTAAGTCCAGGATCTATGGACTCGGATGGTGGACGGAGTGTGGGGTCAGAGGCCTTGCAAAATCTGGTCTCCCGTCTGGATGGTCAAGAGGTTGCGCAGCAGCAGATGTTTCACTTTCTACAAGGGATGTCCTCCCGATTGGATACACTGCAGCAGTCCCTGCCAAGTGTACTCTCACCTACTGTTACCCCAGCACCTGCCAGTGCTGTAAGTTCTTCTGTGTCGGCTGCATCAGCTCCAGTGTCACGTCTGCACCTGCCCGTGCCGAGCAAATATGATGGCAGTCCTAAATCATGTCGCGGGTTCCTAAACCAGTGCGAAATACAGTTTGAGTTATTGCCACATAACTTTCCTACACCAAGGTCCAAGGTTGCCTACATCATTTCCTTACTCTCTGGGTCTGCTCTGAATTGGGTGTCCCCCCTGTGGGAACGTGCTGATCCCCTGATCAGTAACTACTCTGACTTCGTGTCAACCTTTAGACGGATCTTTGACGAGCCCGGTCGTGCAACATCAGCTTCGGCAGACCTGATCCAGATTCGTCAAGGTAACCGAAGCATGGGACAATATGTCATCCAGTTCCAGACGTTGGCTGCAGAGGTCCAATGGAACAACCAAGCTCTGGTAGCAACCTTCTGGCACGGACTTTCGGATCGGATCAAGGATGAACTGGCAACCCGTGACATTCCTGCTCAACTGTCTGACTTGATCTCCCTGTGTATAAAGCTGGACTCTCGCATCCGCGAACGCAATAATGAACGCGCTCGGAGTGAGTCTCGCAGAGTAAGGTTCATACCTCCTGTACAGTTTCAGCCTTCTTCTTCTTCTGACGAGCCTATGCAGGTAAATAGGTCCCGCCTAACTCCTGAGGAACGGGCAAGAAGAATACGAGAGAGGCTCTGCCTATACTGTGCTGCTGCGGGTCATCAAATTAACTCCTGCACAATGCGTTCGGGAAACGCCAGGTCCTGACTTGTATGGAAGGAGTCAAGTTGGGATCATTCTGTCAAGCTCCTTCTCAACAGGATCTCATTCTTCCAGTGACGCTAGAAACTTCTGCTGGGCTCCAGTCTGCGTCAGCATTAGTGGACTGCGGTGCTGCAGGAAATTTTATCACCCAAGCTGCGGTAAACAAATTCTGCCTGTCTACCTGTGAACTGTCTTGTCCTGTTTACATTACTGCTGTGGATGGTAGTAGAATCACCAAAGGGAACATTTCACATCAAACTACCCCAGTGGTTCTGGGAGTTGGATTTCTCCATTCAGAAATTATCAAGTTCCTGGTCATTCCTCAAGCCACCCAGGAGATTGTCTTGGGCATGCCTTGGCTCCAGCTACATAACCCACAGTTCGACTGGACAACGTTGCAGCTTACCTCATGGGGTTCACACTGTCATCATTCCTGCTTAGCCCAAGTGTGTCCTCTTAAGTCCACCGAAGTGAAGTCACAGCCAAGTCTCCCAGCAGTCTATCAAGACTTCGCAGACGTCTTCTGCGAAAAGGCTGCTGATATCCTGCCGCCCCATAGGGAATGGGATTGTCCCATTGATCTCCTTCCTGGCAAGAAGCCACCCAGGGGGCGCACCTATCCTTTGTCTGTTCCTGAAACAGAGGCGATGAGCAACTACATTAAAGAGAATCTTCAGAAAGGATTCATCCGTCCGTCATCGTCACCCGCTGGCGCAGGTTTCTTCTTTGTCAAAAAGAAGGATGGAGGACTGCGTCCATGCATTGACTATCGGGGTCTCAACGACATTACTGTCAAGAATAGTTATCCTTTACCACTCATTACCGAACTGTTTGATAGAGTTAAGGGGGCTCGCATCTTCACCAAATTAGATCTCCGCGGTGCCTATAACCTCATCAGAATCCGGAGTGGTGACGAGTGGAAGACAGCCTTCAACACTCGAGATGGCCATTATGAATACCTGGTAATGCCATTTGGGTTGAGTAATGCTCCAGCGGTATTCCAACACTTCGTGAACGAGATTTTTCGTGATGTCCTGTATAAGTACCTTGTTGTTTACTTAGATGATATTCTTATCTTTTCTCAAGACCTTCCATCTCATCGCCTACAAGTCTGTGAAGTTCTCCGACGTCTTCGTGAGAACCGTCTCTACGGGAAGTTATCCAAATGCACCTTCGAAGTTCCCTCTATACCCTTCCTGGGGTATATAATTTCCGGATCGGATCTTCAGATGGACCCGGCAAAATTGGAAGCCATTGCCAATTGGTCCATTCCAAACTCCCTCAAGTCTATCCAGCGATTCCTGGGTTTTGCCAACTATTATAGAAAATTTATTCGAGGATTCTCCACTCTCATCGCTCCTATTACCAACCTGACTCGGAAAGGGGCAGATCATTCCAACTGGTCAGAAGAAGCCTTGGCAGCCTTCCGGAAGATCAAGCTAGCCTTTATGTCTGCTCCAGTGCTGTCACAGCCAGATGTCAACAGGCCGTTCGAGTTGGAGGTAGATGCCTCTAATGTTGGGGTTGGAGCTGTTCTCTCCCAGAAGGGATCTGATGGGAAAGTCCACCCTTGTGGATTCTACTCTCGCAAGTTTCTACCTGCAGAAGCTAACTACTCCGTGGGAGATCAAGAGTTATTGGCAATCAAATTGGCTCTCGAGGAATGGAGATATCTCCTAGAAGGGGCCAAACATCCGTTTAACATCTTCACGGATCATAAGAACCTGCTATACCTAAAAGCAGCTCAGTGCCTTAACCCCCGCCAGTCTAGGTGGGCTATGTTTTTCTCACGTTTTAATTTCAGGCTTCATTTCCGCCCAGGTTCACAGAATGTGAAAGCCGACGCATTATCCCGGTCCATGGAATCAGAAGAGGGAACATCTGACTCTGTGCCACATTCCATCCTGAGTCCCGTGGTTTTCGCTACCTCTCAAGTCTCTCCAGCTCCACCTCCGGGTAAGACTTTTGTTTCCCCAGAACTCCGTCCCAAGTTGCTAGCTTGGGCCCACCAATCCAAGTTTACTGGTCATCCTGGTGTCCTGAAGACATTCAAGTTCCTTTCTGCCTCATATTGGTGGCCAAAGATGAAAGTGGACATCCAGGATTTCGTGGCATCCTGTCCAAAATGTGTGCAGCACAAGACTCCTCGTCAGTCTCCAGCAGGTCAGTTGCAACCCTTATCAGTCCCTACTCGTCCTTGGTCTCATCTATCAATGGACTTTATTACTGATCTTCCACCTTCTCAGGGACATAACACTATTTGGGTTGTAGTGGATAGATTTTCCAAGATGGCTCATTTCGTTCCTCTCCAAGGTCTCCCTTCTGCCCCGAAACTAGCCCAGATCTTCCTACAGGAGATCTTCCGTTTACACGGGTTACCCTCCGAAATAATATCTGATCGGGGGGTACAGTTTGTTGCTAGGTTTTGGAGGGCCCTCTGTTCTGCCATGCAGATAAAATTGAAATTCTCGTCTTCATACCACCCTCAGACGAATGGGCAGACAGAGAGAGTCAATCAGGAACTAGAGACTTTCCTACGGCTATATGTGACATCCTCCCAGGATGATTGGTTTAATCTGCTCCCATGGGCCGAGTTTGCCCATAACTTTCGTTACCACACTGCTACAGACACGACACCCTTCTTTGCAGTCTATGGGCAACATCCCCGAGTACCTGAGTTTCAAGAACTTCCTCACATAGATGTTCCTGCTGCCACTACCGCTCTGACCCAGTTTTCCTCCATTTGGAAAAGAATCCACATTTCTCTCAAGAAAGCCTCCAGTCGTTACAAGGTCTATGCCGACCGTAAGAGACGTGCGGTTCCCCATTTGAAACCGGGGGACAGGGTTTGGTTATCAACCCGCAACCTTCGTCTCAGGGTTCCATCCATGAAGTTCGCACCACGCTTCATTGGTCCTTACCCTATTGAGAGTGTCATCAACCCAGTGGCTTACAAGTTAAAGTTACCACCTACACTTCGTATTCCTAATGCCTTTCACATCTCTCTCCTCAGACCTCTAGTCCTAAACCGCTTCCAGAATACTCTTCCAGCAGGTCCCAAGGTTCGAACTCAGCGGGGCGTGGAATTTGAGATCAGCAAGATTCTGGACTCTCGTTGCCGGTATGGACGTCTTCAGTACCTGGTCGATTGGTTCGGTTATGGCCCAGAGGAGAGAAGCTGGGTGAATTCATCTGATGTCCATGCTCCTAGGTTGGTCCGTGTTTTCCACAGCACTCATCCCTCCAAACCACGTGGGTGTTCGGTGTCCACCCCTAAAGGAGGGGGTACTGTCAGGAATCGTCTCACCAGACTGGCATCCGTCCGCCGCTGCGGACTCCGTCCTGGCTCCCTGCGGTCACCTGTCACCTATGCCCCTGCCATGGGACATCATCTGGATCCTGGGGGTACTCCTGAACCAGCAGGCGTGTGCGCGCCGCGTCCTCGCTAGGCCGCGGCGTGGGCGCCGCCATGACAGTCTCCAAACAAGCTAGTATGCTGCGGCCAATCCGGTGCGTGGCCGCACCCACTTTTCCTTCTTCCATCCAATCCCTGCACACCATGGGGTATATAGGAGGCTACAGTTTCACCTCACAGGCATCCTGGACTTTGTGTCATTCTGACAACCTGCATGAAAGGATCAGCTCCTGTCTCTCCTGAGTTCCTGCTAGAACTTATACTCCTGGTGATTCTGCTTACTCCCGTGGAACTTCAAGGCTCAGCAATACCAGCAACCTGCATTGGGCTTCACACTAATCACCACCTTGTGTGCTTCAGCCTGCGGTTGAAGACTAAACTCCAGGTGTGTCCATTCCTCCACCTGTGACACAGCTTGCTGCTGCCAGTGCCTGATCACCTGCACTGTGAGTTGGTCTCCTGCTAATGCTCAGGTTTGCAATACTTCATCTGCCTTAGTTCTCTGTTTTAAACCCTGCTCTGGTTCCCACACCGGAATCATTCCATTGACTTTCATTCCGTTGTTTATATTCTGGATATGATTTCTCAATTCATCCATCACCCATTGCCATAGACTTTTGTTATCATTTCAAGTATTGACTTTTCATCTGTTATTATTTCTGCTGCATTTCTGTTATACTTTCTGCTGAATAAATACCATTGCGCTCATGCGCAAGAACGTGTTACAACCTCCTCGTCTCTTTCCTCCTACCTCCACTGACCCACTAGCGCCCCCTCCGGGGACACAGACCAAACACAATCTGACACATAGTTGTCAAGGCCTCAGTTATCCGCTTTGCAGCAGGATGACTGCTGTGATATTTCATCTTCCTCGCAAAGGACTGTTGGACAGTCAATTGCTTACTGGAAGTAGTACAAGTGGGCTTACGACTTCCCCTCTGGGATGACGATCGACTCCCAGCAGCAACAACAGCAGCGCCAGCAGCAGTAGGCATTACACTCAAGGATGCATCGGAGGAATCACAGGCAGGAGAGGACTCGTCAGAATTGCCAGTGACATGGCCTGCAGGACTATTGGCATTCCTGGGTAAGGAGGAAATTGACACTGAGGGAGTTGGTGGGGTGGTTTGCGTGAGCTTGGTTACAAGAGGAAGGGATTTACTGGTCAGTGGACTGCTTCCGCTGTCACCCAAAGTTTTTGAACTTGTCACTGACTTATTATGAATGCGCTGCAGGTGACGTATAAGGGAGGATGTTCCGAGGTGGTTAACGTCCTTACCCCTACTTATTACAGCTTGACAAAGGCAACACACGGCTTGACACCTGTTGTCCGCATTTCTGTTGAAATACTTCCACACCGAAGAGCTGATTTTTTTGGTATTTTCACCAGGCATGTCAATGGCCATATTCCTCCCACGGACAACAGGTGTCTCCCCGGGTGCCTGACTTAAACAAACCACCTCACCATCAGAATCCTCCTGGTCAATTTCCTCCCCAGCGCCAGCAACACCCATATCCTCCTCATCCTGGTGTACTTCAACACTGACATCTTCAATCTGACTATCAGGAACTGGACTGCGGGTGCTCCTTCCAGCACTTGCAGGGGGCGTGCAAATGGTGGAAGGCGCATGCTCTTCACGTCCAGTGTTGGGAAGGTCAGGCATCGCAACCGACACAATTGGAGTCGGACTCTCCTTGTGGATTTGGGATTTCGAAGAACGCACAGTTCTTTGCGGTGCTACTGCTTTTGCCATCTTGAGTCTTTTCATTTTTCTAGCGAGAGGCTGAGTGCTTCCATCCTCATGTGAAGCTGAACCACTAGCCATGAACATAGGCCAGGGCCTCAGCCGTTCCTTGCCACTCCGTGTGGTAAATGGCATATTGGCAAGTTTACGCTTCTCCTCCGACAATTTTATTTTAGGTTTTGGAGTCCTTTTTTTATTGATATTTGGTGTTTTGGATTTTACATGCTCTGTACTATGACATTGGGCATCGGCCTTGGCAGACGACGTTGCTGGCATTTCATCGTCTCGGCCATGACTAGTGGCAGCAGCTTCAGCACGAGGTGGAAGTGGATCTTGATCTTTCCCTAATTTTGGAACCTCAACATTTTTGTTCTCCATATTTTAATAGGCACAACTAAAAGGCACCTCAGGTGAACAATGGAGATGGATGGATACTAGTATACTTATGGATGGACTGCCGAGTGCCGACACAGAGGTAGCTACAGCCGTGGACTACCGTACTGTGTCTGCTGCTAATATAGACTGGATGATAATGAGATGAAATCAATATATATGTATATATAATATCACTAGTACTGCAGCCGGACAGGTATATATATTTATTATGTAATGACTGATGACGGACCTGCTGGACACTGTCAGCTCAGCAGCACCGCAGACTGCTACAGTAAGCTACTATAGTAGTATGTATAAAGAAAGAAAAAAAAACCCACCGGTAGGTGGTATACAATTATGGATGGACTGCCGAGTGCCGACACAGAGGTAGCTACAGCCGTGGACTACCGTACTGTGTCTGCTGATAATATAGACTGGATGATAATGAGATGAAATCAATATATATGTATATATAATATCACTAGTACTGCAGCCGGACAGGTATATATATTTATTATGTAATGACTGATGACGGACCTGCTGGACACTGTCAGCTCAGCAGCACCGCAGACTGCTACAGTAAGCTACTATAGTAGTATGTATAAAGAAGAAAGAAAAAAAAAACCACGGGTAGGTGGTATACAATTATGGATGGACTGCCGAGTGCCGACACAGAGGTAGCTACAGCCGTGGACTACCGTACTGTGTCTGCTGATAATATAGACTGGATGATAATGAGATGAAATCAATATATATGTATATATAATATCACTAGTACTGCAGCCGGACAGGTATATATATTTATTATGTAATGACTGATGACGGACCTGCTGGACACTGTCAGCTCAGCAGCACCGCAGACTGCTACAGTAAGCTACTATAGTAGTATGTATAAAGAAGAAAGAAAAAAAAAAAAACCACGGGTAGGTGGTATACAATTATGGATGGACTGCCGAGTGCCGACACAGAGGTAGCTACAGCCGTGGACTAACGTACTGTGTCTGCTGATAATATAGACTGGATGATAATGAGATGAAATCAATATATATGTATATATAATTATATAATATCACTAGTACTGCAGCCGGACAGGTATATATATTTATTATGTAATGACTGATGACGGACCTGCTGGACACTGTCAGCTCAGCAGCACCGCAGACTGCTACAGTAAGCTACTATAGTAGTATGTATAAAGAAGAAAGAAAAAAAAAAACACACGGGTAGGTGGTATACAATTATGGATGGACTGCCGAGTGCCGACACAGAGGTAGCTACAGCCGTGGACTAACGTACTGTGTCTGCTGATAATATAGACTGGATGATAATGAGATGAAATCAATATATATATATATATATATATATATATATAATTATATAATATCACTAGTACTGCAGCCGGACAGGTATATATATTTATTATGTAATGACTGATGACGGACCTGCTGGACACTGTCAGCTCAGCAGCACCGCAGACTGCTACAGTAAGCTACTATAGTAGTATGTATAAAGAAGAAAGAAAGAAAAAAAAAACACGGGTAGGTGCTAGGTGGTATACAATATTATATATATATTATATACAATTATATATATATATATATATATTAAACTCATAAACTGGTGGTGATTATTAAACTGGTGGTCAGGTCACTGGTCACACTATCAGCAACTTGCAAGTAGTACTCCTGAGTCCTAAGCAGACAATCACAATATATATTATACTGGTGGTCAGTGTGGTCACAAACAATGGCAGTGTGGCACTCTGGCAGCAAAAGTGTGCACTGTACGTTATATGTACTCCTGAGTCCTGAGTCCTGCTCTCAGACTCTAACTGCTCCCCACTGTCAGTGTCTCCCCCACAAGTCAGATAATACAGTCACACTATCTCTATCACTTCAGCAAGTACTAGTAGTAGTAGTACTCCTCCTAATGCTCCCCAAAATTACTACTGTGTCTCTCTCTGTCTCACTCTCTTCTCGAATCTCTGTAAACGGAGAGGACGCCAGCCACGTCCTCTCCCTATGAATCTCAATGCACGTGTGAAAATGGCGGCGACGCGCGGCTCCTTATATAGAATCCGAGTCTCGCGATAGAATCCGAGCCTCGCGAGAATCCGACAGCGTAATGATGACGTTCGGGCGCGCTCGGGTTAACCGAGCAAGGCGGGAAGATCCGAGTCGCTCGGACCCGTGTAAAAAAAACTGAAGTTCGGGCGGGTTCGAATTCCGAGGAACCGAACCCGCTCATCTCTAGTTTTTAGGGATAAATATTTCAGGTGATTTAATGTTTCTTTATCAGATAAGTTATCCAGTTATATTCTCATTTGAGGAAAATACTTTATTGTCATATCTGGCTGGTTGGAATAAAAATCTGGAAATGGATGGGAACAAATTACAATTGACCATTTGATCCGAAATGCTGGAAAACTGACAAAAACGCTCGTTCAGACAAATTGGTTAAATCAAATGGATGTAACCAATTTGTCTGTTTGATCATTTTTGTCTGTTTTTCAGTGTTTGGGATCAAATGGTCAATTGTCATTTGCTACCATCCATTACCAGATTTTCGTTCCAACCAGCCAGATTGGACAATACATATTTAGGTGTATGGGCAGCTTGACCCATTTTGATGACAAAATCTGAATTACAAAGACATAATAAGATGTATCTTAACCACTTAACTGACGATTTATTTTGCCAAAAACCGCTCGGAAATTGTCAGGGTTTTTTTTATGAGTGAATTAGGGGAAGAACATGAATTTAACCCTATCCCAAATGATTTTAGTTCAAAAAAGAAAAATATATATATATTTTTATAATTTTTTTTTAAATTATATTTTCCCCAAACATCGGAACATTGGGAACATCGCGATTATCACAGCTTTCATTTTGAAAGCCGGGACAGCCTCCAGGTATACAGGGTGGGTCTGGGGGTGGCTTGGGAGGGTTAATGTACACTCCCCAGTGGCTGCCATTGTCTGCAGCCGCTGGAGGGGGGATCCTGCCGTGCTGACCAATCAGCAGTGATCGGCAGCACGGCAATCAGTACGGGAGAGTGTAGGGAGGCAGAGGGACCGCAACTCCCGGTCCCTCTGACAGCAGTAGCGGAGGGAAGTTTCCCTTCCCTGCCGCTGCTAACACAGTTTATCTGACTAGTCGCATACTGTGCGACCAGTGGCGCACCCAGGGGGGGTTTCCGAGCACCCAGAACCCCCCCCCCCCCTCTTTTTTTTCTGCATGAGTATTATTAATGGCTGCCTAGCGTCCTCTGCAGCCTGCTTTCTTCCTGGTGGCACTAGTAAGTGCTTAATAAAAGTTTACTTTATTTTAATTATAGTACATATATATCCATGTGCAATTTGTGCATACATATATACACAAGTATATACATACATAGTTACATATAAAAACACACACATATGATATATATACATGCGTATATATACGCGTACTGTATGTGTGTGTGTGTATATATATATATATATATATATATATATATAAATTTTGTAGTCAAAGGGCACTCAAACTTCTTAATTAGTATATGAAAGTTTATTATTTCCAAAAAAGACACTTTAAAAAAAAAAAAAACATATCAAATGGCAATGGTGAAGGAAAAATGCTTATACATCCATAAATTCTTAAGCAAAAAAAGCAAAAACGCTTCTCTCCAATCCAAGAGATTTTCAACATCAATGCAGCACTTTAGAAATATATGATAGAAAGTCAAACTTATCCGTAGTCGACCTCTGTCTTTTAATGACCGTCAAAGACTCCTGCATCCAAGCACAGATCACCCCGTTGCCACTGCCATCCACACACACCTCTCTGGGAACAAGTCCTATATACCATATGAACAAAGGTAATTCGATTACCCTAATTCACACCTGTCCATCTCACAGGTGATCCGAACATGACCCTCATCAAGCCAGCGTGCGTTCCAGCACATTGCGCTTGCGCCAACCCCGGCCAAACAAATCACTTCCTGTACCAGCGTCTCCTAGTTGTAAACAAACCGCTCACCCGTCCTTTCTACGTGAGTCATCGCCTACCTCACGTCCGGGGGCGGTACTGACTCCTGCTGCTGAATATTCATATTAGCGGTTACCAAGGTAACCCGTTGTAAGTGAACCACCGGTACAATCCCGTGGCTCACAAACAGGGGAACCATACCACTATCAGTGCCCAGCATATATCATCTCAGTTGCAAATAACATTCATATTCCAGCAGGTCTTCATGATATTTCATTCTGAACCATTCTGGCCTTAATGACAACATTAATTTTCGTTGTTTTTTGTGAACATTTAATTGATGATACGGACAGTTTGCATATGCATCACATGCACAAAATTAGATTAAAACAGGGATTACTAAGTAACTAGGGAATAACATATTACATTTTTGTATGTGTCAGTCCTAGGATATTTGTATATTAACAGTTTTTATATAGAATGGCATGATATTTGTTACATTGGGTAAAAAAAATTTCAATAATTGTTGTCACAATGCACGCCACACACACTCAGGGATATAGGAATATATGGATGTTTGAAGCATCATTTACAAACAGTGTTTTCTTGAGCATTTGATTGATTTATTGTGGTATACATAGGAGGCTCTATGAAATATGCTTTACTCGTTATCCAGTGGTGCTGACAGCGGAACGGTGTGCCGACCCGGTCTACATGTTGTATTTCAATGATAAGCGTCTACCAGTGGTAGCACAGCTTGCTGTGATGTGAGCATCAGGATTGTACCTGAAGCAAGCACACAGTGATAGCTGTGGATAATAACAACATGAATATGCCATGTATTACTGATGAGTGTTCAGAATGAAATATCATGAAGACCTGCTGGAATATGAATGTTATTTGCAACTGAGATGATATATGCTGGGCACTGATAGTGGTATGGTTCCCCTGTTTGTGAGCCACGGGATTGTACCGGTGGTTCACTTACAACGGGTTACCATGGTAACCGCTAATATGAATATTCAGCAGCAGGAGTCAGTACCGCCCCCGGACGTGAGGTAGGCGATGACTCACGTAGAAAGGACGGGTGAGCGGTTTGTTTACAACTAGGAGACGCTGGTACAGGAAGTGATTTGTTTGGCCGGGGTCGGCGCATGCGCAATGTGCTGGAACGCACGCTGGCTTGATGAGGGGCATGTTCGGAGCACCTGTGGGATGGACAGGTGTGAATTAGGGTAATCGAATTACCTTTGTTCATATGGTATATAGGACTTGTTCCCAGAGAGGTGTGTGTGGATGGCAGTGGCAACGGGGTGATCTGTGCTTGGATGCAGGAGTCTTTGACGGTCATTAAATGACCGAGGTCGACAACGGATAAGTTTGACTTTCTATCATATATTTCTAAAGTGCTGCATTGATGTTGAAAATCTCTTGGATTGGAGAGAAGCGTTTTTGCTTTTTTTGCTTAAGAATTTATGGATGTATAAGCATTTTTCCTTCACCATTGCCATTTGATATGGTTTTTTTTTAAAAAGTGTCTTTTTTGGAAATAATAAACTTTCATATACTAATTAAGAAGTTTGAGTGCCCTTTGACTACAAAATTTAAATATCCTGTACCTGTGAAGGAACGGACTTAAGGGAGCACCATTTGAGAATTGCTGGAGAGTGTGCATTTGTTCAAAGTCTCTCTCTCTCTCTCTCTCTCTCTCTATATATATATATATACATGTTTAATATGCTATGTGTATATGTGTATATGTATATAAAAATATATACATAGGTGTATATACGGTATATATATGTGTAGATATGTTATATATATATATGTATATATATGAGCAGTGGGGGTATGGCGCCACAGGTGGATGTGAGTAGATCAATCAATAAAATGAAGTATTTAATAAAAAAGACACTCCTTTATAGATATAAGGTGTCAGCTGGCCCCTAAAAATTTGGCAGGGATAAGCTGCCTTTTGAGTTTAAAATTTTGGAAAAAAAGAGGGGATAGGGGTATCTGCGACTAACAGTGTCTAATATATTGATATAAAAAATGAAGAATATTACAGGATACAGTTTATATATAAAAAACACAATATTTATTTATACAGTTTAAAACATGATGTGGAGTAAAAAAGTGTATGGAGAGTAAAGGCTTTAAAAATTACAAAAATTCAAGAAATGACTGAATAAAAATATATAATTTAGCTAGAACCCAGAATAAAAACTTCTGAAGAAAAATATATAAAAATGATAGTAAATATTTCAAAGATAAGAAAGTAGTGCTTATCTGTAGGAATGGAGAGTCAGTAGAGGTACACCCAACGCGTTTCGTCCTTCAGACTTCATCAAGGGGTGAGGGACTAGCATGCAAACACTCTTATTTATAGCAGCTATGATTAAGGATAAGTGACTGTGACATCACTTCCTGTTAGTGTTCACATTCATTGTTATTCCACAAACTTAACATCAATGTATATGAGAGATTGGGCTACTAATAGTGAGTCCAATTATAGTTTATTCTAACTAAAACGAGGAAGGTATATACATAAAACATCTAGAAACATAAATGATCAGGTCCGGACGCTTTTCGCGTCATTTCCGCCCCACTTCCTGTGTCCATAATCTTCTACTGCGCATGCGCAGTATGCGCGACTTCCGGAAGTGTGTCTCTGCGGTGTCACTGCCTTGCCCATCTTCCGGAAGATGGGCAAGGCAGTGACACCGCAGAGACACACTTCCGGAAGTCGCGCATACTGCGCATGCGCAGTAGAAGATTATGGACACAGGAAGTGGGGCGGAAATGACGCGAAAAGCGTCCGGACCTGATCATTTATGTTTCTAGATGTTTTATGTATATACCTTCCTCGTTTTAGTTAGAATAAACTATAATTGGACTCACTATTAGTAGCCCAATCTCTCATATACATTGATGTTAAGTTTGTGGAATAACAATGAATGTGAACACTAACAGGAAGTGATGTCACAGTCACTTATCCTTAATCATAGCTGCTATAAATAATAGTGTTTGCATGCTAGTCCCTCACCCCTTGATGAAGTCTGAAGGACGAAACGCGTTGGGTGTACCTCTACTGACTCTCCATTCCTACAGATAAGCACTACTTTCTTATCTTTGAAATATTTACTATCATTTTTATATATTTTTCTTCAGAAGTTTTTATTCTGGGTTCTAGCTAAATTATATATTTTTATTCAGTCATTTCTTGAATTTTTGTAATTTTTAAAGCCTTTACTCTCCATACACTTTTTTACCCCACATCATGTTTTAAACTGTATAAATAAATATTGTGTTTTTTATATATAAACCGTATCCTGTAATATTCTTCATTTTTTATATCAATATATTAGACACTGTTAGTCGCAGATACCCCTATCCCCTCTTTTTTTCCATATGTATATATATATATACACACAGACACACTAGTTTTACGGACCCAGAATATACTGGGTCACCTCAGTCCCCACCCCCGTGCTTGGCTCCACCCAGTTCTGGAAACCCCCCCATGCAAATCCTGCGTTTGCCACTGGCGACCAGGTCAGATAGAGCACTTGCAGGCAAGTGGTTAAATATTAAAATCCTCAAAAAATGAAAAATAATGTTTTGTTATTACGATTTGTAATCCTTTGACACTTCACAGTAACTATACTATGAAATACAGTATTATGTGAAAAATACAGATATAGTTTATTAGTGCATATAAATGATGTTAACAAAACAGCATGCAAGTCAAAAGAATGATAATCAAACATTAATCAATACTGAATTTAGATGAGAAAGTTATTAAATATGTCCTTCATATTTTCAATCATCTGCGGAAGAACCACCATCATATATAACTGTCAGAATCACTGGTCAGTAATCGCAGAAATACAGTACTAAGCAGTGACGTGCGGTGAGCTCACTGGCTGGGGAGGCACTGGCAGCTAAACACCCCCACTCCCCGCCATTGAAGGAAAAATTAAAAAAAGTGTAGTCCCCCCCACACCAATAAAACCAGCACCAGGCAGAACCAGCCAGGGGGGGTAATGCCATAGAGGGTCCCCCTGCCATGCCATTAGAGTGTGCCCCCCCAAGCCAGTCAGCCCAGGGTTGGAATTCCTCAGAAAGTGGGGCTCCCCAAAAATTAAAATGGGGTCCCCCATCCCGAGCAACAACCAGCACTGGGCTGATAGCCCAGTGCTATGCCCCGCACCCCTGGTGGCGGTGGGTGTGGGGTTCATTCTATGCTAATATTGTTACTTACAGGTGGCCTACAGGTCCCAGCAAGCCTGCCCCCGAATTGCGGGCACTTGGAGAACCACAAGTGCCAGCATGTCCGGACATAAAGGGCCCACTGGCACCTGTAGTCCACCTGTAAAGAAAATATTTAAAAGAAAACACAACACGGTCTTTAAAAAAGTTTTATTACACAGGGTCTTCACCTGGGGGCGGCAGCCTTTAAGCTCTTTCACGTGGCCGCCGCCTTTCCAGGACTTCCGGCATCTTCACCTGGGGGGGGCGCCACCTCCCCAGGGCTTCCGGCGTCATCACCTGGGAGGCAGCGGCCTTTAAGCTCTTTTGCATGGCCGCCGCCTTCCCAGGGCTTCCAGTGTCTTCACCTGGTGGGCGCCAGCTGTTAAGCTTTTTTGCATAGCCGCCGCCCATCCAGGACTTCCGGCATCTTCTCTCTTTAGGAGCTCTTCTCTGCTCCTCCTCCGCCATTGGACTGACAGCCGCTGCCTCGCGTTTACTTATATAAGTCAGCGGGAGGGGGCGGGGCGATGATGCGGCGGCCATCTTTAATTTCAAAACTGATGCTGAGGCGCCATTTTTGAAATGGGTACCGCTCCGCTACCAAACTCTGCAGAATGGCCCTGACTACCGCGTCTCGCCGCCGCCCGTATCTCCGCCGCATCCCACCGCCCGCACCTCCGCCGTATCGGCCCGCCGCATCCCGCACCTCCGCCGCCCACACAGTGATTGACAGCGGATCCAGTGACGAATCCACTGGCCAATCACTGTGGCCTCACTCACAGGGGTGTGCTTTGCTTTCATAGGGTGTGCTTTTGAAAGCACGTCCCTGTATGAGAACAGCACCTCTGATGGTGCCGCTTTCCCATGTATTTCCCGGCCCACGCCCGCCCCCCGCTCCCATACCTTTCCCCATTCACAACGGGAGGCAAAACGAACGGTTCCTCCCAATCCCATTTTACACCTTATAAATTATTAGAATATGTGTCATAAGTATATTATTTTACTCTTTAATGACAGGGGAGGCACTGCCTCCCCTGACTGCACGTCCGTGGTACTAAGTACAAACATGTCTGTCTCTCTGTTTTAGCAGAATCCCAATTTCATACAGGGAAGACTCTCTTCATATACACTCTTTTTGCTTACGGAGCTATTCCCTATATTCTGGTTCTAACTGGAATCTGGGCCATAATGTTCAGTGTACCCACTTTATGTTAGAACACCATTACTTATTTTCTAATCTTCAAGTTTTGTTATCTGCTGCCTTAAGTATGTGTACAGACATTGCAAAAAGCGTGCCTTTTTGCAGATGACACAGAGGTATGCAACAGGGTAGACACCCCAGGAGGGGTAAAACAAATGTTTGAGGATCTAGGTAGACTAGAGGAATGGTCAAGAGTGTGGAAATTACAGTGTAATGCCAAAAAATGAAAATCATGCACTTGAGTCTCAAAAATCCAAAGGATAAATAGAGTATTAATGGCACAATACTGGGAACTACTGAGGAGGAAAGGGATCTAGGAGTGACTATTTCAGGTGACTTAAAGGCAGGTAAGCAATGTAATAAAGCAATGAGAAAGGCAAGTCAGATGCTTGGCTGCATAGAGAGAGGAATCAGTTATTGGTGCAGCCTAATAAAGAACTGTGTTCAATTCTGGCGGCCATGGGGTATATTCAATTAGGGTCGGATCCATTCCGATATGAATTTGTCGGAATGGATCTGACAACCCCTATTCAAATCTCATCTCAATTTGACTTTTTCAAGTCGAATTGAGATGAGGGACCCAGAGGAGGAGAGGGGGTGGGGGGAGAGCCGTGGGGACAGCCGCCAGCAGACGGAGGAGATCAGCGCTACAGTAGCGCTGCAGGAGGATGTCACACAGCCGCCCGACCTCACGGCAGTGTCCACCTGGCTCCAGCATGCGTGACCTCACTTGCTGGAGCCGGGTGGACGCTGCCGTGAGCGGCGCGGCTGTGAGACATCCTGCTGCAGTGCTGTGCTGTATCGCTTCTCTCCCCTGTATGCCCGCGGCTGTCTCCGTCTCCCCGCGGCTTTCCCCCCACCCACCCCTCTCCTCCTCTGGGACCCACATCTCAGTCTGACATTGTTTTATGTCGGACTGAGATGGTCGAAGCATGTGGATCGGCAGCTATTCCGCTGATCCACGTGCCTTTCGGCAAGTCGAATTCCTCGACTTGTCGAATATATTGAATAGGTTGGAACGCCTTCCGACCTAAAAAAAGTGAATATACCCCCTGTCAGGAATCGTCTCACCAGACTGGCATCCGTCCGCCGCTGCGGACTCCGTCCTGGCTCCCTGCGGTCACCTGTCACCTATGCCCCTGCCATGGGACATCATCTGGATCCTGGGGGTACTCCTGAACCAGCAGGCGTGTGCGCGCCGCGTCCTCGCTAGGCCGCGGCGTGGGCGCCGCCATGACAGTCTCCAAACAAGCTAGTATGCTGCGGCCAATCCGGTGCGTGGCCACACCCACTTTTCCTTCTTCCATCCAATCCCTGCACACCATGGGGTATATAGGAGGCTACAGTTTCACCTCACAGGCATCCTGGACTTTGTGTCATTCTGACAACCTGCATGAAAGGATCAGCTCCTGTCTCTCCTGAGTTCCTGCTAGAACTTATACTCCTGGTGATTCTGCTTACTCCCGTGGAACTTCAAGGCTCAGCAATACCAGCAACCTGCATTGGGCTTCACACTAATCACCACCTTGTGTGCTTCAGCCTGCGGTTGAAGACTAAACTCCAGGTGTGTCCATTCCTCCACCTGTGACACAGCTTGCTGCTGCCAGTGCCTGATCACCTGCACTGTGAGTTGGTCTCCTGCTAATGCTCAGGTTTGCAATACTTCATCTGCCTTAGTTCTCTGTTTTAAACCCTGCTCTGGTTCCCACACCGGAATCATTCCATTGACTTTCATTCCGTTGTTTATATTCTGGATATGATTTCTCAATTCATCCATCACCCATTGCCATAGACTTTTGTTATCATTTCAAGTATTGACTTTTCATCTGTTATTATTTCTGCTGCATTTCTGTTATACTTTCTGCTGAATAAATACCATTGCGCTCATGCGCAAGAACGTGTTACAACCTCCTCGTCTCTTTCCTCCTACCTCCACTGACCCACTAGCGCCCCCTCCGGGGACACAGACCAAACACAATCTGACAGTAAGTCCAGGATCTATGGACTCGGATGGTGGACGGAGTGTGGGGTCAGAGGCCTTGCAAAATCTGGTCTCCCGTCTGGATGGTCAAGAGGTTGCGCAGCAGCAGATGTTTCACTTTCTACAAGGGATGTCCTCCCGATTGGATACACTGCAGCAGTCCCTGCCAAGTGTACTCTCACCTACTGTTACCCCAGCACCTGCCAGTGCTGTAAGTTCTTCTGTGTCGGCTGCATCAGCTCCAGTGTCACGTCTGCACCTGCCCGTGCCGAGCAAATATGATGGCAGTCCTAAATCATGTCGCGGGTTCCTAAACCAGTGCGAAATACAGTTTGAGTTATTGCCACATAACTTTCCTACACCAAGGTCCAAGGTTGCCTACATCATTTCCTTACTCTCTGGATCTGCTCTGAATTGGGTGTCCCCCCTGTGGGAACGTGCTGATCCCCTGATCAGTAACTACTCTGACTTCGTGTCAACCTTTAGACGGATCTTTGACGAGCCCGGTCGTGCAACATCAGCTTCGGCAGACCTGATCCAGATTCGTCAAGGTAACCGAAGCATGGGACAATATGTCATCCAGTTCCAGACGTTGGCTGCAGAGGTCCAATGGAACAACCAAGCTCTGGTAGCAACCTTCTGGCACGGACTTTCGGATCGGATCAAGGATGAACTGGCAACCCGTGACATTCCTGCTCAACTGTCTGACTTGATCTCCCTGTGTATAAAGCTGGACTCTCGCATCCGCGAACGCAATAATGAACGCGCTCGGAGTGAGTCTCGCAGAGTAAGGTTCATACCTCCTGTACAGTTTCAGCCTTCTTCTTCTTCTGACGAGCCTATGCAGGTAAATAGGTCCCGCCTAACTCCTGAGGAACGGGCAAGAAGAATACGAGAGAGGCTCTGCCTATACTGTGCTGCTGCGGGTCATCAAATTAACTCCTGCACAATGCGTTCGGGAAACGCCAGGTCCTGACTTGTATGGAAGGAGTCAAGTTGGGATCATTCTGTCAAGCTCCTTCTCAACAGGATCTCATTCTTCCAGTGACGCTAGAAACTTCTGCTGGGCTCCAGTCTGCGTCAGCATTAGTGGACTGCGGTGCTGCAGGAAATTTTATCACCCAAGCTGCGGTAAACAAATTCTGCCTGTCTACCTGTGAACTGTCTTGTCCTGTTTACATTACTGCTGTGGATGGTAGTAGAATCACCAAAGGGAACATTTCACATCAAACTACCCCAGTGGTTCTGGGAGTTGGATTTCTCCATTCAGAAATTATCAAGTTCCTGGTCATTCCTCAAGCCACCCAGGAGATTGTCTTGGGCATGCCTTGGCTCCAGCTACATAACCCACAGTTCGACTGGACAACGTTGCAGCTTACCTCATGGGGTTCACACTGTCATCATTCCTGCTTAGCCCAAGTGTGTCCTCTTAAGTCCACCGAAGTGAAGTCACAGCCAAGTCTCCCAGCAGTCTATCAAGACTTCGCAGACGTCTTCTGCGAAAAGGCTGCTGATATCCTGCCGCCCCATAGGGAATGGGATTGTCCCATTGATCTCCTTCCTGGCAAGAAGCCACCCAGGGGGCGCACCTATCCTTTGTCTGTTCCTGAAACAGAGGCGATGAGCAACTACATTAAAGAGAATCTTCAGAAAGGATTCATCCGTCCGTCATCGTCACCCGCTGGCGCAGGTTTCTTCTTTGTCAAAAAGAAGGATGGAGGACTGCGTCCATGCATTGACTATCGGGGTCTCAACGACATTACTGTCAAGAATAGTTATCCTTTACCACTCATTACCGAACTGTTTGATAGAGTTAAGGGGGCTCGCATCTTCACCAAATTAGATCTCCGCGGTGCCTATAACCTCATCAGAATCCGGAGTGGTGACGAGTGGAAGACAGCCTTCAACACTCGAGATGGCCATTATGAATACCTGGTAATGCCATTTGGGTTGAGTAATGCTCCAGCGGTATTCCAACACTTCGTGAACGAGATTTTTCGTGATGTCCTGTATAAGTACCTTGTTGTTTACTTAGATGATATTCTTATCTTTTCTCAAGACCTTCCATCTCATCGCCTACAAGTCTGTGAAGTTCTCCGACGTCTTCGTGAGAACCGTCTCTACGGGAAGTTATCCAAATGCACCTTCGAAGTTCCCTCTATACCCTTCCTGGGGTATATAATTTCCGGATCGGATCTTCAGATGGACCCGGCAAAATTGGAAGCCATTGCCAATTGGTCCATTCCAAACTCCCTCAAGTCTATCCAGCGATTCCTGGGTTTTGCCAACTATTATAGAAAATTTATTCGAGGATTCTCCACTCTCATCGCTCCTATTACCAACCTGACTCGGAAAGGGGCAGATCATTCCAACTGGTCAGAAGAAGCCTTGGCAGCCTTCCGGAAGATCAAGCTAGCCTTTATGTCTGCTCCAGTGCTGTCACAGCCAGATGTCAACAGGCCGTTCGAGTTGGAGGTAGATGCCTCTAATGTTGGGGTTGGAGCTGTTCTCTCCCAGAAGGGATCTGATGGGAAAGTCCACCCTTGTGGATTCTACTCTCGCAAGTTTCTACCTGCAGAAGCTAACTACTCCGTGGGAGATCAAGAGTTATTGGCAATCAAATTGGCTCTCGAGGAATGGAGATATCTCCTAGAAGGGGCCAAACATCCGTTTAACATCTTCACGGATCATAAGAACCTGCTATACCTAAAAGCAGCTCAGTGCCTTAACCCCCGCCAGTCTAGGTGGGCTATGTTTTTCTCACGTTTTAATTTCAGGCTTCATTTCCGCCCAGGTTCACAGAATGTGAAAGCCGACGCATTATCCCGGTCCATGGAATCAGAAGAGGGAACATCTGACTCTGTGCCACATTCCATCCTGAGTCCCGTGGTTTTCGCTACCTCTCAAGTCTCTCCAGCTCCACCTCCGGGTAAGACTTTTGTTTCCCCAGAACTCCGTCCCAAGTTGCTAGCTTGGGCCCACCAATCCAAGTTTACTGGTCATCCTGGTGTCCTGAAGACATTCAAGTTCCTTTCTGCCTCATATTGGTGGCCAAAGATGAAAGTGGACATCCAGGATTTCGTGGCATCCTGTCCAAAATGTGTGCAGCACAAGACTCCTCGTCAGTCTCCAGCAGGTCAGTTGCAACCCTTATCAGTCCCTACTCGTCCTTGGTCTCATCTATCAATGGACTTTATTACTGATCTTCCACCTTCTCAGGGACATAACACTATTTGGGTTGTAGTGGATAGATTTTCCAAGATGGCTCATTTCGTTCCTCTCCAAGGTCTCCCTTCTGCCCCGAAACTAGCTCAGATCTTCCTACAGGAGATCTTCCGTTTACACGGGTTACCCTCCGAAATAATATCTGATCGGGGGGTACAGTTTGTTGCTAGGTTTTGGAGGGCCCTCTGTTCTGCCATGCAGATAAAATTGAAATTCTCGTCTTCATACCACCCTCAGACGAATGGGCAGACAGAGAGAGTCAATCAGGAACTAGAGACTTTCCTACGGCTATATGTGACATCCTCCCAGGATGATTGGTTTAATCTGCTCCCATGGGCCGAGTTTGCCCATAACTTTCGTTACCACACTGCTACAGACACGACACCCTTCTTTGCAGTCTATGGGCAACATCCCCGAGTACCTGAGTTTCAAGAACTTCCTCACATAGATGTTCCTGCTGCCACTACCGCTCTGACCCAGTTTTCCTCCATTTGGAAAAGAATCCACATTTCTCTCAAGAAAGCCTCCAGTCGTTACAAGGTCTATGCCGACCGTAAGAGACGTGCGGTTCCCCATTTGAAACCGGGGGACAGGGTTTGGTTATCAACCCGCAACCTTCGTCTCAGGGTTCCATCCATGAAGTTCGCACCACGCTTCATTGGTCCTTACCCTATTGAGAGTGTCATCAACCCAGTGGCTTACAAGTTAAAGTTACCACCTACACTTCGTATTCCTAATGCCTTTCACATCTCTCTCCTCAGACCTCTAGTCCTAAACCGCTTCCAGAATACTCTTCCAGCAGGTCCCAAGGTTCGAACTCAGCGGGGCGTGGAATTTGAGATCAGCAAGATTCTGGACTCTCGTTGCCGGTATGGACGTCTTCAGTACCTGGTCGATTGGTTCGGTTATGGCCCAGAGGAGAGAAGCTGGGTGAATTCATCTGATGTCCATGCTCCTAGGTTGGTCCGTGTTTTCCACAGCACTCATCCCTCCAAACCACGTGGGTGTTCGGTGTCCACCCCTAAAGGAGGGGGTACTGTCAGGAATCGTCTCACCAGACTGGCATCCGTCCGCCGCTGCGGACTCCGTCCTGGCTCCCTGCGGTCACCTGTCACCTATGCCCCTGCCATGGGACATCATCTGGATCCTGGGGGTACTCCTGAACCAGCAGGCGTGTGCGCGCCGCGTCCTCGCTAGGCCGCGGCGTGGGCGCCGCCATGACAGTCTCCAAACAAGCTAGTATGCTGCGGCCAATCCGGTGCGTGGCCACACCCACTTTTCCTTCTTCCATCCAATCCCTGCACACCATGGGGTATATAGGAGGCTACAGTTTCACCTCACAGGCATCCTGGACTTTGTGTCATTCTGACAACCTGCATGAAAGGATCAGCTCCTGTCTCTCCTGAGTTCCTGCTAGAACTTATACTCCTGGTGATTCTGCTTACTCCCGTGGAACTTCAAGGCTCAGCAATACCAGCAACCTGCATTGGGCTTCACACTAATCACCACCTTGTGTGCTTCAGCCTGCGGTTGAAGACTAAACTCCAGGTGTGTCCATTCCTCCACCTGTGACACAGCTTGCTGCTGCCAGTGCCTGATCACCTGCACTGTGAGTTGGTCTCCTGCTAATGCTCAGGTTTGCAATACTTCATCTGCCTTAGTTCTCTGTTTTAAACCCTGCTCTGGTTCCCACACCGGAATCATTCCATTGACTTTCATTCCGTTGTTTATATTCTGGATATGATTTCTCAATTCATCCATCACCCATTGCCATAGACTTTTGTTATCATTTCAAGTATTGACTTTTCATCTGTTATTATTTCTGCTGCATTTCTGTTATACTTTCTGCTGAATAAATACCATTGCGCTCATGCGCAAGAACGTGTTACAACCTCCTCGTCTCTTTCCTCCTACCTCCACTGACCCACTAGCGCCCCCTCCGGGGACACAGACCAAACACAATCTGACACCCCCATATCTTTAGAAGGATATTGATACTTTAGAGATTGTACAAAAGAAGGGCCTACATCACAACACTTACCAGGAAAGATCTTAGCATGTATAGTTTGGAGCAGAGAAGGGAAAGGGGGGGACATGATAGAAACTTTCAAATATATCAAGGGTTTTAACAAGGTACAGGAGTGAGATACTCTTCAAAAGAAGAGATGTATTAGAACACGAGGACATGCACTGAACCTGGAGGGAGGCAGGTTCAGGGGAAATTTGAGGAAAAATTACTTCACAGAAAGGGTAGTGGACAAGTGGAATAGCCTCCCATCAGAGGTGGTAGATGCTAAGACAGCAGAGCAATGTAAACATGCTTGTGATATAAATAAGGATCAATTAGGGTTTGAGGTAACACTAAGGTTAAAAAAGGGGCAGACTAGGTGGGCCAAGTGGTTCTTATCTGCCATCAAATTTTATGTCTCTATGATTCCTTCTCAAGGCCTCATTTGAGCACACACCATAAACTGCAAAGCAAGCAGAAATCATTTTAACCCACTGGTACCACGATTGTGGAGGACTTGGGGTTAATATTTATTTCACGTTGTTAGATCAACAAAAGAAATTCTAGAATTCTTTATATCTTAGGTAGTGTAATGGGTTAAGACCTTCAGGAGCACTTTAATGACAATTTAAACCTCAGTACTTCACAGGCTATAAAAACTACAGTCTATGGCAACTCTGTTCATTGATCCTTGTTTGTTCCTTGTTCCTGAAATCATCTATCTAGTTCCTTTTGTCTGGTGTCCAGTTCCCTTGCTCCTGGTATTCTGGAGCAAGGGTATCCTGGTATTTTATGCCTCATGCTCTTCAGTCAATTCCTATGGGTGTAAGCCTTGTGCCTCATCCTGTACACTACATTATTGACGGTGGTATTCTGGTGTCTCATCCTCTTCAGTCTGTCCTTGCTTGCAGTATGTTGGTGCCTTATCCTCTTCACTCCATCCTTGCTAGTGGTATTCTGGTGCACCATCCTCTTCAGTCTATCCTTGCTGGTGGTATGCTGGTGCCTCATCCTCTTCAGTCCATCCTCAGTGTCTTGTGCTTATCTTCCACCTGTCATTTCCCTGTAATCAGAGGGAGTCCAAGAACTACTGTAAATGGTGTCAGTAGTGAAGCCCATATCTCCTTTCAGGGGCCTTGTAGACTATGTGTGTCATATTAGACTCCACACCTTAGTAGTGAGTAGTGCCACACTGGATTGACTGTACTGAAACTGCAGTATCGTGAGTTCATGTTAGGTGGTTAGTGAAGTTTCCTCGACTGAAATGTTTTCATTCACAAGCTTTCATTGTAATGAAAATATTGTTGTTGTTTTTTTATTGATTTCATCAGAATCTTTCAAAATGCAATTTAATTCCTACTACAAGCTATGATTTTACAGACTTAGATACTATATTTTGGTAATCCAAGCATGCCATCTGCATTAAGGGTCTTATTGAGAATGACAGATGGCAATATTCAGAGAAGGTTTATAAACTTTATAAAAGATGGTTGGCTGGTCTGTAGAAGTCCACGTGGAGTAGAAGATCTGATTTATGCAACCAAATATTGAGAAAGCCTTCAATCAATCTCCTAAAAGTGGTGTGGAAGTTGTGTGCTGATCTGGCACTGTATTGAGCACCCAAGCTGAATTATTTCTCGGAGCAAGCTTTCCATCAGGCATTTTCTCCAGGCGCATATTGAAAATTAAATGAAGGGGTAAATAGTGTATACCTGTGGAAAGTCTTAGAGTACAGAGATGTTATAGATGTGCACTCCCCTATTTCAGGCAGAATGTAGGCGATGGAGAATCTTACACTGGTCTGCTGGAAGATGTGTGGACAACATATAGTCGAGTCTTCAGTTCCTTTTTTAATCTCCACAGTGCTCCCAGAATAGACACGTGAGAGTGGGAAAAATAGTGAAATTTTTTTTTTAGAAAAAAGTAATATCACACATAATTATTCCAAATGTATATATAGTGTTGGACATTTAGTTGTATCCCAGATGTCGATTGGTGATAGAATGAATAAAAAATAAAAAACATCTAAGAAAAAAGACAGGTAAAAAACAATTTGAAGGATATGTATAAAAAATATATTTTATTTCTGTTCCATTAAACATTGTAAATATACAATTGGGACTAAAAGTAGATAAAAAGTGAAAACAAGACAAGCAGACATACAGTATGCTTTTCGTCTCCAATATCGTTAGAACACTCTGTTCTCTTCCTCAGGCAAGTCAGTTGCGAAATTTATGACCCTGACATAAAATATCAAGATAAAAATGTTTGTATTTATTGGCTGGTCTACTTCAGTATTAGCACTTCAAAGATAGTATTAACAAATTTTGAGTGTGGCCATATTGCAGAAGAAAAATCAGAAAATGGTATAAGGCCAATGCTATGTAATTAACTTATTAATACTACTAATATTACAATGTGTAGACCATGTCCAAAATGGGAAACAATTCTACGTGAAAATCTGGAACATGAAACTTGGCAAGGTATTTTCTGAACACAACTGGAAATATTGTTCTGAAGGAGCAAGCTCTTAGGGGCCTGTTTATGAAACCCCATCTCTGGTGAAAACAGCAGTTTTCAGCTGAATATCATCAGATCAGGGTTATTTATAAAGCCTCTAACGCAAGAGAAATTATTGATATCTCTGACATGTACTTAGTTAATAGCGAACACCGCCATCCCCATAAATCTCTAAGGGGAAGGCAAAATGACCCAAATGTAATCTTCT
This sequence comes from Pseudophryne corroboree, assembly GCF_028390025.1. Taxonomy (NCBI): domain Eukaryota; kingdom Metazoa; phylum Chordata; class Amphibia; order Anura; family Myobatrachidae; genus Pseudophryne; species Pseudophryne corroboree. Next base: position 315,277,666 of record NC_086453.1, on the reverse strand, counting down.
ACAGACTGATTAGGTTTCACGAACCAAAGCTTGAAAAAAACGTAGACAGTGATGAAATGTCGACATGTTAGAATGTCAAGACATCGTCCCTGGTGGACCATCGGTAACTTTCCTGTTCCTGACAGCTGCAGTGGCTCCACCAGTGTCTTCTGGGTCCTGGCGGCCATGTGACCATCACTTCCTGGTCAGACCTCCGTTCCTACAGCCATTCCCTATGGTTTTCGGTGTCCCACTGCAAACAATAAATTTGCACCCTCCCTCCCTTAAATAATAAGGGGGTCTCAAATAAGGGGTGTCATATCACAAGGAAGGTGCATGTCCACACAATAGTACCCCCAGTTTAAATTACGCCAGACAGTAGCACAATCTTATTCACATTACACCACACATAGTGTCCCTGAGTCCTATTGTACCACATAGTAGTGCACCTTATTCACATTACGACACACAGCAGTGCTCCTAATTCACGTTATGATACAACAGTAGTGCCCCTTATTCACATTACATCACACAGTCATATTAAGCTACACAGTAGTAGTGCCCCTTATACACATTACGCTACACAGTAGTGCCTCTTATACACAATGCCCAAAGTAGTGTCCCTTACAGACATAATGCCCACAGTAGTAGTTACACATGACACCCACAGTAATAGTGCCACAGTAGTAGTGCCCCTTACACATATGCCCAGTTGTTCACAGAAGGAGAGAGAGGGGGGAGTGTCCGAAACTTACACGGGAGTTCAGTTTCAATCTGCCAGCGCCACTGCCTGTCATAGAGCTTCACAGATGCAGGGCATGTCCAGATTAAGCTTTTGGGGAGTCTGGAGCACTAAGACACCGGGGCCTGATGCCACTCCTTTGGCCCTCCCCCTCCTGTTAGCATTGCCCCCACTCATCATCCGGCCCATGTCTGTATTCATTTCTAGATCATAAGATGACCTGACACACATCCCTATCAGACACACTGTTTTGTCAGGTTTTCCACCTGACTGGAGCAGATACGATTTAATAAGGTTTATACGCTGTATGAGGAGTCCAAATACGGTACAATGGGCGAGAGTCAGAGATATACACAAACCTGATGGTTTACGTATATACCTGATGCTTTCAAATATGGGTACTGCGCACGTGCAGACCTGTGTCTGGGCCAACGGGCACAGAGCCCATAAGCCAGAGCAGGACCGCTATGCTGCGGCCATTTGGGGGCGGGGAAGGGGTAGCAAAGACCACGCTAAAATGTTAAAACAATATTTTAAGCTGATTCAACTGACTAACCAGGATCTCACAGTATTTGGGTCACTTATTGACAGTTTCCCTGATTAAGATCATGATTTGCCGTCACTTTCCCCTATACACCAATAATCATTTTCTCTAAAAAGATAATAGACCTTATATCAGCCAAGTGCATTCTGCATGCACTGATTTACCGCTCCTTTGTCTGTGTACACAGGAATTACTGCTGCAGCAAAGCGCACCGTCACTGATACCAGCTGAGCTGGCAATTTATGCCTTAACAAAATGTGAATTATTATGGTGTGTTAGGGGTAAATTTACTAAAGCTTCTAAAAATGAAAAGGACTGATATTGCCCATAGCAACCAACCAGATTCTCTAATTTCTCTATTGCATCCTAGAAAATGATAGACAGAATCTGATTGGTTGCTATGGCAACATCACCACTTTTTAATTTTAGAAGGTTTAGTAAATATAGCCCTTAAGGAGAGAGCACTGTGTTGACTGGTGCATAGAGGTGGTCTGGGGGAGCTTGCATGGTAGTATGAATGGGAACTTTACACAGAGACAATGACAGAGCCCAGAGGCTTGGTATCAGCACCCAGCACAAAAAACACAAGTGATAGTGAACAGTGAAAGTGGAGGGTGCAGACTGCACAATGGGGGTAATTCTGAGTTGATCGCAGCAGGAATTCTGTTAGCAATTGGGCAAAACCATGTGCACTGCAGGGGGGGGCAGATATAACATGTGCAGAGAGAGATAGATTTGGGTGTGGTGAGTTCAATCTGCAATCTAATTTGCAGTGTAAAAATAAAGCAGCCAGTATTTACCCTGCACAGAAATAAAATAACCCACCCAAATCTAACTCTCTCTGCACATGTTATATCTGCTCCCCCTGCAGTGCACATGGTTTTGCCAAACTGCAAAAAAAATTCCTGCTGCGATCAACTTGGAATTACCCCCATAGAGGAGTGTCCACCTGTCACTCTCACAATCAGGGCCGGACTGCCCATCTGGCACTACTGGCAAAGGCCAGACGGGCCGGTCCTGTCATTCAGCCGGGAGGCCGCGTGCAGCCCAGCCTCCGGCCCTCTGTTGTAGACGCTCCCCCACCCCCATGCCTGTCTCTATGGGGATGGAGGAGTGCTGCGAGTCCACGCCCCCCGGCGGTGCCTCCCCCACCCGTTTCCATGGAAATACGGGCGTGTTTTGAGTCCAATGGCACGCTCCCGTCTCTAGGGGGTCATTCCGAGTTGTTCGCTCATTGCCGATTTTCGCTATACTGCGATTAGCCGCTAACTGCGCATGCGCATGGTACGCAGAGCGCATGCGCTTAGTTATTTTACTAAAAACGTAGCTGTTTTGCTATAGCGTCTGCGGCGCTTTTCTGTCGCACTGGTGTCCGGTAAATGATTGACAGGAAAGGGGCGTTTCTGGGCGGCAACTCAGCGTTTTCCCGGCGTTGGCTAAAAAACGCAGGCGTGTCAGGGAAAAACGCGGGAATGTCTGGAGAAACGGGGGAGTGGCTGGCCGAACACAGGGCGTTTGTGACGTCAAACCAGGAACGAAACAGCCTGAGCTGATCGCAGTGTAGGAGTAAGTCTCGAGCTACTCAGAAACTGCTAAGAATGATCTATTCGCAATTCTGCTAATCTTTCGTTCGCTATTCTGCTAAGCGAAGATACACTCCCAGAGGGCGGCGGCCTAGCATGTGCAATGCTGCTAAAAGCAGCTAGCGAGCGAACAACTCGGAATGACCCCCCCCTAGTGCGCACAAGCTCCCTTTCCGGGCGCACACGCATGCGCTTGCCAGGGCAGAATTTGGACCCCAGTCCATCCCTGCCCACAATGATATAGCAAACAAGAAAGAAATGAGAAAAATTATATGCAATACACCAGCGCACACCCCATTATCACGTTCACTTGACAAACACTCAGGTGAACAATAGATAAAACACCAAAGGATCTGAAAAAGAATAATCACTCTTGAAATGCCCTTTTAGTAACATGCAGTCCAATATGGAAAATCCCTTCTATATGGTATCAAATCAATTAATGCCAAATATTTCCACAAAGTTGCAGGGACAGTTTAGCACCCACCACTGCAGCACTAGGAACTGGTCACATAATGCGTCATGCACCCAACCTGCCCATAATTCTTTCTCTCTACTCGGGCTGCACTCAGGAGGGAGCCCCCAGCATATCACACTCTGCCCCACTGAAACTCAGCAGGGACACGCAGCAAATACATGCTACCTCTGCTCTGTATTTACCTGAACTTTTGTCCGCCAGACCCTGTTCTGCCGGCAGTATTTGGGCAGTGTGGATAATCTCAGGGCACTGCGGTCACATCTGCGCCAGCTCCGCTCCAAGCTCTGCTTGTGTTGTTTCCAGCCTCCTCAGCCAACCTGTCAGCAGCGGCTCTCCCAGCAGCAGTGCTTCGGCCGGGAGATGCAGCGGGGAGGATAGAGAAGGGAGCGGACGCTGAGAGACGCGATTCCCACTGCTGGTGCCGCTATCTGTTATAGTTTTACAGGTACAGTCGGCAGCAACAGCAGGGTAACAGAGCGAGGAGAGCATCTCCTCAGCCCAGCTCCTCCCTGCATTGCATGCCCTTGCTGAGCGGGTTGCGCCGACTCTGCCTGTGACCTTCGGGTAACTATTTCTCCCCTATTCCTAATCTCTAACCCTCCCTCTGGTGCCTAACCCTATCCTCCTATCATTGTGCAGACTAACCCTAACCTCCCCACACAGCCTTACCCTAACCTTTCTCCCCAGCCTAACCCTCCCTCCATGCATCCTAACCCTAATCTTCTTCCACAGCCTAACCCTATCCTCCTATTACTGTGCAGACTAACCCTAACCTCCCCACGCATCCTTACCCTAACCTTTCTCCCTAGCCTAACCCTCCCTCCATGCAGCCTAACCTTATTCCTCCTCCACAGCCTAACCCTAACCTCCCCACACAGCCTGACCCTAACCTTTCCGCCCAGCCTAACCCTCCCTCCATGCAGCCTAACCCTAATCTTCCTCCACAGCCTAACCCTAACCTCCCCACGCAGCCTTACCCTAACCTTTCTCCCCAGCCTAACCCTCCCTCCATGCAGCCTAACCCTAATCTTCCTCCACAGCCTAACCCTAACCTCCCCACGCAGCCTGACCCTAACCTATCTCCCCATGCAGCCTAACCCTAATCTTCCTCCACAGCCTAACCCTATCCTCCCCACGCAGCCTGACTCTAGCCATTCTCCCCATGCAGCCTAACCCTAATCTTCCTCCACAGTCTAACCCTATCCTCCTATCATTGTGCAGACTAACCCTAACTTCCCCACGCAGCCTGACCCTAATCTTCCTCCACAGCCTAACCCTCCCTCCATGCAGCCTAACCCTATTCTTCCTCCACAGCCTAACCCTAACCTCCCCACGCAGCCTGACCCTAACCTTTCTCCCCATGCAGCCTAACCCTAATCTTCCTCCACAGCCTAACCCTAACCTCCCCATGCAGCCTGACCCTAACCTTTCTCCCCATGCAGCCTAACCCTAATCTTCCTCCACAGCCTAACCCTAACCTCCCCATGCAGCCTGACCCTAACCTTTCTCCCCATGCAGCCTAACCCTAATCTTCCTCCACAGCCTAACCCTAACCTCCCCATGCAGGCTGATCCTCACCTTTCTTTGCAGCCCAAGCCTTCCTCCACATGCAGCTTAACCCTAATCTTCCTCCACAGTTTAACCCTAACCTAGACCCTGTATCTATACTTAACAGATGGCGGTGGGTAGGGGACTGGAGCAATTATCCACACTGATGAATGATGTTGATCAGCAGCATCAGCATCAGCACACAAGGCGAATGGCAGGTCCAAACTACTAGTAACAAATAAGGAAGAAAAATATTTTTCATAGGATGTATTTACTACAGTGTTGTGCATTGTTTAAAAATACCCATGCCCCCATGCAGGGGTGGATTGGGATCGAACACCAGCCCGGGTAATTTATGGAAGCAGCCCTAATGGGGGCAGAGTCTGAGGGGGAGGGGCCTGTCAAGAGGGCGGGGTCACTCCTCAAGGTCCTGATTCTGAGATAGACACAGTTGGGGCCTCCTTTGCTTTACGTTATGCTAATGTTTACCTGCGACTTTATGCATATGCTGCTACAATGCCCTTCCCTGATGTACATCTGCATACCTCCCAACATGACCCTCTCCAGGAGGGGCACAATGCTCTGCTTCTGGACTTTTCTCTTAATTTATGATTGCTGGCACCTGTTTTGAACAAGTTATTGGATAAGAAAGGTGTTTCTGCACAGGTGATGGCAATCATACATTAAGAGGGAAGTCCAGGAGCAGAGCAGTCTGTCCCTCCTGGAGAGGGTCATGTTGGGAGGCATGCATCTGTACATCTGAATATACAAGGACTCAGGGCCGGCTCCAGGCATGTTCAAATAGAGCGGCCGCGCGGGGCGCCACCCTTAATGGGCACCGCGCGCTGGCGCCGCCATATTCGAACCTGGAGCTGGCCCTGTGCAGCATTACCCGGCCTGTGTGCCAGTGCACACTGTGCTGTGCCGGTGTCTGACGTCAGATGCCGGCTCCGCACGTATAGCGCACACAAGCGCTTTGGAGCCCGCCCGCGCCCTCAGACAGCAGCACTCCTCCCCCTCCCAGCGCATCAGGTATTGTGGGGGGCATTTATGGATGGCACTGTGAGGGGTCATATCTGCACTGTTGGGTCATATCTGCACTGTGGGGGCATTTTTGTATCTGGCACTGTGGGGTCATATCTGCACTGTGGTGGCATTTATCTGGCACTGTGGGGGCATTTATTTATCTGGCATTGTGGGGGCATTTCTGTAACTGGCACTGTGGGGGCATTTATGTATCTGGCACTGGGGGCATTTATGTATCTGGCACTGTGGGGGCATATCTGGCACTGTGGGGGCATTTATGTATCTGGCACTGTGGGGGCATATCTGGTACTGTGGGGGCATATCTGGCACTGTGGGGGCATTTATGTATCTGGCACTGTAGGGGCATATCTGGCACTGGGGGGGCATTTATGTATCTGGCACTGTGGGGGCATTTATGTATCTGGCACTGTGGGGGCATTTATTTATCTGGCACTGTGGGGGCATTTATTTATCTGGCACTGTGGCGGCATTTATTTATCTGGCACTGTGGGGGCATTTATGTATCTGGCACTGTAGGGGCATTTATGTATCTGGAACTGTGTGGCCATTTATGTATCTGGCACTGCTGGGGGGCATGTCATGTGTTGCTGGCACTGTTGGCGGGCATGTCATGTGTAGCTAGCACGGCTGGGGAGCATATCATGTAGTGTTCCCGCTAGGCGTCTGTGGCTAGGCAATATGTCTCAGTGCTCTACCTGGCGCAATGTGTCTCAGTGCTCTACCTGGCGCAATGTGTCTCAGTGCTCTACCTGGCGCAATGTGTCTCAGTGCTCTACCTGGCGCAATGTGACTCAGTGCTCTACCTGGCGCAATATGTCTCAGTGCTCTGTCTGGCGCAAAGTGTCTAATGTGCTTTGCCTGGCGCAAAGTGTCTAACATGCTCTGCCTGTCGCAGTGTGTATAGGAGGTTCTACCTGGTGCAATGTGTATTAGCTGCACTACTGTGTGGTGTAATGCGAATTGCCACTATTATGTGGCCACGCGCCTTCCCCACGAAGCAACGCCCCTAAATTTTTGCTGCACGCCTTCCTCGCGCACTGTCCATGCTTTCGCATGTAGGTAGGTGAGCATCAAGCATTACAGTATGTACATCATTTTGCCCTCCTAACTTAAAAATGTGCCCTCCCTGTGATCAGCACCCTGCCCTAAAAAGTGAACACTATCATGTGTAGCTGGCACTGCTGGGGGCATGTCATGTGTAGCTGGCACTGCTGGGGGGCATGTCATGTGTAGCTGGCACGGCTGCGGGGCATGTCATGTGTAGCTGGCACTGCTGGGGGGCATATCATGTCTATCTGGCACTGCACATTGGGGGTAATTCTGAGTTGATCGCAGCAGGATCTTTGTTAGCAGTTGGGCAAAACCATGTGCACTGCAGGGGAGGCAGATATAACATGTGCAGAGAGAGTTAGATTTGGGTGTGGTGTGTTCAATCTGCAATCTAAATTGCAGTGTAAAAATAAAGCAGCCAGTATTTACCCTGCACAGAAACAATATAACCCACCCAAATCTACCTCTCTCTGCAAATGTTATATCTACCCCCCTGCAGTGCACATGGTTTTGCCCAACTGCTAAAAAATTTCCTGCTGCGATCAACTTGGAATTACCCCCATTATGTGTATCTGGCACTATACTGGAGACATTATGTGTATCTGGCACTATAATGGAGACATTATGTGTATCTGGCACTATACTGGAGACATTATGTGTATCTGGCACTATACTGGAGACATTATGTGTATCTGGCACTATACTGGAGACATTGGCCCTCATTCCGAGTTGTTCGCTCGGTATTTTTCATCGCATCGCAGTGAAAATCCGCTTAGTACGCATGCGCAATGTTCGCACTGCGACTGCGCCAAGTAACTTTACTATGAAGAAAGTAATTTTACTCACGGCTTTTTCATCGCTCCGGCGATCGTAATGTGATTGACAGGAAATGGGTGTTACTGGGCGGAAACACGGCGTTTCAGGGGCGTGTGGCTGAAAACGCTACCGTTTCCGGAAAAAACGCAGGAGTGGCCGGGGAAACGGTGGGAGTGCCTGGGCGAACGCTGGGTGTGTTTGTGACGTCAACCAGGAACGACAAGCACTGAAATGATCGCACAGGCAGAGTAAGTCTGGAGCTACTCTGAAACTGCTAAGTAGTTAGTAATCGCAATATTGCGAATACATCGGTCGCAATTTTAAGAAGCTAAGATTCACTCCCAGTAGGCGGCGGCTTAGCGTGTGTAACTCTGCTAAATTCGCCTTGCGACCGATCAACTCGGAATGAGGGCCATTATGTGTATCTGGCACTATACTGGAGACATTATGTGTATCTGACACTATACTGGAGACATTGTGTGTAAGGAAGACTACTGTGGCTGTTACGTGTAAGGCTGCTAATTGTGTGCGTAGAGGGGGTGTGAAAATATATTTATTTATAGTCTAATAATATGACGTTATGAGGCCACGCCCACTTTTCCAGAGACCACACCCACTTTTCCTGGAGCCCGCGCGCATATTGGTGGTGGTGGTGGTGGGGGAGATGCTTATACATGTTTTCGCTCAGGGTACTAGTAGGCCTGGAGCCAGCCCTGCAAGGACTGATATGCCACCTTTCAGTATCTACTGACGCTGCTGTCATGCCTTTAATCTACTTCTGATTTTATTAATTTTTAATTCTACAAAGCCCTTTTTTTTTAACCTTATATGTTTCAAAGTACAGGAAGGGGGAGCACACACTACATACAGCACAGTACAGGGAGGGAACACACACTACATACAGCACAGTACAGGGAGGGAGCACACACTACATAAAGCACAGTACAGGGAGAGGGAGCACACACTACATACAGCACAGTACAGGGAGTGGGAGCACACACTACATACAGCACAGTACAGGGAGGGAACACACACTACATACAGCACAGTACAGGGAGGAAGCACACACTACATACAGCACAGTACAGGGAGGGGGAGCACACACTACATACAGCACAATACAGGGAGTGGGAGCACACACTACATACAGCACAGTACAGGGAGTGGGAGCACACACTACATACAGCACAGTACAGGGAGGGAGCACACACTACATACAGCACAGTACGGGGGGGCACACACTACATAAAGCACAGTACAGGGAGGGGGAGCACACACTACATACAGCACAGTACAGGGAGTGGGAGCACACACTACATACAGCACAGTACAGGGAGGGAGCACACACTACATACAGCACAGTACAGGGAGTGGGAGCACACACTACATACAGCACAGTACAGGGAGGGAGCACACACTACATACAGCACAGTACAGGGAGGGAACACACACTACATACAGCACAGTACAGGGAGGGGGAGCACACACTACATACAGCACAGTACAGGGAGGGAGCACACACTACATACAGCACAGTACAGGGAGGGAGCACACACTACATACAGCACAGTACAGGGAGGGAGCACACACTACATACAGCACAGTACAGGGAGGGAGCACACACTACATACAGCACAGTACAGGGAGGGAGCACACACTACATACAGCACAGTACAGGGAGGGAGCACACACTACATACAGCACAGTACAGGGAGGGAGCACACACTACATACAGCACAGTACAGGGAGGGAACACACACTACATACAGCACAGTACAGGGAGGGAGCACACACTACATACAGCACAGTACAGGGAGGGAGCACACACTACATACAGCACAGTACAGGGAGGGAGCACACACTACATACAGCACAGTACAGGGAGGGAGCACACACTACATACAGCACAGTACAGGGAGGGGGAGCACACACTACATACAGCACAGTACAGGGAAGGAGCACACACTACATACAGCACAGTACAGGGAGGGAACACACACTACATACAGCACAGTACAGGGAGTGGGAGCACACACTACATACAGCACAGTACAGGGAGGGGGAGCACACACTACATACAGCACAGTACAGGGAGGGGGAGCACACACTACATACAGCACAGTACAGGGAGGGAGCACACACTACATACAGCACAGTACAGGGAGGGAGCACACACTACATACAGCACAGTACAGGGAGGGAGCACACACTACATACAGCACAGTACAGGGAGGGAGCACACACTACATACAGCACAGTACAGGGAGGGAGCACACACTACATACAGCACAGTACAGGGAGGGAGCACACACTACATACAGCACAGTACAGGGAGGGAGCACACACTACATACAGCACAGTACAGGGAAGGAGCACACACTACATACAGCACAGTACAGGGAGGGAACACACACTACATACAGCACAGTACAGGTAGTGGGAGCACACACTACATACAGCACAGTACAGGGAGGGGGAGCACACACTACATACAGCACAGTACAGGGAGGGAGCACACACTACATACAGCACAGTACAGGGAGGGAGCACACACTACATACAGCACAGTACAGGGAGGGAGCACACACTACATACAGCACAGTACAGGGAGGGAGCACACACTACATACAGCACAGTACAGGGAGGGAGCACACATTACATACAGCACAGTACAGGGAGGGAGCACACACTACATACAGCACAGTACAGGGAGGGAGCACACACTACATACAGCACAGTACAGGGAGGGAGCACACACTACATACAGCACAGTACAGGGAGGGAGCACACACTACATACAGCACAGTACAGGGAGGGAGCACACACTACATACAGCACAGTACAGGGAGGGAGCACACACTACATACAGCACAGTACAGGGAGGGAGCACACACTACATACAGCACAGTACAGGGAGGGAGCACACACTACATACAGCACAGTACAGGGAGGGAGCACACACTACATACAGCACAGTACAGGGAGGGAGCACACACTACATACAGCACAGTACAGGGAGGGAGCACACACTACATACAGCACAGTACAGGGAGGGAGCACACACTACATACAGCACAGTACAGGGAGGAAGCACACACTACATACAGCACAGTACAGGGAGGGAGCACACACTACATACAGCACAGTACAGGGAGGGAGCACACACTACATACAGCACAGTACAGGGAGGGAGCACACACTACATACAGCACAGTACAGGGAGGAAGCACACACTACATACAGCACAGTACAGGGAGGGAGCACACACTACATACAGCACAGTACAAGGAGGGAGCACACACTACATACAGCACAGTACAGGGAGGGAGCACACACTACATACAGCACAGTACAGGGAGGGAGCACACACTACATACCTTAGAATCGGTGTTCTCTGCTTTAGAACCAAGGAGTGTGACAAGAGCTGCTGGAATGTAAGACATACTTGCCCACTCTCCCGGAAAGGCCGGGAGGCTCCCGAAATTAGGGTGGCACTCCCGGCCCCCCGGGGAAGGGGGCAAGTCTCCCGCATCCCGCTTGCCCCCCCGCCGCACCACGCTCTCCTCCCGCTGCTCCCCACCACTTTCAGCCCGTTAAACAGAAAAAAGGGGCGGGGCGATGATGCGATCGCGCTAATTCGCGTCATCATAGCCCCGGAGGGAGCAGCCACAAAGTAGGTAAGTATGATGTAAGATGTGCATCTTCTGAGGGATATAATATACAGTAGGATAAGTGTTGCAGCATTGCAGCGGGTGCTTTTCCTCTATTACACATCGCATGTTGGTGATGTTTCTGCACCCGCCGAGTAGCTCCCTGCCTGCGCAGCCTAGCTGCGCTGGCAGGTGGCTACCCACCGCACCCTGGGTCGCAGTGGCTGCGTGTGATGTCACGCAGCCGCTGTGGCCCGCACCTGTCCAGACACGTCTGCGTTGTCCGGACCGCGCTCCAACAACGGCGTTCTAACGCCGTTGGCACGCCCTCTACCGCCCCGCGACCGCCTGTCAATCAGGCAGAGGCGATCGCAGCCTTGCGATGCTTTTAGCATCTCACTGGGCCTCCCGGGGGGTGCACATGCGCAGCTCCCCAAAGAGCTTCAGACTGTGACCGCTGCAGCGATCCAATCTGAATTAGGCCCTTAGTGCACTCCTACGCCGCACACAGCAGCTGCTGCACCAACTACCTGGTAAAGGGAAGGGGGGCGCTACGCACATATAAACATACATGTAATGATGTATGCAATATATGTGCTGGCAGTGTATCCGGGATCAGCAGCGGCGCTATATATCACAGCCGATGTGCAGAACCCGGCATTAGGCTTCACTCTCCTAAGCCCGACCCAAGAAGCCTAATGCCAAGTCCCGGTTCTACACGGCGGCTGTGGTGTACAGCGCTGCTGCTGATCTGGGTACACTACCAGCACATATATTACAAACATCTTCACATGTATGTATATATGGGCTTAGCAACACTCCACTAGGTAGTCGGCGCTGCAGCTGCCCATAAATTGTACATTTTAATACGTACTACTATAGGAGGGCAAGCATAATTTATGGGCGAATTCAGGGAGACAGTTACAAGATTTGGGTGTTGTTGCTGAGGTCCCAATGGTGCATCACTTGCAGTTGACCCCTAGCTAAATTAATGCCTCTATATTTCAGATGAGTTCCAATTCCATTCTTCAGGCATATTACAGATGTGTACAGTACACCTTTGCTGAAACTTTCTCACCATGGACTTTGAACTGAGCTGCACCAAGCGTCCCGCCAGACTGCTTTACTCAAAGTATGCATCTTATTTCACATCAACAAAGTACAAGGGTACACTAACAACTATTGCTGGCATGCCATGTAACTTCTATGCGTGTGGCTTTAGCCCTCCAATGGTGCAACACAGCAATGTGACATAACGATCTACTGCACCAACGTGCAAACAACACGCTGTCCAATGGTGCAATGTATTGTTGCATGCTGCATGAAACAATACAGCGTCGGCTGTAGAATCGTCCCATTGGACGTGCAGCACAACCAATGGGACGATTCAAAGAACGACGGCAGCGAACAATGGATTGTGCATAGACACTATACGATGATCATGCAGTACCAATGTCAGACAATATACTGCACAGTGTGTACCCAGCTTAAGTCACTAATATCTGATACAAGTGACTCGTGCCACGCCTCACGTCTCCTTATGCTTACTCTTAGACTTTATACTACAGGTTGAGTATCCCATATCCAAATATTCCGAAATACGGACTTTTTTGAGTGAGAGTGAGAAAGTGAAACCTTTGTTTTTTGATGGCTCAATGTGCACAAACTTTGTTTAATACACAAAGTTATTAATAATACTGTATTAAATGACCTTCAGGCTGTGTGTATAAGGTGTATATGAAACATAAATGAATTGTGTGAATGTAGACACACTTTGTTTAATGCAGAAAGTTATAAAAAATATTGGCTAAAATGACATTCAGGCTGTGTGTATAAGGTGTATATGTAACATAAATGCATTCTGTGCTTTATTTAGCTCCCATCACCATGATATCTCATTATGGTATCTAATTATTCCAAAATACGGAAAAATCCGATATCCAAAATACATCTGGTCCCAAGCATTTTGGATAAGGGATACTCAACCTGTAATTCCTTTGCGACAAAAGTAGTACTCTAGTGTGAGTAGTTCCGTGAGCCACTGTGTACGTGGCAAAGATGCAAATAACACAGTATTCAGGAAAATAAGATTTTACTCACCGGTAATTCTATTTCTCGTAGTCCGTAGTGGATGCTGGGGACTCCGTAAGGACCATGGGGAATAGCGGGCTCCGCAGGAGACTGGGCACTCTAAAGAAAGATTTAGTACTATCTGGTGTGCACTGGCTCCTCCCTCTATGTCCCTCCTCCAGACCTCAGTTAAGGAAACTGTGCCCGGAAGAGCTGACATTACAAGGAAAGGATTTTGGAATCCAGGGTAAGACTCATACCAGCCACACCAATCACACCGTATAACTTGTGATAAACTTACCCAGTTAACAGTATGAACAACAACTGAGCATCACTCAACCAATGCTACATAACCATAACCCTTTGTTAAGCAATAACTATATACACGTATTGCAGAAAGTCCGCACTTGGGACGGGCGCCCAGCATCCACTACGGACTACGAGAAATAGAATTACCGGTGAGTAAATTCTTATTTTCTCTAACGTCCTAGTGGATGCTGGGGACTCCGTAAGGACCATGGGGATTATACCAAAGCTCCCAAACGGGCGGGAGAGTGCGGATGACTCTGCAGCACCGAATGGGCAAACACCAGGTCCTCCTCAGCCAGGGTCTCAAACTTGTAGAACTTTGCAAATGTGTTTGAACCCGACCAAGTAGCAGCTCGGCAAAGCTGTAATGCCGAGACCCCTCGGGCAGCCGCCCAAGAAGAGCCCACCTTCCTTGTGGAATGGGCTTTCACTGATTTTGGATGCGGCAATCCAGCCGCAGAATGAGCCTGCTGAATCGTGTTACAGATCCAGCGAGCAATGGTTTGCTTAGAAGCAGGAGCACCCAGCTTGTTGGATGCATACAGGATAAACAGCGAGTCAGTTTTCCTGACTCCAGCCGTCCTGGCAACATAGATCTTCAAAGCCCCGACTACATCAAGCAACTTGGAATCCTCCAAGTCACGAGTAGCCGCAGGCACCACAATGGGTTGGTTCAAATGAAAAGATGACACCACCTTAGGCAGAAACTGCGGACGAGTTCGCAATTCTGCCCTATCCATATGGAAAAAACAGATAGGGGCTTTTACATGACAAAGCCGCCAATTCTGACACACGTCTAGCTGAGGCTAGGGCCAACAGCATGACCACTTTCCACGTGAGATACTTTAGCTCCACTGTCTTAAGTGGCTCAAACCAGTGGGATTTCAGGAAAGCCAAGACCACGTTAAGATCCCAAAGTGCCACTGGTGGCACAAAAGGGCGCTGAATATGCAGCACTCCCTTAACAAACGTCTGAACCTCAGGCAGTGAAGCCAGTTCATTTTGAAAGAAAATGGATAGGGCCGAAATCTGGACCTGCATGGACCCTAATTTTAGGCCCATAGTCACTCCTGACTGTAGGAAGTGCAGGAATCGACCCAGCTGGAATTCTTCTGTAGGGCCTTCCTGGCCTCACACCAAGTACAAATTTTCGCCATATACGGTGATAATGCTTTGCTGTCACGTCCTTCCTAGCCTTTATCAGCGTAGGAATAACTTCATCCGGAATGCCTTTTTCCCGCTAGGATCCGGCGTTCAACCGCCATGCCATCAAACGCAGCCGCGGTAAGTCTTGGACCAGACAGGGCCCTTGTTGCAACAGGTCCCGTCTGAGAGGCAGAGGCCATGGGTCCTCTGTGAGCATTTCTTGCAGTTCCGGGTACCAAGTCCTTCATGGCCAATCCGGAACAATGAGTATTGTTCTCACTCCTCTTTTTCTTACAATTCTCAGCACCTTTGGTATGAGAGGAAGAGGAGGAAACACATAGACCGGCTGGAACACCCACGGTGTTACTAGTGCGTCCACAGCTATCGCCTGAGGGTCCCTTGACCTGGCGCAATACCATTTTAGCTTTTTGTCGAGGCGGGACGCCATCATGTCCACCTGTGGCAGTTCCCGTCGATTTGCAATCTGCGTGAAGACTTCTTGGTGAAGTCCCCACTCTCCCGGGTGGAGGTCGTGCCTGCTAAGGAAGTCTGCTTCCCAGTTGTCCACTCCCGGAATGAACACTGCTGACAGTGTGCTGACGTGATTCTCCGCCCAGCGAAGAATTCTGGTGGCTTCTACCATCGCCACCCTGCTCCTTGTGCCGCCTTGGCGGTTTACATGAGCCACTGCGGTGATATTGTCTGACTGGATCAGAACCGGTTGGTCGCGAAGCAGGGTCTCCGCTTGACTTAGGGCGTTGTATATGGCCCATAGTTCCAGGATATTGATGTGAAGGCAAGTCTCCTGCCTTGACCACAGCCCTTGGAAATTTCTTCCCTGTGTGACTGCCCCCCACCCTCGGAGGCTTGCATCCGTGGTCACCAGGACCCAGTCCTGAATGCCGAATCTGCGACCTTCGAGAAGGTGAGCACTCTGCAGTCACCACAGGAGAGACACCCTTGCTCTGGGGGATAGGGTGATTAACCGATGCATCCGAAGATGTGATCCGGACCACTTGTCCAGTAAGTCCCATTGGAAGGTATGGAACCTGCCGAAGGGAATGGCCTCGTATGATGCCACCCTCCTTCCCAGGACTCGAGTGCAGTGATGCACTGACACCTGTTTTAGTTTTAATAGATTCCTGACCAGTGTCACGAGCGTCTGAGCTCTCTCTATCGGGAGATAAACCTTTTTCTGGTCTGTGTCTAGGATCATGCCTAGAAGAGGCAGATGAGCTGTAAGAACCAACTGCGACTTTGGAATATATAGAATCCAGCCGTGTTGCCGTTTCACTTCCGGAGAAAGCGATACGCTGTTCAGTAACTGCTCTCTTGATCTCGCTTTTATGAGGAGATCGTCCAAGTACGTGATAATAGTGACACCTTGCTTCCGCAGGAGCACCATCATTTCCGCCATTACCTTGGTAAATATTCTCAAGGCCGTGGAGAGGCCAACCGGCCACGTCAGAAATTGGTAATGACAATTCCGTACCGCAATTCTGAGGTACGCCTGATTAGGTGGATAAATGGGGACACGAAGGTATGCATCCCTGTTGCCCCGAGACACCATAAAATCTCCCCCTTTTTTAGGCTTGCAATGAACGCTCTTAGCGATTTCATCTTGCACTTGAACCTTTCCAGGTATATGTTCAGGGATTTTAAATTCAATATGGGTCTGACCGAACCTTCCGGTTTCGGGACTACAACCTGGTGGAATAATAACCTCCTCCTTGTCGAAGGAAGGGAACCTTGACCACCACCTGTTGAAAATACAACTTGTGAATTGCAGTTAACCCTGTTACCCTCTCGCAGGGGGAAGCCGGCAGAGCCGTCAGTGAGGAGGCATCTTCTCCAAATCCAGCTTGTATCCCGGAGACACAACATCTATTGCCCAGGGATCTAATAGGGAGTGAACCCACTTGTGGCTGAACTTACGAAAGCATGCCCCCACCGGGCCTAGCTCCGCCTGTGGAGCTCCAGCGACATGCGGTGGATTTTTGCAGAGTTCGGGGAGGACTTTCCTGGGAACTAGCTGTTCCATTGCTTATTCTACAGGACACGTCAAGCAGAAATCGACATAGCTTTGACTCTAGGACCCAGTATACTCCTGTCTCTTTGGGCATGTTTTATATATATATATATATATATATATATATGTACCTATCTCTTAAGACAGCATCTTCAATACATATATATCTCTATATATACATATATATATATCTATATGCATACTAGGGTCTCAATCTCTGCTGATAAGGTACCTGTCCACGCTGCCACCGCGCTATAAACCCATGCCGACACAATCGCCGGTCTGAGTAGCGTACTAGAATGTGCACGCTATCTGCAGGATTCCTGAGAATAGCTAGTGCTACCTTCTGTGCAAACGTGGCACCCTAGGGGAAGATTCCCATCACATCCTGGCCCTAGTGGGGAAAGGATACTGCCTGAGAATTTTTTTGTGGGAAGCTGCAGTCTCTTGTCTGGAGATTCCCGCTCTTTTTCCTCATGAGAGGAGGGAAATTTACCTCAGCTTTCTTCCCCTTAACATGTGTACCCTTGTGTCAGGGACAAATGAGTCATCAGTGATATGCAAATCATCTTTTATTACAATAATCATATATTGAATACCTTTCAGCCATTTTGGCTGTAACTTTGCATTATCGTAGTCGACACTGGAGTCAAACTCTGTGTCGATATCAGTGTTTATTATTTTGGATAGTGAGCATTGTGAGACTCTGAAGGTCTCTGTGACATAGGGACAGACATGGGTAGATTTCCTGTCTGTTCTCTAATCTTTTGTGCAATAAATTCACCTCAGCACTTACACATATCCAAACAGGTGTCGGCGTTGTCGACGGAGACACCCTCTCACACACATATTTGCCTTATCTCCTCCTAAGGGGAGCCTTTTACCTCAGACATGTCGACACACACGTACCGACACACCACACACACAGGGGATGCTCTATTTGAAGACAGTTCCCCCACAAGGCCCTTTGGAGAGACAGAGAGAGAGTATGCCAGCACACACCCCAGCGCTATATGATCCAGGAATCACACAGTAACTTAGTGTTAACCCAGTAGCTGCTGTATATATTGTTTTTGCACCAAATTTATATGCCCCCCCTCTCTTTTTACCCTCTTCTATTGCAGGGGAGAGCCTGGGGAGCTTCTCTCAGCGGATCTGTGGAGAGAAACTGGCGCTGGTGAGTGCTGAGGAAGAAGGCCTCGCCCCCTCAGCGGCGGGCTTCTGTCCCGTTTCTGTGTAAAAATAATGGCGGGGGCTCGTACATATATACAGTGCCTGACTGTATATATGTATAATTTTGCCAAAAGGTATCTTAATTGCTGCCCAGGGCGCCCCCCCCCCCCCTGCACCCTACAGTGACCGGAGTGTGCGGTGTGCTGTGGGAGCAATGGTGCACAGCTGCAGTGCTGTGCGCTACCTTAAGTGAAGACAGGAGTCTTCTGCCGCCGATTTCGATGTCTTCTTGCTTCTGCTGCTTCTATACTTCTGGCTCTGCGAGGGGGACGGCGGCGCGGCTCCGGACGATCAAGGTTAGGTACCTGTGTTCGATCCCTCTGGAGCTAATGGTGTCCAGTAGCCTAAGAAGCGCAACTTAGCTGCAGTGAGTAGGTTTGCTTCTCTCCCCTCAGTCCCTCGTAGCAGAGAGTCTGTTGCCAGCAGAAGCTCTCTGAAAATAAAAAACCTGACTAAATACTTTCTTTTCTAGCAAGCTCAGGAGAGCCCACTAGGAGCACCCAGCTCTGGCCGGGCACAGATTCTAACTGAGGTCTGGAGGAGGGGCATAGAGGGAGGAGCCAGTGCACACCAGATAGTACTAAATCTTTCTTTAGAGTGCCCAGTCTCCTGCGGAGCCCGCTATTCCCCATGGTCCTTACGAGTCCCCAGCATCCACTAGGACGTTAGAGAAATAGGGCGAACCGCTTCCGTAGCGCCAAAGTGGCGCAAAGCATCCAGCCATATGGTGCACAAACACTGGGTGAGCGAAGACACATCTGTATACGCCTGCAATGTTTTTGTTCTCTGTTCCCTCATTTCCCATTCCTTGTTTTTTATTTTCTTCATTATAAGCTACATTTTGCTTTGCCACACTGTGCACCATGCAGCCCAACAGAATGCTACAACATGGATGTTTGCTCTGCTGCTCACTGTACAGTATATGGGAATGGAGCAGGTCTCCTGTCCGCCCGCCATCGCAGACTGACTTTACTATCACTGACTTAAACGCTTTGTAATGCGAGAATACGCTTTTAGTTCCCCCAGAACCTCCACTTATGTATGTTTGTATGCATGAGCGCTGGTGACATGCCACCGGCCGGCACATGCGCGGTACACCCCCCCTTCCCCAGGAGCGTCGCCACTTCCTATCAACGCACGGCGCATGCGCCGGACAAGTCTCGCGTTTCCAACAAGAACCAGTGACGTGAGTTCCCTGCGCCTGCGCAGCGGGCAGGATGAGTCCCGGAGAGGTGCTGGCACGGAGCGCCCCAGCAGCAGCAGCGGAGTGCCGGCAGCAGGAGACGGGAAGGAGCCTTGTTTTGCTGACCTGGAAAGTGTCGGTGCGCGGGCCCTGCGTGTGGCGGAGCCTATGAGCCGCTGTTCGGGGTGCAGACCCCTCCGGCGGGACGGGCAGCTTCCCTGCGAGGTTGCGGGACGGGCAGCTTCCCTGCGAGGTTGCGGGACATCTAGCCGGAGTTACACGAACATGGTAGTTAGCTGAGGTGAGGACTATCCCGGAGGAGCCCAATGAGTGGCACACAGCCTGCGGCCTCGGACAGGTGAGTGTCAGCTCTGCAGCCTGGGTCTTTCCTAGCTGTAATGTCCTCTCCCTGCAGTGACTGGGCTGTGCCATAACTTATAATATAATGGAGGCTGCTTCTCTGGGAGTAGTCTGTGTCTCTCTCTGCAGTGTTACATGCCCCTGGCTGCTGTGGGATCATTGCTGATACAGATCATTTCTCTCATCGCTATAAGCCCTGTTCCTGGCATTGCAGGACAGGCCTGACCCTGCTCACTAGAAGCTGCTCTGCACCCAAGCTCTCTGCTGCCCAGTGTTATGGCTCAGGCTTCATGTACAGTATTGTTATTATTCCCACCAGTCCATAGTGCGCTGTATCCTTCACTGCAGATAGTTTAACAAGTGCCCACCGCTGCTTACCCTGCCCCCTTACCCGGCATACAGTGCTTACCCATCCCCTTACCCCATACACAGTGCTCACCTAGTGCCGCTGCTTCCTGTGCTCCCTTACCTGGTATGCAGTGCTCACCTAGTGCCGTTGCTTACTGTGACCCTTACCTGGCACGCAGTGCTCACCTAGGGCCGCTGCTTACTGTGACCCTTACCTGGCTTGCAGTGCTCACCTAGTGCCGCTGCTTACTGTGACCCTTACCTGGCACGCAGTGCTCACCTAGGGCCGCTGCTTACTGTGACTCTTACCTGGCTTGCAGTGCTCACCTAGTGCCGCTGCTTACTGTGACCCTTACCTGGCTTGCAGTGCTCACCTAGTGCCGCTGCTTACTGTGACCGTTACCTGGCACGCAGTGCTCACCTAGTGCTGCTGCTTACTGTGACCCTTACCTGGCACACACTGCTCACCTAGTGCTGCTGCTTACTGTTACCCTTACCTGGCACGCAGTGCTCACCTAGTGCCGCTGCTTACTGTGACCCTTACCTGGCACGCAGTGCTCACCTAGTGCTGCTGCTTACTGTGACCCTTACCTGGCACGCAGTGCTCACCTAGGGCCGCTGCTTACTGTGACCCTTACCTGGCATGCAGTGCTCACCTAGTGCCGCTGCTTACTGTGACCCTTACCTGGCATGCAGTGCTCACCTAGTGCTGCTGCTTACTGTACCTCTTACCTGGCACGCAGTGCTCACCTAGTGCCGCTGCTTACTGTGACCCTTACCTGGCATGCAGTGCTCACCTAGTGCCGCTGCTTACTGTGACCCTTACCTGGCATGCAGTGCTCACCTAGTGCCGCTGCTTACTGTGACCCTTACCTGGCACGCAGTGCTCACCTAGTGCCGCTGCTTACTGTGACCCTTACCTGGCTTGCAGTGCTCACCTAGTGCCGCTGCTTACTGTGACCCTTACCTGGCACGCAGTGCTCACCTAGGGCCGCTGCTTACTGTGACCCTTACCTGGCTTGCAGTGCTCACCTAGTGCCGCTGCTTACTGTGACCCTTACCTGGCTTGCAGTGCTCACCTAGTGCCGCTGCTTACTGTGACCGTTACCTGGAACGCAGTGCTCACCTAGTGCTGCTGCTTACTGTGACCCTTACCTGGCACGCAGTGCTCACCTAGTGCTGCTGCTTACTGTTACCCTTACCTGGCACGCAGTGCTCACCTAGTGCCGCTGCTTACTGTGACCCTTACCTGGCACGCAGTGCTCACCTAGTGCTGCTGCTTACTGTGACCCTTACCTGGCACGCAGTGCTCACCTAGGGCCGCTGCTTACTGTGACCCTTACCTGGCACGCAGTGCTCACCTAGTGCCGCTGCTTACTGTGACCCTTACCTGGCATGCAGTGCTCACCTAGTGCTGCTGCTTACTGTACCTCTTACCTGGCACGCAGTGCTCACCTAGTGCCGCTGCTTACTGTGACCCTTACCTGGCATGCAGTGCTCACCTAGTGCCGCTGCTTACTGTGACCCTTACCTGGCATGCAGTGCTCACCTAGTGCCGCTGCTTACTGTGACCCTTACCTGGCACGCAGTGCTCACCTAGTGCCGCTGCTTACTGTGACCCTTACCTGGCTTGCAGTGCTCACCTAGTGCCGCTGCTTACTGTGACCCTTACCTGGCATGCAGTGCTCACCTAGTGCCGCTGCTTACCGTGACCCTTACCTGGCTTGCAGTGCTCACCTAGTGCTGCTGCTTACTGTACCTCTTACCTGGCACGCAGTGCTCACCTAGTGCTGCTGCTTACTGTGACCCTTACCTGGCACGGAGTGCTCACCTAGTGCCGCTGCTTACTGTGACCCTTACCTGGCACGCAGTGCTCACCTAGTGCCGCTGCTTACTGTGACCCTTACCTGGCTTGCAGTGCTCACCTAGTGCTGCTGCTTACTGTGACCGTTACCTGGCATGCAGTGCTCACCTAGTGCCGCTGCTTACTGTGCCCCTAACCTAGCACGCAGTGCTCACCTAGTGCTGCTGCTTACTGTGACCGTTACCTGGCATGCAGTGCTCACCTAGTGCTGCTGCTTACTGTGACCCTTACCTGGCACGGAGTGCTCACATAGTGCTGCTGTTTACTCAGCCCCTTACCTGGCACGCAGTGCTTACCAGGTGTCGCTGCTTACGTTTCCCCTTACCTGGCACACAGTGCCTACCTAGTCCCGCTGCTTACGGTGCCACTTACCTGGCACACAGTGCTTAATGTAGCGCCGCTGCTTACTCTGTTTATGTGTGTATACTTAATATTATCTACAATTATTGGTAAGATTATGTCCTGATGCAGGGACCAGAGTATCTTGAACGTTTGCTGCTTTCAAAAATATGTTTATGGTTATTAAAAAGTATAATAAAACAATAAAAGCTTATTACAAGTTTTATCTTTATATTCTGGCTACTGTGAGTGTTAGTGAAGTCATCTGCAACACACACACACACACACACACACACACACACACACACACACACACACACACACACACACACACACACACGCACTCTGTATAGTCAAAATGCTGGCCCCAGTGTTCACCAAGGTATTGGAACAGTGTGTGTCTGTGCATATCGATCTCAGCTTTCTCAGGAAGTTTCTGATGAGACGCTGCCATATTTTGCAAACGCCATTGTTTGCTAGTTTATAAGTATAAACATTACTGCGCTTCCATTTGAAACATCTTTGTCTCTCAGTAAATTGCTGTAAGAATTAAGTAACCCAACTAAATTAGTGATCATACGAAGACTGACATTTTTCATACCTTTTATTATGCATTGCCTCTTGTGAGAACTTCTGAATATTGTTATTTTTTGTTCTCTTGCAAATACCAAATGCTGCATTTTTATTATTTTAATGTATGTAGCAATTTTTTATTTGTCTATTGGTTTATTACATTTATAATTATTTAATTTGCTGTATTGGTCTTGCAGATATAAACGTGGGTATTCTTATGTCTGAGAGATATAACAATATTATTGCATGCCAAAGTCAAACAATTATGTCAACATTTTCCATGTTAGTTTGAACACTGGAGCTCTGTTTCATTGGGGTCTATGGATTCGATTTTTTGTTACTGCTGGAATGAGATTCTCAGCGCTGATTGACTTGGGGACACATTTATTGCTGGATGCTTAAATACATTTAAAGTGAAAGTAAGCTACTGTTATGATTTTAAAAGGGAAACTGTCCTATTTTATGTGCTACAAAACGGGATACGTCATTAGGTCGACACCACTATTGGTTGACATTAGTTTTTTTCACATTTTTTTGGACTTTTTCATACTTTACGATCCACGTGGACTACGATTGGGAACGGTAATCTGTGCCAAGTGCAGTTGTAGCGGAGCGAGGCACCTTGCCCGAAGCTCGCTCGCCATGGGAGGGGACACGGTGCACTAATTGGGGTTCCCGGTCACTGTACGGAGAAAACTACCAAAAAACAAACAAACAAAAAACCTCATGTTGACCTAGAGTCCCTGTCGATCTAGAAACCATGTCGACCACTACTGGTCGACAGTAAATCTAATCTACCTAACATACCACATCCCATTTTTTCAGCATTTATTAAAGTTGTAAAAACCAGCCATTTGACACAGTGGTGTATTAAGCCTGGAGAAGTGATGAAGCAGTGATAAGTACAAGGTGATAACGCACCAGCCAATCAGCTCAAAAATGTTAATTGACAGTTACGAGCTGATTGGCTGGTGCGTTATCACTTTTCCAGGCTTAATACATCTGCCCCAATGTAACTGCCCCCACTGCTCGGCTTATGGCCCCTCATCGCCGTCTGCACTGTCCTGCCAGCTTATTTGCCACATTTTGGGGTGGGGTTTAAGAATTATTTCCCCACTCATTCACATTCTTCACATAAGTAGCGCACTGCAGAATTATCATGCGGCATCCACAGCTTGTGGCTTCTAATTTACTTGTGCAGGAATTGGGGTGGAGGAAATGTAATAAGGTGTGAGAATCAGAAAGAGAGATTTTGATAAAATTCTCCTGTATTTATTTATTTTTTAAGTGGCAATCATTTACATGGCAAACACAGGTTGATTTTGCCATGTAAATGATTAAAAAAAAAAAAAAAAAAAAAAAAAGTCGAATTTTACAAAAACTTCTCACACCCGATTACATTTCCCCCCTGGGAACACACTTTGCAGAAATAGCCTGCAATCTGTGCGTAATAGTAATCCATGCTCACAGGGCACAAGGACTGTCTGCAGAGTATTCTACACACGTTGTTGTTGTTGTTATTGCTCTTTACCTGTTTGTTATTATTTTATGGGTATATGTTTCCACAGGGTTGGGTAACAGACTAATGATGGTATGCTGGTGTATCTAGTCTGAACTTTTACCGTATTAATGGTTTAGTCTCGGGGCGGATATCTGTTTATCCCAAACGTACTTGCATTCCTTTACTGATGTTTTCCCTACTACACCTGGTGGGAGTTTGTTCTGAGCTTATGCTACTCATTCCTGTATCAGCATCTTACAAAAGAAGTAGACAAGGGTATCCTGTGCATTTCCTAATAGGTTTGTTACGCCATGTTATTATGATGGGTCCTGCTTGGATGAATTCACAATCTAGAGAAACACCACATAAGCAATTCAGTTCTGCACATTTGCTATAGCCGTACAAGTAGTGCTGGTTGTTACAATTATATTGTACAACTGTGATATCAGATTGGCGCACAATACATATAGCGTTGCATTCATTTTCCTTATTTTCTAAGTAATCTATTTAATGTTACATTTGTAGAAACTCATAGTTTGGCATTTTTGGGGGTACAGACTGATTTCCCCATTTTCACCTACACTGTTCATGGCAAAAATTTTCGTTCAAATCCTGTTTTTAGGAATTTTGAATTTGCACCTATTCAATTCCAAAATCACAAAAACAGGATTTGTGGGAAAACTATTAACATGAAAATGAGGAAATCAGTCTGTACCCCCAAAAATGCTAAACTAAGATAGGATAACAGTATAGACGTGAAATAGATGTCATATTAAATAGATTTGGGGTACTTAAACTGAGTCAATTGGCTGTTATACCCCTTTCTATACCCCTTTTCCACTCGGCTCACCAGCGCCGCCCTTCCATTCACTGTGAACGGGAGCCGTGTCGCCTCGACACGGCTTCCGTTCACACTACACAGCTTACCGGGTTGAACACGTGTTCAACCCGGCAAGCTACCCGGGTAGGATTCCCGGATCACTTGATCCGGGAATTTGCAGGGGGGGCCATTTCCACTAGGAAAAAACATGGGTAAATGCGCGCCCCCGCGCATTTACCCGTGTTTTTAGAGCTAGTGGAAAAGGGGTATAAGTGCTCTCATTCAATTCTGGGGGAGGGAGGGGAAATGGGTATAAG
Source organism: Pseudophryne corroboree (assembly GCF_028390025.1). Taxonomy (NCBI): domain Eukaryota; kingdom Metazoa; phylum Chordata; class Amphibia; order Anura; family Myobatrachidae; genus Pseudophryne; species Pseudophryne corroboree. The sequence continues at coordinate 315,252,137 of NC_086453.1, read as the reverse complement.
TTTACGTTTGGGTCATTTCAGGAGACTTAAAAATAAAAGTGAAAAAAGACTGACTACTCCCACCTGCCAGCCTAAAAACATTTGTCCCACTCATAAAGCACCCCAATATACCTGTCCCATACCTTGAACTCCAAATTACGTCACATTACAATTTTTCACCCCAAAAATGCCGTCATCATTGGCCAGCTAAAAATAAATAAAACCGTCAAAGTGCCTGCTTAGTCATTAGGGAAGGTGGGGGTGCCCAAGTTGTTGTGAACCAAATCCTGACATTTTTACCTTTTTTAAAACAGAGATTTTCCCACACTTTACACCTGCTGAGAGCAGGTGAAGTGAAATTCACGGTAAAATTATAGACAATTATTGCGACTGATTGAATAGGAGTCTTTCACGATTTGCAGTAAAATTGCAGTTTTTCGTATAAAAAAACGGTTATCGCAGCTAATTGAATACTCCCCTGTGTGTTGAACGGATTGCCTGTTCTCCTGGGAGAAATTGGAAGCTATATTGCACCTCTTTGTCTTACTACCAATATACCGGCTAATATCACCATTTAGCACTGAGCATCCGACAGCTAATATCTAGCACATGGTCTCTGCTGTAACTACCCAGTGACAGAGCGGTGCTGTCTGCACCTGACACAGCAGCATCGCCCGGCACACAGGATCCTCCATCAGTCAGCTGTTTCCTCCGGTGACTAGCCGCAGTCCAGTTGGTGCCCACCGCACCTGAATGCGCTGCAGAGACTAGATCCACGGCTACACGCTGCCTACATTCCGGTGACCGGCCGGTACTGTGATAACGGAGACCACGTGCACAGGCAAGGTACATCTGAATTCCCCAGTACGCTATTTAGCGTTAGCGACAATCTTCACACACCCGCAAGGGACAGTGTGATCTGGCGTTATCTCTGCCGGGACCGTGCCATGTCTCAAGTTACCAGACCCCCACCGTACAGTGTCACAGGTACAGAGTCTCTATTTACACACAGGACACTACTGCGGATTCACCCTAAGTAAGGAGCGGAGTATCTCAATGATCCGTACATGGGGATACGGTCGTTAGGTCGACCACTGAATGTTGACATTGGCATTAGCTCGACACGGACATTAGGTTGACGTACTAGGTCGACAGGTCGACATGAGTTTTTCGCTTTTTTTTTTTTTTTTTTCTTAAATTTTTGGACTTTTTCTTACTTCACAATCCACGTGGACTACAATTGGGAGCGGTAACCTGTGACCAGCGGTAGCGGAGCGAGGCACCATGACCGAAGCTCGCGAGCCATGCGAGGGGACACGGTGCACTAATTGGGGTTCCTCGTCACTTTATGAAGAAAACGACACCAAAAAAAGTCCAAAAACTCATATCAACCTTTTAACCTGTCGACCTAAGTTGTGTCGACCCATACCCCGTACATGTGAGTCTATTAAGAATGATTAAAAGGACTATATAATCTGCTTTGTCCTGTATTGGACACTTACAATTATTGAGACTGCGTAATACTACAGTAACATTAGACATACATCGCAATTAATGCTTCAAGAAATGCTTTACGCTATTATTGTGTATACTAGCTGTGACTAATTAGCTCCTCGGAGTATTATTTTGTATTTTTATGCTTGATTTTTTATATTAATAAAACATTTATTGTATATTTTATTGTCATTGCCTTCCTAGCACTTTTTTTAAAGATGGCGGGCAAAATTACACCTAATGGTCATTTTTACGTTTTTAAAGAGAGAATAAGAATTATAATTAAACATTAAAATACTCATACAGGCAATAAAAATCCCTTTCTTTTTCTTTCATAGCCTTTTAAAGTATACTTCATGGTTCAATTTAAACCAAAAAGAACATAACTCATCTGCCTTAGGTTGCTAATTCTAATTGAACACACTTTTTTTTTTTTTGCACCAAAAAAATTAAGTATGAAGTAAAGGAATGTATAATGAACTCTGAGTCAGGCAAGATTGACAAAGCATTTTTTTTCTGGAATCTCCATATTTCGATTGACAAACGGTCAAAATTTCAAAGTGATATGTGGATTAAGCCCTGAGATGTGAATTTTTTTACAGATACACCTCTGAAAAAACGGAGTGTTAGGAGGGGCATTTCCCAGCAATTTTTCTAAACTTTAAGGGGTATATGCAATTGCGGTCGAATTGCCGCAAATGTCGAAAAACGGGCCGTTTTCGACACAAAAAACGTGTCGAATTGGATTCGTCAATGCAATACAGTACTTTTCGACAAAAAATACGGATGTTTGAAATTCGACTTTTTCAAATTCGACATTTAACAAATTCGACATGTCTGCACTGTTAAAAATGCGGCTTTTCGACAAAAGTATATTCAATTGAAGAATGTCAATTCGACAACAGCGCTTTTCGACAGTAAATTCGTCATTTTCAATCCGCCTCACTTTGCTGGCGGAATGTAATAAAATTGTTTAAAAACATGTTTTTTTTGGTGTTTTTTTTATTGCTAATAGCATATCTATTTATATTAGAAGGGATTAGGTACTTGGTTTGTGTATGTAGGAGGCACAAGTATTATTTATAATTTTTTTTAAATATATTTATTTTTTAAATGGAATGGGTTAAAAACCAGAAAAAAAAATGCGTGGGGTCCCCCCTCCTAAGCATAACCAGCCTCGGGCTCTTTGAGCCGATCCTGGTTGTAAAAATACGGGGGGAAAAATGACAGGGGATCCCCCGTATTTTTATAACCAGCACCGGGCTCTGCGTCTGGTCCTTGGGCAAAAAATACGGGGGACAAAAAGCGTAGGGGTCCCCCATATTTTTAACACCAGCACCGGGCTCCACTAGCTGGGGAGATAATGCCACAGCCGGGGGACACTTTTATATCGGTACCTGCGGCCGTGGCATTAAAACCCCAACTAGTCACCCCTGGCCGGGGTACCCTGGAGGAGTGGGGACCCCTTCAATAAAGGGGTCCCCCCCTCCAGCCACCCAAGGGCCAGGGGTGAAGCCCGAGGCTGTCCCCCCCCCCCCCCCCCCCCCCATCCATGGGCTGCAGATGGGGGGCTGATAGCCAGAGTGTAAAATGAAAGAATATTGTTTTTTGCAGAAGAACCACAAGTACCAGCATGCGTGGGTAAACGGGCCTGCTGGTACCTGTAGTTCTTATGCAAAAATATACCCAAATAAAAACAGGACACGCACACCGTGAAAATACAACTTTATTTCACACATGCATACTTACCTATGTTGACACGCCGACTGCCACGTTTCCAATGTCGACGAATCCGGGGTACCTGTAAATAAAATTATACTCGCCTAAATCCAGTGTCCTGTGATATTTGTAATCCACGTACTTGGCAAAAAAAAAAAAACGCATACCCGATCCACACGGACTGAAAGGGGGGTCCCATGTTTACACATGGGACCCCTTTCCCCGAATGCTGAGACCCCCTGTGACTCCTGTCACAGAGGGTCCCTTCAGGCAATCAGGGAGCGCCACGTCCTGGCACTCTCCTGATTCCCTATGCGCGTCTGAGCTGGCAGACAGCGCATCGCACAGCACCTCCATTAGTTTCAATGGTAGGAACTTTGTGGTCAGCGGTGGGGTTACCTGCGGTCAGCCGCTGACCGCGGGTGACCTGACCGCAAAGTTCCCACCATTAAAGATAATGGAGGGGGCTGTGCGATGCACGTCTGACAGCTCAAACGCGCATAGCCAATCAGGAGAGTGCCACGACGTGGCGCTCCCTGATTGGCTGAAGGGACCCTCTGTGACAGCAGTCACGGGGGGGTCTCTGCATTCGGAGAAAGGGGTCCCATGTGTAAACATGGGACCCCTTTCCGTCCGTGTGGATCGGGTATGCGTTTTTCTCTGACGTCCTAGTGGATGCTGGGGACTCCGTAAGGACCATGGGGAATAGACGGGCTCCGCAGGAGACTGGGCACTCTATAGAAAGATTTAGGACTACCTGGTGTGCACTGGCTCCTCCCCCTATGACCCTCCTCCAAGCCTCAGTTAGATTTCTGTGCCCGGCTGAGCTGGATGCACACTAGGGGCTCTCCTGAGCTCCTAGAAGAAAGTATAGTGTAGGTTTTTTATTTTCAGTGAGACCTGCTGGCAACAGGCTCACTGCAACGAGGGACTAAGGGGAGAAGAAGCGAACCTACCTAAGTGGTGGTAGCTTGGGCTTCTTAGGCTACTGGACACCATTAGCTCCAGAGGGATCGAACACAGGACCCGACCTCGTCGTCCGTTCCCGGAGCCGCGCCGCCGTCCCCCTTACAGAGCCAGAAACAAGAAGGTGGTCCGGAAAATCGGCGGCTGAAGACTTCTGTCTTCTCCAAGGTAGCGCACAGCACTGCAGCTGTGCGCCATTGCTCCTCATGCACACCACACACTGCGGTCACTGATGGGTGCAGGGCGCTGGGGGGGGCGCCCTGAGCAGCAATAGTAACACCTTGGCTGGCAAAACTAACACCATATATAGCCCCAGAGGCTATATAGGTGTATATTAACCCCTGCCAGAAACGATAAAATAGCAGGAGAAAGCCCGCCGAAAAAGGGGCGGAGCCAACTCCCTCAGCACACTGGCGCCATTTTTCCCTCACAGCTCCGCTGGAAGGAAGCTCCCTGGCTCTCCCCTGCAGTCCTGCACTACAGAAAGGGTAAAAAAGAGAGGGGGGGCACAATTTAGGCGCAGTATATATATATTATAGGCAGCTATAGGGGAAAACACTCTGTATAGTGATATCCCTGTGTTATATAGCGCCCTGGTGTGTGCTGGCATACTCTCCCTCTGTCTCCCCAAAGGGCTTTGTGGGGTCCTGTCCTCTGTAAGAGCATTCCCTGTGTGTCTACTGTGTGTCGGTACTGCTGTGTCGACATGTATGATGAGGATAATGATGTGGAGGCGGAGCAAATGCCTGTGAATGTGATGTCACCCCCTGCGGGGTCGACACCAGTGTGGATGGACTTATGGAAGGAATTACGTGACAGTGTCAGCTCCTTACATAAAAGGTTTGACGACATAGGACAGCCGGCTACTCAGCTTGTGCCTGTCCAAGCGTCTCAAATGTCATCAGGGGCTATAAAACGCCTGCTACCTCAGATGACAGAAACAGATGTCGACACGGATACCGACTCCAGTGTCGACGATGATGAGACGTGTGTACCCTCCAATAGCTCCACCCGTTATATGATTGAGGCTATGAAAAATGTATTACACATTTCTGATGATACCCCAGGTACCACAAAAAAGGGTATTATGTTTGGTGAGAAAAAACTACCAGTAGTTTTTCCTGCATCTGACGAATTAAATGAGGTGTGTGAGGAAGCGTAGACTTCCCCAGATAAGAAATTGATCATTTCTAAACGGTTAATGGCTGCGTACCCTTTCCCGCCAGAGGATAGGTCACGCTGGGAAACACCCCCTAGGGTAGATAAAGCGCTGACACGCTTATCAAAGAAGGTGGCACTACCGTCTCCGGATACGGCCGCCCTAAAAGAACCTGCTGATAGAAAGCAGGAAAGTACCCTAAAAGCTATATACACACACACTGGCATTATATTGAGACCCGCTATTGCATCAGCTTGGATGTGCAGTGCTGCAGCTGCGTGGTCAGACTCCCTGTCGAAAAACATTGATACCATGGATAGGGACAATATTTTGCTAACCATTGACCATATAAAAGACGCGGTCTTATACATGCGTGATGCACAGAGGGATATTTGCCGGCTGGCATCAAAAATAAGCGCTGTCCATTGCCGCCAGACGGGGGTTATGGACTAGGCAATGGTCAGGTGATGCCGACTCCAAGCGGCACATGGAAGTTTTACCCTATAAAGGGGTGGAACTTTTTGGGGAAGGTCTTTCAGACCTCATTTCCACAGCTACTGCTGGGAAATCGACTTTTTTTCGCCACAGGCTACCCCACAGCAAAAGAAAGCACCGTATTATCAGGTACAGTCCTTTCGGCCCCAGAAAACTAAGCGGGCTAGAGGCTCATCCTTTCTGCCGAGGGGCAGAGGAAGGGGGAAAAAGCTGCAGCACACAGCTAGTTCCCAGGAGCAGAAGTCCTCCCCTGCGTCCGGTAAGTCCACAGCATGACGCTGGGGCTGCTCAGGCGGAATCGGGAACGGTGGGGGCACGTCTCAGGTTTTTCAGCACACAGTGGGCTCTCTCACAAATGGAGCCCTGGGTCCTTCAAGTAGTATCTCAGAGGTACAGGCTGGAATTCGAGACGTCTCCCCCCCCCCCCCGCCGTTTCCTAAAATCTGCCTTGCCGGCAACTCCCTCTGCCAGGGAGGCAGTGTTGGTGGCTATTCAAAAACTGTATTCACAGAAAGTGATTGTCAAGGTACCCCTCCTTCAGCAAGGAAAGGGTTACTACTCCACAATGTTTGTGGTACCGAAACCGGACGGTTCGGTGAGACCCATCTTAAATTTAAAAGCCTTGAACACTTATATCAAAAGGTTCAAGTTCAAGATGGAATCGCTCAGGGCGGTTATTGCGAGCCTGGAGGAGGGGGATTACATGGTATCCCTGGACATCAAGGATGCGTACCTGCATGTCCCCATTTACCCTCCGCACCAGGAGTACCTCAGATTTGTGGTACAGGACTGTCACTATCAGTTCCAGACGCTGCCGTTTGGGTTATCCACGGCACCGAGGGTCTTTACCAAGGTAATGGCCGAAATGATGATACTCCTTCGCAAGAAGGGAGTTTTAATTATCCCGTACTTGGACGATCTCCTGATAAAGGCGAGGTCCAAAGAACAGTTGATAGTGGGGGTGGCACTTTCTCAGGAAGTGCTACAACAGCACGGCTGGATTCTCAATATTCCAAAGTCACAGCTGGTTCCGACGACACGTCTTCTGTTCCTGGGAATGATTCTGGACACAGACCAGAAAAGAGTGTTTCTTCCACTGGAAAAAGCCGAGGAATTGTCATCTCTGGTCAGAGACATCCTAAAACCAGGAAAAGTGTCGGTACATCAATGCACACGAGTCCTGGGAAAAATGGTAGCTTCGTACGAAGCAATTCCATTCGGAAGGTTCCACGCAAGGACGTTCCAGTGGGACCTGTTGGACAAATGGTCCGGGTCCCATCTCCAGATGCAACAGCGGATAACCCTATCGGCCAGAACCAGGGTGTCGCTGCTGTGGTGGCTGCAGAGGGCTCATCTACTAGAGGGCCGCAGATTCGGAATACAGGACTGGGTCCTGGTGACCACGGATGCCAGCCTTCGGGGCTGGGGGGCAGTCACAAAAGGAAGAAATTTCCAAGGACTGTGGTCAAATCAGGAGATTTCTCTTCACATAAATATCCTGGAGCTAAGGGCCATTTCCAATGCCCTAAGCCAGGCAAGACCCCTGCTTCAAAACCAGCCGGTACTGATCCAGGCAGACAACATCACGGCGGTCGCCCATGTAAACAGACAGGGCGGCACGAGAAGCAGGATGGCGATGGCAGAAGCCACAAGGATTCTCAGATGGGAAGAGAATCATGTGTTAGCACTGACGGCAGTGTTCATTCCGGGAGTGGACAACTGGGAAGCAGACTTCCTCAGCAGGCACGACCTCCACCCGGGAGAATGGGGACTTCATCCAGAAGTCTTCCAAATGCTGGTCAACCGGTGGGAAAAACCACAGGTAGACATGATGGCGTCCCGCCTCAACAAGAAGTTGAAAAGATATTGCGCCCGGTCAAGAGACCCTCAGGCGATAGCGGTGGACGCTCTTGTGACACCATGGGTGTACCAGTCGGTTTATGTGTTTCCTCCTCTACCTCTCATACCCAAGGTACTGAGAATAATAAGAAGGCGAGGAGTGAAAACCATACTCGTGGTTCCGGATTGGCCAAGAAGAGCTTGGTACCCGGAACTTCAAGAGATGCTTACAGAGGACCCTTGGCCTCTGCCGCTCAGACAAGACCTGCTGCAGCAGGGACCCTGTCTGTTCCAAGACTTACCGTGGCTGCGTTTGACGGCATGGCGGTTGAACACCGGATCCTGAAGGAAAAGGGTATTCCGGAGGAAGTCATCCCTACCCTGATCAAAGCCAGGAAGGATGTCACCGCAAGACATTATCACCGCATTTGGCGAAAATATGTTGCTTGGTGTGAGGCCATGAAGGCCCCGACGGAGGAATTTCAACTGGGTCGATTCCTGCACTTCCTGCAAGCAGGGGTGACGTTGGGCCTCAAATTGGGGTCCATAAAAGTCCAGATTTCGGCTCTGTCGATTTTCTTCCAGAAAGAACTGGCTTCACTGCCTGAAGTTCAGACTTTTGTCAAAGGAGTACTGCATATTCAGCCTCCTTTTGTGCCCCCAGTGGCACCTTGGGATCTCAATGTGGTTTTGGCATTCCTGAAATCACATTGTTTCGAACCACTTAAGACTGTGGATTTAAAATATCTCACGTGGAAAGTGGTCATGCTGTTGGCCCTGGCGTCGGCCAGGCGGGTTTCAGAATTGGCGGCTTTGTCTTGTAAAAGCCCTTATCTGATTTTCCATATGGATAGGGCAGAATTGAGGACTCGTCCTCAGTTTCTCCCAAAGGTGGTCTCAGCTTTTCACTTGAACCAACCTATTGTGGTGCCTGCGGCTACTGGGGACTTGGAGGATTCCAAGTTGTTGGACGTAGTCAGGGCCCCAAAAAATTTATATTTCCAGGACGGCTGGAGTCAGAAAGACTGACTCGCTGTTTATCCTGGGTGCTCCTGCTTCTAAGCAGTCTATTGCGCGCTGGATTTGTAGCACTATTCAGCTGGCGCATTCTGCGTTAGGCTTACCGCAGCCAAAATCTGTAAAAGCCCATTCCACACGGAAGGTGGGCTCATCTTGGGCGGCTGCCCGAGGGGTCTCGGCTTTACAACTTTGCCGAGCAGCTGCTTGGTCGGGGGCAAACACGTTTGCAAAATTCTACAAATTTGATACCCTGGCTGAGGAGGACCTGGAATTCTCTCATTCGGTGCTGCAGAGTCATCCGCACTCTCCCGCCCGTTTGGGAGCTTTGGTATAATCCCCATGGTCCTTACGGAGTCCCCAGCATCCACTAGGACGTCAGAGAAAATAAGAATTTACTCACCGGTAATTCTATTTCTCGTAGTCCGTAGTGGATGCTGGGCGCCCATCCCAAGTGCGGATTGTCTGCAATACCTGTACATAGTTATTGTTACAAAAATCGGGTTTTGTTGTGAGCCATCTCTTCAGAGGCTCCGTTTGTTATCATACTGTTACCCGGGGTTCCTATCACGTGTTATATGGTGTGGCTGGTATGAGTCTTACCCGGGATTCAAAAATCCTTCCTTATTGTGTCAGCTCTTCCGGGCACAGTTCCTAACTGAGGCTTGGAGGAGGGTCATAGGGGGAGGAGCCAGTGCACACCAGATAGTCCTAAATCTTTCTATAGAGTGCCCAGTCTCCTGCGGAGCCCGTCTATTCCCCATGGTCCTTACGGAGTCCCCAGCATCCACTACGGACTACGAGAAATAGAATTACCGGTGAGTAAATTCTTTTTTTTTTTTGTTGCAAAGTACGTGGATTACAAATATCACTGGACACTGGATTTAGGCGAGTATAATTTTATTTTCAGGTAACCCGGATTGTCGTCGACATTGGAGACGTGGACAGAGTCGGCGTGTCAACATAGGTAAGAATGTATGTGTCGGCAAGTATGTAATAAAGTTGTACTTGTCAAGGTGTGCGTGTCCTGTCTTTATTTGGGTATTTTATTTGCAGAAGAACTACAGGTACCAGCGGGCCCGTTTCCCCCCGCATGCTGATACTTGTGGTTCTCCAAGTACCAGCTTGCGGGGGAGGCTTGCTGGGACTTGTAGTTCTTCTGCAAAAAACAATATTCTTTCATTTTCAACAAGGCTATCAGCCCCCCATCCGCAGCCCTTGGATGGGGGGGGGACATCCTCGGGCTTCACCCCTGGCCCTTGGGTGGCTGGGGGGGGACCCCTTGATTTAAGGGGTCCCCACTCCTCCAGGGTATCCCGGCCAGGGGTGACTAGTTGGGTATTTAATGCCACGGCCGCAGGGAGCGGTATAAAAGTGTCCCCCGGCTGTGGCATTATCTGTCCAGCTAGTAGAGCCCGGTGCTGGTACAAAAAATACTCTCTTTGTCCCCCGTATTTTTTGCACCAGGACCAGGCGCAGAGCCCGGTGCTGGTTGTTAAAATACGGGGGATCCCCTGTCATCCCCCCCCCCATATTTTTGCAACCAGGACCGGCTCAAAGAGCCCAAGGCTGGTTATGCTTAGGAGGGGGGACCCCACGCATTTTTCTCCCGTGTTTTTTAACCATTTCGGCACCGTCTGAAAAGTCGAATCCAGGACGCACTTTTCCATCAATTCCTCCGTTTTTCGACAGCGGGACTGTCGAATCCGTTTTGTATTGAATATGTCGAATTCCGGCACCCCCCCGGCCGGAATTCGACTGTCGAATTGTGTCGAATTCCACCCGGAATTCGACCGCAATTGCATATTCCCCCAACCCCCTATGTCTCAAAAACTGTGAGGCCCAGAGAAGAAAAATTTGACATAGGTTAGTAGCTACATGGTAGTATCAAGTGTACAAAGTATCCTGAAAATCTGAGTCGTGGGTTTCATGCCTGGGTGAACTGGCATGGAATGACCCGCCAAGCTTTATAATGCCAGCAACCGAGAGCAAATCAATGTATTTCCATTTAGTTTTATCAGGAGTCTGATATGAAACCAACTTTGTAATATTGACAGATGCTTAATTCAATAATTATATCTTTGTAACGCCGTACAATTATCTAACATTGATTTTGGTGTGGTCACATGAAGCAATATCCCTTCGGAGTCTGAGGGCGATTCAATTGTTTACTCGCGCCCACAGCTCCCGTCTGAAGTTTTGGGCAATCTTCAGCAGTTTGTGCTGCTGAGCGCAATTAACTGGGTGTCCATTACTTGTTGCGCAAATTTACTGGGTGGCCATTACTTGCACTGGCAGCGATCTGCCGCCATTTTGTTGTATTGGAGCGGCTGCGTGTGACTTGCGGCTACGTGTGACTCGCATCACGCCCCCTTTACGCTGAATCCCAGATGCCCGCCGCTGTAAATCACCTTGCTGCAGCATCTTTCCTGAATGCGTCTGCAAGGAGAAGGGTCGCGCAAGTATGCTGCGGATGGTACGCGTGCGCAGACTAGATGGACGTGTCCGCTGCATCCAGACGTGCGGCTGCGTCCATCTCTGTATCTCCCCCATAGTTATTATTTGCAGAATTTACCTTTTATTTGTCTTATTTGCACATTTTACCCTTTAGAAAACAGCTGTATTTGTCATTTTAATTGTTTAGTATTTTAACACGTATACACCATAGAGGAGCCCGGGAAGCCTTACGGGCACCGAAATCTCAAAGTTGTTTTTTATTTCCTTACGTATGCATTGCTGAATACGCTACAGCTAAACTTATGTCGTCTCTGCTTATATGTTTTGTGTAAGATTGGTACCAGCCCATCTCTCTCTGCTCTGTCACTTTTTCCTGACCTCCTTCTGTGTTTGCCCCAATTGATGCCATGCCATGCACACAAGCCAGGGTATTGTGGAAGGATCATCATACTGGAATATGATTGACTGGATGATTTAAAGGAGGGATAAAACAATTTAGTGTTCACTCTTTACATGCCCATTCCTTCTTTGGGGACCTACCTACACACCTTTTCCTTAAAAACTGCCTGCTACAAATACATACATTTCACTGTACTACCCCAGAATTAATTTATGGACTATTTTCCGGACCTTTCTCCAGTGTTGTATTAAATTGTTGTTTTTACATTTATATCCAATTTAAAAATCTGTACTTTTATTCTTTACAAGTCTCTGCGTACTCTGCTCTAGAGGTCGTTTGTCGCAAATGTCTTCTCCCCATGTATTCATCAGTTTATTTTACTCCTAGCAGAATTTAAATGAACGGCTTAATATATATATTTTTTTAATTACAAATGCGTGAGGAATCCCCAATTCTTAACTAGATCTAGAACTTTCAGCCTACTGCTGGTACCCCAAAATCAGGGGGTAGAGGGGGAGTTTAATGACCCTTTCAGGGTCATCTTGAATTTATTGATTACAGACTATTTTTATGGTCTGCGTGCATCAGTCATCTCTTTACTGGGAGTCTGTATGGCCTTCTGCTGAGTTGTAGCTTCCTGGCATTTCCATGTCTCAGTAGTAGCACCTAGAGTTTACTTGGGCAGCTCTAGCAGAGCAGGTATTTCGTGAACTGGGTTAGAAAGTGACAATGCTAAATTCCTTGTCATATAAACAACCCTTTATGAAGCTAAGAACACTGTACGCTGTTTACTTAAGAAGTACCGTAATGGTACGCTATTGGCGTAGCGATCTCTCAGCCGTAGGCGAGACGCTCAAGCGTCACGTTCGCTCACGGCCCAGTGATCACAGGACACGTTATTGGTTATGTCTAGGGGAATGATTCGCTGTAGCGTAGCGTGCGCTCGAGACCACGAGGAGGTCACCAGCGATGCAGACGCTCACAACACTATACCTTTATGTTAAAACCTTATACCAATGAAATACACTGAATACCTTAATGTGAGTACAGGGTGTAAATGCAACCTTGTGTAACCTGACTAACTACAAAGCTGCTTGAGCGTCACCGACGCTCAAGTGAACACTTAACACTATAGAAAATGCACAGATACTGGTTTAGGTTCCAAAGCCTATTAACTGTATTATATCTAATATACTTGTAAAAAGGGGATAACAGTACAAATGATACACTACAATATAACAGAGACTTCCTAACCACAGAACTAAACAATAAATACAAAAAGACAATACTACTCTGACCTAAATGAAATACAATACAATACTATAATACTATGGGAGATATAAGAGAAAAGAGGAGAGAGAGAGAGAGAGAGATGGAGAGAGAGATGGAGAGAAATTGGCTCACAGAAAGACAATGATTACGGAGAGAAACTTACGCACAAAGGGTATGATCGCCTGCGCCTCGATATCCAGCTCCCGGCTATCAGCAGATAACCGTTGATGAGAGAGTGAGAGCTGGATGTGGTCGGCCTGCCTATTTATGCCCCACACACAATGCAATCTCATGGTCCTACAATCCCATTGTCCATTGGCCGAAGGAATTCGGCCCTGCATCATAACAAAAGGTCATAGGGAGATTCATACAGGTGGGCTGTGACGATTTCCAACAGCTCAGGTGGGTGGGAAACTGGGTTTCCCGCCGCATACCTGAGTATGAGTAAATAATAGAAATGGACATAAACTTCTTATGTCCATAACTATTCGCACGAGCGATTAATACGCTCCAAACCAACACCGGAATATTGCTAATTAAATACTCTTCCGATGGGTACCAAACACTGCTGTATGATTCCTGTTAGACCCTTCGTACGATATAAAGAGGGATTCCTCAGATCTGGGACATTGTATTTTAACCAAACTTTCAGAATCTATCAAAGGGACCATGATCTATAAACTACATTAATTGTGAAAATATGTAACGAATGAGTCGCACGCTACGACCACATAAACTCTACCGTAAATACGCATACCGCGCCTGCGAGTGCACGCTATTGCGGGTATGCGCCTCCACGGGAGAGCGTACGCATGCGCAGCACGGACCAGTGTGCGGTGCAAATATGGCAACGTGCATTGAGACATTTTTCTGACTTTGACAGTCCACCCTTTGGCAGTCAATAATAACTGCCACAAAACATTTAAGGAGAAAAATGTAAGTCAGGGGTTAATTGATTTCCATGGTTGGGTAGGGGAGAAGAGTGGAGTAGGTGTGAAGAGGGTATGACCTAGTGAGAAAGTAGAAGCATGTGTGTATGAGTCCATGTTTGGAGGGTCATGTATCATCGTGCCGTACGTGTGGTAAATCAAGCTTCGAGGTATTGCGAAGTATACATTTGAATTCCTTCTTATCCTGTGGTACAGGTCTGTGGATGGGCTGTCAAACTCTACCGAGCTCATTTCGGCTGTGGTTGTAACAAAATGGGGATGCACATTTTAGTTGATGATACATGAATGGGGGAGGTATGTGGTTGCTGCTATCTGTGCCTGTATTCCCTATCGTCTATGTGTGTCGTTACCTGGGGGTTGTAGAGATGAAGATAAAGAACACTTACGAAAAATGCAATGATATTCTATGTCAGGGAAATGTACATCTGTTGTTGAAGTTGTGTTCGGTATCTGTTGAGAGTCGTCTTCTTTGCGCTGTATTGCTCCTTGGGCATTAGCAAATAGCTTTGTCTGAGCCATCAGATTTACAAAAAAATGTTGGGCTAGCGTAAGTTTAAAAATACTAGGGAAACTGGGGATCCATGGCAAAGTTCATCAAGTGTCCATATTTAAAGTTGTCAAATCTTCTTCTTTGGTGCTTGTCTGTATACATCTCGTCTCGTCAGCTTCCTCGTCCAAGGGGGTCTTTGTATCTGGGAGAAAAGCAGAAAAACAGGTGAAAGAAACGGACCGTATAATCGCATTTTCATCACATTCTGGTTTCTATCATTGGGTCATAAATTAAATCCAGGTTAATTACAGTTTCCTCGCTCCTCAAGCTCATCACTTTTGTACTTTGTTTGCACCTCATTAAAGCCTGCCCGCATCTAAATATTAATCCAATCGATATAACAACACCCAAGATACATAGGAGAAACTTTCCAACATCCATTATGACTCCTTGAGCCCAGTCTCCTAAACCGGAGAACCAATTTCGCGGGTTCAACCATGACACCCAACCAGTCAGCTCATTACCTACAGCAGCAAGGGTGAGATTGTGTTTTCGACGAAATTCCCACTTCAATTGGAGAATATCGTCCATCTTTTGGTCTATGACCTCTACCGGATCCTCGGTGCTATTTGTGATATACGTGCAACACTTTATGCCGTACTGTGTTGCCAATGTAACACAATATCCGCCTGTTACTGCTGTAAGATAATTAAGAACCATCCTATGCTGAACTAGTTCTGTTTTGTAAGCTTGAAGTTCTCTTCCAGTGTATCTAAACGTGTCATCATACATTTCAGTGATATTATCTAACAAATTGGCGAGTGCAGAAATGTATTTATAATTCATCACACCTCGAGCGGTACGAGTGAAATCTAACGCTACCAGAACCTGAATCCCGGTGGATTCATGGATAAGATCAGAGGCCGGATGCTCTAACCTTTCTGACAGTTGTCTTTTAACTCGGTGCTCGTAATGAGTGTGAGTATAAGGAGCTTGGGCACCACGGTGTATGTCCTTCATTTTGTCATGTGTAACAGTCATCACTTCAGGCAATACTTTTCCAATATAACACAATCCTTCAGAGTTTGGGGCAAGCCACTTGTACGCCTTTCTCCCGCATATGAAATATGCATCATCGGGGAGAACACATGGGACGGAGAAGGACATGACCATGTTACAAACCTTCCAGGTGAAATCTCCTGACCCTAATTCTTCCATCTGCCTAATGCACGTATCGGTTTGTACGATATGTGCACAGTATCCTGGTGATACCTCTCCAACTCTAGTAATCCTATTTCCTAAGGCATATCGATACCGGAAAGATTTTCCTCTACTGGCTATGTGGCGTACGAGCTCTGTATCTGTAGGCATTCTATCTGCTCTGTGTGAAAAGGTCATGGTAAGGTTGCTCCATGACACTTCCCAATTTCCCGGCTTTCTGGGATTGGAGATGTTAAAACATAAGAGGGACCTATCCACATGGTATTGGTGGAGCTTCAAACTAGGAGGGCTGGAGATGTTAAACCTCCGGTCCACCGATCTCCCACCACTTAGCTCAAGTACCTCCCCTAACGTTAAAGGAAATGGTACTAGCCCTGATTTACTGTGACCCTGAGGTACTTGAGAGCATACCCAACAATCTGTTTGGTTTAACACGTTACCCACTAGAGAGTGATAGTCACTCAATGGATGCCGGTCCATATGGATATTAAAACTGGATTGGCATTTCTTTATGCATCCATCTTCAACCAGATTATCACAGAGCCTACAGATACAATTTTCTTCAGCTAACAATCCATCACAATTTCTTCTATCGGATCGTTTTCTGATACTCGCCTTTGCTTGTTGGTTTGGTTGATCTTGGAAAACTACGCCTCCATCATCATAATCGGAACCCATTCCAGAACCTCTCTCGACCTCTATGGTACTCTCGCCGGAACAGACTGCTCTGGTCAACATCATGGTTAACATCAAAATCCGGATCACAGTCTCTTGGGGCAAGTCCATCTTTGAGGAGGAAATAGAGAAGAATGAGAAGGGGGAAAAAGAAATTTTAAGGGAGAGGGGATGGGAAGTGGAGAAAACAATAAAAGGGAGAGGGGAGTCGACAGCTGCTTTCGATCTTCAAGGCTCAGGTGCCGCCTCAGTCCTCCTGGAACAGACACTCCAGTGATACAACCTCTACCGTCTGTTCCTTGTCACGGGACTTCTCTGGATCAGCAACCTTTTTGCAGTGGGATGAATGGACCCAAGTCTCTCTCTCAGCAACCTTCAATGCTGTGGTGCTGGTCAATAAGACCTGGTATGGTCCTTCCCATCTATCAATAAGACAACCTGAGCGTAGAAAATTTCGTATCATTACATAATCCCCAGGTTCAATGTCATGACAATTACTATCTGGTAAATCAGGAATCACCAACTTCAGATTATCATTTTGATTCCTCAACTGTTTACTCATGTTAATCAAGTACTTTACAGTTACTTCATTGTTACATTTCAAATCATCCTGAGGGTTAATCATGACATGCGGTTGTCGACCAAACAGAATTTCAAAAGGAGACAGATTAAGAGGGGACCTGGGAGTGGTTCTGATGCTATACAAAACAATGGGTAAAGCTTCTGGCCACGTCAATCCTGTCTCTGCCATTACTTTACTCAATTTATTTTTAATAGTGCTGTTCACTCTTTCGACCTTCGCACTCGCCTGTGGACGGTACGGAGTGTGCAGCTTGCTATCAATTCCCATTAACTTACACATTCCTTGAAAGACATCACCTGTAAAATGGGTACCCCTATCACTTTCAATGATTCTAGGGATACCATATCTACATACAAATTCCTGCACAATTTTCTTAGCTGTAAACATAGCGGTATTTGTAGCTGCTGGAAAAGCTTCGACCCAATTCGAGAAAACATCTATACAGACAAGTACATATTTCAAATTTCTACATGGGGGTAATTGAATGAAGTCAATTTGTATTACCTGGAAAGGGCCGCCGGCAGGTGGGATATGGGATGGTTCTGTAGGTATTGCTTTTCCAATATTCTTTCTCAGACAGGTAAGGCATGACATTGCTCTTTTACCCGCATGAGAGGAGAATCCTGGGGCGCACCAGTATGCTCTTACCAATTTGCACATCCCCTCCTTGCCTAGATGAGTCAGCCCGTGAGCTGCTTCAGCCAGACATGGAAGGTATGCCCTGGGGGCCACTGGTTTACCATGTCCATCCGTCCAGAGCCCTGAGGACTCCTGGCCATATCCCTTTGCCTTCCAGACTGCTCTTTCCTGTGTGGAACACAAATTCTGCATCTCGCACAACTTCTGTGTGTTGATGGTATTAAATACCATCAACTGTGTGGTGTCTGTCCGTGTGGGGGTAGCAGCTGCAAGCTTTGCGGCTTCGTCTGCTCGGCTGTTACCAAGGGATACTGGGTCTTGACTATATGTATGTGCTTTACATTTGATAACAGCCACTCTGTCGGGTTCCTGTATCGCTGTTAGAAGCCTTTTTATGTGAGCTGCATGCGCTATCGGTGTACCAGCCGCCGTCATGAAATTTCTGAGCCGCCATAGCGCTCCGAAATCATGGACTACCCCGAAGGCGTATCTAGAATCGGTGTAGATATTGGCAGATTTACCCTTAGCCAATTCACATGCTCTGGTTAGGGCGACCAGTTCAGCAACCTGGGCTGAGTGAGGTGGGCCTAGCGGTTCCGCTTCTATGGTGTCTTGGTCATCTACGACTGCGTATCCAGTACACAAGTCTCCCGAGTCTGACTGTCTGTGACAACTACCGTCCGTGTAGAACGTGAGTTCTGCATCTTCCAGTGGATTGTCACTGATGTCAGGCCTTGCGGTAAAATTTTGGGTCAAATATTCCATACAATCATGTGTATCTTCCTTTGCATTAAATCCTCCTTCCCCATCACTCTCACCTTCCACCCTTTGTGTCTGACCAGGCACACCTGGGAGAAATGTTGCAGGGTTTAATGCACTGCATCTCCTTATGGTGATGTTTACGGGGGCCATTAATGCCAATTCCCATCTTGTAAACCTTGCTGATGAGACGTGTCTGGTTTGGGCAGAATTCAATAAGGCAGATACCGCATGCGGTGTATGGATTGTGAGATTGTGGCCTAGCACGACATCTTCGCTTTTCGTCACTAGCAATGCTATCGCCGCAACGCTACGCAAGCATGTGGGGAGGGATCGCGCTACCGTGTCTAGCTGGGCGCTGTAGTATGCAATTGGCCTGCTGGCGTCACCGTGTTTTTGTGTTAGTACACCTGCTGCGCACCCAGCACTTTCTGTTCCGTATAGTTCAAAGGGTTTCCCATAGTCTGGCATACCTAGTGCTGGTGCCTGCGTTAGGCACTGTTTGAGTCTCTCAAATGCTGTTTCAGATTCGTCTGTATGCGAAATCCGATCAGGTTTGTTTGAAGAGACCATTTCCTGCAAAGGTAGCGCCAATATGGAAAACCCTGGGATCCAATTACGGCAATACCCACACATTCCTAAAAACGTCCTGATCTGTTGCTGGGTTTGTGGCAGTGTCATGTCTCTAATGGCTTGGATTCTATCAGCGGTCAGGTGTCTCAGTCCTTGTGTTAGACAGTGTCCCAAATATTTTACCTTAGCTTGGCATAATTGCAACTTGTCTTTGGAAACCTTGTGACCTGTGTCTGAAAGATGAAACAGGAGCTGTTTCGTATCCTTCAGAGATGCTTCCAGTGAATCTGAACACAGTAATAAATCGTCCACATACTGTATCAATACTGATCCACTGTCTGGTTGGAAAGACTGTAAACAATCATGCAAAGCCTGAGAAAATATACTTGGACTGTCTATGAAACCTTGGGGTAACCGAGTCCACGTGTATTGGACTCCTCTGTATGTGAATGCAAACAAATATTGGCTGTCAGGGTGCAGAGGTACCGAAAAGAAAGCGGAGCAGAGGTCAATAACAGTGAAAAATTTGGCAGTGGGAGGAATTTGCATTAGGATGACAGCTGGATTAGGCACTACGGGGAACTGACTCTCAACTATTTTGTTAATCCCCCTTAGATCCTGCACTAGCCTGTAACCCCTCCCCCCACTCTTTTTAGCAGGGAAGATGGGACTATTTGCTGTGCTGGACGTTCTTACTAGAATGCCCTGTTGTAGCAAGCGCTCTATTACGGGAAAAACTCCTAACTCCACCTCTGGCTTCAGAGGATACTGTGGGATTTTTGGAGCTATCCTACCATCTTTTACTTGTACAACTACTGGAGCTACATTTGCCATTAATCCAGTGTCCTGTCCATCTTTTGTCCAAAGTGACTCTGGTATCTGAGATGTCATCTCTTCTACTTGGGATGGATTCCTATTTGTCATAATGGAATGTGACATTAATTTTGATGGGGAGTCTAACATGTCTCGTACTTCCTGAGCGTGATTCTCAGGGATGTCCAAGAATACACCTTCAGGAGTACAATAAATGACGCAACCCATTTTACATAGTAAGTCTCTACCCAGGAGATTAGTTGGTGCCGATGCAGCCAGCAAAAAGGAATGCTTGGTATGCAAAGGCCCTATTGTAATCTCGGCTGGTTTGCTAACAGGGTAGTGCTGGACTACTCCTGTTACTCCCATGGCTGGAATTGTCCTACCAGTGGTTCTCATGCCCACTGTCGAATTTATCACTGACTTGGCCGCCCCTGTGTCTACAAGAAAGTTTAAAGTTTTACCAGCTACATTGATTGCAATCTCTGGTTCGCTTCCAAGACTGGCAATCAACTTAACTGGCTGCAGATTACAGGTATGGCCACACCCCTATTGGGTATGCTGACCTCCCTGAATCCCATTGGCAGCAACTACTTGTGGGGGAGTTAGCTGGGAACTACCAGAGGCATGCCAATCTCTGTTCGGGGGATATCTTTTTGTTTCCCCTGTATGTGGCTCAAAACTCCGCCTCTGTGGACCCTGCTCCCAATGTCGTGTGTTGTGTTGTTGTCTAGGGGGTTGAAAAGATCTTTGTACATTCTTTGTTCTACATTCTCGTGCATAGTGTCCCGGTCTGTTACAAGAAAAACATGTTATTACACTTGCCTTACCCACAGGATTCGGTGGTACATACGCAGGCTGCCTTGTGGTCAGCGCCTGTATACTTACGGACATCAACTTATCACTTTGCGACTCCCTGTGCCTAGTGATATTTCTGTCGTGATCAATAGCAGCCTCTCTCAAGCCGGACACTGACAGACCTCGCCAGCATGGTTGCGTGGTCTGAACCCTAGTCTTTAATGTTTCCTTTAAACCATCCATCAGTACAGATACTGCTACTTCTCGATGGTTTGGGTTGGTCTTAATGTCTTCTATACCAGTGTACTTTGCCATTTCTAATAGTGCCCGGTGAAAATATTCTATTGCCGTTTCGGACTCCTTTTGCTTAATGGAAAATATTTTATTCCATTTAACAACGGCTGGGAAATACTCTTTTAGCTGTAAATTTATCCTTTTTACATTATCCTTGTTGTACACGTCTGTAAGCGGTACATCTTTATCCAATGCACAATCAGCTAAAAACTGAGTTGCATCAACATTGGAAGGTAAACAAGCTCTTAGCAGTATCTGCCAATCCTTGTTGTTGGGTTCTACAGTGTTACCTAAATCCCTGATGTATTTTTGGCTAGCAACTAAATCCTTCCTGGGGTCAGGAAATTCGGACACTATTGTTCTTAATTCCATTCGGGAAAATGGAGTGTACATGGCAATGTTCCTTATGGGAGTGGCTCCAGACACATCTGTTTTTCCATTGGGAACTGCTATTACCCTTACAGGAGCAATTCTAACAGCCTCTTCCTGTGTAGATTCTACAACTTGTTGTGGTACAATTGTTTCAGTGTAGTGCATGGTGCCGTACTTACCCGTTGACACGACCTCACCTATCCCTCCGCTAGGGGCTTTCACTAATCTCGTGGGTGTTGCTGTGCCTACTGTGGTCTCTGCTATGGTGGCCGCAAGAGAGAGAGCTGAAATTGTTGCCGAATCTTCTTCTTGATCACACTCCTGAGGAAGGTTCAAAACAGGGTACAACTTGCACGGGTTAATACTTGCATGAGTTATTTGGTTAACATCATTAACATTTACAGTGTTACTAAGAGTTTGTGTTTTACAACCCAGTGCGTTTCTCTCCGCAATCAACTTCTCTCCTGCAATGTATGGTGGAGGAGGAGCTGTGGCAATCAACTTCCTGACTGCCCCAGATCCTGCCGCCAGAGCCAACCCTCTCTGTATCTCACCTTCCTGGTGCCATAACTGTAAACAATCATGATGTTGAATTCGTCTCTTTGTTGATTTTACGAGACATATCCTCCTCCTTAAATTTTGTAACACTTCTGGACTGAAGCTACCTATTCTTGGGAATTTGTCCCTGTCTTGTACAGTCATTCTCTCCCATTCATCACATAAAACCTCTGTGTGACTGCCGTATTTTTCACACATTACATATCGTGCCGACCCAACTGGTCGGTTCTCTGAATCAACCCGAACCGAGGTTGATCGCCCCCTACCTGAACAAATGGCCCCCATAATCTGCAGGCGTTGCTTATTCCTCCTTGGATCTTTATCTCAAGGTTTTCAGCGAACCCTTACAAACAAACCAAGATGTCCTTGGGCAGGCCGGCGGTGGTGGTTTATCAAGTACCCCACTTACTTCTCGCCCACGTTGGCCAGTACTGCAATCACTGTAACCAGAGCTGCTGTACCCAACCTAGGGCCCCTGTGAACCTTTATTTACTGGGGCGCGTTCCCCAGCAAGTATCGGTTGTTGGATAGTTCCTGAGTGACCAGCGAACTTCCCTTCCAAAAATAAAAAATTACACAAATCACGTCAGAATGTACAAATAGCGTTTGTGACCACTTTACTCTAATGGTATTAGGTCAGATTACTAACTACTGCACACAATTACGTGCGGTCCAATCGTTCAGTACACGAGCACTACTTGTCATGTACTGAAAGATCAATGGAATCGATGTTTCCGGCCGCGATTCCTTCAGCAAGAGCTTGTATGGCCTATATGGGTTCTGCACCAACACCCCAGGCGTTGTGCCACTGGACTTTTATAGCGGACCTCTTTGTCTATTTTACCTGTTACCTTATGACCTCCTGGTCTTGTTACCTTATGGTCCGCTATACTCTAATGCTCAAATATTATTTAACCAGGGATGCCTCCCTAGCCACCGTATATGTCACTTACACGTATGTCCCTTGACGAGTACCCGGCTTTCCTTTTGGTTCCACCTTAAAGTTATATAAACTTTTGTATACAAAACACACTCACTCAACACATGTACACTTTGTTTCTATATCTATTTCTGCGCAGAAATTGTCTTTAGGCCAAAAGTGTTACCAATTAGGAGCAGGATCTGTTAAACTAAATTTCAGATTTTTCCAAAAATAGATTTGCGTTATTTACCGCGTCGCGTTATCTACCGCTGTGCGTTAATTATCGCCTTTGCGTTACTTCACTTTATCACAACTTGAGCTACGTGGGCGTAACCGGACGCTACGTTGCGTAATGAACGTTGCGTGCGTCTGCCTTTTGGATTGCGTACGCTAGTCTTTGTTAGCGACACGTGTACGCAATGCAAAGATCCACCGTAACACAATATATATACTTTTATCAATGTAAATGATCCCTGATCATCTACCGCAATCCACACTGACTGCCTTATCTCCTAGACAAATCGTGTGTTGTTCTATACTTTAACTATTACCTCTACTATGAAATAACAGCAAATCTCTTTTTAGCACTTTCTATCAACTATAAAAATTGGCAAACAGGAATAGTGATATACGAAAATGAAACAGAAATGCAGATATATGCGTGCGTACGCAAGACAAAAGAAAAATAAACAGTTTTAAAAAGACACAAGCGTTTTGTTCTTACTTCCGGTTACCGGGTTCCTTCAGCACTCTTTATCTAAGCGAAGCAGACGCTTATCCCGTCAGCAACTGCGAGACAACCTCCCACCCTTTTGCTGGAGGGATAATGTCTGCTGATCTACCTAGTGCAGATATGAGAAGGATCGGACGAGTCCCCAATTGACAATGCTAAATTCCTTGTCGTATAAACAACCCTTTATGAAGCTAAGAACACTGTACGCTGTTTACTTAAGAAGTACCGTAATGGTACGCTATTGGCGTAGCGATCTCTCAGCCGTAGGCGAGACGCTCAAGCGTCACGTTCGCTCACGGCCCAGTGATCACAGGACACGTTATTGGTTATGTCTAGGGGAATGATTCGCTGTAGCGTAGCGTGCGCTCGAGACCACGAGGAGGTCACCAGCGATGCAGACGCTCACAACACTATACCTTTATGTTAAAACCTTATACCAATGAAATACACTGAATACCTTAATGTGAGTACAGGGTGTAAATGCAACCTTGTGTAACCTGACTAACTACAAAGCTGCTTGAGCGTCACCGACGCTCAAGTGAACACTTAACACTATAGAAAATGCACAGATACTGGTTTAGGTTCCAAAGCCTATTAACTGTATTATATCTAATATACTTGTAAAAAGGGGATAACAGTACAAATGATACACTACAATATAACAGAGACTTCCTAACCACAGAACTAAACAATAAATACAAAAAGACAATACTACTCTGACCTAAATGAAATACAATACAATACTATAATACTATGGGAGATATAAGAGAAAAGAGGAGAGTGAGAGAGAGAGAGATGGAGAGAGAGATGGAGAGAAATTGGCTCACAGAAAGACAATGATTACGGAGAGAAACTTACGCACAAAGGGTATGATCGCCTGCGCCTCGATATCCAGCTCCCGGCTATCAGCAGATAACCGTTGATGAGAGAGTGAGAGCTGGATGTGGTCGGCCTGCCTATTTATGCCCCACACACAATGCAATCTCATGGTCCTACAATCCCATTGTCCATTGGCCGAAGGAATTCGGCCCTGCATCATAACAAAAGGTCATAGGGAGATTCATACAGGTGGGCTGTGACGATTTCCAACAGCTCAGGTGGGTGGGAAACTGGGTTTCCCGCCGCATACCTGAGTATGAGTAAATAATAGAAATGGACATAAACTTCTTATGTCCATAACTATTCGCACGAGCGATTAATACGCTCCAAACCAACACCGGAATATTGCTAATTAAATACTCTTCCGATGGGTACCAAACACTGCTGTATGATTCCTGTTAGACCCTTCGTACGATATAAAGAGGGATTCCTCAGATCTGGGACATTGTATTTTAACCAAACTTTCAGAATCTATCAAAGGGACCATGATCTATAAACTACATTAATTGTGAAAATATGTAACGAATGAGTCGCACGCTACGACCACATAAACTCTACCGTAAATACGCATACCGCGCCTGCGAGTGCACGCTATTGCGGGTATGCGCCTCCACGGGAGAGCGTACGCACGCGCAGCGCGGACCAGTGTGCGGTGCAAATATGGCAACGTGCATTGAGACATTTTTCTGACTTTGACAAAAGTAGGCAACCTGTGTCACTCTGAGCTGTCCTGTATGACCCTAGTAGGCTTCCTATGTTACTCTCTGAGCTGTCCTGTATGACCCTAGGAGGCGTCCTATGTCACTCTCTGAGCTGTCCTGTATGACCCTAGTAGGCGTCCTATGTTACTCTCTGAGCTGTCTTGTGTGACCCTATGAGGCGTCCTATGTCTCTCTCTGAGCTGTCCTGTGTGACCCTAGGAGGCGTCTTATGTAACTCTCTGAGCTGTCCTGTGTGACCCTAGGAGGCGTCCTGTGTCACTCTCTGAGCTGTCCTGTGTGACCCTAGGAGGCGTCCTATGTCTCTCTGAGCTGTCCTGTATGACCCTAGGAGGCGTCCTATGTCTCTCTGAGCTGTCCTGTATGACCCTAGGAGGCGTCCTGTGTCACTCTCTGAGCTGTCCTGTATGACCCTAGAAGGCGTCCTATGTCACTCTCTGAGCTGTCCTGTATGACCCTAGGAGGCGTCCTATGTCACTCTCAGCTGTCCTGTGTGACCCTAGTAGGCGTCCTATGTCACTCTCTGAGCTGTCCTGTATGACCCTAGGAGGCGTCCTATGTCACTCTCTGAGCTGTCCTGTATGACCCTAGGAGGCGTCCTATGTCACTCTCTGAGCTGTCCTGTGTGACCCTAGGAGGCGTCCTATGTCACTCTCTGAGCTGTCCTGTGTGACCCTAGGAGGCGTCCTATGTCTCTGAGCTGTCCTGTGTGACCCTAGGAGGCGTCCTATGTCACTCTCTGAGCTGTCCTGTGTGACCCTAGGAGGCGTCCTATGTCACTCTCTGAGCTGTCCTGTATGACCCTAGTAGGCGTCCTATGTCACTCTCTGAGCTGTCCTGTGTGACCCTAGGAGGCGTCCTATGTCTCTGAGCTGTCCTGTGTGACCCTAGGAGGCGTCCTATGTCACTCTCTGAGCTGTCCTGTATGACCCTAGGAGGCGTCCTATGTCACTCTCTGAGCTGTCCTGTATGACCCTAGGAGGCGTCCTATGTCTCTGAGCTGTCCTGTGTGACCCTAGGAGGCGTCCTATGTCACTCTCTGAGCTGTCCTGTGTGACCCTAGGAGGCGTCCTATGTCACTCTCTGAGCTGTCCTGTGTGACCCTAGGAGGCGTCCTGTGTCTCTCTGAGCTGTCCTGTGTGACCCTAGGAAGCGTCCTGTGTCTCTCTGAGCTGTCCTGTATGACCCTAGTAGGCGTCCTGTGTCTCTCTGAGCTGTCCTGTATGACCCTAGTAGGCGTCCTATGTCACTCTCTGAGCTGTCCTGTGTGACCCTAGGAAGCGTCCTATGTCACTCTCTGAGCTGTCCTGTGTGACCCTAGTAGGCGTCCTATGTCTCTCTCTGAGCTGTCCTGTGTGACCCTAGGAAGCGTCCTGTGTCTCTCTGAGCTGTCCTGTGTGACCCTAGGAAGCGTCCTATGTCTCTCTGAGCTGTCCTGTATGACCCTAGGAGGCGTCCTATGTCACTCTCTGAGCTGTCCTGTGTGACCCTAGGAGGTGTCCTATGTCACTCTCTGAGCTGTCCTGTGTGACCCTAGGAGGCGTCCTATGTCACTCTCTGAGCTGTCCTGTATGACCCTAGTAGGCGTCCTATGTCACTCTCTGAGCTGTCCTGTGTGACCCTAGGAAGCGTCCTATGTCACTCTCTGAGCTGTCCTGTGTGACCCTAGTAGGCGTCCTATGTCTCTCTCTGAGCTGTCCTGTGTGACCCTAGGAAGCGTCCTGTGTCTCTCTGAGCTGTCCTGTGTGACCCTAGGAAGCGTCCTATGTCTCTCTGAGCTGTCCTGTATGACCCTAGGAGGCGTCCTATGTCACTCTCTGAGCTGTCCTGTGTGACCCTAGGAGGCGTCCTGTGTCTCTCTGAGCTGTCCTGTGTGACCCTAGGAAGCGTCCTGTGTCTCTCTGAGCTGTCCTGTATGACCCTAGTAGGCGTCCTATGTCACTCTCTGAGCTGTCCTGTGTGACCCTAGGAAGCGTCCTATGTCACTCTCTGAGCTGTCCTGTGTGACCCTAGTAGGCGTCCTATGTCTCTCTCTGAGCTATCCTGTGTGACCCTAGGAAGCGTCCTGTGTCTCTCTGAGCTGTCCTGTGTGACCCTAGGAGGCATCCTGTGTCACTCTCTGCGCTGTCCTGTATGACCCTAGGAGGCGTCCTATGTCTCTCTGAGCTGTCCTGTGTGACCCTAGGAGGCGTCCTATGTCACTCTCTGAGCTGTCCTGTGTGACCCTAGGAGGCGTCCTATGTCACTCTCTGGGCTGTCCTGTGTGACCCTAGGAGGCGTCCTATGTCACTCTCTGAGCTGTCCTGTGTGACCCTAGGAGGCGTCCTATGTCACTCTCTGAGCTGTCCTGTGTGACCCTAGGAGGCGTCCTATGTCACTCTGGGCTGTCCTGTGTGACCCTAGGAGGCGTCCTATGTCACTCTGGGCTGTCCTGTGTGACCCTAGGAGGCGTCCTATGTCACTCTCTGAGCTGTCCTGTGTGACCCTAGGAGGCGTCCTATGTCTCTCTGGGCTGTCCTGTATGACCCTAGGAGGCGTCCTATGTCACTCTCTGAGCTGTCCTGTATGACCCTAGGAGGCATCCTATGTCACTCTCTGGGCTGTCCTGTGTGACCCTAGGAGGGGTCCTATGTCACTCTCTGAGCTGTCCTGTGTGACCCTAGGAGGCGTCCTATGTCACTCTCTGAGCTGTCCTGTGTGACCCTAGGAGGCGTCCTATGTCTCTCTGGGCTGTCCTGTATGACCCTAGGAGGCGTCCTATGTCACTCTCTGAGCTGTCCTGTGTGACCCTAGGAGGCGTCCTATGTCTCTCTGAGCTGTCCTGTATGACCCTAGGAGGCGTCCTATGTCACTCTCTGAGCTGTCCTGTGTGACCCTAGGAGGCGTCCTATGTCACTCTGGGCTGTCCTGTGTGACCCTAGGAGGCGTCCTATGTCACTCTCTGTGCTGTCCTGTGTGACCCTAGGAGGCGTCCTATGTCACTTTCTGAGCTGTCCTGTGTGACCCTAGGAGGCGTCCTATGTCACTCTCTGAGCTGTCCTGTGTGACCCTAGGAGGCGTCCTATGTCTCTCTGAGCTGTCCTGTATGACCCTAGGAGGCGTCCTATGTCACTCTCTGAGCTGTCCTGTGTGACCCTAGGAGGCGTCCTATGTCACTCTGGGCTGTCCTGTGTGACCCTAGGAGGCGTCCTATGTCACTATCTGAGCTGTCCTGTGTGACCCTAGGAGGCGTCCTATGTCACTCTGGGCTGTCCTGTATGACCCTAGGAGGCGTCCTATGTCACTCTCTGCGCTGTCCTGTATGACCCTAGGAGGCGTCCTATGTCTCTCTGCGCTGTCCTGTATGACCCTAGGAGGCGTCCTATGTCACTCTCTGAGCTGTCCTGTGTGACCCTAGGAGGCGTCCTATGTCACTCTCTGAGCTGTCCTGTGTGACCCTAGGAGGCGTCCTATGTCACTCTGGGCTGTCCTGTGTGACCCTAGGAGGCGTCCTATGTCTCTCTGAGCTGTCCTGTGTGACCCTAGGAGGCGTCCTATGTCTCTCTGGGCTGTCCTGTATGACCCTAGGAGGCGTCCTATGTCACTCTCTGAGCTGTCCTGTATGACCCTAGGAGGCGTCCTATGTCACTCTCTGAGCTGTCCTGTGTGACCCTAGGAGGCGTCCTATGTCACTCTCTGAGCTGTCCTGTGTGACCCCAGGAGGCGTCCTATGTCACTCTGGGCTGTCCTATGTGACCCTAGGAGGCGTCCTATGTCACTCTGGGCTGTCCTGTGTAACCCTAGGAGGCGTCCTATGTCTCTCTGAGCTGTCCTGTGTGACCCTAGGAGGCGTCCTATGTCTCTCTGGGCTGTCCTGTATGACCCTAGGAGGCGTCCTATGTCACTCTCTGAGCTGTCCTGTGTGACCCTAGGAGGCGTCCTATGTCACTCTGGGCTGTCCTGTGTGACCCTAGAAGGCGTCCTATGTCTCTCTGGGCTGTCCTGTGTGACCCTAGGAGGCGTCCTATGTCTCTCTGGGCTGTCCTGTGTGACCCTAGTAGGCGTCCTATGTCTCTCTGGGCTGTCCTGTGTGACCCTAGGAGGCGTCCTATGTCACTCTGGGCTGTCCTGTTTGACCCTAGGAGGCGTCCTATGTCACTCTGAGCTGTCCTGTGTGACCCTAGGAGGCGTCCTATGTCTCTCTGGGCTGTCCTGTGTGACCCTAGTAGGCGTCCTATGTCTCTCTGGGCTGTCCTGTGTGACCCTAGGAGGCGTCCTATGTCACTCTGGGCTGTCCTGTGTGACCCTAGGAGGCGTCCTATGTCACTCTGGGCTGTCCTGTGCTGCTCATGATGTGTAACTATGGAGACAGTATAGCTGTATTCTTGATTTTATTCACCTGTTAACAATAGATGGAATGGCTACGTGAGGTAAGTAGTAGGGGTGTGTACATGCGTTTGGCCATGTACTGTGCATTCATTGCTCAGCATAATCTATGCCAATAGCTAGCATATACCTAAGAGCAGATATATATTGTAAGGTGAAGATCACCCCCTTTGATGTATACCCCCACATATTGTACATAGTGTACCAGTGATATCTCCACTGATAGCTGACCATGTGCCAATATGCATAACATAGAAGCCCACACAATTCTGTTTCCCCGCTGCATACCCTAGCAGTATGTTCACTAAAATTAGTCTCTTAAAAACAACAACAAAAAACACCCACCTTCAACATAGCAGTGGCCACGCCCATTTGTAACTGTTCTTGGGTAAACATACACACAAACCTAGAATATGACTGCAGATGAGAACCACTTGGCCCATCTAGTCTGCCCCTTTTTTATCCTTTAGGTAACCTCACCCTATTTAATCCTTAGTTTTCTTTTAAGGATATTCATATCCTAATGCTTATTATGTTGCTGCACACAGGGCCGTGCAGTTAGTACTAATATTTCGGCTCCAAATTAAACATTTGTGGGGGGTATCCAATTAGAGGTGAAACAACCTCACCGTTTTTCGCACTTTTTTTTCCCGATGTTTCACCAATATTTTTTTACAGGCTATCCTATTAGATCGCCTGTAAAAAAATAACAAAAACAAAAAAACCATCAGTGAAACCTATGTGTTTTCGGTAGAAAAAGTGAAAACGGGGCTCTTTCCGGGGATTTGGTTTCGCCTGCCTCATGGCCTTCAGTGTCCCATGCGGTGACCTTTAGTGTCACATGCCCGCCGCAGCAGGCTGGGTCTGCAGGGAGGGCGCCGTGGCCCGGGAGCTGGCACTTGACGCTGTGAGCCCCGGCGATCCAGTGCCGCGACCCGCATACTCTGTCTTCCTATGGCAGCTGTTAGATGACAGCGCTGCATCGGGAGTGGTCAGGAGTCCACACCTGGTGTAGCACCAGGTAATCCCAGATAAACTGCCGCTCGTTCTGGCTTATCGTGGCTAATGGGATATCCCCCAGCGGGACAATTTATATAACAGTATAGGTTTAAGAGGGATATCCAATTAGTCCTGGTAACTTACTGGGGCTAACTTGATATCCCCCCCCCCCCCCCCCCTAGTCTTATACAGTTATATAAATATCAGCGATGGCACTAACACATGTTGGTAGGGGGACAGGAGATAAGGTGAGTGCTAATGATTGCCTGATTCAGAGTTGGTGCAAATTGCACTTTTGGAACAAAGCATATAGCAGTGCAGGTAAGGTGTGCAGATGCTTTTTTCTGTTTGGTTGCAGTGACAATACTGTATTGACTTGACATGCTGCATGCACATATCGGTCCGCTCTGTTGTTATGCTGCATGTTATAGTTAGGCTAGTCCGTGCCTCCATAGCAACTTTACATTATGGAGGGAATTCAGTTGTGCCCATTAATTTTTTTTTTTTTTTTTGCAAAAAAGTTTTAATGCGATTTTTTGCCCGATGGGCCGTTTTTGGTTTTCTTTGTGCAAAAAATAACCCCAGATCCATGTGTTTTTGTGGCCGCGATCACTAATACGGTCCTTTATCGTGGATCTTTTTCTCCTGCCTCTGGGCAGGTGAAGGAAAATCTCTGATAGTGCAGGTTTTTTGGGCTAATTGGACAGCCCCTTGGGGATTACTTACCGGCGGTAATTCTCCCAACACCCCACCTTGGTGTGTGCATTATCCATCTTCTCCATGCAGCACAGAATGTTTTCCTAGGTGCAAATTACACCCAATTTGTCACTTACAATTTACATTAATACACATTTGCCATTCATGAAGGAGTCGGACGGTAGTAAAATAGAGGAGTGGGAGTTGAACGTTTGGTGTACTTGACAGCACCATAACAGGGTTCCAATGTGCTATGGGCCTAATTCAGACCTGATGGCAGCAGCAAAATTCAGGTATGAATTAGGCCCTATGTTCTGGCCTCCCCTTGAGCACCCAGCATCATTATGTTGTGTAGAGGGGGCAGTGTTGGCAAGTGCAGTGCTGACTAACGATTGGCTGTACAAGCTGCAGGGTGCCTGTCTGGAGCGTTTAAAGGCACCCTGCATTTAGTTATAGTGCAAAGTACAACACAATGGAATGACCCCCTGCAGTAGTTATCGTGCCAAGTATAATGCAGTGATACTGCTGTATTGCATATGTGCAGTTTTTCCTGCATTGTTTTAGAATGCTTAATTTAGAACATTTTCTCAAACTCAGTCCTCAGGACCCCACACTGTGCATATTTTCCAGGTTACCTCACAGAATCACTAGTGAAATAATTAGCTCCACCTGTGAATCTTTTAAAATGTGTCAGTGAGTAATGAACACACCTGTGCACCTGTTAGGTGACCTGCAAAGTGTGAACTGTTTGGGGTCCTGAGGACAGAGTTTGAAAACCATTGGCTTAAAAGAGTAACATGTATATTATTATTATTATTATTATTATTATTATTATTTATTATTACTGTTGATATTTCATACATTGATGTACATTGTGTTCATTACGACTCCAATTACAGATGACCTTGCAATGTAAGGGTAAGATCCGTGGAAACCTCACACGCTAATACTACGTGGGTTTTCTGGGCATGACAACCTCATATGTTGTTGCTGGTGACCCACGGAGGTGGCAAAAAAAAAAATGAGCAGGTTTTTCTTTCTGTAATTGATATGTGCCTGGCCTCACATTGCTGACTTTTTGTAGATGGGAACATTTGATACATAAGATTGCGGAATAACTGTTGTATCTTCTGAAGGGGGAGATCAATGTGGCTGTTGTAAGACTGCAGTATTGTTAAGTCGATAGCAAAGCAGCCATTGGCATCAATAAATAAAAATTAGATGCACCCGTCTTCATATAAGCCTGTGGAACACCAATGAATCTTTTATTTCGGTGTAGCTCAAACTATATTATAGTGTGTTGTACACGTTGTCAAATAATCTTATCGAAAGCCTTATTTTATTGCAATACTTATACGTACAGTTTTATTCTCTGTGCACAATGTAGAACATTATGCAACAGTCTGATCTTATCCTCTGTTTGTGTTGTGTGGACAAAACCTGTCTGATGCCTGGTCTGTAGATGTGGTGTTTAGTGTCTGTGATCTCAGAGCTAATAGGCTAACCTCAAGTGTTAGAATTATGTCATTAGGAGAGGTCTGTAATTTGCACAAGATTTAGAACCTCATTAAGTTTTGAGATCTCGATCATTTTCCCATGTTTTATTGACAGTTAAGCAATTGAAATACCCTAAAATGTAAGCAGTAAGGGCTAGAGCAGGCTTTTTCAACCAGTGTGCCGCGACCAGTTGCAAGGTGTGCCGCGGAGCCAGAGCAGCTTCCTGCACCTTCAGAGTGAACTGTTGGCCCAGGCTCTTCTTAGAGAATCAGTCGTGCTCCGGACGTGACCTATGCCTTGAAAACGGTGTGATATCATAGGTCACGGCCGCTGCGTCTCACCACCCAGCCAGCCCACCTGCCTGCATACACATCTTCCAGTTCCCGCCTGTGTACATCGCTTTCCTTGCCAACCCACATCCACACCTGCCTGACCGCCCGCTGCTCAGTATTTGCAGAACTCCACTATGAACAACCCCCACCACTGCGGGACAGGGAGGAGGACAGCTGATAATAATATTTGTTATTTTATTTCTCCTGTGGGGAACAATAGGATTTCAATAGGATTTATGTGCTGAGAATAAGAATTTATGGAATAATGGTGGTAACAATGTGAATAATTCATGTGGGGAACAATAGGATTTATGTGGGGAGAAATGTGATTGATTTATGTGTGGAGCAATAGGATTTATGTAAGGAGCAACATGATTTATGTGGGGAGCGATGTGATTGTTTTTTCTGTGTAGGCCAATATATGTGTGTTTTTTTTGTTTTGTTTTTTACTGTGAGGGCCAATGTGTGTGCTTTGTTTTTTTCTGTGGGGAACTGATGGTGTGCCTTGGTAATTTTAAAATATTGTTCGGTGTGTCGCGAGTAAAAAAAGGTTGAAAATCACTGGGCTAGAGGTTCCAAAGAAAAGGTTAGGTTTACAAAATCTGAAAAGTATTGTAAATTTCAGAGTCACAGTATTAAGTAAAAGGCTTCTTTCAGGGAACAAGTGATGGGTTAAGAACCTACAGTTGTTCTGCAGTAATGTAATGCTTGTCTGGGCGATGTAAAGCATCACCATTGGGCTAATGAAGACTGATCGTAAGGACCCAAGAATCAAAATTTTAAATCTGTTTCTTCACGCATGCTTTTTGTATGCTGGGAGTAGGCGAAAAGATGGTTCCTCAACATGTGACAAACTGTAAACCATGGAGGGGGAAGCGTGCTGGTCGGAGGCTATTATGCTAGATCCCGAGACAGTGACTTGCAGAAAGTGACTGGCACCCTAAACCAAAGGGGCAATACCCCTGGTCTAAGTCTAGTTAGTCAAGGATTCACCAGACATCAAGATGACCCAAAACATACTTACCGGCTATGTAACAAATTCCTTAACGGAAATGAATTAGGCTTCCAATCATGGAATGGTTAGCATAGTCTCTAGACTTAAACCCCATCGAGGCGATTTGGGATGAACTGAGTAGGAAGAAACCTACAAGTGCAATGTATTTGTGGGAACTGCTGCAACAGTGTTGAGAGGAACGTCTCAATATTTGATTTCCACTGTAGAAAGTATGCCACATGTGTGTGCTGTGGTTAGATGCGCAAAAGGTGTCGACTTTGATTTTTTTTTTATCTCCAAATATTTATTTGTTCTATGCTTTAATTTCAGATTACATTGAGACAGTAAATTTCATAAATTTCAATAAAAACTGGAAAAATGGAGGTGTTCAAAAATCAATTTAGAAAGCCAAATTAACTTTGTGGGTACTAGAGTTGGAAAATTTGTTGGTCAAGTCTGACAGCAGAAAGGTTGGAGAAGATGAGTTTAAGGGAGTGACCATTTCAGTGGGAGAGTGGAGGTTCTCTGATCACAGGCCAACTGAAGTATAGTGATATAAGTTTGGTGACAGCAGCAACAGTTGTAATATTGGTACGTATAGTTTGTCACCCAGGGTTAAGGAGGGAATTTCTGAGTATAGGAATTGGGTGAGGCAGGCAGCAAAGTTTTCTAAATATTATGAGAGAAGATCAGGGGGATGGTAGATGATTGTGACACTGAAGTGGACAGGGAGTCAAAAACAAATGTAGTGGACCTCAAAGGAGTAGGAGGATAGATGGGTTTAAACAGAAATGAATAGTGCAGTAGGCACCTGGATGGCTAAGTGTTCTGGTGGAGTGGAAAAAAGGAGAGAACCTTATAACAGAAAGCATAGGAGTGTCATCGGAGAGGGAGAGTCTGGTTTCAGCGATGGTCTGTGGAGTTGGAGATGAAGTGATTGTGAATGGAAGCCAGTTTTTTGTAGCTCTGTATGGAAGTACATTGATCGCATAAGAATTGGGTGGATGTGTATAAGGGTGGTGTTTACTATCCCGAGTCGGAGACGGGGCTTCAGTGTGAAAAGGGTATAAGTGGACTTTTTACTGCCGCAAAAATACTTTTTGCCGTTCATTTAGATAATCACGTTAAGTTAATGAGGGGTTACAAGTGAGAAATTGCAGCTTTAGTATGCACAGTGAGAGTAGCGAATAGCTTTGTATAATCATTCTAGCACCCTGCACCTGTCACAACACGTGTAGTTCCTCTTTTCTGCCTGGGGTGTCACTCTCTACTCTGGTGCTTCTAGCACTCTCTGGGGCAGATTTATTAAGCTCGGTGAAGTGATAAAGTGGAAGGTGATAAAGGACCAGCCAATCAGATTTTAACTTCCATGTCACAGGCTCAGTTTGAAAAATGACAGTTAGGAGCTGACTGGCTGGTCCTTTATCACCCTCCACTTTATCACTTCACCGAGCTTAATAAATCTGCCCCTCTGTTCTGTATCTTGGCACTGATAATCTAGTGATGTTAAATAGTAAAATGACCAATAATCAAGCTTCATTTTTCGTGTTTCTATTAATAACAGAGAAATAGCTTTAGTTATGTGGGACATGTATATTAATGTGTTGCATTGATGAAAAATAAAATTTTGAATGTGCAA
Organism: Pseudophryne corroboree; assembly: GCF_028390025.1. Lineage (NCBI taxonomy): Eukaryota > Metazoa > Chordata > Amphibia > Anura > Myobatrachidae > Pseudophryne > Pseudophryne corroboree. The sequence continues at coordinate 315,216,840 of NC_086453.1, read as the reverse complement.
ATGGTAGGTGCAACTGTTTAGTTTCCCAATATATTCCTATATTATACATCACAATAGATACGTTTAAATGTTACCATGTTTAGATGCTGACATACACAGACTTGCTATAATTTTCCATGCATTGATAAGTTATAAATATTTAACCCTGTGCCACCTTATAACAGTATCCTGCATTTGCTTTTGGCCACTAACAGCATCACTTGTTAACCTTATGCCTACCTGCTGTCTTACATGACAGTCTTATATCGTTAGTTTGACATTTCACATACTGCATAATTAATGTTTGATTACGGCGCGGCTTGATGCTTCTAATTAAATTGTGCGAGCTGTGCCGACTTTTATTTCTTTTTTTTATGTGCGGATTGTTGATATGGGATTTCACAGTACGGCATTTACGACTAATTATCTGCCCCTAAATATATTTGGGAAATCCTCTATACATGTATATTCAGCCAACTAGTCCGGAATGATTAGGTAATTAAGTAATGCGGGTATTTATGCTTTTTTCATTTTATAAAATGTCTCCCAAAAGAAGACGATAGACGGTATTAATCAAGTGGAGACGGCCGACTCCTGTCCTGCCTGTTACCGCTCACTTGCGGCTGATTGAGTTGACATGAACACTGTGCTCCGTCCATACTCGTATAGACCAGAGGTTCCCAAACTTTTTTGAATTGCGGCACCCTAGAATATCAGAATTTTTTCACTGCACCCCTAGGCCAAATGTTTCTTATCGAGAAATTTAAAATGGAATATTACATTAAGTAGATCGTGTTTATATGTCATCCTCAGGTTCCAATGTGTGGTGAGGGACAAGATTTGCTTCTGTTTGGCCACATAGCTTATGAGTGGCAGCCACCAGCGCTGGTTTTGCCTATTACATTGGCCATAAATAATTTGAATTGGTCCTGGATCACTAATCCAAGGCACCCCCTGCAAGGTATCCGGTCTTTAGGTCGACAACACTTAGGTTGACACATTAGGTCAACATGGTAACAGTCAACCCATGAAAAGGTTGACATGAGTTTTTCACATTTTTTTTCCCACATTTTTTTTTCACATTTCACGGTGCGCTAACTGGGGTTCCCGGTCACTTTACAAAGAAAACGACACAAACTTCCCCCTAAAAAAACTTGTGTCGACCTAGTCACTGTCGACCAATAGTGGTTAACCCAATGACTGTCGACCTAGCTACTGTTGACCCCATGATCCACACCCCCCTGCAAGTACCCCGAGGCACCCCAGAGTGCCATGGCACACAGTATGAGAACCACAGGTATAGACTAAGCAATGCTTCTGCCATTGTTTCACCCCATGTCGTGTGTGTGTGTGTGTGTGTGTATATATATTCCGTATTTTGGAATAATTGCATACTATGATGAGATATCATGGTGATGGGACCCAAGTCTAAGCACAGAATACATTTGTTTCATATACACCTTATACACACAGCATGCAGGTAATTTTAGCCAATATTTTTAATAACTTTGTGCATTAAGCAAAGTGTGTGTACATTCATACAATTAATTTATGTTTCATATACACCTTATACACAGCCTGAAGGTCATTTAATACAATATTTTTAATGACTTTGTGTATTAAACAAAGTTTGTGGACATTGAGCCATCAGAAAACAAAGGTTTCACTATCTCACTCAAAAAATTCCATATTTCGGAATATTTGGATATGGCGGCGCCCTGGGCAGCAAGTTTCCTCATTTTTTGGCAATATAAAGCAGGATTAGGCTGTGGGACAGTAAATCCTAAAATCCCCCGCCATTTTTTATATAGAATTACTGGGACCGAAGCCCGCCGTCGGGTGAGCGGGGCTTGATCCTCAGCACTAACCAGCGCCATTTTCTCCACAGAAACTGCATGAGATACGCTGGCTCCCTGATTTCTCCCCTGCTCTTTACATAAAAGGCTTGATAAGGCTGAATTAGGGGGGACATCAGGGGGTCAATCCTCAGATTGGACCGACTCACAGGGCCCGTCGGGGTCTCAAAAGCGTCCCTTAACACAAGACACTACTACCGACACGGATTCTGATTCCAGTGTCGACTATGACGAAGTAAAATTGCACCCTAGGGTGACTAAAACCATTCAGTGTATGATTGTGGCAATAAGGGATGTGTTGCATATTGAGGATGAACCTTCGGTCCCCGACACAAGGGTACACATGTTTAAGGGAAAGAAACAGATTATTCATTTTCCCACATCTCATGAATTAAATGATTTCTTTGGAAAAGCTTGGGAGACTCCGGAAAAGAGACCGCAGATCCCCAAAAGAATTTATATGGCATACCCCTTCCCTAAACAGGACAGGGAGATTTGGGAATCACCCCCCACTGTGGACAAGGCCCTGACGCGCTTGTCCAAGAAAGTGGCGCTACCGTCTCCTGACACAGCGGCCCTTAAGGACCCTGCAGATCGCAGGCAAGAAACTACCTTAAAGTGTATTTCTCTAACGTCCTAGTGGATGCTGGGGACTCCGTCAGGACCATGGGGAATAGCGGGCTCCGCAGGAGACAGGGCACATCTAAAAAAGCTTTTAGGTCACATGGTGCGTACTGGCTCCTCCCCCCTATGACCCTCCTCCAAGCCTCAGTTAGGTTTTTGTGCCCGTCCGAGAGGGTGCAATCTAGGTGGCTCTCTTAAAGAGCTGTTTAGAAAAGTTTTTTTTTAGGTTTCAATCTCAGTGATTCCTGCTGGCAACAGGATCACTGCATCGAGGGACTTAGGGGAGAGATTTCCAACTCACCTGCGTGCAGGATGGATTGGAGTCTTAGGCTACTGGACACTTAGCTCCAGAGGGAGTCGGAACACAGGTCAGCCTGGGGTTCGTCCCGGAGCCGCGCCGCCGATCCCCCTTACAGACGCTGAAGAGACGGCAGAACGGAGGTCCGGAAAACAGGCGGCAGAAGACTCCACAGTCTTCATGAAGGTAGCGCACAGCACTGCAGCTGTGCGCCATTGTTGTCACACGGCTCACTGACTCAGTCACGGAGGGTGCAGGGCGCTGCTGGGGGCGCCCTGGGCAGCAATATAATTACCTTTAGTGGCAAAATAAATACATCACATATACCCATTAAGGCTATATGTATGTATTTTGACCCAGGCCAGTTTCTTAAAAACCGGGAGAAAAATCCCGCCGAAAAAGGGGCGGAGCTTATTCTCCTCAGCACTCAGCGCCATTTTCCTGCTCAGCTCCGCTGGTGAGGAAGGCTCCCAGGACTCTCCCCTGCACTGCACTACAGAAACAGGGTAACAAAGAGAAGGGGGGCATAAATTGGCGATATTTATATATTAAGAGCGCATATATAGTAAACAACACCTTCTAGGGTTGTTTATATACATTTATAGCGCTTTTGGTGTGTGCTGGCAAACTCTCCCTCTGTCTCCCCAAAGGGCTAAGGGGTCCTGTCTTCGATTAGAGCATTCCCTGTGTGGCTGCTGTGTGTCGGTACGTGTGTGTCGACATGTATGAGGACGATGTTGGTGTGGAGGCAGAGCAATTGCCGATGATGGTAATGTCACCCCCTAGGGAGTCGACACCGGAATGGATGGCTTTAGTTATGGAATTACGTGATAATGTCAGCACACTACAAAAGTCAGTTGACGAAATAAGACGCCCGGCAAACCAGTTAGTACCGGTTCAGGCGTCTCAGACACCGTCAGGGGCTGTAAAACGTCCTTTACCTCAGACAGTCGACACGGGTACCGACACAGATGAATCTAGTGTCGACGGTGAAGAAACAAACGTTTTTTCCAATAGGGCCACACGTTATATGATCACGGCAATGAAGGAGGCGTTGCAGATCTCTGATACTGCTGGTACCTCAAAAAGGGGTATTATGTGGGGGGTGAAAAAACTACCTGTATTTTTCCCAGAATCAGAGGAATTGAATGATGTGTGTGATGAAGCGTGGGTTACCCCCGATAGAAAATTGCTAATTTCAAAGAAGTTATTGGCATTATACCCTTTCCCACCAGAGGTTAGGGCGCGCTGGGAAACAACCCCTAAGGTGGATAAGGCGCTCACACGTTTATCAAAGCAAGTGGCGTTGCCGTCTCCTGATACGGCCGCCCTCAAGGATCCAGCAGATAGGAGGCTGGAAACTACACTGAAGAGTATATACACACATACTGGTGTTATACTGCGACCGGCAATAGCCTCAGCCTGGATGTGCAGTGCTGGGGTAGTGTGGTTGGATTCTCTGACTGAAAATATTGAGACCCTGGATAGGGACAGTATTTTATTGACTCTAGAGCAATTAAAGGATGCTTTTCTTTATATGCGAGATGCTCAGAGGGATGTTTGTACTCTAGCATCAAGAGTAAGCGCGATGTCCATATCTGCCAGAAGAAGTTTATGGACGCGACAGTGGTCAGGTGATGCGGATTCCAAGAGGCATATGGAAGTATTGCCATATAAAGGAGAGGAATTGTTTGGGGTCGGTCTTTCGGACCTGGTGACCACGGCAACTGCCGGCAAATCCACCTTTTTACCTCAGACCCCTTCACAACAGAAAAAGACACCGTCTTTTCAGCCGCAGTCCTTTCGCTCCTATAAAAAGCGACCAAAAGGACAGTCTTATCTGCCGAGAGGCAGAGGAAAGGGTAAGAAAGGGCAGCACGCAGCCCCTGCCCAGGAACAAAAGCCCGCCCCGGCTTCTGCAAAGCCATCAGCATGACGCTGGGGCTTTACAAGCGGACTCAGGAACGGTGGGGGGTCGACTCAAGATTTTCAGCAATCAATGGGCTCACTCACAAGTGGACCCGTGGGTCCTGCAGATGATATCTCAGGGTTACATGCTGGAGTTCGAAAGGTTTCCCCCTCGCCGGTTCCTAAAGTCTGCTTTACCAACGTCTCCCTCAGAAAGGACGTCGGTTTTGGAAGCCATTCACAAGCTGTATTCTCAGCAGGTGATAGTCAAGGTACCCCTCCTACAACAGGGAAAGGGGTATTATTCCACTCTATTTGTGGTACCGAAACCGGACGGTTCGGTAAGGCCTATTCTAAATCTGAAATCCTTGAACCTGTACATACAGAAATTCAAGTTCAAGATGGAGTCACTCAGGGCAGTGATAGCGAATCTGGAAGAAGGAGACTTCATGGTGTCCTTGGACATAAAAGATGCTTATCTACATGTCCCGATTTACCCCTCACACCAAGGGTATCTCAGGTTCGTGATACAAGACTGTCATTATCAGTTTCAAACGCTGCCGTTTGGTTTGTCCACGGCCCCTCGGGTCTTTACCAAGGTAATGACCGAAATGATGGTTCTTCTACGAAGAAAAGGCGTATTAATTATCCCTTACTTGGACGATCTCCTGATAAGGGCAAAGTCCAGAGAACAGCTGGAAGTCGGTGTGGCGCTAACACAAGTAGTGCTTCAGCAACACGGGTGGATTCTAAATCTTCCAAAATCTCAATTGACCCCGACAACGCATCTGCTGTTCCTGGGTATGATTCTGGACACGGTTCAGAAAAAGGTATTTCTCCCGGAAGAGAAAGCAAGGGAGTTATCCGAACTTGTCAGGAACCTCCTAAAACCAGGAACTGTGTCAGTACATCAATGCACAAGAGTCCTGGGAAAGATGGTGGCTTCGTACGAAGCGATTCCATTCGGCAGATTCCATGCACGGACATTTCAGTGGGATCTGCTGGACAAATGGTCCGGATCGCATCTGCACATGCATCAGCGGATAACACTGTCACCGAGAACAAGGTTGTCTCTCCTGTGGTGGTTGCAGACTGCCCATCTGTTAGTGGGCCGCAGATTCGGCATACAGGACTGGGTCCTGGTGACTACGGATGCCAGCCTACGAGGTTGGGGAGCAGTCACAAAGGGAAGAAACTTCCAGGGCGTGTGGTCAAACCTGGAGACGTCTCTTCACATAAATATACTGGAGCTAAGAGCGATCTACAATGCTCTAAGTCTGGCAAAACCGCTGCTTCAGGGTCAGCCGGTGTTGATCCAGTCCGACAACATCACGGCAGTCGCCCACGTAAACCGACAAGGCGGCACGAGAAGCAGGAGTGCAATGGCAGAAGCTGCAAGGATTCTGCGCTGGGCGGAGAATCATGTCATAGCACTGTCAGCAGTGTTCATCCCGGGAGTGGACAACTGGGAAGCAGATTTCCTCAGCAGACACGACCTTCACCCGGGAGAGTGGGGACTTCATCCAGAAGTTTTCCACATGATTGTGAACCGTTGGGAAAAACCAAAGGTGGACATGATGGCGTCTCGCCTCAACAAAAAATTGGACAGGTATTGCGCCAGGTCAAGAGACCCTCAGGCAATAGCTGTGGACGCTCTGGTAACACCGTGGGTGTACCAGTCAGTGTATGTGTTCCCTCCTCTGCCTCTCATACCAAAGGTACTGAGAATTATACGGAAAAGAGGAGTAAGAACGATACTGGTGGCTCCGGACTGGCCAAGAAGAACTTGGTATCCGGAACTTCAAGAGATGCTCACGGAGGATCCGTGGCCTCTACCTCTAAGAAGGGATCTGCTTCAGCAGGGACCTTGTATGTTCCAAGACTTACCGCGTCTGCGTTTGACGGCATGGCGGTTGAACGCCGGATTCTAAAAGAAAAGGGCATTCCAGAGGAAGTTATTCCTACCTTGATTAAGGCTAGAAAGGAAGTGACTGTACAACATTATCACCGCATTTGGCGAAAATATGTTGCGTGGTGTGAGGCCAAGAAGGCTCCAACGGAAGAATTTCAATTGGGTCGATTCTTACATTTCCTGCAAGCAGGATTGTCTATGGGCCTAAAATTGGGGTCCATTAAAGTTCAAATTTCGGCCTTATCAATTTTCTTCCAGAAGGAATTGGCGTCAGTGCCTGAAGTACAAACTTTTGTCAAAGGTGTACTACATATACAACCCCCAATAGTGCCTCCAGTGGCACCGTGGGATTTGAACGTGGTTCTAAATTTTCTCAAATCTCATTGGTTTGAGCCGTTAAAATCGGTAGAATTAAAATACCTTACATGGAAGGTAACCATGCTGTTGGCCTTGGCTTCTGCCAGGAGAGTTTCAGAGTTGGCAGCTTTGTCATACAAGAGCCCATATCTGATATTCCATTCGGACAGGGCAGAATTGAGGACACGTCCTCAATTTCTCCCTAAGGTGGTTTCGGCATTTCACTTAAACCAGCCTATTGTGGTGCCTGCGGCTACTAGCGACTTGGAGGACTCCAAGTTACTGGACGTTGTCAGAGCATTAAAAATATATATTTCAAGGACAGCTGGAGTCAGAAAAACTGACTCGTTGTTTACATTGTATGCACCCAACAAGATGGGTGCTCCTGCGTCTAAACAGACGATTGCACGTTGGATCTGTAGCACAATCCAACTTGCACATTCTGTGGCAGGCGTGCCACAGCCTAAATCTGTAAAGGCCCACTCCACAAGGAAGGTGGGCTCATCTTGGGCGGCTGCCCGAGGGGTCTCGGCATTACAACTTTGCCGAGCAGCTACGTGGTCAGGGGAGAACACGTTTGTAAAATTTTACAAATTTGATACTCTGGCTAAAGAGGACCTGGAGTTTTCTCATTCGGTGCTGCAGAGTCATCCGCACTCTCCCGCCCGTTTGGGAGCTTTGGTATAATCCCCATGGTCCTGACGGAGTCCCCAGCATCCACTAGGACGTTAGAGAAAATAAGAATTTACTTACCGATAATTCTATTTCTCATAGTCCGTAGTGGATGCTGGGCGCCCATCCCAAGTGCGGATTGTCTGCAATGCTTGTACATAGTTATTGTTACAAAATCGGGTTATTACTGTTGTTGTGAGCCATCTTTTCAGAGGCTACTTCGTTTTGTTATCATACTGTTAACTGGGTTCAGATCACAAGTTGTACGGTGTGATTGGTGTGGCTGGTATGAGTCTTACCCGGGATTCAAGATCCTTCCTTATTGTGTACGCTCGTCCGGGCACAGTACCTAACTGAGGCTTGGAGGAGGGTCATAGGGGGAGGAGCCAGTACGCACCATGTGACCTAAAAGCTTTTTTAGATGTGCCCTGTCTCCTGCGGAGCCCGCTATTCCCCATGGTCCTGACGGAGTCCCCAGCATCCACTACGGACTATGAGAAATAGAATTATCGGTAAGTAAATTCTTATTTTATTCTCATACGGGTGCTGTGCTAAGACCGACAATTGCGTCGGCATGGGTGTGTAGCGCAATTGCAGCTTGGACAGATGAGCTGACAGATCACTTTGATAATATGGATAAGGATACTATATTCTTAACTCTAGCCCATATAAAAGACGCAGTCTTATTTATGAGGGATGCTCAAAGGGACATTGGATTGCTAGCTTCTAGGGCCAATGCCATGTCTATCTCGGCGAGAAGATCCTTATGGACTCGCCAATGGACGGGTGATGCGGATTCCAAAAAACATATGGAAGTACTACCCTATAAGGGAGATGTATTGTTTGGAGATGGGCTGACGGACCTGGTTTCCACAGCTACAGCAGGTAAATCAAATTTTTTACCATATATTCCCCAACAGCAAAAGAAAGTACCACCCTATCAGATGCAGTCCTTTCGGTCGCACAAGTCCAGAAGAGGTCGGGGATCCTCTTTCCTTGCCAGAGGTAAGGGCAGAGGCAAAAGAGCACCTGCTTCGGCAGGTGCCCAGGAACAAAAGTCCTTCCCGGCTGCTCCAAAACCCACAGCATGACGCTGGGGCTCCCCTGAGGGAGTCCGCACCGGTGGGGGCACGTCTTCGACTTTTCAGTCAGGCCTGGGTCAGATCAGACCTGAATCCCTGGGTGTTGGAAATAGTTTCCCAGGGTTACAAACTGGAATTCGAGGAGGTGCCCCCGCGCCGATTTTCAAATCGGCCCTACCAGCTTCCACATTGGAAAGGGATGTAGTGTTAGCTGCAATTCAAACGCTGTGTATACAGCAAGTGATAATCAAGGTTCCCCTGCACCAGCAGGGGAGAGGTTACTACTCAACCCTATTTGTGGTCCCGAAACCGGACGGTTCGGTCAGACCTATTTTGAATCTGAAATCCCTAAACCTGTACATAAAAAGATTCAAATTCAAAATGGAATCACTCAGAGCGATAATAGCCAACATGGAGGAGGGGGAGTTTATGGTGTCTCTGGACATAAAGGATGCGTACCTTCATGTCCCCATATATGCCCCCCATCAGGAATACCTGAGATTCGCTGTACAGGATTGTCATTACCAATTTCAGACGTTGCCGTTTGGACTTTCCACGGCCCCGAGGATTTTCACCAAGATAATGGCGGAAATGATGGTGGTCCTGCGCAAGCATGGAGTCACAATTATCCCATACTTGGACGATCTCCTGATAAAAGCGAGATTAAGAGAGAAATTGCTGAGCAGTGTGGCGCTCTCTCTGAGAGTGCTCCAGCAACACGGTTGGATTCTAAATCTACCGAAGTCACAGTTTATTCCGACAACTCGACTACCGTTCCTAGGTATGATACTGGATACGGAACAAATGAAGGTCTTCCTCCCAATAGAGAAAGCCCAGGACATCCAGAACATGGTCAGAGACCTGCTAAAACCAAAAAGGGTGTCAGTTCACCAATGCACTCGAGTTCTGGGAAAAATGGTGGCGGCCTACGAGGCCATTCCCTTCGGAAGGTTCCATGCAAGGACTTTTCAATGGGACCTTCTGGACAAGTGGTCCGTGTCCCATCTGCACTTACATCGGAAAATAACTCTGTCCCCAGGAGCCAGAGTGTGTCTCCTGTGGTGGTTGCAAAGTGCTCACCTGCTGGAGGGTCGCAGGTTCGGAATTCAGGATTGGATCCTGGTTACCACGGACGCGAGCCTCCGAGGATGGGGAGCGGTCACACAAGGAAAAAATTTTCAGGGACTTTGGTCAGACCAGGAGTCCTGTCTACACATCAATGTGTTGGAACTCAGGGCCATTTACAACGGCCTTCGACAAGCGGAGAGTCTTCTTCGAAACCTACCGGTTCTGATTCAATCAGACAATGTCACAGCAGTGGCTCATGTGAACCGCCAAGGCGGGACAAGAAGCAGAGTCGCGATGGCGGAAGCCACCAGGATTCTTCGCTGGGCGGAAAATCATGTAAGCGCTCTGTCGGCTGTCTTCATTCTGGGAGTGGACAACTGGGAAGCAGACTTCCTCAGCAGACACGATCTCCATCCAGGAGAGTGGGGACTTCATCAAGAAGTCTTTGCAGACATAACACGTCTTTGGGGAACTCCTCAAATAGACATGATGGCGTCACGCCTCAACAAAAAACTTCTGAGGTATTGTGCCAGGTCTCGGGACCCTCAGGCAGTGGCTGTAGACGCTCTAATAACACCGTGGGTGTTCAAATCAGTCTACGTGTTTCCTCCTCTTCCTCTCATCACAAAAGTGTTGAGGATCATAAGGCAAAGAAGAGTACAGACGATACTCGTTGTCCTAGACTGGCCTCGAAGGGCCTGGTACTCAGATCTACAAGAGATGCTCACAGGAGATCCCTGGCCTCTTCCTCTGAGGCAAGACCTGTTGCAACAGGGGCCCTGTGTATTTCAAGACTTACCGCGGTTACGTTTGACGGCATGGCGGTTGAACGCAGAATCCTAGCGAAAAAGGGGATTCCGGAAGAGGTCATCCCTACTTTAATAGAGGCTAGGAAGGAGGGGACGGTTAAGCATTATCACCGTATCTGGCGAAAGTATGTGTCTTGGTGTGAAACCAAGAATGCACCTACGGAAGATTTTCATCTGGGTCGTTTTCTCCATTTCCAACAGACAGGAGTGGATATGGGCCTGAAATTAGGCTCTGTTAAGGTACAGATTTCGGCCCTCTTGATTTTTCTTTCAGAAGGAGTTGGCTTCTTTTCCAGAAGTCCAGACATTTGTAAAGGGAGTGCTGCACATCCAGCCTCCTTTTGTGCCTCCAGTGGCACCGTGGGACCTCAACGTGGTGTTGCAGTTCCTAAAATCACACTGGTTTGAACCGCTTAACAAGGTTGTGTTGAAATTTCTTACTTGGAAGGTGGTCATGTGGTTGGCCTTGGCATCAGCAAGGCGAGTGTCAGAATTGGCGGCTTTGTCACACAAAAGCCCCTACTTGATTTTTCATGTGGATCGAGCTGAATTGAGGACACGTCCGCAATTTTTGCCTAAGGTGGTTTCTTCATTCCATGTGAATCAACCTATTGTTGTGCCTGTGGCTACAAGTGACCTGGAGGATTTCAGATCCCTGGACGTAGTCAGGGCCTTAAAGATTTATGTAGCCAGGACGGCTAGAATTAGGAAAACAGAGGCTCTGTTTGTCCTGTATGCTGCCAATAAGATTGGCGCACCTGCTTCGAAGCAGACTATTGCTCGCTGGATCTGTAATACGATTCAGCAGGCTCATTCTACGGCTGGATTGCCGGTACCAAATTCGGTTAAGGCCCATTCCACTAGGAAGGTGGGCTCTTCTTGGGCGGCTGCCCGAGGCGTCTCGGCATTACAACTTTGCCGAGCGTCGACTTGGTCAGGGTCAAACACTTTTGCTAAATTGTACAAGTTTGATACCCTGGCTGATGAGGACCTAGCGTTTGCTCAGTCGGTGCTGCAGAGTCATACGCACTCTCCCGCCCGATTGGATGCTTTGGTATAAACCCCATGGTCCTTACGGAGTCCCCAGCATCCTCTAGGACGTAAGAGAAAATAAGATTTTAAACCTACCGGTAAATCCTATTTTTCCTAGTCCGTAGAGGATGCTGGGCGCTCTGTCCCAGTGCCGAAACTCTGCAAGACTTGTATATAGTTGTTGCTTAAATAAGGGTTATGTTACAGTTTACATCGGTCTTGGACCGTTGCTGTTATTGTTCTGGTTTTGTATGATCCAGGTTACATGGTATGCTTGGTGTGGGCTGGTATGAATCTTGCCCTTGGATTTCTAAATCCTGCCTTGTAGTGTCCATCTCCTCTGGGCACAGTTCTCTAACTGAGGTCTGGAGGAGGGGCATAGAGGGAGGAGCCAGTGCACACCCATAGTCAAAGTTCTTTTTAGGTGCCCTATCTCCTGCGGAGCCCGTCTATACCCCATGGTCCTTACGGAGTCCCCAGCATCCTCTACGGACTAGGAGAAATAGATTTACCGGTAGGTTTAAAATCTTATATATGTGTGTGTGTGTGTGTGTGTGTGTGTGTGTGTGTGTGTGTATGACTGGTATTGTTGTAGGTGTGGCAACCCAAAGCATACTTTCAATAGCTGTGTATTGTCATCAGGATCCTGATACAATTCACAGCTATTGAAACGTTGACGTTAACCTTTTATTGAAAGTATGCTTTGAGTGCCGCACCTGCAATACCACTATCTACTCCCTTGTGAGGGCATAGGCAGCAGCTAAAGTGATTTGTGTGGAGTGCTAGACCCCCGGATATATATGTATATAATCTTTCATTTTATTAACAAAGAACGCTTAATAAATTAAGATTAATCAATGATATATATTTTTTTTGACACATTAAGAAAATAAACTACAAGCATTTTTAATTTACATGCTAGTTATTATGTGTTTTTAGCTGAAGCATTTCATCTGGACTAGCCAGTCTTTCCCCAGGCTGATAAATGAGTGCTATCTGATCTTTATTTTAAGCAAGAAGTTGTCCTCTTAACTTTTAAGAAATAATTAGAAATAATTGCTGCCTTCTGTATACAAATATCATTTATAATAATTGCAGCAATAAAAGTACATAACAAAAATAAAAAAAATTGTACTGTATATATTCATTAAGAATTGTAGAAGTCATTATAGAGCCAAATTTCTGTTTTAATTAGTAATCATGTATTGATAAAATCAAGATATAATTAAATATGGCTAAAAATAGAGAAAATGGAATATAAGAGACTAAGGGGGGAATAGAATTAGCTGCGGTGCTAATTGATCCCCCAGGACTTTCCGGGGTGGTCTTCAGTATGCCGAATGTCGGGATCCTGGCACCCGGCATACCGACAGATATTCTCCCTCGTGGGGGTCCACGACCCCCCTGGCGGGAGAATAAATAGCGTGGCACGCGTAGCGAGCCCGCAAGGGGCTCCTTTGCGCTCGCCACACTGTCGGTATGCTGGCGGTCGGGCTTTCCCGGTCAGCCTCGAAGACTGGAGTTAATGAGGTTTATACAGTATTTTTCATGAGCCTCAACAGGCTCGTAAAAAAAAAATAAAAAAAAATCTCTGGTACCCAGTGTGCTAACGGGTGCTGCAATCCTGTTAACACACAGATCCGTTCACTGTTTACAGATTCTTTGGGGGGTATTCAAATGATATATCACGCCCAATCTCCATTCTAAAGTGATCCCCGTTATCGTGCATATCGAGCCCATTGTAATCAGGTTTAGCTGCGTAAAGGGTTGGGCGCCCTCGCTTCCACGGGGGTAGCGAACTGAAATGATTATACCATGCCCGTCAGCAGAAACAGAACAGGTGTGGAAGGGGATAAAAATAATTGAATACCGCCCTTTATATTAACACACATGTACGGGCATTAACAAGGGACTTGGGTGAAAAAGGGTCTGGAATTGAATAGCCCGGGTATTAAAGCCCGAGGTTACCAAAGTTTTCACCTCTGATTGAATTCTCCCTTAATGTATTTTCTGTAGCTCTGTTCTTAAGTTTTGTGGTGTCCCTATTAATATCTATTTAAATTTTTATAAATACATGTTTTATCACTATCAATCAGTATAGGAAGTCACAATGTGTGATTTACTTTACTAGTATCTAATAATCTCTGGACACATCTAAATTGATATATACTGACAAGGGATAATAAAAAGATGAATATAGTACATGGGGGGAAAAAAAGTACTTAAAGCATATACCACTATTGACAGATCTTAGATGGTATTCGGTCAGAAAAATCAGAATGCACAAAATGATATTTAAAATAATATAATATGTCATATGTCAAAAATATTACTATAAACAACTAGAATCCAAAACCTCATTCAGACCACTCTGATGTAATGGGACGGATTCAAAGTTACACGGGAATAAGTGTGGCTAATTTCCCTTATGCAGAGTTGCCTGATTGGATGCACCCACATGTATCCTCTTGTGAAAGTAGTCCTCATCACTATCAATGTGCTCTTGCACCAGCTGTATACTAGGTGCAAGAGATCCATACAAAAGGAGACTGATGTGAAGTAGGAGTTGAGTGTACTCACATTGCCAAATGCAAATTTCAATATTTATTGGATTACACAAGGATAGAAGAGGTTATAACTTGGGGAAATTATCGCTCTGCTGAGTTACAGACTATAGTGTTCTAGATACACCAGAGCGCTAGACCCCAGACAGGAAGGAGGAACTGCTTGGGTTGTGACAGTAGCAGGGTGCTAGAATGAACACTAGGTTACCAGGATATGTAGTGTATGACGAGTGATCCTCCAGTAATAACCTCTGCCATCTTTGTCTAATCCAATGAATGTTTCAATTTGTATCTGGCAGTGGGAAGTAAGAACCTTCTGTAGGGATTTATAAACCATGGTGGCCTAGCAGTTATATTGCAGAAGTTCCCAACAACTCACTGTATCCCCAGAGCTCATGTTGTCTGGTTTGCTTTCTGTGGAACTTTGCTAGAGAGTTATTGTTGCTGCCTAGTAAACAAAGTCACCTGTGCATGAAAAAAAACAACAACCCTGAAAACATGAGTTGTTGAGGGAACATGGTGAACGGTTTGGGGAATACTAGTCTAATGGGTCCTACACACTTGCCGATGTGTGCGGTCGATATGAACGTCGCTTTGCACTGCAAGTCAATTTAAACGATGATCGATCATCATTCAGATCGATCATCGTCAAAATTGACAGCATCGCTGAGTGTGTAGGCCCCTTTAGAGCCTCTACTAGATTGCAAATTACTTACCCACCAGTCCCTTGTTAGTTGGCTTGATAATTAGGTACAGGTACATGTTTTAGAGCTAATCTCTCTCATTTCATAATTTTGCCTATCCTTATTATATTAAAACTAGGCGCTTCATCGCGCCCTACGGGCGCTCTTCACACCGTCGAAAGGGGCTACGCCCCCGTAACCCCTGCACGCGTTGCTGGGGTTCAATATTTGTATTATATGGAGTATTACCTGCCTTCCTAGGTTTGTTAGTGGTTAAATATTGCAAGACGAAAGTGCTTCCGATGGTGAAGGGGGGGCGTAGCCCCTTGCGACGGTGTGAACAGCGGGGCACGATGTACAGAATGTAGCGGGTGCGAGGGGGGGGCGGGTGGCGGATGAGGCAGGGAGTATGTAGATGCTGCTGGTGGAGGGGGGGGGGTGGATGCAGGTGGGGGGGGGGGTGCGGGACCTATAACTATGTGATGTTATGTGTAACAATATATAGGACACGGATAAGGATATATGTGGTATAGACATACCCGCATGAAGAGGTATATGGTGTCATTAGACACAGAGGGGAGTGCTGGTACAATGCGGAACAGGGGCAGCTGTGTCCTCTCTCTACACCGTACCATCCTTCGGGTGTAGCAACGCGGACATGTTGCGCATGCAATGTCTCCACGCGGCCGCAGGTGCACCAGTCCCATCTGCATGCACTATGTGCGCGCCCCTCTCAGGTGCAGTAGGAGGAGGGGGCGCAGGCTGGAGCTGCTCCCAGGGCCAATTGCCATGGGCAGCGCGGTCATGTGCTCGGTGCTGGGCTTGCGCCCTGCGCTTGCTGTGTGAGGGATAGGGAGGGGGCGGCACAGCGGAGCATCACCGATATACTGGTAACTATGGGGGGCACCGCAGGGGGTTATGGCTCCTGTCCTCCTGGTGAGGGTTTGTCAGGGAGTTATCGAGGAGCCGGTGGTATGGACCCTGTATGGGACATAGGGGGGTAGGGGGGGGATAGAGAGACGCGGGGCGGTAGGGAGGGGGTAGAGAGACGCGGGGTGGTAGGGAGGGGGTAGAGAGACGCGGGTGGTAGGGAGGGGGTAGAGAGACGCGGGGGCGGTAGGGAGGGGGTAGAGAGACGCGGGGGCGGTAGGGAGGGGGTAGAGAGACGCGGGGGCGGTAGGGAGGGGATGCAGAGACGCGGGGGGCGGTAGGAAGGGGATGCAGAGACGCGGGGGGCGGTAGGAAGGGGATACCGAGAATTGGGGCGGTAGGGAGGGGATAGAGAGAAGCGGGGCGGTAGGGTGGGGATACAGAGGCGTAGGGAGGAGGGGATACAGAGACGTGGGGCGGTAGGGAGGTGACGCAGAGACGCGGGGCAGTATAGAGGGGACGCAGGGCGGTAAGAGATGCGGGGCGGTAGGGAGGGGATAGAGAGACGTGGAGGGATAGGGAGGGGATAGAGAGACGCTGGGCGGTAGGGAGGGGACAGAGACGCTGGGCGGTAGGGAGGGATAGAGAGACGCGGGGGCGGTAGGGAGGGGATAGAGAGAAGCGGGGCGGTAGGGAGGGGATAGAGAGAGGCGGGGCGGTAGGGAGGGGATAGAGAGAGGCGGGGCGGTAGGGAGGGGACAGAGAGACCCGGGGCGGTAGGGAGGGGACAGAGAGACCCGGGGCGGTAGGGAGGGGACAGAGAGACGCGTGGGCGGTAGGGAGGGGATAGAGAGATGTGGGGTGGTAGGGAGGGGATACAGAGAAGCGGGGCGGTAGGGTGGGGATACAGAGGAGTAGGGAGGAGGGGATACAGAGACGTGGGGCGATAGGGAGGGGACACAGACGCGGGGCGGTACGGAGTAGATAGAGAGACGTGGGGCGGTAGGGAGGGGATACAGAGACGTGGGGCGGTAGGGAGGGGGTAGAGAGACGCGGGGGCGGTAGGGAGGGGATACAGAGACGCGGGGGCGGTAGGGAGGGGGTAGAGAGACGCGGGGGCGGTAGGGAGGGGGTAGAGAGACGCGGGGGCGGTAGGGAGGGGATGCAGAGACGCGGGGGGCGGTAGGAAGGGGATGCAGAGACGCGGGGGGCGGTAGGAAGGGGATACCGAGAATTGGGGCGGTAGGGAGGGGATAGAGAGAAGCGGGGCGGTAGGGTGGGGATACAGAGGCGTAGGGAGGAGGGGATACAGAGACGTGGGGCGGTAGGGAGGTGACGCAGAGACGCGGGGCAGTATAGAGGGGACGCAGGGCGGTAAGAGATGCGGGGCGGTAGGGAGGGGATAGAGAGACGTGGAGGGATAGGGAGGGGATAGAGAGACGCTGGGCGGTAGGGAGGGGACAGAGAGACGCTGGGCGGTAGGGAGGGATAGAGAGACGCGGGGGCGGTAGGGAGGGGATAGAGAGAAGCGGGGCGGTAGGGAGGGGATAGAGAGAGGCGGGGCGGTAGGGAGGGGATAGAGAGAGGCGGGGCGGTAGGGAGGGGACAGAGAGACCCGGGGCGGTAGGGAGGGGACAGAGAGACCCGGGGCGGTAGGGAGGGGACAGAGAGACGCGTGGGCGGTAGGGAGGGGATAGAGAGATGTGGGGTGGTAGGGAGGGGATACAGAGAAGCGGGGCGGTAGGGTGGGGATACAGAGGAGTAGGGAGGAGGGGATACAGAGACGTGGGGCGATAGGGAGGGGACACAGACGCGGGGCGGTACGGAGTAGATAGAGAGACGTGGGGCGGTAGGGAGGGGATACAGAGACGTGGGGCGGTAGGGAGGGGATAGAGAGAAGCGGGGCGGAAGGTTGGGGATACAGAGGCGTAGGGAGGAGGGGATACAGAGACGTGGGGCGGTAGGGAGGGGACACAGAGAGACGTGGGGCGGTAGGGAGGGGACCCAGAGAGACGCGAGCGGTAAGAGATGCGGGGCGGTAGTTAGGGGATAGAGAGACGTGGAGGGGTAGGGAGGGGATAGAGAGATGCGGGGCGGTAGGGAGGGGACAGACGCGGGGCGGTAGGGAGGGGATAGAGAGACGCGGGGCGGTAGGAAGGGGACAGAGAGAGGCGGGGCGGTAGGGAGGGGAGAGAGGCGGGGCGGTAGGGAGGGGATAGAGAGGCGGGGCGGTAGGGAGGGGATAGAGAGGCGGGGCGGTAGGGAGGGGATAGAGATTGGCGGGGCGGTAGGGAGGGGATAGAGAGACGCGGGGCGGTAGGGAGGGGATAGAGAGACGCGGGGCGGTAGGGAGGGGATAGAGAGACGCGGGGCGGTAGGGAGGGGATAGACGCACGCGGGGCGGTAGGGAGGGGATAGAGAGACGCGGCGCGGTAGGGAGGGGATACAGAGACGCGGGGCGGTAGGGAGGGGATACAGAGACGCGGGGCGGCAGGGAGGGGATACAGAGACGCGGGGCGGTAGGGAGGGGATAGAGAGACGCGGGGCGGTAGGGAGGGGATAGAGAGACGCGGGGCGGTAGGGAGGGGATAGAGAGACGCGGGGCGGTAGGGAGGGGATAGAGAGACGCGGGGCGGTAGGGAGGGGATAGAGAGAAGCGGGACGGAAGGTTGGGGATACAGAGGCGTAGGGAGGAGGGGATACAGAGACGTGGGGCGGTAGGGAGGGGATACAGAGACGTGGGGCGGTAGGGAGGGGATACAGAGACGCGGGGCGGTAGGGAGGGGATAGAGCGACGCGGGGCGGCAGGGAGGGGATAGAGAGATGCGGGCGGCAGGGAGGGGATAGAGAGATGCGGGCGGCAGGGAGGGATAGAGAGACGCGGGGCGGTAGGGAGGGGATAGAGAGACGCGGGGCGGTAGGGAGGGGATAGAGGGACGCGGGGCGGTAGGGAGGGTATAGAGAGACGCGGGCCGGTAGGGAGGGGACAGAGAGATGCGGGGCGGTAGGGAGGGGATACAGAGACGTGGGGCGGTAGGGAGGGTATAGAGAGACGCGGGGCGGCAGGTAGCGGATACAGAGACGCGGGGCGGCAGGGAGGGGACACAGAGACGCAGGGAGGGGATAGAGAGACGCGAGCGGTAGGGAGGGGATAGAGAGACGCTGGGCGGCAGGGAGGGGATAGAGAGACGCGGGGCGGCAGGGAGGGGATACAGAGACGCAGGGCGGCAGGGAGGGGATACAGAGACGCAGGGCTGCAGGGAGGGGATACAGAGACGCAGGGCGGCAGGGAGGGGATACAGAGACGCAGGGCGGCAGGGAGGGGATACGGCAGGGAGGGGATACAGAGACGCAGGGCGGCAGGGAGGGGATAGAGAGACGCAGGGAGGGGATAGAGCGACGCGTGCGGCAGGGAGGGGATAGAGAGACGCGGGGCGGCAGGGAGGGGATAGAGAGACGCGGGGCGGTAGGGAGGGGATAGAGAGACGCGGGGCGGTAGGGAGGGGATAGAGAGGCGTAGGGAGGAGGGGATACAGAGACATGGGGCGGTAGGGAGGGGACCCAGAGAGACGCGGGGCGGTAAGAGATGCGGGGCGGTAGTTAGGGGATAGAGAGACGTGGAGGGGTAGGGAGGGGATAGAGAGATGCGGGGCGGTAGGGAGGGGACAGAGACGCGGGGCGGTAGGGAGGGGATAGAGAGACGCGGGGCGGTAGGAAGGGGAGAGAGGCGGGGCGGTAGGGAGGGGATAGAGAGAGGCGGGGCGGTAGGGAGGGGATAGAGAGACGCGGGGCGGCAGGGAGGGGATAGAGCGACGCGGGGCGGTAGGGAGGGGATAGAGCGACGCGGGGCGGTAGGGAGGGGATAGAGCGACGCGGGGCGGTAGGGAGGGGATAGAGAGACGCGGGGCGGTAGGGAGGGGATAGAGAGACGCGGGGCGGTAGGGAGGGGATAGAGAGAAGCGGGACGGAAGGTTGGGGATACAGAGGCGTAGGGAGGAGGGGATACAGAGACGTGGGGCGGTAGGGAGGGGATACAGAGACGTGGGGCGGTAGGGAGGGGATACAGAGACGCGGGGCGGTAGGGAGGGGATAGAGCGATGTGCGGCGGCAGGGAGGGGATAGAGAGATGCGGGCGGAAGGGAGGGGATAGAGAGATGCGGGCGGCAGGGAGGGGATAGAGAGATGCGGGCGGCAGGGAGGGGATAGAGAGGGGCGGTAGGGAGGGGACAGAGAGACGCGGGGCGGTAGGGAGGGGATACAGAGACGTGGGGCGGTAGGGAGGGGATAGAGAGACGCGGGGCGGCAGGTAGCGGATACAGAGACGCGGGGCGGCAGGGAGGGGATACAGAGACGCAGGGAGGGGATACAGAAACGCGAGCGGTAGGGAGGGGATAGAGAGACGCTGGGCGGTAGGGAGGGCATACAGAGACGCGGGGCGGCAGGGAGGGGATACAGAGACGCTGGGCGGCAGGGAGGGGATACAGAGACGCGGGGCGGCAGGGAGGGGATACAGAGACGCGGGGCGGCAGGGAGGGGATACAGAGACGCAGGGCGGCAGGGAGGGGATACAGAGACGCAGGGCGGCAGGGAGGGGATACAGAGACGCAGGGAGGGGATAGAGAGACGCGTGCGGCAGGGAGGGGATAGAAAGACGCGGGGCGGTAGGGAGGGGATAGAGAGACGCGGGGCGGTAGGGAGGGGATAGAGAGACGCGGGGCGGTAGGGAGGGGATAGAGAGACGCGGGGCGGTAGGGAGGGGATAGAGAGACGCGGGGCGGTAGGGAGGGGATACAGAGACGCGGGCGGTAGGGAGGGGATACAGAGACGCAGGGCGGCAGGGAGGGGATACAGAGACGCGGGGCGGCAGGGAGGGGATACAGAGACGCAGGGCGGCAGGGAGGGGATACAGAGACGCAGGGCGGCAGGGAGGGGATACAGAGACGCAGGGAGGGGATAGAGAGACGCGTGCGGCAGGGAGGGGATAGAAAGAAGCGGGGCGGTAGGGAGGGGATAGAGAGACGCGGGGCGGTAGGGAGGGGATAGAGAGACGCGGGGCGGTAGGGAGGGGATAGAGAGACGCGGGGCGGTAGGGTGGGGATACAGAGACGCGGGCGGTAGGGAGGGGATACAGGGACGCAGGGCGGCACGGAGGGGACGCAGAGACGCAGGGCGGTAGGAAGGGTCCCCAGTGAGGAAGCTGATGAAGAGAGCGGGGGGAAGTAGTGGAGAGGGTGGACACCATTAGCGGAGACATTTGCAAAGTGGTGACCAGACATAGATACAGTGGGTAGGATGGCTGTGGGCGGCTGCTGCAGGCTGGTAAACAGTACAGTGTTCAGAGACAGTCTGTGCTACTATTACACACATTCCCCCCCTGCTCGTGCAGCGTGGTGGATGAAAGGGGCGTGACCTAATGTAAAAGGGGCGTGGCCTCACGGGTATATTCTCGCTCGCTCCGGGGGTGTTTCCAGCTTGCCTGTAGATGCTGGCAGCCCCCGGAGACTGGAGTGTGTGTGTGCCGCTGTGTGACAGGAGGCGAGTGCTGCAGGAGATGACGTCACTGCAGCACTCTGCTCCTGTCACTGCAGGAGAGCGGACAGCTGGATGTGCGTGGAGGAGGCGGCGGGTCTGTGTACGCGGGGCAGGGAGGGCTATGACGCCTTCTCCTGCACCACCCTCCTAATGTCTATGCCTGTGGCAGCAGTTGTTGTTCGCTCTGCACTGTGGCCGGGGAGTCGGAGTGGCTGATGGCGGGGGGAGAAAGGAGGAGCAGAGACTTGCTGCACATGTGGTGGGCGGGCTCTGTGACTCCGCCCACCGCTGTGACTCCACCCAGCGTTAGAAAGTCAAGCACAGAGTCACAGGGCTATTATATAGGAGATTGTGATTCCTAAACATTTGTTTAAAAGCCTCTAAATATTTATTATATAAGACTATTATAGTTCAAAAAGAATTCTAGACTTGTTCTTGGATAAATAATGGGCTTTGTTGCCTAAATTTTCCATCATAGTATTTCTCACATTCAATCACAGAATGGGGCCACCTGTCTCAGGTGATCATGCTCATCCCAACTAGAGCTAGCAGGTCTCTGTGTCCGCATCATCCTTTAGGGTTGTGCCTCTAGGATGTTCTCACATTTTAATTCTTTAGACACAGGGAATATATGTTTTACACAAGCTTCTATTAAGTTCCAGAAAGAGAGAAATAAATATTAGGATCTCTATTTAAAGCAAAGCTGCAGACACATGTCAGTTGTGTTAGTTGACTAGAAACCAGTTATTTGTCCAAAAGGTTAAATAGTGGAATATTTTTAAAGACTGTCAAACACTTTAAAAGGACGGCCCTGCTTGCGTGTGGGGTTTAGTCCCATGACTTGCTGTTCTACTTTGCTTTATTAGACTAATAACTGTCTGATAACAATCCCTCTTCTTACACCTTTTTGGTACTGTAATAAGGCTTGTGGGTTTTTAGCATCATGTAACAGATCTGGGTAAATGTAATGTTCTTGTGAGGATGAGACCATGGGTGAATTGATAGATTGTCTGAGCTGTCTCTTGTGCCTCTCTTCACTTTAGTCTTCTAAACCAGTGGTTCTCAACCTCGGTCCTCAAGTACCCCCAACCAGTGCTTAAAGTGGTCCTAAAGAGGTGGTGGAACTCACCCCCCCCCCCCCAACCCTGTGCGTGCCCCCTAACCCCTCCCACCTGGCATATGTCATAGCCCTAGCCCCTCCCACCTGACAGATGCCACACCCCTAGTCCCTCCCCTATATGAGTAAATTCATCTGTTTATAATCAAAATTATACCGGTCAAATATTTAAAAATGATTTGATCAACATAGCCCACTCCAACACAGGTGGGGAAGATGTGCATAACTGCGGACTGCTGAATAATGTAAGAGAACACAAGATAAAAATCCTCAGCAGTAGTACAGAGCTAACTAATTATTATTTACTTAATGCAGCAGTGCTGTAAGTAGACATTTTGGTGTCCAGTGGCAGAAAAGAAGTGATGCCCTCTCTTCCACCACACAGAAATAAGGGACAGCTAAAATATAGGGTTGTGGCTTTATGGGGAAGGGGCGTGTCCACATAATAGTACCAATTCACATTACACCACACAGTAGCACCCCTTACACCATAGTAGAGCTCCTGCTACACATTATGCTAGGTAGGGCCCCTGATACACATTATGCCAGATAGAACCCGATACACATTATGCCAGGTAGAGCCACTGATACTCATGAGAGAGAGAGCGAGAGAAAGTGTGTGTGTCCGTTCATCATAACACCCCACCCCGAGAGCACTTTGGCTCACACAAAACACGATGCATCAGACGGAACAGCGCTGCCCACCTGCAACGAGTAGCCCTGAAGCCTCATGGACAACACACTACGCAGCCTGTCTGTAACATGTAGCCACCAGCAGCGCCTACCTACCACTGGAAGCCAGAAAGACCACAGGCTGCACCCACCATACTACAGCACTGCTCCACTGTCTAACAACTAGCCACTTGCAGGATCCACTTTTCTGTAAACCCCTCTCAAAATGTATAATATCAAGAATCAAAGTAGTCAACTATTCCAAACAAACTAACAAAAAAAATGTTGCACTGGCAATCTCTCTAAATTAATATAATTAGCATGAAAATGTGATCACTAAACAGCCCATATTAAAATATAATCATTAATCAACCATAGAATTCATTACGTTATAGAACAAATACTGCATTGCAATTGCATGGGTTTTTACATTACAGGGACTCTCCGTCTCCGTCCAAGCACTCAGCTAGGTACTCAGTCAGCGCGGATCCTCTCTTCCCTGTAGACGCGCGATGACGTCATATTTCCCGCCTGCGGCACAGGGTCTGGAGGAGGCGGGTTGGGGTAATCAATCATTCTCGCCGGCGCCGCCCACCCACACATGGAATCCAGGGCTGGAATTTAAAGCCAGCGAGAGGGAAAGCTGAGCGCTGTTACGCGGGCTGTGTGTGTGTGCTAGTGACAGCCTGCAGCCCGCAGCAGAACAGATGCAGAGGCGGAGCACCAGTCTGTCTGCTCTACTCCTTTTCCTGACTCAGTGCTTAGGCTGCCTGTGTGTAGTTAAGGTGGGCGGAGGCGGAACTGGTTCCGCCTCCAATTTGAAGTGACGGAACGCAGTTCCGCCCCACTTTAACCCCTGCCCCCAACAGGTCATGTTTTCCAGGTCTCCTCACAGGATTGCAAGTGAAATATTTAGCTCCACCTGTGGGTCTTTTATAATGTGTCAGTGAGTAATGAATACACCTGTTCAACTGCTAGGTGACCTGGAAAACATGAACTGTTGGGGGTACTTGAGGACCGCGGTTGAGAACCACTGCTCTAAACCACTCCTATCCTTGCATTTGATGTTATGTCTTTGACTTGGTTAGGAAGTTGCTATTATTTGCACACTTGTTTAGTGCTCACTAGGTGCAGGGTGCTGGTCAGTGAGGGGGGCATATTTAAATTTGAAGGGCAAAATTTTAGACGTGATGTATAGTTGCAGCTACAGTAGTTGTGGTGATGCGTCCCCTTTAAAATTGTCTTGGTCTTGTGTGGGTCACTGATCAGCACCCTGCACCTAGCGTGAACACTACATCTGCTCACTTGTTACCGTAGGAACGGTCTTTTTACGCAAGACATCTGCTGTGACATGTGCAGGCTGTAAGGAGATACTATACAACATACTCCATTTTTCTATACTAACATTTGTAGGAAGCAAGTAGCTTACGTTATCTTACTGGCTCCTTCAGATAAATAAAATTGGGTGGTTTCCAAGACAGGGGCACACCCTGCCAGTTCTGACTCTCAAGGAGCTGTTCTGTTGACATTACACTTCTGCAGTCATGTTTATTAAGGCAGCCACACATGGTCTAATCCTCCCATGCTAGAGCCGCAGAAACATTGTCTAGTTTGGAATTTAGCCACACACACAGCTTTGGTTGCCAAATCGGACAAGGCCTGGCCTAGGTGTGCTATAGAATATGCAGTACTCTGCAAGCTTTAGTGTGTGGAGGATTACTGAAAACTCCGGCTGATTGTGGTGCTCTTGCCACTGCACTTACACACACACACACACACACACACACACCCCCCCCCCCCCCCCCCCTCCCCGATAAAACCTAACTGGCGTTAATTCTGGCGTTACATCCGAATCCGCTCATCTCTGAATTAATTAATTTATATATATATATATATATATGAGGAGCGGGTTCGGATGTAGCGCCAGAATTAATGCCAGTTCGGTTTTATCCGGATTTTTCTTATTGGCTATCTGTGAGCCAGTAAGATGCCATTTTGAGAACCGAGTAAAACCGAACCCGCTCATCTCTAATTAATATAGAATATATTTCCTCATCTCACACACACACCCCGGCACTCCATTTACTGTGCGTAATTACCCAGGTGCCGTCCGTGAAAGATCATGCATAGATTAGAAGTCAAGTAAACTGCGGCACTCTGGGGTTTGTTTGAACAATCTATTGGAAAGCATCACAAAGGGGCTGCTGTGGGCCCTGAAACGTTATATATAATAGCATACTAACGCAGTGACTGCAGCTCTTGTGTGGTGGAGGACTCACTGGGCGCTGCCTGGATTGCTGCCGGGGCTCTGGCTTGCGTTGGCCGTGCTGGCCGCTGCTGTGCTCCCACTGTGTGCAGGGAAGACTGTATATTAAAGGGAGGGCCGACGTGGGGCTCCATCGGTCTGGCAGCTGTTACCATGGTGATGCGTCTCTGGCTGATGACGCTGGGGCCGCCGGCACTGTGAGCTCCACTGTGTTGGAGTCTGTGTCGGGGGCCTCCTCGGCAGGCACTCAATGCATCTCCCGGAGGGGTGCGGGGGCCGCCGAAGGCTCTGTTCCAACTGAGACTGCTACGTGGGGTTCATCGCTCCCTGCTTTCTCTAGCGCTATTCCTGGGAGGGGTGCTAGGAGTTACCATCATTGCAGCTGGAGCAATGGCAGAAGTGGTTGGAGGAGAGGCCAGTCCAGGCACTGGGAAAGGGAGCAGCAGCAGCATCACAATCGGCAGCGTCAGCGGCACCCCCGCAGGTTGAGGAAACAGAAGAGGGGAAGAGAGCAGGTACCATCCTTTTAATCCTGCTCTGCCTAGTGTGTTCTTAGCGAATGTAAGATCATTAACCAACAAAATGGCCGAGATTAGGCTGAAAATTGCCTGCAACCAGTTACTAACTGTTCGGTTTTGGTATTTACCGAGACCTGGCTGAGGGGGAATGATCCGGTATGCTGCTTTGACCTATTTGAGAGGTCCCTTTTTAGAGTTGATAGAACTTTAGAGTCTGGGAAGAAGAAAGATGGTGGACTCTGTATTATACCCATAATAAATGGAGTTCGGATGTGGTCTTACTTGAGAACTATTGCTCCGTGGACTTGGAATTTATGCTAGAATGGCCTACACCTTAATATCTGCCATGGGAGTTTTCCGTGGGTCTTGTAGCTACGGTTTATATTCCTCCTCAAGCTAATTTCTTGTATTTTCTCTTTGTCTCGTTTTCACGACCGCTTACTTGCCACCCGTACTATGCAATTATTGTGGCTGGAGACTTTAATCGGGCAAACCTGAAATCAGTCTTCCCTAAGTTTGTGGAGAATGTAAAGTTGCCGACTAGGGGTATTAATACACTTGACCGTGTTTATACGAACACTAAGGATGCCTACAAGACCATTCTGTGCCCTCATATTGGTCAGTCTGATCACTGTTCACACTTTATGGTCCCTAAATACCTTCCAGTAGTAAGGAGGAAGAAACCGGTTACTAGAGAGGTAATGGTTTGGCCTGAGGCGACTTTATTGAGTTTGCACTAACTGGGATTTGTTTCTGGAAGATGCAACAGTGGATTTGAATGTTAATGTAGATTGTATTGCCTCTTCGGTTCTATTGTATCTCAGATGGTGTATAGAAAGTGTTACCAGGAGGAAGGTAGTTCACATATTTTTCATGCGTCCTAGAGGATGCTGTGGACTCCAAAAGGACCATGGGGTATAGACTGGATCCGCAGGAGACATGGGCACTTTAAGACTTTAAATGGGTGTGAAATGGCTCCTCCCTCTATGCCCCTCCTCCAGACCTCAGTTAGATCCTGTGCCCAGGGAGACTGGACACACAGAGGGGAGCTCTCCTGAGTTTCTCTAGAAAAGACTTTGTTAGGTTTTCTATGTTCAGGGAGACCTGCTGGCAACAGGCTCCCTGCATCGTGGGACTGAGGGGAGAGAAGCAGACCTACTTCTGTGAGTTCAAAGGCTCTGCTTCTTAGGCTACTGGACACCATTAGCTCCAGAGGGTCCGATCACTTGGTGCGCCTAGCTGCTCGTTCCCAGAGCCGCGCCGTCACCCCCCTCACAGAAGCCAGAAAAAAGAAGCTGGGTGAGTATTCCGAAGAAAAGAAGACTTCAGTGACGGCAGAAGACTTCAGTAGTGAGGGACCGCGCAGCGCGCAATGTTCCCACACACATACGGTAGCACTAGCAGGGTGCAGGGCGTAGGGGGGGCGCCCTGGGCAGCATGATTACTGAAGTTAAGCACTGTCAAAATTATATATTAGAAGTGCCTAGGCACTAAATATAGCCCCCGCCAGTATAACATTTTTGAATAAGAGCGGGACTGAATCGCCCCACTGAGGAGGGGTGGCTTAGCCCTCACAGCTAACCAGCGCCATTTTCTCTTCACATGGAGCTGCAGAGACGCTGGCCTGGACCTCCACACTTCTGTACAAGTAACAGGGTGCAAAACGGGGGGGGGGGGGGGGCGCACAGTAATTTGGTGCTATTATCATTTGATATAAAAGCGCTAACAGGTCTGAGGCAGTGTGTATAAAGTCTCAGTACCGGGATAGGCGCTGGGTTGTGAGCTGGTAAACTCCCTCTGTGTTTCTCTAACAGGCTTTCCTGTGGGTCTGTTCCCTATAGCCCAGTGTGATTGTGCGTGTCGTTACGTGTGTGTCGACATGTCTGAGGCTGAGTGCTCCTCCCCGGAGGGAGTTGCAGTGGGGGCAGATAAGGCGCTGGGAGTGACCCTGTCTGCACCACCGACAGCTGATTGGCATTCAGTGTACTCAACATTTCTACCCAATGTGGCGTTATTGACTAAAAGGCTGGATAAATCTGATTCTCAGACACAAACATGGAGACAATCCATGGAGGACGCCTTGTCTCAGGTCCAGACCCCCTCGGGGTCACAAAAGCGTTCATTTCTCTAACGTCCTAAGTGGATGCTGGGGACTCCGTAAGGACCATGGGGAATAGCGGCTCCGCAGGAAACTGGGCACATCTAAAAGAAAGCTTTAGGACTATCTGGTGTGCACTGGCTCCTCCCCCCATGACCCTTCTCCAAGCCTCAGTTAGATCTCTGTGCCCGAACGAGAAGGGTGCACACTAGGGGCTCTCCTGAGCTTCTTAGTGAAAGTTTTAGTTTAGGTTTTTTATTTTCAGTGAGACCTGCTGGCAACAGGCTCACTGCATCGAGGGACTAAGGGGAGAAGAAGCGAACTCACCTGCGTGCAGAGTGGATTGGGCTTCTTAGGCTACTGGACATTAGCTCCAGAGGGACGATCACAGGCCCAGCTTGGATGGGTCCCAGAGCCGCGCCGCCGGCCCCCTTACAGAGCCAGAAGGCAGAAGAGGTCCGGAAAATCGGCGGCAGAAGACGTCCTGTCTTCAACAAGGTAGCGCACAGCACTGCAGCTGTGCGCCATTGCTCTCAGCACACTTCACACTCCGGTCACTGAGGGTGCAGGGCGCTGGGGGGGGCGCCCTGAGACGCAATAATAAACACCTTGGATGGCAAAAAATGCATCACATATAGCTCCTGGGCTATATGGATGCATTTAACCCCTGCCAAAATACATAAAAAAACGGGAGATAAGGCCGCCGATAAGGGGGCGGAGCCTATCTCCTCAGCACACTGGCGCCATTTTCCCTCACAGCTCCGTTGGAGGGAAGCTCCCTGGCTCTCCCCTGCAGTCACTACACTACAGAAAGGGTTAAAAAAGAGAGGGGGGCACAAATTAGGCGCAGTATTAAAAATACAGCAGCTATAAGGGGAAAAACACTTATATAAGGTTATCCCTGTATATATATATATAGCGCTCTGGTGTGTGCTGGCAAACTCTCCCTGTGTCTCCCCAAAGGGCTAGTGGGGTCCTGTCCTCTATCAGAGCATTCCCTGTGTGTGTGCTGTATGTCGGTACTTTTGTGTCGACATGTATGAGGAGAAAAATGATGTGGAGACGGAGCAGATTGCCTGTAATAGTGATGTCACCCCCTAGGGGGTCGACACCTGAGTGGATGAACTGTTGGAAGAAATTACGTGACAGTGTCAGCTCTGTATAAAAGACAGTGGTTGACATGAGACAGCCGGCTACTCAGCTTGTGCCTGTCCAGACGTCTCATAGGCCGTCAGGGGCTCTAAAGCGCCCGTTACCTCAGATGGCAGATATAGACGCCGACACGGATACTGACTCCAGTATCGACGGTGAAGAGACAAATGTGACTTCCAGTAGGGCCACACGTTACATGATTGAGGCAATAAAAAATGTTTTACACATTTCTGATAATACGAGTACCACCAAAAAGGGGTATTATGTTCGGTGAGGAAAAACTACCTCTAGTTTTCCTGAATCTGAGAAATTAAATGAGGTGTGTGATGATGCGTGGGTTTCCCCCGATAACAACTGATAATTTCTAAAATGTTATTGGCATTATATCCTTTCCCGCCAGAGGTTAGGGTGCGTTGGGAAACACCCCCTAGGGTGGATAAAGCGCTCACACGCTTGTAAGGGCTCTATCCTCTCCTTAGATGGCCGCCCTTAAGGATCCTGCTGATAGAAAGCAGGAGGGTATCCTAAATGTATTTACACACATACTGGTGTTATACTGCGACCAGCAATCGCCTCAGCCTGGATGTGCAGTGCTGGGTTGGCGTGGTCGGATTCCCGGACTGAAAATATTGATACCCTAGATAGGGACAGTATATTTTTGCCTATAGAGCATTTGAAAGATGCATTTCTATATATGCGTGATGCACAGCGGAATATTTGCCGACTGGCATCAAGTCTAAGTGCGTTGTCCATTTCTACCAGTAGAGGGTTATGGACACGTCAGTGGTCAGGTGATGCGTATTCCAAACGGCATTTGGAAGTATTGCCTTATTAAGGGGAGGAGTTATTCGGGGTCGGTCTTTCAGACCTGGTGGCCACGGCAACAGCTGGGAAATCCACGTTTGTACCCCAGGTCGCCTCTCAACATGAGAAGACGCCGTATTATCAGGCGCAGTCTTTTCGTGGATAAGCGGGCAAAAGGTTCCTCATTTCTGCCCCGTGACAGAGGGAGAGGAAAAAGGCTGCAGAAATCAGCCAGTTCCCAGGAACAGAAACCCTCTCCCGCCTCTGCCAAGCCCTCAGTATACGCTGGGGCTTTACAAGCAGAATCAGGCACGGTGGGGGGCCTGTCTCAATGAATTTCAGCGCGCAGTGGGCTCACTCGCAAGTAGACCCCTGGATCCTTCAGGTGATATCTCAGGGGTACAAATTAGAATTCGAGACGTCTCCCCCTCGCCGTTTCCTAAAGTCGGCTTTACCGATGTCTCCTTCTGACAGGGAGGCAGTTTTGGAAGCCATTCACAAGCTGTATTCCCAGCAGGTGATAATCAAGATACCCCTCCTGCAACAGGGAACGGGGTATTATTCCACACTGTTGTGGTACCGAAGCCGGACGGCTCGGTGAGACCGATTCTAAATCTAAAATCTTTGAACACTTACATACAGAGGTTCAAATTCAAGATTGAGTCACTCAGAGCAGTGATTGTTAACCTGGAAGAAGGGGACTACATGATGTCTCGGGACATCAAGGATGCTTACCTTCATGTCAAAATTTACCCTTCTCACCAAGGGTACCTCAGGTTTATGGTACAGAACTGTCACTATCAGTTCAGACGCTGCCGTATGGATGGTCCACGGCACCCCGGGTCTTTACCAAGGTAATGGCCGAAATGATTATATTCCTTCAAAGGAAGGGAATTTTAGTTATCCCTTACTTGGACAATTCCCTGATAAGGGTAAGATCCAGGGAACAGTTGGAGGTCGGTGTAGCACTATCTCAGGTAGTGTTGCTGCAGCACGGTTGGATTCTCAATATTCCAAAATCGCAGCTGGTTCCGACGACTTGTCTTCTGTTCCTAGGGATGATCCTGGACACAGTCCAGAAAAAGGTGTTTCTCCCGGAGGAGAAAGCCAGGGAGTTATCCGAGCTAGTCAGGAACCTCCTAAAACCGAGCCAAGTCTTAGTGCATCAATGCACAAGGGTTCTGGGTAAAATGGTGGCTTCCTACGAAGCAATCCCATTCGGCAGATTCCACGCAAGAACTTTCCAGTGGGACCTGCTGGACAAATTGTCCGGGTCGCATCTTCAGATGCATCAGCGGATAACCCTGTCACCAAGGACAAGGGGTCCCTCCTGTGGTGGTTGCAGAGTGCTCATCTTCTAGAGGGCCGCAGATTCGGCATTCAGGACTGGGTCCTGGTAACCACGGATGCCAGCCTGCGAGGCTGGGGAGCAGTCACACAGGGAAGGAATATCCAGGACTTATGGTCAAGCCTGGAGACATCACTTCACATAAATAAAGCTAAGGGACATTTACAATGCTCTAAGCTTAGCAAGACCTCTGCTTCAAGGTCAGCCGGTGTTGATCCAGTCGGACAACATCACGGCAGTCACCCACGTAAACAGACAGGGTGGCACAAGAAGCAGGAGGGCAATGGCAGAAGCTGCAAGGATTCTTCGCTGGGCGGAAAATCATGTGATAGCACTGTCAGCAGTATTCATTCCGGGAGTGGACAACTGGGAAGCAGACTTCCTCAGCACGACCTCCACCCGGGAGAGTGGGGACTTCACCCAGAAGTCTTCCACATGATTATAAACCGTTGGGAAAAACTCGACAGGTATTGCGCCAGGTCCAGGGACCCTCAGGCAATAGCGGTAGACGCTCTGGTAACACCGTGGGTGTACCAGTCAGGGTATGTGTTCCCTCCTCTGCCTCTCATACCCAAGGTACTGAGATTGATAAGATGGAGAGGAGTAAGCACTATATTCGTGGCTCCGGATTGGCCAAGAAGGACTTGGTAACCGGAACTTCAAGAGATGCTCACGGAGGATCCGTGGCCTCTACCTCTAAGAAGGGACCTGCTCCAGCAAGGACCCTGTCTGTTCCAAGACTTACCGCGGCTGCGTTTGACGGCATGGCGGTTGAACGCCGGATCCTGAAGGAAAAAAGGCATTCCGGATGAAGTCATCCCTATCCTGATCAAAGCCAGGAAGGATGTAACCGCAAAAACGTTATTACCGCAATTGGCGAAAATATGTTGCGTGGTGCGAGGCCAGTAAGGCCCGACGGTGGAAATTCAACTGGGTCGATTCCTACATTTCCTGCAAACAGGAGTGTCTATGGGCTTGAAATTGGGGTCCATTAAGGTTCAAATTTCGGCCCTGTCAATTTTCTTCCAAAAAGAACTAGCTTCACTCCCTGAAGTTCAGACGTTTGTAAAAAGGGGTACTGCATATACAGCCTCCTTTTGTGCCTCCAGTGGCACTTTGGGATCTCAATGTAGTTTTGGGTTCCAAAAGTCACATTGGTTTGAACCACTTAAATCTGTGGAGTTAAAATATCTCACATGGAAAGTGGTCATGCTGTTGGCCCAGGCCTGGGCCAGGCGCGTGTCAGAATTGGCGGCTTTATCCTGAAAAAGCCCTTATCTGATGTTCCATTTGGACAGGGCGGAATTGAGGACTCGTCCTCAGTTTCTCCCTAAGGTGGTTTCAGCGTTTCACCTGAACCAACCTATTTGTGGTGCCTGCGGCTACTAGGGACTTGGAGGACTCCAAGTTGCTAGACGTTGTCAGGGCCCTGAAAATATATGTTTCCAGGAGGGCTGGAGTCAGGAAAGCTGACTCGCTGTTTATCCTGTATGCACCCAACAAGCTGGGTGCTCCTGCTTCTAAGCAGACTATTGCTCGTTGGATTTGTAGTACAATTCAGCTTGCACATTCTGTGGCAGGCCTGCCACAGCCAAAAATCTGTAAATGCCCACTCCACAAGGAAGGTGGGCTCATCTTGGGCGGCTGCCCGAGGGGTCTCGGCTTTACAACTTTGCCGAGCAGCTACTTGGTCAGGAGCAAATACGTTTGTAAAATTCTACAAAATTGATATCCTGGCTGAGGAGGACCTGGAGTTCTCTCATTTGGTGCTGCAGAGTCATCCGCACTCTCCCGCCCGTTTGGGAGCTTTGGTATAATCCCCATGGTCCTTACGGAGTCCCCAGCATCCACTTAGGACGTTAGAGAAAATAAGAATTTACTTACCGATAATTCTATTTCTCATAGTCCGTAGTGGATGCTGGGCGCCCATCCCAAGTGCGGATTGTCTGCAATACTTGTACATAGTTATTGTTACAAAAATCGGGTTATTATTGTTGTGAGCCATCTTTCAGAGGCTCCTCTGTTATCATGCTGTTAACTGGGTACAGATCACAGGTTATACGGTGTGATTGGTGTGGCTGGTATGAGTCTTACCCGGGATTCAAAATCCTTCCTTATTGTGTACGCTCGTCCGGGCACAGTATCCTAACTGAGGCTTGGAGGAGGGTCATGGGGGGAGGAGCCAGTGCACACCAGATAGTCCTAAAGCTTTCTTTTAGATGTGCCCAGTCTCCTGCGGAGCCGCTATTCCCCATGGTCCTTACGGAGTCCCCAGCATCCACTACGGACTATGAGAAATAGAATTATCGGTAAGTAAATTCTTATTTTACCCAGATAGCAGATACTGATACCGACACGGACTCTGACTCCAGCATCGGCTATAGTGATGGCAGTTTGAATCCTAGACTGGTTAAGAGTATTCAGTACATGATTGTGGCAATTAAAGACATATTGCATATCACAGAAGTCCCTACTATTCCTGATACAAGGGTCTGTTTGTAAAAGGGTAAAAAACGTGAGGTAACGTTTCCCCCCTCTCATGAGCTGAACACTCTTTTTGAGAAAGCTTGGGAATCTCCTGACAAAAGGTTGCAGATTCCCAAAAGAGTTCTGATGGCATATCCATTCCTCTCTGAGGACAGGGAAAAGTGGGAGTCAACCCCCAATGTGGACAAAGCTCTGTCACGGCTGTCCAAAAAGGTGGCACTTCCGTCTCCTGACACGGCTGCCCTAAATGACCCTGCGGATCGTAAGCAGGAAACTACCTTAAAATCCATTTATGTCACTACGGGTACGTTGCTCAGACCTGCCGTTGCGTCGGCATGGGTGAGTAGCGCTATTGGAAAGTGGGCAGATAACGTGGAATCTGACATAGATACCCTGGATAGGGATGGCATTCTTTTGACTCTCGGTTATATCAGGGACGCTGCAGCATACCTAAAGGATGCGGCGAGGCATATTGGCTTGTTGGGATCAAGGGCCAATGCCATGGCAGTCTCGGCCAGGAGAGCACTGTGGATTCATCAATGGAATGCTGATGCCGACTCTAAGAAAGCTATGGAGGCTCTCCCGTATAAAGGTGGTGTCTTATTCGGTGACGGCCTCGCTGATCTGTTATCTACGGCTACCGTGGGTAAGTCATCATTTCTACCTTATGTCCCTGCACAACAGAAAAAGACGCCTCACTATCAGATGCAGTCCTTTCGGCCCAATAATTACAAAAAAAACGGGGGTCGTTCTTCCTTGCCTCTAAAGGTAGAGGAAGGGGAAAAAGGTCACCTGCTGTGGCAGGTTCCCAGGAGCAGAAGTCCTCCCCGGCTTCTGCCAAGTCCACCGCATGATGCTGGGGCTCCTCTACAGGAGTCCGCACCGGTGGTGGCACGTCTCCGACTCTTCAGTCAGTTCTGGTTTCACTCGGCCCTGGATCCTTGGGTATTAGAAATAGTGTCCCAAGGGTACAAACTGGTGTTTGAAGACCGCCCCCCCCCCCCCCCCACCAATTTTTCAAATCAGCCTTGCCAGTTTCTCTTCCAGAAAGGGAAGTAGTGTGCGCTGCGATACAAAAGCTGTGTCACCAGCGAGTCATTGTCACGATACCCCCGTCACAACTGGGAGAAGGGTTTTATTCAAGCCTGTTCGTCGTCCCAAAGCCGGATGGCTTGGTCAGACCGATCCTGAACCTAAAATCCCTCAATTTGTATCTGAAAAGTTTCAAATTCAAGATGGAATCTCTCCAAGCAGTGATCTCCAGTCTGGAACGGGGGGATTTTATAGCATCAGTCGACATAAAAGATGCCTACTTACATATCCCAATATATCCTCCACATCAAGCTTTCCTGAGGTTTGCTGTTCAGGATTGTCATTACCAATTTCAGACGTTGCCGTTTGGTCTTTCCACGGCTCCGAGGATTTTCACTAAAGTAATGGCGGAAATGATGGTGCTCCTGCGCAAGCAGGGTGTCCCAATTATCCTGTACTTGGACGATCTCCTGATAAAGGCGAGATCAAAGAAGCAGTTACTAAGAAACGTTGCGCTCTCCCTGACAGTCCTGCAACAACATGGTTGGATCCTAAATTTGCCAAAGTCACAGTTGGTTCCGACAACATGGCTGTCTTTCTTGGGCATGATCCTGGACACGTAACTGCAGAGAGTGTTTCTCCCAGGGGAAAAAGCTCTGGAAATCCAGAACATGGTCAAGGAGATTCTGAAACCGGCAAGAGTGTCTATTCATCAATGCACTCGGGTGCTGGGGAAGATGGTGGTAGCCTACAAAGCCATTCCGTTTGGCAGGTTCCATGCCAGGGTGTTTCAGCGGGACCTGTTGGACAAGTGGTCCGGGTCTCACCTGCACATGCACCGGAAAATAAGCCTATCTTCCAGGACCAGAATATCTCTCCTGTGGTGGCTCCAAAGTTCTCACCTCCTAGAGGGACACAGGTTCGGGGTCCAGGATTGGGTCCTGGTGACCACGGATGCAAGCCTCCGAGGCTGGGGGGCAGTCACACAGGGGGAAAATTTCCAGGGAAAATGGTCAAGCCAGGAAGCTTGTCTGCACATAAATGTTCTGTAATTAAGAGCCATCTACAATGGCCTTCGACAAGCAGAACATCTTCGCGGTTTGCCCGTCCTGATTCAGTCGGACAACATAACAGCAGTGGCGTACATAAACCGCCAGGGTGGAACAAAGGGCAGAGCGGCAATAGCGGAGGCCACAAAAGTTCTCAGCTGGGCGGAAAAACATGCAAGCGCTCTGTCAGCAGTCTTCATTCCGGGCGTGGACAACTGGGAAGCAGACTTCCTCAGCAGACACGATCTCCATCCAGGAGAGTGGTGTCTTCATCAAGAGGTATTTGCAGAAGTGACAAGTCATTGGGGAATTCCTCAAATAGACATGATGGCGTCTCGCCTCAACAAGAAGCTTCAGAGATATTGTTCCAGGTCGAGGGACCCTCAAGCCAGTGCAGTGGACACCCTGGTGACACCGTGGGTGTTTCAGTTGGTATATGTGTTCCCTCCACTTCCACTCATTCCAAAGGTGATAAGGATCATAAGAAGAACAAGGGTTCAGGCGATACTCATTGTTCCAGATTGACCACGGAGGGCCTGGTATCCGGATCTTCAGGAATTACTCATAGGAGATCCCTGGCCTCTTCCTCTAAGAGAGGATCTGTTACTGCAAGGGCCGTGCGTGTTCCAGGACTTACTGCGGTTGCGTTTGATGGCGTGGCGGTTGAACGCCAAATCCTAGCTCGAAAGGGTATTCCCGGTGAAGTCATACCCACTCTGCTTAAAGCTAGAAAGGAGGTTACGGCAAAGCATTATCACCGTATTTGGAGAAAATATGTGTCTTGGTGTGAATCCAAGAAGGCTCCTACGGAAGATTTTCAGCTGGGTCGTTTTCTCCATTTTTTGCAGGCAGGTGTGGATGCGGGCCTAAAGTTAGGCTCCATTAAAGTGCAGATTTCGGCCTTATCAATTTTCTTTCAAAAAGAATTGTCCGCCCTTGCAGAGGTTCAGACTTTTGTGAAAGGAGTGCTGCACATCCAAC
Source organism: Pseudophryne corroboree (assembly GCF_028390025.1). NCBI lineage: Eukaryota > Metazoa > Chordata > Amphibia > Anura > Myobatrachidae > Pseudophryne > Pseudophryne corroboree. Next base: position 315,180,070 of record NC_086453.1, on the reverse strand, counting down.
CTCCATTTGTGGCACCATGGGACCTTAACTTGGTGTTGCAGTTTCTTATGTCACACTGGTTTGAACCTTTACGAAAGGTAGAGTTAAAATTTCTCACTTGGAAAGTGGTCATGCTTTTGGCCTTGGTGTCCGCAAGGCGGGTGTCGTAATTAGCGGCTTTGTCTCACATGAGCCCCTATTTGATCTTCCATGTGGATAGAGCGGAATTGAGAACTCGTCAGCAATTTCTGCCAAAGGTGGTTTCTTCGTTTCACATGAACCAACCTATTGTAGTCCCTGTGGCTACTGAAGCCTTGGCTGATTTGAAGTCTCTCGATGTAGTCAGAGCTTTGAAAATTTATGTCGCCAGAACGGCTCAGATTAGTAAAACAGAGGCGCTGTTTGTCCTATATGCTCCCAACAAAATTGGGGCTCTTGCTTCTAAGCAGACTATTGCACGCTGGATCTGTAATACGATTCGGCATGCTCATTCTACGGCTGGATTGCCGTTACCGAAGTCGGTGAAGGCCCATTCTACCAGGAAGGTGGGCTCATCTTGGGCGGCTGCCCGAGGAGTCTCGGCGCTTCAACTTTGCCGAGCAGCTACTTGGTCGGGTTCAAACACTTTTGCTAAGTTCTACAAGTTTGATACCCTGGCTGATGAGGACCTTATGTTTGCTCAATCGGTGCTGTAGAGTCGTCCGCACTCTCCCTCCCGGTCTGGAGCTTTGGAATAAACCCCATGGTCCTTTTGGAGTCCCCAGCATCCTCTAGGACGTGTGAGAAAATAGGATTTTAATACCTACCGGTAAACCTTTTTCTCGTAGTCCGTAGAGGATGCTGGGCGCCCGTCCATGTGCGGACTCTATATGCAGTACTTGTTGATGGTTATTGCTTTTGTTACACAAAGGTTGTGTTTCCGTTATGTTCAGCCTGTTGCTGTTTTTGGTTCATGCTGTTAACTGGTATTTTCTTAAAAAGCCATGTTGTACGGTGTGTTGAGGTGTGAGCTGGTATGTGTCTCACCCTTAGTTTAACAAAAATCATTTTCCTCGAAATGTCCGTCTCCGTGGGCACAGTTCCTATAACTGAGGTCTGGAGGAGAGGCATAGAGGGAGGAGCCAGTTCACACCCATTTAAAGTCTTAAAGTGCCCAAGTCTCCTGCGGATCCAGTCTATACCCCATGGTCCTTTTGGAGTCCCCAGCATCCTCTACGGACTAAGAGAAAAGGATTTACCGGTAGGTATTAAAATCCTATTTTCCAAATGATAAGCCATGGATGAATAGTGAGGTCCGTTGAGAATCAGGGATAGGGCATTTAGATCCAAGGATAAAGAAGCGTATAAAATTGCCCGTGTAAATCTAAAATATCCATTTGGCTAAGGTAGTTGATTCGCAAAATACTGAAAGTCAGTTTAAGGAATCTGGAGTTTCAAGGTCAATGTGGAAAGGGATTAAGTGCCTAAGTGACCATAAGGGCTCAACTGTCGATAGGTTAAATAATCCTTCTGTGGATGAGTTTAATAACTTCTATGCTAGGTTTGAGGATGGAAATTTGTCCTCTACCATGGAAATTGACGATTCCTTATCAAACGATCCTTTGATTCTGTTGGAATCTGATGGCAGACTTATGCTTAGGAAGATCAATTCTAGGAAGGTCCCGGACCCGGATTTTATTCCGGGAAAAGTTTTACTTGTATGTGCCGACCAATTGGCTGGGATTTTTACAAAAATGTTTCATTTATCTTTGGCACAATGTATTGTCCCACGTTGTTTCAAAACAACCACTATTGTTCCCATTCCAAAGTCTTCTGTAGTAAATGGTCTGAATGATTTTCGACCAATTGCTCTCAATTCATTGGTTATGAAGTGTTTTGAAAGGGTGGTTTTGAATCACTTAAAGGGCAGTATTTCATTGGGGTTGTCCCCTATCAGTTTGCCTATAGACAAAATAGGTCAACTGAGAATGCGGCCCTTATGGTTCTTCATAGGGTTCTCTGTCATTTGGAGAACAAGACTCCTATGTCAGACTATTATTTGTGGACTACAGTTCCGCTTTCAATACTGTTGTGCCAACTATATTGATTAATAAGCTTTTAAAGATTGACTGACACATATCTGTGATTGGTTGTTGGACTTCTTGACGAATCGTCCACAGTAAGTTAGGATGGGTCCTGTCTTGTCTTGTCATCAGAATTGATATTAAGTGTAGGAGTCCCTCAGGACTGTGTCTTAAGTCTTTTTTTATATTCTTTGTATACTTTCAATTGTCTCATTCAGATTCAAATTTTATGGTAACATTTGCGGATGACGCTACACTTGTGGGATTGATTATTAAAGGAGAGGAGGATGGTTATAGGGAGGAAGTAAAGCAACTAGTTTAATGGGGAGAGCATAATAACCTGCTGTTAAACAACAAGAAAACAAAGTTGTGATTGACTTTAGGAAGTCTAGGAAAACTCCTGTAGATACACTTTTCCTTAACGGTGTGGAATTGGAAAGGGTTTCCTGAATAAAAATTTTAGGAATTAATTTCTCTGAAGATCTGTCTTGGTCTTCACATATTACTGCAGTAGCAGGAAAGGCTCAGCAACGCCTTTTTTCTTTTTGCGAAGACTTCGGGCAGCGGGTTTGCAAAAACCGGTTCTAGTTCTTTTCTACTGCTTCGGGATTGAGAGTTTGTTGACATATGCAATCACGGTGTGGTATGGTAATACTAAATGTGCTGATCGTAGTACATATTGTGTAGGGTACTTAAATCTGCTGAGAAGATTAATGGTCAACCCCTGCCTAAGCTGGAGGAGATATTTAATAAAAGGAGTGTGGCTAAGGCTAATATGATAACTAGGGATTGTAGCCATCCTGGTCACTCCGTCTTCTCTCTCTCGCCCTCTTGGAAGCGTTATAGGTGTCTCGGTTGCCATACTAGCAGGATGAGAAACCGTTTTTTCCCTTCTAGAATTGTTGTTTTGAATTTTTATTTGTCTTTGGAAGCATAAGTGTACTGTATTGCAACTTCACTTCTGCATTTTCTAATGTTTTTTAGTGACAATAAACTAATATATATATTAATCTCTATATCCAATGGCCCAGCACTCCCAATATTAGAATACTTAGCTGGTTGCCTGCAATATGTAGTGTCATGACATTCAATATGCAGCGGCACTCCAAGCAAAAAAAACAGACTTCTCAAGCAGTAAGTATATCGACGTTTCAATGCCTTTACTTAGAGCATGGCATTTTCATCAGGATTATATATATTATTGTACACCCCGAATGCAAAGTTATATATGTATCTTGACTCATGAAGTTTCAGATTACACGTCACTCCAGCAGATGGTCATGTTAATTGCAGCCTTTCGGTGTTGGGTTAAGTAGCAATGGATTTTTGATCTGTAATATACATCACAATATCAGATGACACTGCTGTCTTTGAAAAATGAGTCCCACTGAGCAATACCAGACATCCATGAGAGCAAAGCCGCCGGCAAATGCTAGTATACCCTAAAATCTGCCTAACTGATTAGATTAGGTTATTGTTGGAGATGTGATATATTGACTCAATATCTCAGTAAGTGTTGCAGTTTTAAGATTAGGGGGTAGATGTAATAGGGTGCCCGGCTACTCGCACCCTATTACATTTACACCTAGGTCCGGTATCTGTGAAGTACCTGCCTGTCCTCTGTCTTCCCGATCATTTTAGCATTTGCAGAAATCCGTACGGTGTCAACATACTGTGCCCAGTGCCGTAACTAGGCATTTTAGCGCTGTGTGCAAGAAACGATAGTGGCGCCCCCCCCCCCCATGCAAGATAGGGGCAGTGCGCGCCGTAGGCGCGCAAAAAATGTATAGGGGCGTGGCTTCACGGGGAAGGGGCGTGGCCACAAAATAATAGCAATTCATACTACGGTGCACAGTAGTCTCCATTATTCAAATTACGCCGCACAGTAGCGCCACTACACCAGGTAGAGCCCTTTTTACACATTACGGCAGACAGCGTCCCCTTTTTACACATTACAGCAGACAGCGTCCCCCTTTTTCACACAGTACGGCAGACAGCGTCCCCCTTTTTCACACACATTACGGCAGACAGCGTCCCCCTTTTTACACACATTACGGCAGACAGCGTCCCCCTTTTTACACACATTACGGCAGACAGCGTCCCCCTTTTTACACATTACGGCAGACAGCGCCCCCCTTTTTACACATTACGGCAGGCAGCGTCCCCCTTTTTACACATTACGGCAGACAGCGTCGCCTTTTTACACCTTTAGCAGCACTGTCCTGGCAGGCACCCATCCCCCCCCCCCCCCTCCCCCACACACACGCTGATTGTTGGCCTCAGTAGTCAGTACTGCTGTAGGTGAGGCCAACAATCAGCAGCGTGTGTGTGTGTATGTGGGGGTGGGGGGGGTGCCTGCCAGGAGGTGAGGCCAACACTGACAGACACACTGTCAGTCTTTGTGCCAGTGGTTACTGATTCACCAAGTGCCGATTGGGTCCCCCACCTGGCAGCCGCGATACAGCAGCATACTCACTGTTAGGCTGATATACAGTGAGTCTCCGTCCTGCTTCCGCTGATGCTGCCTGCTTCGATCGGCCGCGGCGCCTCTCGTCTCTGTGTGGCTGGAAGTGAAATCTAGTCCACTGCACCACTACGCTGCCCGTGAGCCTGTCCCGTAGCCTGCTTCGTCTCCCGGTCACATACACTGCAGCAGGAGAGGAGGAGGGAGGGGGGCCCGCTGCATAGGTGTCTACGTCCCCCTCAGGGGGGCTTTCTCAGAATCCCCCTCCCCTTGCGTGCAGGACAGTACTGCAGCGGCGGCCGGCGGGAGGCAGGAGGCAACGAGAGTGGGAGGCGGACAGAGGCCGTGCGGTGGTGTTGCCAGAGGGTGCGCCCACAGTGCAGTTGCGCTGTGTGCAATGCCCCTCTGGCCCACACCTAGTTACGGCTCTGACTGTGCCCTCCTCCCTCCATGCCTAGGTTACTGTGAGATCTAATTTTCTTAGTCACTTACATCCTATGGGGTATATTTACTAAGGTGTGGGTTTATAGACGTGGAGATGTTGCTCATAGCAACCAGTCAGAATCTACTTGTCATTTAGCACCTTCTAGGAGATAGTAGCTGGATTCTGATTGGTTGCTATGGGCAACATCTCCACTCCTATAAACCAGCACCTTGGTAAATATACCCGTATGTCTCTACTCCCCAGTCACACCTATATTCACCTCTTCCTCCAGAACTACTTCTAGCCTAAACTTTACTGTATTTAAGCCTCTTTCAGATCTCCTTGTCATTCACCATTGTTCTAGAGCAGTCTGTTTAGAGCACATTCCATAGCTGCACCTTCCTTCTGGTTCTTAAATGATCATATACTCCAAGGCACTGACTTTTCTGCAGCACCCTTCTCCTACCTGTTTCACATCCTGGAGTGCTGTAGCCTCATTCCAGTAGAACTCAATTTGTTTTGTTTTACATCAAACTCCTGTCTCCGCACGTTTTCAGATCTAAACCGAAATTCTATATCCTAGATCACTAGAAGGGTTGCAAAGATTAACATTACTGCAAGGCTAAATATTTAACGTCTTTGTCTGTGTATGCCTTCATCTACCTACCTGGACTGTTGTTTGTTTTTTTTGAAAACATATTTACAAATGTCATAAATTGCTTTTGCATACAGTCGTTTATCATACCTGTGCAAGACGTTGTTTCACTGGATTGTGCTGCAATCATTCAAGTTCATATATTGCTGGTGACTACTTACCACCCTGTGCCAGAGTAGCCTAAACTGTGTCCTACATTCCAGCCCAAGAATATACCAGCATCAGCCTGTTCCATCACAATATACCAGCGGTTCTTCCACAGTATAGTAGCCATCACCCCCATTCCAGTCAGCGTCTTCTATAAACTGCTTTGTGCCCCCTGCCCTCCATTCATGTGATGCCCTCCTTTATATGTTCTGCAGCCGATGTAGAGCCTAATTCAGGCCTGTGTGCGGTCACCATTCATTTGCAGATGGGTCATGGTTTCGTAACTACGCATGCTCCGGGGCCGTAGTGACCATGTGCTGCGATGTCACTGCAGCCCCTGGTCACAGTACAATGGTCACTGTAGCATGATTTTGTGCCGGACATCCTGAATAACCTGATGCTTCGACCGATGATCACAATATTGATCCGATGCTTTGTCTTTGAGCACAGCCACCGGATCAAAGAAGCTGACAGTGGGTCTCTTTTAAAAAAATAAATAGTTACTGAATCTATGTGCAAATGTCAGATGTTGGCCATGCAGATGGAAAGACTCCTGCCTTTGTCGCAAGCGGCTTTCTCCTACCTCGCATCTCCCCTGCCTTGCGGTCAGAGTGTAAACTGCATGTGAGAGAGTAAAAAAAAAAAGGCCCAGATTGATCAAGTCTTGGAGAATGATAACTTGCACGGGGATTAATTACCAACCAATCAGCTCCTAACTGTCATTTTTCAAACACAGCCTGTAACATGGCAGTTGGGAGCTGATTGCTTGCTACTTTATCACCGTGCAATTTATCACTCTCCAAGGCTTGATTAATCTCGGCCAAAATATAATGTTTATTTCTGTGTTGAATTTAAGCTGCAGTTATCACACCTAATGTCAGACCGTTGTCACTAGATACATATAAGACAGCTAGCATTATATAAATACTCGTACACCGTTAATTTCTTGGTTTTCCAAAGCCAGTTTTGTTCGTTTGGCTATTATAAACTACAGACGGCTTGTAATCATATCATGGATGACATGTTTTTTTTCATGCAAAGATAATCCCCTTACCACACCTCTGCCCCTCCCTAACTTTTCAGACCATGATATTTCGATAGAATACAAGTTTACAAGGCCAGCAAAATAGTCAGAAGGTATATTAGAGCCACAAAATTGCTCTAGAATTGCATAACCATTTTTGTACACATCCATTGCAAATGCTTTTAACATATTAAATGCTGGATAAATTGACCCTACACTGAATTAGATGCCTGGGGGTATATTGACTAAAAGTCGATTTTTGTTTGATTTTGTTTCGATGCTAGATGGATTTTAATCAATGTTGGTCTTCCAGGGTTAAAACACACATTTACTAGCAGATGATTTTAAATGTTAGTGAATTGGTGTTTTTACCCTCGAAGCACAAGATCGATTAAAATCGATGTAACATCGAACAAAAACGACTTTTAGTAAATATACCCCCTGTTGAGGCAGGATGGGTCCTGATGGAATTCCATATGCTTGCCTGCATTTCCTTGTGTGCTGGTGGGAGCCCATCCCGTGCACCTCTCGGGTAAGCCTGTCAGCAGGACATACCCCAAGGTGTGCTGTGTGATAAAGATAACAAAAGTCCTTTGGATGATATAAGTGTATTATGTAACAGACTGTAACCATGGCTCTGTAAGCAAGTAAAAATAATACAAGTAAACTTGGTCAGACACTTACAGAATCTAAATGAAGTCCTGCACAGGAATAATATGAGATACATTTCTCTTATTTCTGGGTGAACTAATGCATGTGGAAAATGAAAGGGCTGTAATCTTGTTAAGTGACTGCAGGGATTACATGGAGCGAGGACCATTTTAATATTTTATTGCAAATTGATGGGATATTTGTGAGTACAGTTGCATGTGGGGCAGATCATTATAATGCTGGTTTTTTAAAACCCCTTCAAAAACATTGATGTTACTGCATATTTGTGTTTTTCAGGTTTCATTCAAGAAAACCAACCAGGTAATATAAATAAAGAACAGTTTTTTTTTTTTGTTTGTTTGTGTGTGTGTAATGTGTTTATGTTTTGTTTTATTTTATTTCTGTTTTTACAAGTTGCCAAGTTCCTGACTTTGTGGCGGTCTATCAGCTGCAGATTGTTTTTAACTTTTACCATTAAAGGGTGTGCCAATTTCGACTATGCTCAATGTAGACTTCTTTTAATGTGTTGTGATAGTAATGGAGAGCGCCCACGTGGAAATAGTTATAAAACAACCTTTACTAGAAATATAAGCTCACATACATCTCAGTTTAAAACAGCAAGTGCATTACAAAGGATCGTTACACCTGGCACGTTTCGTCTCACGACTTCATCAGGAGTCATTAGACGAAACATGTCAGTTGCAACCTACTGATTTGGATGAAATAACATAATCCGCTACTGAGCCGCCGCAAGTCTTGTGGACGATCAGAGACGTAGCAGGGAGACAGGTCTATTCATGCGGTGAAAGGATCCTTTGTAACACACTTGCTGTTTTAAACTGAGATGTATCTGATCTTATATTTCTAGTAAAGGTTGTTCTATACTATTCTTACGTGTGCGCTCGCCATTGCTATCGCAATCTCTTAGAAATTGACACATTGGCCTGGAGTCTGGAGATGCAGTCTGGGAAAGAGCTCAAGCAAACAGCGGCCTAAAGCGCAGGACTGATACTATGGACTTTTAATTCTTTTAATGTGTATTTGCATATTACATTGATTTTTTTTGTTTTTAAGTTTCTAGCACTATAAACCAAACACTTATATGTTTACCGTATGTAGGATATGTAGGCATGTATTTAAGGCAGAATTATTCTGCATGCTGCCTATGTGCAACACACTTAGTCTTCCGCGTCCTAAACCTTTTATGCCCTGTGCAGTATCATGACAGCCAGATATGTATAACAACATGTACCTTCAGCAGGTAAGAGTGAAAGCGAAGATTTAAGGAACAAAATCCATTTGTGATTTGTACATCCAGACAGGTTGACCTTGAACTGTGCCGTCTGGTATCACAATTGATGTTTCCGTTCTTATATAGGCAATTCCTGAGCATAAAATATTGCTTTTTAGAGCACTACAAAACCTGACATGCAGTTATTCAATGTACAACAGTTACTAATAAGGTTTGCATAGTTTAAAGGGATTGAACGACAGACAGAAGTCTATAAGGTTTAGCATTCTCTAAATTATGTATTGACCCAGAGAAAGGCAGATATCAATTTAAGTTTGCAAGGAAGAGTACATTTCTTTCCTGTCTGCAGAATTTGCATACACAATCATTTGCTTGACCATCGGTATTTGCAAGGTTTTGTACTGTCTTGCGCATTCATTCTATTTGAGTTTGATTTGTCAATAGTGGACAGAAATACTGGACAATAAGTTTACCGAAAATGTCAAATGTCTTCGCTGTCCTTCTGTAGATTGGTTTCTTTGTGTAAAAGAACTTGCCGCACTGATGAATTGCAGCACAACCACACGTTGGTCTGGCTTAGAACGATTACTTCCAAACCATTTCATGACCGAATTCTCCACCCTCACTGTTATATTTATAGAATGATTTGGTCCGCCATGTGTGATTGTTACAACATATAAATGTATTGGTATAACCCATAGCATGCCTCCACCCGGGTTATAGGATTGATGGATTTATACCAACCAAATTCAGTCTGCTTTGTTTTTACACAAGATAGGGTTTTGCTTTATCGCAGTATTTAGATATCCAAACTGTATTTGTCTAAAGAGTGAAAAGTCCAAAACCTTGTGTGACAAGAGATTACAAATCTCATGTTTTATCATTCCTAAACGTACCAGTATAGTCAGCAGGAAAATGAGTAGTAATGACTTTCTGCCCCGTATTATCCGTGTGTTTATATCTAGCGGTCATTTTCAGGCACGGAAGTATCCTGAGCAGTGACACGGCAACAGACAAGAAGCTGAAGGTTGAGCGGAGTGTTAGCTCATCCCACGACGTTTCATCCCATGAGTTTGATCCTACAGGTAGGTCATCGCTTTCCATACTACAAAGTTGTACATCACCAGGATATTTGTCTTTAAAAAAGTTGTTTTTTTTTAGGAAATGTCTATGGGGTATATTCAGTTGAAGTCGGATCCAGTCCGACATTAATTTGTCAGAATGGATCCAACCTGGGCTATTCAATGCATTCTCTATTCAACTTTAAAAAAAAGTCGAATTGAGATGCGGGAGCTTAGACGGGGGAGAGCTGCGGGCAGACGGGGGAGAGCAGCGCGGCTCTCCCCCCCATCTCCCTCCCCCCCGTCTCTGCCTCTCCCCGTCCCCGCATGACAGCCGCCGCTCACGGCAGCGTCCACCCGGCTCCAGCAAGCGAGGTCTTGCTTGCTGGAGCCGGGTGGACGCTGCTGTGAACGGCGGCTGTGACATCCTCCAGCGCTGCTCTCCCGTCTCTGCTCCCGCTTCTCACGTCGACTTTTTTGAAGTCGAATTGAGATGGTCGAAAAGTCGACACAAGCATGCGGATCGGCAGCTATTCCGCCGATCCAAGTGCTTTTCGACAAGTGGAATTCCTCGACTTGTCGAATAATTTGGGGTTAGATTGAATAGGTGGGAACCCCTTCCGACCTAAAAAAGTAAAAAACTGCCGTCTTTTCCACAGACGGCAGCTTTCGACTTCAATTGAATATACCCCTATGAATTTTGTCTAATCCATCCCCAGTCAGGAGCTAAGCACACCATCGCCTGTCTCCGGTAACAAAAGTAAAATGACAAGAGGAAAAAGGGTAAAGCGTTAACCCTTCAAAGCCTCCTAAAATGCACACAGTCCGTTTCAAAAGCATTTACTGGAGGGTTTCATGGTATGTTTGTTTTACTCTACAGTTGTTTTATACTTGGGCTGTCATTGTGCTGTGCTTATTTTACACTCCAGTTCTATACATGCAGTAACCTTGTCTGTAGCCATACAGCCGTCACGCGGCGTCTTACAGAGAAGCTGGATCTTACTGGGTCCAACAATCTATCATCTCTGGACTGTCTAAAGTTTATCAGAGGAAAAAAAAAAAGAATTAAAAGTTACATTTTAAATGCTGTGAGAGCTTATAGCTATTTTCTTCTGTATATGTGTGTGTGTGTATATATATATATATATATATTTTTTTTTTTTTATTTTTTTTTAATTCTTATAGGTAAAAGGGTGGGGAGGGGGGCTGTTGATTGCATTAAATATTCTCATGCAAAGCACACTCTGTAATTCATAATTAGTGAAGCTTGAATTCACACTTGCTTACTAATTCCTGTAGCTGCAATATTCAGTGAAGGAGGGAGAGAAGGTCTGGTACCCCTATTGGTGTGCACAATTCGGTTAGATCAGGCATGCCAAACTCGTGGCCCTCCAGCTGCTGTGACACTACAAGTCCCAGCATGCTTTACCAACATACCTTCCACCGATCAGCTGGTAAAGCATGCTTGCTGGGACAGCTGGCTTATTAGTTCAGCTCCACACCCTACTTCCCACATAATCTTATTCTCTCAAATACAAAGCATCTAAAACTTGGGGGGGGGGACTGGTAAGTAAAAACAAAACATAACGTTTATCCAGTTTACTGACATTGGGTAGCATGAGGTACGGTGGTGGTGCTGCTGAATGGTTGTAGGCTGGCTTATACAGTAGTGAGACGACCTCAGTGTTAGATGTAATCAGTGAGTGCTGAGTATCTGCCATGTGGTGGTAAATTGCACATTAGTGTCGTCACGTCAATAGCAAGATCATTTCAGGAGTCTCCAGGACTGTTCTCATCTGTTGGGTGCACGGAACTTAGTGGTTCATTGTTGTCATCCCTGTCAGGCTGCAGCATTTACTTAGCACAACTGTTAGTGTCCCGGACCATGTGTCCAAGTGGCGAAACGGCGCCTGCTCCACTGTCCCAGCCATAGGTTGGCAAGGAAGCCTCCGCCTCCTTCACTGCACTGATCTAACTAGATCAGTTGTTTCAGTCCTTTATCCCAGGTCCTGCCTCCAAGTTGCTACCTGTCCATATTTATTATACTCCCTAGTTTTATCTTCCTATGAGATTGACACTCAGTTTGTTTACTATTGGTTCTGTTCCATCTCCATTTCCCGCTCTTACATAACCACCACCTTAACGGAGTTCAGATTAGCACACAGATGGAACCACTGGCCTACACTCTACCTGATCCATTTCTCAGTTGCACTAAAGCGCTTTTCTGTCATTTTCTGGCTACTACAACAGATCCACTCCACACCTAGAAAAAAGCAGCTCCATCCGCCACATATCTCCAGCTATCTAAAGCTCAGCCATGGCACACTAAACGGATCTGCAACCTATGAAGTGTTGCTGCACTGCTGAGTGCCACCTGTAGAAAATCTTGGTTGAAAGCTGGATTCCTTCAATATCAATGCATTCTACAATCTTACAAACTTCCAAGACTGCCCTTTGACTTGTCAAGCAAACTATGTTTTACATTTTCTAACCACAGCGTATGTTGCTTCTTTGAAATTGCTTCTTTGCCCACCTATGCCCTTTCCCCCTTCCTCTTCAACCTACCCTCCTGTGCTACTCACATTGGTACCCCCTCATTACTGTACTGTTCCTCACTTGGGTAAACATGTGGTCCTCTTGTTGTAGCTCTGCCCTTAGATTGCAGACTCTCTTATGTGCAGGGCCCTCCATTCCCTTTATTTCTCTAACGTCCTAGTGGATGCTGGGGACTCCGTAAGGACCATGGGGAATAGACGGGCTCCGCAGGAGACTGGGCACTCTAAAGAAAGATTTAGTACTACCTGGTGTGCACTGGCTCCTCCCTCTATGCCCCTCCTCCAGACCTCAGTTAGAATATGTGCCCGGCCAGAGCTGGGTGCTTTTAGTGAGCTCTCCTGAGCTTGCTAATAAGAAAGTATTTTGTTAGGTTTTTTTATTTTCAGAGAGCTTCTGCTGGCAACAGACTCTCTGCTACGTGGGACTGAGGGGAGAGAAGCAAACCTACTAACTGCGGCTAGGTTGCGCTTCTTAGGCTACTGGACACCATTAGCTCCAGAGGGATCGAACACAGGACCTGACCTTGTCGTCCGTTCCCGGAGCCGCGCCGCCGTCCCCCTCGCAGAGCCAGAAGTCAGAAGCCGGCAGAAGCAAGAAGACATCGAAATCGGCGGCAGAAGACTCCTGTCTTCACATGAGGTAGCGCACAGCACTGCAGCTGTGCGCCATTGCGCCACACACTCCGGTCACTGTAGGGTGCAGGGCGCAGGGGGGGGCGCCCTGGGCAGCAATTAGGATACCTCTTGGCAAAAAGACACATATATACAGCTAGGCACTGTATATATGTACGAGCCCCCGCCATTTTATTACACAGACTCGGGACAGAAGCCCGCCGCTGAGGGGGCGGGGCCTTCTTCCTCAGCACTAACCAGCGCCATTTTCTCTTCACAGCTCCGCTGAGAGGAAGCTCCCCAGGCTCTCCCCTGCAGTATCAAGGTAGAAAAAGGGTAAAAAGAGAGGGGGGGGCACATAAATTTAGGCGCAAATTATCATAAACAGCAGCTACTGGGTAAACACTAAGTTACTGTGTAATCCCTGGGTTATATAGCGCTGGGGTGTGTGCTGGCATACTCTCTCTCTGTCTCCCCAAAAGGCCTTGTGGGGTCCTGTCCTCAATTAGAGCATTCCCTGTGTGTGTGCGGTGTGTCGGTACGTTTGTGTCGACATGTTTGACGAGGACGGTTACGTGGAGGCAGAACAAGTGCAAGTGACTGTGGTGTCGCCGCCGACACCTGATTGGATGGATATGTGGAAGGTGTTAAATGATAACGTAAGCTACTTGCATAAAAGGTTGGATAATCAGTCAGGGTCTCAACTCGTGTCTGATTCTGCAGCTCAGAGGCCGTCAGGGTCTCAAAAGCGCCCACTATCCCAGTTGGTTGACACAGATGTCGACACGGATTCTGACTCCAGTGTCGATGACGATGATGCAAAATTGCAGCCTAAAATGGCAAAAGCCATCCGCTACATGATTATAGCAATGAAGGATGTATTGCACATATCAGAGGTAAACTCTGTCCCTGACAAAAGGGTGTATATGTATGGGGAGAAAAAGCAAGAGGTGACTTTTCCCCCTTCACATGAGTTAAATGAATTATGTGAAAAAGCGTGGGATTCCCCCGATAAGAAAGTGCTGATTTCCAAAAGTTACTTATGGCGTACCCTTTCCCGCCAACGGACAGGATGCGCTGGGAATCCTCCCCTAGGGTAGATAAGGCTCTGACACGCTTATCTAAGAAGGTGGCCCTGCCGTCACAGGATACGGCCGCCCTAAAGGATCCTGCAGATAGGAAGCAGGAAAGTATCCTGAAGTCTGTTTATGCACACTCAGGTACTATACTGAGGCCGGCAATTGCGTCGGCCTGGATGTGTAGTGCTGTAGCAGCATGGACAGATAATCTGTCTGAGGAAATGGATACCTTAGACAAGGATACCTTTTTACTGACCCTGGGGCATATAAAAGACGCTGTCCTATATATGAGGGATGCCCAGAGGGATATTTGCCTACTGGGCTCTAGAATAAAGGCAATGTCAATTTCTGCCAGAAGGGTCCTGTGGACTCTGCAATGGACAGGTGATGCCGACTCCAAAAAGCACATGGAGGTGTTACCTTACAAGGGTGAGGAATTGTTTGGGCATGGTCTCTCGGACCTAGTTTCCACAGCTACGGCTGGGAAGTCAAACTTTTTGCCATATATTCCCTCACAGCCTAAGAAAGCACCGTATTACCAAATGCAGTCCTTTCGATCACAGAGAAGCAAGAAGGTCAGAGGTGCGTCCTTTCTTGCCAGAGGCAGGGGTAGAGGAAAGAAGCTGCACCATACAGCTAGTTCCCAGGAACAGAAGTCCTCCCCGGCTTCCACTAAATCCACCGCATGACGCTGGGGCTCCACAGGTGGTGCCAGGAGCGGTGGGGGCGCGTCTCCGAAATTTCAGCCACCAGTGGGTTCGCTCACAGGTGGATCCCTAAGCTATACAGATTGTGTCTCAGGGATACAAGCTGGAATTCGAAGTGATGCCCCCTTGCCGTTACCTCAAATCGGCCCTGCCAGCTTCCCCCATAGAAAGGGAAGTAGTGTTAGCGGCAATTCACAAGTTATATCTCCAGCAGGTGGTGGTGAAGGTTGCCCTCCTTCAACAAGGAAGAGGATACTATTCCACAATGTTTGTGGTTCCGAAACCGGACGGTTCGGTCAGACCCATATTGAATTTAAAATCCCTGAACATTTATCTGAAAAGATTCAAGTTCAAAATGGAATAGATCAGAGCGGTCATTGCAAGCCTGGAAGAGGGGGATTTTATGGTGTCTCTGGACATCAAGGATGCTTACTTGCATGTCCCCATTTTTCCACCTCATCAGGAGTACCTCAGATTTGTGGTACAGGACTGTCATTACCAATTCCAGACGTTGCCGTTTGGTCTGTCCACGGCACCGAGAATATTTACCAAGGTAATGGCAGAAATGATGGTGCTCCTTCGAAAGCAAGGAGTCACAATTATCCCATACTTGGACGATCTCCTCATAAAGGCGAGGTCCAGAGATCAATTGCTAATCAGCGTAGCACACTCAGGAGGTGTTGCAACAGCACGGCTGGATTCTGAATATTCCAAAGTCGCAGCTGATTCCTACTACGCGTCTGCCTTTTCTGGGCATGATTCTGGACACGGACCAGAAGAAGGTGTTTCTCCCGGCGGAGAAGGCTCAAGAGCTCGTGACTCTAGATAGAGACCTCTTAAAACCGAAACAGGTGTCGGTGCATCGCTGCACGAGAGTCCTGGGAAAGATGGTGGCATCATACGAAGCCATTCCCTTCGGCAGGTTCCATGCGAGGATCTTTCAGTGGGATCTGTTGGACAAGTGGTCCGGATCGCATCTTCAGATGCATCGGCTGATCACCCGGTCCCCGAGGGCCAGGGTGTCTCTTCTGTGGTGGCTGCAGAGTGCTCACCTTCTCGAGGGCCGCAGGTTCGGCATACAGGATTGGGTCCTGGTGACCACGGATGCGAGCCTCCGAGGATGGGGGGCAGTCACTCAGGGAAGAAACTTCCAAGGGTTGTGGACGAGTCAGGAGGCTTGTCTGCACATAAATATCCTGGAACTAAGGGCCATATACAACGCCCTGAGTCAAGCGGAGCCTCTGCTTCGCAACCAACCGGTGCTGATTCAGTCAGACCACATCACCGCAGTGGCTCATGTAAACCGCCAGGGCGGCACAAGAAGCAGAGTGGCGATGGCAGAAGCCACCAGGATTCTTCGTTGGGCGGAGAATCACGTGCAAGCACGGTCAGCAGTGTTCATTCCGGGAGTGGACAACTGGGAAGCAGATTTCCTCAGCAGGCACGACCTCCACCCGGGAGAGTGGGGACTTCATCACGAAGTCTTCACTCAGATTACAAATCGATGGGAACTGCCACAGGTGGACATGACGGCGTCCCGTCTCAACAAAAAGCTACAAAGGTATTGCGCCAGGTCAAGAGACCCTCAGGCGATAGCTGTGGACGCCCTGGTAACACTGTGGGTGTTCCAGTCGGTCTATGTGTTTCCTCCTCTTCCTCTCATACCCAAGGTGCTGAGAATCGTAAGAAAAAGAGGAGTGAGAACAATACTCATTGTTCCAGATTGGCCAAGAAGGACTTGGTACCCGGAACTGCAAGAATTGCTCACAGAGGACCCATGGCCTCTGCCTCTCAGACAGGACCTGTTGCAACAGGGGCCCTGTCTGTTCCAAGACTTACCGCGGCTGCGTTTGACGGCATGGCGGTTGAACGCAGGATCCTAGCGGACAAAGGCATTCCGGATGATGTTATTCCTACGCTGATAAAGGCTAGGAAGGACGTGACAGCAAAACACTGTCACCGTATATGGCGAAAATATGTTGCCTGGTGTGAGGCCAGGAAGGCCCCTACAGAGGAATTCCAGCTGGGCTGGTTCCTGCACTTCCTACAGTCTGGAGTGACTATGGGCCTGAAGTTGGGGTCCATAAAGGTCCAGATTTCGGCCCTATCCATTTTCTTTCAAGAGGAACTGGCTTCTCTTCCTGAAGTTCAGACGTTTGTTAAGGGAGTGCTGCATATTCAGCCCCCTTTTGTGCCACCAGTGGCACCTTGGGATCTCAACGTGGTGTTGGGTTTCCTGAAATCCCACTGGTTTGAGCCACTTAAGACCGTGGAGCAAAAGTATCTCACGTGGAAGGTGGTCATGTTATTGGCCTTAGCTTCGGCTAGGCGTGTGTCAGAATTGGCGGCTTTGTCTTGTAAAAGCCCCTATCTGGTTTTCCATATGGACAGGGCAGAATTACGGACTCGTCCACAATTTCTGCCGAAAGTGGTGTCATCTTTTCATTTGAACCAACCTATTGTGGTGCCTGAGGCTACTCGTGACTTGGAGGGTTCCAAGTTGCTTGATGTAATCAGGGCTTTGAAGATCTATGTAGCCAGGACGGCTGGAGTCAGGAAGACTGACTCGCTGTTTATCCTGTATGCATCCAACAAGCTGGGTGCTCCTGCTTCAAAGCAAACTATTGCTCGCTGGATCTGTGGCACGATTCAGCAGGCTCATTCTTCGGCTGGATTGCCGCATCCAAAATCAGTGAAAGCCCATTCCACAAGGAAAGTGGGCTCTTCTTGGGCGGCTGCCCGAGGGGTCTCGGCATTACAGCTTTGCCGAGCAGCTACTTGGTCGGGTTCAAAGTTCAAACACATTTGCTAAGTTCTACAAGTTTGATACCCTGGCTGAGGAGGACCTTGAGTTTGCCCATTCGGTGCTGCAGAGTCATCCGCACTCTCCCGCCCATTTGGGAGCTTTGGTATAATCCCCATGGTCCTTACGGAGTCCCCAGCATCCACTAGGACGTTAGAGAAAATAAGATTTTACTCACCGGTAAATCTATTTCTCGTAGTCCGTAGTGGATGCTGGGCGCCCGTCCCAAGTGCGGACTTTCTGCAATACGTGTATATAGTTATTGCTTACTAAAGGGTTATGTTATGTGGCATCAGTTGAGTGATGCTTGTTTGTTGTTCATATTGTTAACTGGGTAAGTTTATCTCGAGTTATACGGTGTGATTGGTGTGGCTGGTATGAGTCTTACCATGGATTCCAAAATCCTTTCCTTGTAATGTCAGCTCTTCCGGGCACAGTTTCCTTAACTGAGGTCTGGAGGAGGGGCATAGAGGGAGGAGCCAGTGCACACTAGGTAGTACTAAATCTTTCTTTAGAGTGCCCAGTCTCCTGCGGAGCCCGTCTATTCCCCATGGTCCTTACGGAGTCCCCAGCATCCACTACGGACTACGAGAAATAGATTTACCGGTGAGTAAAATCTTATTTTTCACATCTATATTATTTGGTTTACCTTGTATGCCTCTTTTATGTATGCTCTGTTTCCCCGTTGTCCGCTTGGCGTGGTGCTTTTCAGTGCCAATACTGCTATGGGTGGTATTCAGGTGCCGGTGCTAATTTACCGCATGGCAAAAACTGGCTTTTTAGCCTAATAGTATTTTTGGACTATCCAATTATAGTCCTTTTTACTGTGTGGTCAATGTCCCGTTTTCGGGTGATAAGACATTGGATCCGGGATAAGTTCCTGGACCCACGTGGTATTGCAGAAAACAAGTCGTGAAGGGCTGCTCATGCCGGGATTCTGCCACGCGAAGCCTAATCCCTGACAATTGCTGGTGGTCATGGCTTACTGAATTGCCCCCGAGGGATCCATAATTTACCGTAGCAAATTAAATACCCCCCATATCAGCATCAAAGTTCCCTGTGCGAGAAGGGGGGCATTGGTTTGTGAGGCCCATATAGTCCCTACACACAGCGCCGCTAGTCTTCCAAGCGTTTGTGTTACATGTCTGACATAGCCTTAGATATCCATGATCCCTACATAAATGAAACTGAAAAACACAGAGGCACACACATTTATTAAATGTCATGTACACAAGCCAACTTTCCATAGCGTTCATGTTTGTGTCCCTGTAAGCAGTGGAAGTGATGGAATAAATGACAGGCAGGGGTAGCTATGGGAAGAATACTGAAATATGAATTTAATGTGTGGTTAATAATTTAGGAAGCTATTATATTTTATTTATGTGCACTGACATTACGCAGCACTTTATACCGAGAGGTTTAGAACACAAACATAATGGCACACAATGACGTGAGACAGAAGGGTAAAGACAGCGTGGTCTGAATGAGCGTACAGTCTAACAGGCGCGGGACCTCTAGCCGTTGTGTGTGTGTGTGTGTGTGATGTGTTACGTTGTTTATTTTATTTTAAATTCTGGAAAGTTGTAAAACAACTCATGAGATCATAGTAGTGTCAGTGTCTGGAAAGTGTAAAATGGGTAGCAGCTGGTGGTGTATTGCTCCAATACAATGGGCCTGATTCAGGGTTGTACGCAAACATCTCTGATGGTGAGAGATCTGTGCATGCGCATATTCCCCACTGAGCATGTGCAGATCTTGTTCTACAAGATTGCATGCGGTGCCCCTAAGCCGCACCGTGATTGATAGACTCGGAACTGGGGCAGCAGCAGAGAAAACGTTTCATCCCCATTCTAGGCGTGCTGAAGCCAGTAGCTGCATCCTTGGCTGCAGCGTCCCTCACTTCAGCAGCGTGAATATCCTGGCCATCCTGTGTAACCTGAAGGTTACTCAGATGACTGATGTGCACACAGATGATCCAGTGCTATATCCTTGGCAACCTTCATGACATCTGTGCGCATGTAGTTTGCGCCGTGATACCATGGAGGTGTGCCACTTTTTTGTTGTCCTGGTTACAGGCGCGATGTAGTGGCGTGTTGAGCTTGCGCCGGTGTCCCGGGCTTGATTGTCTTGCACCTGTGACTAATGTGTATGCATGTTGCTCGGGTAACGGGCGGGCAGTGATGACGCGGATTTTCAGCTCCACCAGGCCCGGCCCATACACCTGATGGTGACATTGTGGTGATGGGACTGCTTTATAAGGTACGTGTATGTCGTTTGTTGTTATCCTGATGATGAATTGAATTAATTTGAAATGTTGATAAGCTTTTCCTACAGTGCAGTGCAGTATGCGACGGTCTTCGAGTGCCGCCGCATACAGTGCTTTCGATTGTTGGACCTCTCAGCGGGTACCAAGGAGTGCAACTTGAATTGAACTTGATATATAGAGATATATAGATAGATATAGCTATAGATATAGCTATATGTATATATATTTCTCTTACGTCCTAGAGAATGCTGGTGTCCACATTAGTACCATGGGGTATAGATGGGTCCACCAGGAGCCATTGGCACTTTACGAGTTTGAGGTTGTGGGCTGGCTCCTCCCTCTATGCCCCTCCTACCAGACTCGGTTTAGAAAATGTGCCCGGAGGAACCGGTCACAGCTAGGGGAGCTCCATAGGAGTTTCTGTTTTTCTCTGACGTCCTAGTGGATGCTGGGAACTCCGTAAGGACCATGGGGAATAGCGGGCTCCGAAGGAGACTGGGCACTCTAAGAAAGAATTAGGACTACCTGGTGTGCACTGGCTCCTCCCCCTATGCCCCTCCTCCAGACCTCAGTTAGAATCTGTGCCCGGCTCGAGCTGGTTGCACACTAGGGGCTCTCCTGAGCTCCTAGATAAGGAAGTATTTGTTAGGTTTTGTATTTTCAGTGAGATCTGCTGGCAACAGACTCAATGCAACGAGGGACTTAGGGGAGAGAAGCGAACCTACCTGCTTGCAGCTAGCTTGGGCTTCTAGGCTGCTGGACACCATTAGCTCCAGAGGGATCGAACACAGGCCCAGCCTCGGTCGTCTGGTCCCGGTGCCGCGCCGCCGTCCCCCTTGCAGAGCCAGAAGCAAAAAGATCTTCACGGAAATCGGCGGCTGAAGACTCCGGTCTTTATTAAGGTAGCGCACAGCACTGCAGCTGTGCGCCATTGCTCACTGTGCACACCACATACTCCGGTCACTGATGGGTGCAGGGCGCTGGGGGGGGGGGCGCCCTGGGCAGCAATTAGAGTACCTTAAGAAGGCTAATCACACATAATATAGCCTAAGAAGCTATATATGTGTAAAATACCCCTGCCACATTATTATTATAAGAGCGGGAAAAGT
Source organism: Pseudophryne corroboree (assembly GCF_028390025.1). Lineage (NCBI taxonomy): Eukaryota > Metazoa > Chordata > Amphibia > Anura > Myobatrachidae > Pseudophryne > Pseudophryne corroboree. Next base: position 315,159,219 of record NC_086453.1, on the reverse strand, counting down.
CAGCCGAAAAAGGGGCGGGGCTATCTCCCTCAGCACACTGGCGCCATTTCCTCTCACAGCTCCGCTGGAAGGACGCTCCCCAGGCTCTCCCCTGCAGTTTCCAGGCTCCCAAGTCTGCTTACAACGTTTCGGAATTTATTTCCTTCGTCAGGTAACAATACATACAATATACAAAAAGCTTACCTTTATACCAAATAGTTAGCGTGCATGTGCAGGTGTGAGCGGTGCCTAACTCCCCCCCTGTACTTCCGCTGACGTCATCACTGTCAGACGGCGCCTGGCGGAAGGCAGGGAAATGTGCAACACAAAATCAGTCACCATGGAGACTATATACAAACGTAGGCAATAATCATCATAAAAAGCTTCTGCCCTTGAACTGCTTTTTATGATGATTATTGCCTACGTGATATGATGCCATATTTGCTGATTATGTAACATCGTTTGAACCCGATATTCTGGGTATGTATATCATTATGACGTCCTTTGTATATAGTCTCCATGGTGGGCTGGGGGGCAGTCACACAGGGAAGAAACTTCCAAGGACTATGGTCAAGTCAGGAGACTTCCCTACACATAAATATTCTGGAACTAAGGGCCATATGCAATGCCCTAAGTCAGGCAAGACCCCTGCTTCAAAACCAGCCGGTGCTGATCCAGTCAGACAACATCACGGCGATCGCCCATGTAAACCGACAGGGCGGCACAAAAGCAGGTTGGCGATGGCAGAAGCCACAAGGATTCTCCGATGGGCGGAAAATCACGTGTTAGCACTGTCAGCAGTGTTCATTCCGGGAGTGGACAACTGGGAAGCAGACTTCCTCAGCAGACACGACCTCCACCCGGGAGAGTGGGGACTTCATCCAGAAGTCTTCCAGCTGATTGTAAACCGTTGGGAAAGGCCACAGGTGGACATGATGGCGTCCCGCCTCAACAAAAAGCTGAAAAGATATTGCGCCAGGTCAAGGGACCCTCAGGCGATAGCTGTGGACGCTCTAGTGACACCATGGGTGTACCAGTCGGTTTATGTGTTCCCTCCTCTTCCTCTCATACCCAAGGTACTGAGGATAATAAGAAGGAGTAGAGTAAGGACTATACTCATTGTTCCGGATTGGCCAAGAAGAGCTTGGTACCCAGAACTTCAAGAAATGATCTCAGAGGACCCATGACCTCTGCCGCTCAGACAGGACCTGCTGCAGCAGGGGCCCTGTCTGTTCCAAGACTTACCGCGGCTGCGTTTGACGGCATGGCGGTTGAACACCGGATCCTAAAGGAAAAGAGCATTCCGGAGGAAGTCATTCCTACACTGATTAAAGCTAGGAAGGATGTGACCGCAAAACATTATCACCGCATATGGTGGAAATATGTTGCTTGGTGTGAGGCCAGGAAGGCCCCAACGGAGGAATTTCAGCTGGGTCGATTTCTGCACTTCCTACAGTCAGGGGTGACTATGGGCCTAAAATTGGGTTCCATTTAGGTCCAGATTTCGGCTCTGTCGATTTTCTTCCAAAAAGAACTGGCTTCACTGCCTGAAGTTCAGACTTTTGTTAAAGGAGTGCTGCATATTCAGCCCCCTTTTGTGCCTCCAGTGGCACCTTGGGATCTCAACGTGGTGTTGGATTTCCTAAAGTCGCATTGGTTTGAGCCACTTAAAACCGTGGAGCTAAAATATCTCGCGTGGAAAGTGGTCATGCTATTGGCCTTGGCTTCGGCCAGGCGTGTGTCAGAATTGGCGGCTTTGTCATGTAAAAGCCCTTATCTGATTTTCCATATGGATAGGGTGGAATTGAGGACTCGTCCCCAATTTCTTCCTAAGGTGGTATCAGCATTTCATTTAAACCAACCTATTGTGGTACCTGCGGCTACTAAGGACTTGGAGGATTCCAAGTTGCTGGACGTAGTCAGGGCCCTGAAAATTTATGTTTCCAGGACGGCTAGAGTCAGGAAGACTGACTCGCTATTTATCCTGTATGCACCCAACAAGCTGGGTGCTCCTGCTTCAAAGCAGACTATTGCTCGCTGGATCTGTAGCACGATTCAACTTGCACATTCTGCGGCTGGTCTGCCGCATCCTAAATCTGTAAAAGCCCATTCCACGAGGAAGGTGGGCTCTTCTTGGGCGGCTGCCCGAGGGGTCTCGGCTTTACAACTTTGCCGAGCTGCTACTTGGTCGGGTTCAAACACATTTGCAAAATTCTACAAATTTGATACCCTGGCTGTGGAGGACCTTGAGTTTGCTCATTCGGTGCTGCAGAGTCATCCGCACTCTCCCGCCCGTTTGGGAGCTTTGGTATAATCCTCATGGTCCTTACGGAGTTCCCAGCATCCACTAGGACGTCAGAGAAAATAAGAATTTACTCACCGGTAATTCTATTTCTCGTAGTCCGTAGTGGATGCTGGACGCCCATCCCAAGTGCGGATTGTCTGCAATACTTGTATATAGTTATTGCCTAACTAAAGGGTTGTTGTTTGGAGCCATCTGTTGAGAGGCTCAGTTGTTATTCATACTGTTAACTGGGTATAGTATCACGAGTTGTACGGTGTGGCTGGTATGAGTCTTACCCGGGATTCCAAATCCTTTCCTTTTTGTGTCAGCTCTTCCGGGCACAGTTTCCCTAACTGAGGGCTGGAGGAGGGGCATAGGGGGAGGAGCCAGTGCACACCAGGTAGTCCTAATTCTTTCTTAGTGCCCAGTCTCCTTCGGAGCCCGCTATTCCCCATGGTCCTTGCGGAGTTCCCAGCATCCACTACGGACTACGAGAAATAGAATTACCGGTGAGTAAATTCTTATTTTTTTTTAATTTTAATAGAGTTTAGGCACAGGGAGGCTGCTGGCAACAGTCTCCATGCTTCATGGGACTAGGGAAGGGGGTGGGGGGGGAAGGTATTGTCTGCCCTAAGGGGTCTGAGCCACTATCTCCACTGACAGGATACTGAGCTCCTGAGGGGAATGAACGTTCGCCGCCACAGGTGATCACTCACCCCAGCAGCATGCCGCCACCCTCTTAAAGAGCCAGAAGACTTCAGTGGCGAGTGAGTCACCGGTCCCCTGGCAAGCGGGGACCCGGTGTGAAAATGGCGGCAACAGGGTAGGGAGCGTAGTACTAACTGCGTTCCGGGACTCAGCGGTACATTGTGCGGCGCTCTGAGGGGCGCCTTGAGCCAGCGCCTACACCGGTCAGAAGCCTGTCAGGGACCCCAGATCACTGCCAGCAGATACTCCTCAGGCCAGTATAAAGAACCAGAGAGCGGGAAGCCGCGCCATGGAAGGGGGTGGAGCTTCTCAAAGCATACCCAGCAGCGTTCAGCGCCATTTTTCCTGCATGCAGAGACTTTGACAGGGAGAGCTGTACTTCCTCATTAACTCCAGCTATATTGTACGGCACCAGGGGGGTTGTACAAACGGGAGGCGGTGTATATACTGTGTAACCTATTAAGGTGCACAGTAAGCGCTGGATAGTGGTTTTTCCTATATCTAAAAAGCACTGTGGCTCTTTTGGCATTCTTGGGGGAAAACTGTCTGTCTTTTGTGTGTGTGTGTGTGTGTGTGTGTGTGTGTGTGTGTGTGTGTGTGTGTGTGTGTGTGTGGAGTGTTTGTTGTCCCCAACTGGCCATGTCTAGGGACTCTGTGTCATATGCTGCAGAGGATATGTCTTCTCAGGATGACCCCATTCCATGTAATCCGGATTGCAAACAGGGGGTGAACATAATACCATATCTGGACAATCTGCAGATAGAGGCATCGTCCAGGGAGATGATGTTGCAGTCCATTGTTGTCACGACTCATCTGCTCAAGGAACACGGTTGGATCCTGAATCTTCCAAAATCACATTTGGAGCCGACCAGGAGGTTGTCTTTTCTAGGAATGATCCTCGACACAGAGGTTTCTTCTGGAGGAGAAAGAGTTGGTGATACAAACAATGGTCCGGGATGTCCTGAAGCCAGCCCGGGTTTCGGTTCATCGTGGCATTCGCCTTCTGGGGAAGATGGTGGCCTCTTACAAAGCTCTACAGTAAGTAAGGTTTCATGCTCGGCCCTTCCAACTGGATCTCCTGGACAGATGGTCAGGATCTCATCTACACATGTACCAGAGAATATGTCTGTCACCAAAAGCCAGGATTTCACTCCTCTGGTGGCTACATCTACCTCACCTTCTGGAGGGCCACAGGTTCGGGATTCAGGACTGGATCCTTCTAACCACGGATGCAAGTCTCCGGGGCTGGTGCGCAGTCACTCAGGGGGAAACTTTCCAAGGAAGGTGGTCAAGCCTGGAATCCAGCCTACCAATAAACATTCTGGAACTAAGAGCCGTCTACAACGCTTTTCTCCAAGCGGTCCATCTTCTGCGAGAACGAGCTATTCAAGTGCAGTCGGACAATGTAACGACAGTGGCTTACATAAACCGACAGGGCGGAACGAAGAGCAGAGCTGCAATGTCAGAGGTAACAAGAATCATCCTCTGTGCGGAAAGGGACGCGTTGGCGCTGTCAGCAACCTTCATTCCGGGAGTAGACAACTGGGAAGCGGACTTCCTCAGCAGACACTATCTCCTTCCAGGAGAGTGGGGCTTCCATCCGGAGGTGTTCACGGAGGTAACAGATCTATGGGGTATACCTCAAATAGACATGATGGCCTCTCGTCTCAACAAGTAGCTTCAGCGGTATTGTTCCAGGTCGAGGGACCCGTAAGCCGTGGAGGTGGACGCCCTAGTTACTCCGTGGGTGTTCCAGTCGGTGTACATGTTTTCTCTACTTCCACTCATTCCAAGACTCCTAAGGAGAACAAGAGTTCAGACTATCCTCATTGCTCCATACAGGCCAAGAATAGCTTGGTACGCGGATCTTCTGGATCTACTGCTAGAAGAGCTGAGGCCTCTTCCTCTTCGGGAGGACCTGCTGCAGCAGGGGCTGTTCGCTTATCAAGACTTACTGCGGCTACGTTTGACGACATGGAGGTTGAATGCCAGATATTAGCTCGGAAGGGCATTCCAAAGAAAGTTATTCCTACCCTGATACAGGCCAGGAAAGGAGTAACGTCTAAACATTACCATCGTATTTGGTAAAAATATGTATCTTGGTGTGAGTCCAAGACGTTTCCTACGGTGGAGTTTCAACTGGGACGGTTTATCCTCTTCCTGCAAGCAGATGTGGCTATGGGCCTGAGGTTGGGATCCGTAAAGGTCCAGATTTTGGCCCTATCCATTTTCTTCCAGAAACAGTTTGCTTCCCTCCCGGAGGTTCAAACCTTTATGAATGGGGTTCTGCGCATCCAGCCTCCCTTTGTGCCGCCTACGGCACCATGGGATCTTAACGTGGTGCTGCAGTTTCTCCAATCGGATTGGTTCGAGCCTCTACAGGAGGTTGAGGTCAAGTTTCTCACATGGATGGCTGTCACTTTGTTGGCCTTAGCTTCTGCTAGACGTGTGTCGGAGCTGGGGGCTTTGTCTTGTAAAAGCCCCTACTTGATCTTCCATGAAGATAGAGCTGAGCTCCGGACTCGTCAGCAGTTCCTTCCAAAGGTTTTGTCGGCATTTCGTATTAACCAACCTATTGTGGTGCCAGTTGCTACTGACTCCTCAATTTCATCAAAGTCCTGGGATGTTGTAAGGGCTCTGAAAATCTATGTGAAGAGGACTACTCGTCACAGAAAATCGGACTCTGTTTGTCCTGTATGATCCCAAGAAACTTGGGTGTCCTGCTTCTAAGCAGACGATCTCTCGCTGAATCAGGTTCACTATCCAGCATGCGTATTCTACAGCAGGATTGCCGTGTCCTACGTCATTTAAGGCCCACTCTACTCGTAAGTTGGGTTCTTCCTGAGCTGCTTCCTGGGGTGTCTCGGCTTTACAGCTTTGCTGAGCGGCTACTTGGTCAGGGTCGAACACGTTTGCAAAGTTCTACAAGTTCAATACCTTGGCCGCTGAGGACCTTAAGTTTGGTCAATTGGTTCTGCTGGAGCCTCCGTGCTCTCCGTCCCGTTCTGGGAGCTTTGGTACATCTCCATGGTACTAATGTGGACCCCAGCATCCTCTAGGACGTAAGAGAAAATAGGACTTTAATTACCTACTGGTAAATCCTTTTCTCGTAGTCCGTAGAGGATGCTGGCCGCCTGCCCAGCGCTTCGTGAACCTGCAGTGGTCACTTTGTACAGTACTGCTTAGTTATTGGTTTAGTACTGTTTTGTTACTTGGTTAAGTAATCTTGTTCAGCCGTTGCTGATGTTTCAAGCTAGTTAGCTTGGTTTGCCTTGTATGTGTGAGCTGGTGTGAATCTCGCCACTATCTGTGTAAAATCCTTCTCTCGAAGTTGTCCGTCACCTCGGGCACAGTTTCTAGACTGAGTCTGGTAGGAGGGGTATAGAGGGAGGAGCCAGCCCACACTCTCAAACTCTTAAAGTGCCAATGGCTCCTGGTGGACCAGTCTATACCCCATGGTTCTAATATGGACCCATAGCATCCTCTATGGACTACGGGAAAAGGATTTTATGTGTGTGTGTGTGTGTGTGTGTGTGTATGTATAACATTGCCTACCAATACTTTGATTATTTAAGGGACACTATAAGACATTGCTGCCTTATTGTACTGAGGCCCTAGTTCAGTTGTTCGCAAACTGTTTGGGGTGCTGCAGTTCACTTACAAGGATGCCTTGGATTGGTGATCCAGGACCAATTTAAATTATTTATGGTCAATGTAATAGGCAAAACCAGTGCTGGTGGCTGCCAATCATAAAATATGTAGATGAATAGAAACAAATCTTGTCCCTCACCACATAACTGACCCTAAGGATGATATATAAACATAATATACTGAACCTCTGCAGTGATGACAGAATAGACCAATCTTCAGCAAGAGCCGAAGTCTGACCATTTGGAGGAACACCTGATGAACCCTGGAATACTGCAAGGCTTTCAATATAACATCTCCAGAGACAGAGTCAAGGAGGAATTCTTCCCATCGTTGATCCATCTGAGGGACCAGAGCAGAATAAACCGCAAAGGCAAGTGTTTACCCTGAGAAAATCCAGAAACTGGGCCATTATAAGCAGGACACTCAGGTTAGAATCTGAGACTCCTGTGCCAGAGATGTGTGAAAACACGCCTAGCCATGGCCGTCCCAGTGACAGTGAAAATGGAAGTGAACCTCACCAGCAAGCACTAGTAAGTGACTCCTATGAAAACATGTACGTCTAAAGCTGCCCTAGAATCCCCATGTTCTAGAGGCAGACCTGTGGAGCAAACAGACTCCCTATGGAACCTGGGAATCCACAGGCACATGTCTAGCGACTTCAGAATGAGGATGGTCGGGACGAGCCATCTGGTTCCTAAATCAGGAAGAAGATGGTAGACGGGGGGAACCTGGATTAGTTCCGTAAGGGAACGAATAACTCCGCGAGAGCACCAGATGTCCCTGGAAGTGCTAGAAAACTGGTGGCCTGGAGTGGTAGATGCCCTGAAAGCTAGAGCACATTCCTGGGAAATCATCTATCATTCATCTGTCATGGTTTCTATCCACGCCTAAAAATAACGGAAGCCACACGAAAGTCCTCCTCTGGACTAAACGTGCACTGAAGCGGCACACCTCAGGCGTCTGGTGGACCAAGGCTTCCAACCTGAGGACCTAGAGCCGTAGAGTATAAAGGAGGCGAGAAAAAGGAATGAAATTCCTTCGTACTGGACTGTTGGCCGTGCCACAGAAAGAAGGAAAACCTCCCTGGACGCCACTGTAGTAACTATCCGGTTCAATTCTGGCCCACGAGGATCACTCCAGAATAAGGGAGAGACCCCAAGCTTACTTAGAACCTGTGTCAACACACCCAGAACATAGCTTGAAGGTCTTGCTGGGTCCCCATAGCAGATGCTGACACCCAAGAGGTGAGGCATGATGCAATGGCAGTGGACAAGTTTATGTATGTGCCTTGTAATGTGCTACACTAGACAGTAAACCCCTTTGTGTGTGTAGCAGAACTGAGGGCGTCCTGCAGTGCATCTGCCAATTACTGACCCAGGCACAACACCATGGGTTCAGCCTCGTCAAAGCTGCTATACAGCGAAACGTGCACGTTGGCATTTCAGCGGCCAGCCATGCTCCTTTTATTGTTATATGCAATAGTGTTGAATGAAAGTATATAGAAAGTCATAATAGACCTATACTGACATCCTATGATATTGAGGATAATAAAGCAAAGCACAAATGTCAGTAACAGTCTTAATTGAGTTGCCCTGAGAGCGTGTTATGGAATAAACGTGATCTGCCTAGATTCAGCTATATGATATTGGGGTACATATATATGATATCTCCAATTAATGTATAGAGTGCTGTACCTTTTTAATGTCGCCTGGTATTATAATATTATATATGATACATTATACAATTACTGTCATTAGCCGACCAATGGAAGCTGCACATTAGTGCTGCGAGATGACTATCGGCAACCATATACAAACCAGTGATCTATTACATGCCCAATACAGAGTGTGTTGGACAATTATCTGACATTTCTCCACTAACGTTTATCTCGATTATGTTGGAATGATTTAACATATATGAGACCCTGCGTATTATTCAACTCATGCAAACAACAATTGAATAATATATAAGACATCCCAACAATTACAGTATCGCAGGGGCTAATTCCTGTGTGGGAATTATCCTACAGGCTCTACAATACGAGTTAGAGATATACAAGTGGAGATAATCATGGAATAGAACATTGTTACATTGTACCAATACAAGCTGATGTCCATTTAAGATGAGAATACTATTGTAACAAGTATTGTTTCCAAATCACTCTTCTGTAAAAAACAGATTGCCACAAGCCATAAAGGTTTTCTAATGTCAATATAGTTGCACACTAGTGCGTACTCTGGATAATATAGCTGCACATTAGTGCTGCAAGCCGACTATTGGCAACCATATACAAACTAGGGATCTACTATAGGCACAATACAGTGTGTGTAGGATAACCGTTTGATATCTCTCCACCGACATTTATTTCCACTACATCAGAATGACCTGACATATGAGACCCTTGGTATTTTGTGATCCATGCAAGTGATTTGGGCGGCTAATATATAAGATATAGCGCAACAGTCATATCATTATAGGGGTTACTCTCAGTGCAGGGATCACCTTATAGGTCTTTCAATATAAGGTAGTGATATATACAGTGGAGACAATTGCGGAATAAACAGTGTTACATTGTATTAACCAAACCACATGCTCAGTTAGTACGAGAACGTTATTGTAACAATTGATGTTTCCAATCACACTTCAAAAAGAACAGGTTGCTACATTTTTCTAAGTGGTCCTTAATGTGAACACAATTGTGGTGACATTAGGTACTTGCATCACTTGTCCTTTATACAACAAGAGCCTAATAGAGTTAGGAGATTAGGTAACCCAATATACCACACAGTCTCAGTGGCTTTATTAGCATCTTCAATCATACACTTTGCAGGAGTGATAAGTGGAGGCACCACTTTTTAAATCTATTTGCACTCTATTTCTGTCTTCACTTATTTGTTTGTATGTGTTTAACATTTTAACCTCTGTTTTGCTGTGTATACCCTGGAAAATGTTTTTTTTTTTTTTTTTTAGCAAAATAAGCAATAAAAGCTAAGTTTTATTTAGGTATAGAATCTGTTATAAATTGTATTCGTGCGCCCAACTACACAACTACTTTCTGGTTCTCTTTGTTTCTACAACACCATGCCTGTCAGTGGCCACCATCCTAGCTATCCAAAAAGACATGAAGGCTGTTAGTGACCGAAAGGGGACACCGACCTGGCCTACAGCTTGTAGGAATCTAGATACGTGGGTGCGCCTATGCCTCGGCAGGAGGTACCCAAGCTACTCAGAAGAAGGCAATACTGGAGTGTTGATGCTTAATATTGCAGCTCAGAACCTTGGGGTCTGCTTGGAAGACTTGCTTAAAGGTGTAGATTTAACTACATTTAGTGGGGCTGTTAGACACACTGTGACAGGTAGAAAATCTCCCCCCATGACCACAGGCACAGTACTCCGGCAGTTTACAATGACTGCATTGTCAGGTACCCTTTGTCTTGGTGAACTGGAATGGTACAGTTGGCAAACCCATGAATGTGGCCTCGCAGCACGGACTGAAGGCATGCATCACTGCTGGCCTGCACAGAGGAAGTCTCCGCATCTGAGGGAAGAGAGTCATTTGCTTCCTGTTCCAGGGCCAAAGCCGTAACTCATCCAGTCAAGGCATAACCAGAGAAGCTGCTTCAAGCTGCGCAAGCTATGTCAAGCCTATGTTGGAAAGGTGTTGACAGCTGCGATAACCACTGTGCAGACTGTCAAATTGCAGCCACCATTGCATATGGCCGACGGACTTAAGTAAGATCACGTCTGGCGAAATACTAGCATGGGGAGCTAACCAGGAACTACAAGCTGCTAAGCTACTGCATATTATGTGCTAATGGGTAATGTCTGTTCCTATGTGGCAGGAACCTCACTGCGTAGCTGTGAAAAGCCGGACACAGAGGCCTGTGATAGGGATTCCACTGCTATCGTGGTTCAGAACCTGAGGAGAAAGTGCGTTGGTACAGGTTCAACAGCTACATTACGGAGGAGCACCCCCACCCCGGGTGCTTAATTTTTTGGAAGACATGATACAGGCCACCAAAAATATCCCTACGTGAAAGTTAGAAAACGGAGGTGTGTACTTTCCAAGACCATGCAATGAATGTTAATGCACCACAACAGAGAAAAAGGTGGGGATACAGACTGAAGCCCAGATCACATTGGCACTGAGTCGGTGCTCAGTGACTGAGCCATAGTGCGGCTCCTTATATACCATGGGGGGAAGCGTGTCCACTATTTGGTGTGTCCAATAAGGCAATTAGCAGATATGCAACATATCCATATTAATATAATATATTTTGGGAAATATATAAACCGCCTAAAATATACACACAGAACATTCAATGCAAATAGTGCTCAACAAACCAACCCTGATAGAGCAGGAATGAACTCAATGTTTAACCTGACTGACCAGAGCGAGGTTTACAGAGGCCCAAACTACTCTCCGGAGAAGGGCTGAGGCAGGCATGTAAAATGTGGAGGGGAGAGAGAAGAGGAGACAGCCTGAGGCGGGCAGTCAACACTGTTGTAAGCGTGCTCATGGATGGCAGAGAGGTGCTCCCCCTCAGGTGAAAAACCCCTCAGCGCCTGTGTGCTCACCGTTGCAGCGGTGTCCTGTTTCATGCTACCCTGGTAGTACAGTGTTTGGAGCAGTGTGCTGGGCCAACACTCACCCGCACCGCCAGTGGTCTCAAACACCGGCAGAGAATAGCTGCGATGATGCGTCAAGCAGGTAGCTAGGTCTCTTACCTGCACAGGACGTCCGGTTGTGGGCTCCGGGAGTGGTGGTGTGCTGTCACCTCCTGGAGTCATGCGGTGGAAATCACGATCCACTTGCCGGTGCTGCCACCAGGACGCCTGCACAGACTGCTCCTTCAAAGTAAAACAAAAGTGAAAGTAAACTAAATTAACTGGGGGGAACCACTTAATAGCAGTCCCCCAGAAAATGGTGCCCAACCTAATACTGGCTGACTGGGGTCTGGAGGCGTGCTATAGTGGAGAGGGTTTCCGGGGCTGCTGGGGAAAAAATAGTAACTACTTGGTGCCCAGACTCTCTCCTCTCCAGGCTATACCCAGTGTTCCCTGGTGGACAGAAGAAAAAAAGGCAGACATTTTGCACCAATTCATTTCCTGACTTTTTTTCTTACCAACCTGGTTGCGGAAGAGATTGCAGTGGAGACAGTGTTTTGTCACCAGCAATATTTAGCAGAAATATTATGAAAAGGACCAATATTTAGAAGGCTTGTTTGCTATTCAGCAATGTACGGTCTTGATTTGATAATTGAATATATTTAGTATTATCTGATGTATATAAAATTCATTGGTCTATCTGGTTATGCATTCAAACTCCCCCGCACCGATTGGGATGCACCCAAGGCTAGATGGTCCAGGTGGATCCTGCAGAATGTGCCAGGCAGATCTTTAACCCAAGAAGCATGTTCTCTGGGCCTTCCACTGGATGGATTTGGAAGAAAACGTCACAAAGTGGTGACATTGGACTCCAGAAGACATACTAAGGGATTGGGGTCCCAGTCGGATCTCCCGTTGGTGTACACTAGGCAGAACATTGACCCGGGGAGACTGTTCTGGGCCTTCCACTGGATGGATTTGGATGAAAACTTTAATGAACTGTAATAACTGACTGAAATAACCATAAATCAAGGGGATGTAGTTATGTGACATAATACTGGCACGTACATCCCGAACCCTCACTATCCCAACGGTCAGCATGCCAACCAACAGGGACTATTTCCACTCGTGGGTATCCATGACACCCACAGAGTATAGAACCTGTGGCGAGCGTAGCGAGTCACTGAGCCTGCTGGGGGGGGGGGGTTCATTGCCCCCCTCCCTTCCCCCGCCCCCCCTGCCGGTCATCTAAATGCCGGGATCCTGCCGTCTGTATTGTGCCAGCCGGTCACACCTACCCAACCCAAATCAAGGACCTGATTATTGTTAGCAAGGCAAAAAAAAAAGCACACAACTGGGCAACTCCATGTTGATCTGTATGTGGTGCAGATGTAACATGTGCAGAGAGCTTACAGTTACATCCAACTGATTGATAACTGGAAGATTTAACCCAGGCAACACTGGGTACTTCAGCTTGTATTATATAGGGGCCTGGGGCAGATGTATTAACCTGGAGAAGGGAAAAAGAAGTGATAAGCCAGTGATGAGTGCTGGGTGATAACACACCAGGCAATCATTACGGATTTGAAAAATGACAGGAGCTGATTGGCTGGTGCGTTATCACCTTGCACTTATTACTGCTTAATCACTTCTCCAGGATTAATACATCTGCCCGAGGGCCTGGGGTTTCATTCCTCAGATACCATGCTTTGTCATACGAACAAGTGCACATGTGGTATCCCCATTCATAGCAGCAGTGGTGTCTTTGTTGTTAACTAATCCTCCCAGTGGCCTGCGTGTGATGAATGTAATGCTGACATGAAGCATTTTTCTTTTTTAAATTACAATTTTTAATTTGGGCGCTTAACAGTTTGTTTTTTGCTGCAAAAAAGAACGGTCTTCAGTCTTTGCTTTACCGGTCCAGTGCAGACGTAATACTTCCAGATCTCGGGAGGATTAGCACTTCCATGCCAGCTGTAAGTGATTTCAGTGTGCTGTATTATATCACATTATAGTAAAACATAATGTAATGTGCATGTATGGTATAGTACATTATAACTTACATCTGTCAGGAGCATGTGCATATGTTACATATGTCAAATGCTGGAAGTCTAGAACATTAAATCCAGAATCCCTTGAGGTGAACCTACCTTTCAGATGCAGTATTCAGGTGATCAGTACTAGACAGCAGAAACTAAGTCAATATAGGCAAATGTCTATTAAAACCAAGTTACTTGAGGAATAAAGGGTTGGAGTAGATAAAATAAAAGCTTTTAAATGAGATGGCTTAAATTCTTTTTTTTTTTTAAATTGCACTTTAAAAATGTTAACCATGTTTAACTCGGGTTCTGTTTCCCCTTGCTAGATTCCCTGGGGTAGATCAATGCAAAGTGTAATGTGGAGGTGTTGCAACAATGTTTTTTTTCACCGAAACGGTGTCTGCTGGGGGTTGTAAGCACCCTGGACCAGTATTTCTCTGCTTCCTGGACTTGGTCAGAACATTGTTGGTCTCTGTAACAAGGAAAATATAACCCAATGTTGGACAATATTATGTTATGGTTTTTTAGGGCTTGAGAGGTGACTGCTGGTAGCACAAGGCTGGGGCACAGTGCATTTACTGATCTGCACCCAATCACGTTTAGAGATCAGAGCCAAGATGTGGCGGGGCTGGTGCAGCGTTGCATGGAAGCCTGTTATGTGGACGGTAAATACGATAGCACACTGCGTGCCCTGTAGCCGAACCTACTCCACTACAAGCTACTACGGGAAATTCAGAGTCAAATGGATCTCTTCTTGAGGCTAAAGAGGCGTAACTGGGTGGCATAAGGGCTTTGGCTCGTAGGCTTTTGTAGGTGGAATTGCAGGACATGTAGGGTTTTGTTGATGTTGCAGTGTGTCTGATGTCAGACAGATCTCTTGTGCCAGGTATAGGGCTGGTTCTAGGTGTGTGTGTGTGCTGACGATGATGACTACTTTATTCACAATCATATGCATACGGTTCAGTATAGTGGTAAACATCTGTATTTAGATCCATGCACGCACTGTAAGCGCAGTTGTGGCCAACATGCAGGCAACTCCGTACCTGCCCCTAAGTGTTTACTCCATTGCCCAAGATAAAGATTAACTGGTGATTGAATAGTCAAGCTGTTTAGAGCCTCACCATTGCAGAGTCTTCTGTTGGTACGACTGCTACATAGGCACTGGGCTTACTCTGTGACATCTGAATCATTGGAAGGAAATGGCTTGATTTGCAAAGGGCTGTCTCTTACCCATTTGTGTACTAAGTGTAACTTTTGGCCTGTCCAATGCATAGGCAGACCTAGAGGGCATTTTATTTGTGAACATCTGTTAAGTCAGCCCTTCATGGTCCCATAAGTGTAAAAACAAATGGCCAAAGTGGTCAAATTCATATGTCAAGGGCAAGTTGATTTGCTGATCATTCTTAAGGCTCGTACACACTAGAAGATTTTTTTCCTGCGTTATGAGCAATAACGACTGCTTTGAACGTCTATCGTACACAGCGAACAGTGTGCGCACCCGCATTCGTTTGAAGCGGGTCGTCGGTCATCCATGCGTGCGGCTCAATCTTCACTACGTCGCTGGTGAAATCGCTTATATTGGCGTGTGTACACAACGAGTGATGTCCAATATGAGTGATTTGACCAGTTTGAAAGATCTGGAACTGATGTGTGCACTGGCCACCATAAATAATGTGCCAAAACCAGCTTCACAAACTATTTGCAGCAGATCGTTCGTTCGTTCAGATCCTTTGCAAAAAACGCTCAATGTGTACACTCAGTATCGTTTGTCAGGGACTCCGGGAAGTTCAAGGGAAATCGCTCATCTTCCAAATTGTTCATTTTTTAAGTCTTCTGGTATGTATGGGCCTTTATAGTTTTATACTGTCTTGTGGTAGAAAAAAAATAGTTCTCTTAATTTACGGGTCAACACTGTCCGAGTTGGACATACAGAATCTTTGACCATGGGGCATTAATCCCAGTGAAATTGCTCAAAAAGTAAAGGATCCATTGAATATAAATTCTTCCTTTTTGTATAAAGGCGCAATGTAAGACAGGACTGAAGTCCATGGAATATTAGCAGACCCTGTCACTCAGAACATTCATAGCGCTCTTTAGTAGACGTGAGAACTTGGGCAGCTGGAAAAGCATTAAGGGCACCAGTTTCCAATATATATCACGTTGTTTTTATAAACTACTGAAGTTTTCCTACCTCTGCCGCTTGTATGCCAAGTCCAGCTGGAAATGTGCAAAGGAAAAGCCCAGTCTTGTGTGTAGTTTACTCCCATAAATTATCTTGCAGACAAGTAGGTATGTTAAAATAAGTGGAATATTTTATTTACTTTGTACAAAGTACATTAATAACAATGATTTGCAAACCCATCCTATCGGGTACTACATAAAAATAAAATTAAGGTTGTGTTTATTGTAATGACACTGGCATTTTGTGTTTAGGCTTTCCGAATGTGATAAAAAGTGGAAATACACATAACTAATGGATCATTTAATGTTTGTATTGATCATCCGTGAACAGAATTCTTGTTACGTACAGATGTGCCCTCATACATCTCGCCTCAATGCCCCACGCAGCATGAGATGCCTGGCGTGACTGAGCCACCCGGTCGCGTGCGACTCTAACGTCGGGTGTCTTGTTTGTAATACAACGTGACTAGAACGCACCAGGATACTGTGCTGATTGATATGCAACACTTCTATATCTGAGCGCAACCGAGTCTATATACACGTGTCCTCATACATCATTGCTACCGTTATGCCGAACAGCCTTTCTCCGTGCGCCTGGTCCTCTGAGACTCTGCTAGCATCAGACGTCTCTTTTGCGTCTTTTTATTTATTTATTTATTTTTCCTGAAAATGTGTTTGCAGCTTGAAGACACAAGGAGGATGTGCTGATTAATTTACAATTGTCTGACTAAGTCTCTGAATCTGTACATGACGTGCTACAATGTAGCACTGCAGCTTTTTCCCAATACAAGTTCTGTTCTGCTACGGATACAGACTCAGTCACACACAATATACAAGTGTATATCCAATTAATCAGCGCAGTCTCCTGGTGCGTCCTAGTTGCTTTGCGACTAAGATGCGTTTTAGGCAAAAAAAATACGCCCAACGCTAGCAGTGTTGCATGGAACCTGACGGATCACGCGCGCCCGGCATCCGTATACTGCGTGACGTATTGAGGCTGGATGTATAAGGATGCATCTGTACGGGGCAGAAAAGATCTTGGCATAGAAAAAGTTCAGTCTGCTACACAGATATACAAGCGTCGCATATCAAATTAATCAGTAGTGTTTCCTGGTGCGTTATAGTCGCATTACATCGACTAAGATGCATTTGCGGCAACAAATATGCAAGATAAGATGCCCAACACTAACAGAGTCTCATAGAACCCGGCGTGCGGAGAGGGACTGTTTGTACCGACTGCAGCAATGATGTATGAGGACACATCTGTAGGAAACGGTTTCCCTGTGCATCTTACTTTTCCACCTGCTTGTGTACTGTTTATAGTATTGTCAATGGTAACGAATTGAAGGCCTTTGCCATAGTACCTGCCTCCAGGGCAGTCCGTTTTTCTCAGGGAAACAAAGAATTGGAGCCATAACTTAGTGATGGTGTGCTGTCAGCTGTGGGTCTGGCACTTTAATAGTGAGAATATCTGTAATTACATCTTGAGCCATGAACGGGATCATTACCTGCGTCACACACGTGGAGACATACGTTTGTTTTGTATTTTCCTTTGTTGCTTGTATAATTATTATTGATAGTTTGAGTTTAAAACCTCCCTGTGAATTACGTGTAACATTTGTTGGTAACCCTATTAAAACAGAGTAAAGTTATCCTTCTAATAATACATACACCTTTATTTCTGTTTCAGATATGTATGTGACTTGGGTAGCTTTGAATGCACAATTAGTGGGACCTTGGTAGCAATTTGTATTTTTTTTTTTTTTATTACCAGTAGTGACATGTTTGTGCCTAATATATATTGAGCTTGCAGTCTATTTATTTCGCTATGAAGTTACCAATGTTGTCGCTGCAACTTCATTTCTCCTTCTCTCTCCCGCTATCGTGCAGAGAGTTCGTCCAGGAAGACAAAGTCTACTTGGGACGAGGGTAGACAAGAGACCTATGGTAAGACCAATCTGCCAGAGCGGCTCCCTGCCCACCATTGCTGTGTGTCTGACTCTGTGCTTTGCATGGCATTCTTTGCCTATGGGGCAGAGGCTGGGTGACTTTGTGTCCTGCAGCGTAAAGCTTTACAGCATGCACTTCTTAATCTGCTTTCTTTTGTTTATGTGTGTGTGTGTGGTGGTTCTAAGTATTGCTATGCAGAGTACCCTCTGGTACAGTACTAAACCTTATTTTTATCAGGTTGTACAAATCTTGGGTAATGCATTTAATCTGGTGAATAGTATTTAGTTCTTTCTTTAAATCTACGGGGGGAAAAATACATATAATACAGGTTGAGTATCCCTTATCCAAAATAAGAGGTATTTTGGATATCGGATTTTTCCGTATTTTGGAATAAGTGCATACCATAATGAGATCTTATGATGATGGGACCTAAATCTAAGCACAGAATGCATTTATGTTACATATACACCCTAAACACACAGCTTGAAGGTAATTTTAGCCAATATTTTTTATAACTTTGTGCATTAAACAAAGTGTGTCTACATTCACACATTTCATTTATGTTTCATATACAACTTATATACACAGCCTGAAGGTCATTTAATACAATATTTTCTCTATCGTCCTAGTGGATGCTGGGGTTCCTGAAAGGACCATGGGGAATAGCGGCTTTGCAGGAGACAGGGCACAAAAAGTAAAGCTTTAGGATCAGGTGGTGTGCACTGGCTCCTCCCCCTATGACCCTCCTCCAAGCCTCAGTTAGGTTTTTGTGCCCGGCCGAGAAGGGTGCAATCTAGGTGGCTCTCCTAAAGAGCTGCTTAGAAAAGTTTAGCTTAGGTTTTTTATTTTACAGTGAGTCCTGCTGGCAACAGGATCACTGCATCGAGGGACTTAGGGGAGAAGAAGTGAACTCACCTGCGTGCAGGATGGATTGGCTTCTTTGGCTACTGGACATTAGCTCCAGAGGGACGATCACAGGTACAGCCTGGATGGTCACCGGAGCCTCGCCGCCGGCCCCCTTGCAGATGCTGAAAAGAGAAGAAGGTCCAGAATCGGCGGCAGAAGACTCCTCAGTCTTCTTAAGGTAGCGCACAGCACTGCAGCTGTGCGCCATTGCTCTCAGCACACTTCACACGGCAGTCACTGAGGGTGCAGGGCGCTGGGGGGGGGCGCCCTGGGCAGCAATGAAAATCCTTTTTTTGGCAAAAAATACCTCACATATAGCCTCCGGGGCTATATGGAGATATTTAACCCCTGCCAGAATCCATTTTTAAGCGGGAGACGAGCCCGACGAAAAGGGGGCGGGGCCTATCTCCTCAGCACACAGCGCCATTTCCTCACACAGTTCCGCTGGTCAGGAAGGCTCCCAGGCTCTCCCCTGCACTGCACTACAGAAACAGGGTTAAATCAAGAGAGGGGGGGCAAAATTTGGCGAAATTGTGATTTTATAAAAGCAGCTATAAGGGAGCACTTATTATAAGGCTATCCCTGTAAAATATAGCGCTTTGGTGTGTGCTGGCAAACTCTCCCTCTGTCTTCCCAAGGGGCTAGTGGGGTCCTGTCCTCTATCAGAGCATTCCCTGTGTGTGTGTGCTATATGTCGGTACGTGTGTGTCGACATGTATGAGGACGATGTTGGTGAGGAGGCGGAGCAAATTGCATGTAATGGTGATGTCACTCTCTAGGGAGTCGACACCGGAATGGATGGCTTATTTATGGAATTACGTGATAATGTCAACACGCTGCAAGGTCGGTTGGCGACATGAGACGGCTGGCAAACAAATTAGTACCTGTCCAGGCGTCTCAAACACCGTCAGGGGCGTTAAAACGTCCTTTTACCTCAGTCGGTCGACAGACACAGACACGGACACTGATTTCAGTGTCGACGGTGAAGAAACAAACGTATTTCCCTTTAGGGCCACACGTTACTTGTTAAGGGCAATGAAGGAGGTGTTACATATTTCTGATACTACAAGTACCACAAAAGAGGGTATTATGTGGGATGTGAAAAAACTACCTGTAGTTTTTCCTGAATCAGATAAATTAAATGAAGTGTGTGATGATGCGTGGGTTCCCCCCGATAGAAAATTATTGGCGGTATACCCTTTCCCGCCAGAAGTTAGGGCGCGGTGGGAAACACCCCTTAGGGTGGATAAGGCGCTCACACGCTTATCAAAACAAGTGGCGGTACCGTCTATAGATAGGGCCGTCCTCAAGGAGCCAGCTGACAGGAGGCTGGAAAATATCATAAAAAGTATATACACACATACTGGTGTTATACTGCGACCAGCGATCGCCTCAGCCTGGATGTGCAGAGCTGGGTTGGCTTGGTCGGATTCCCTGACTAAAAATATTGATACCCTTGACAGGGACAGTATTTTATTGACTATAGAGCATTTAAAGGATGCATTTCTATATATACGAGATGCACAGAGGGATATTTGCACTCTGGCATCAAGAGTAAGTGCGATGTCCATATCTGCCAGAAGATGTTTATGGACACGACAGTGGTCAGGTGATGCAGATTCCAAACGGCACAAAGGTGTATTGCCGTATAATGGAAGAGGAGTTATTTGGGGTCGGTCCATCGGACCTGGTGGCCACGGCAACTGCTGGAAAATCCACCGTTTTTACCCTAAGTCACATCTCTGCAGAAAAAGACACCGTCTTTTCAGCCTCAGTCCTTTCGTCCCTATAAGAGTCATATCTGCCCAGGGATAGAGGAAAGGGAAGAAGACTGCAGCAGGCAGCCCATTCCCAGGAACAGAAGCCTTCCACCGCTTCTGCCAAGCTCTCAGCATGACGCTGGGACCGTACAGGACCCCTGGATCCTACAAGTAGTATCCCAGGGGTACAGATTGGAATGTCGAGACGTTTCCCCCTCGCAGGCTCCTGAAGTCTGCTTTACCAAGGTCTCCCTCCGACAAGGAGGCAGTATGGGAAACAATTCACAAGCTGTATTCCCAGCAGGTGATAATCAAATTACCCCTCCTACAACAAGGAAAGGGGTATTATTCCACACTATATTGTGGTACTGAAGCCAGAAGGCTAGGTGAGACCTATTCTAAATCTAAAAAAATTTGAACACTTACAAAGGTTCAAATCAAGATGGAGTCACTCAGAGCAGTGATAACGAACCAGGAAGAAGGGGACTATATAGTGTCCCGGGACATCAGGGATGCTTACCTCCATGTCCCAAATTTGCCCTTCTCACTAAGGGTATTTCAGGTTCGTGGTACAGAACTGTCATTATCAGTTTCAGACGCTGCCGTTTGGATTGTCCACGGCACCCCGGGTCTTTACCAAGGTAATGGCCGAAATGATGATTCTTCTTCGAAGAAAAGGCGTCTTAATTACCCCTTACTTGGACGATCTCCTGATAAGGGCAAAGTCCAGGGAACAGTTGGAGGTCGGAGTAGCACTATCTCGGATACTGCTACAACAGCACGGGTGGATTCTAAATATTCCAAAATCGCAGCTGATCCCGACGACACGTCTGCTGTGCCTAGGGATGATTCTGGACACAGTCCAGAAAAAGGTGTTTCTCCCGGAAGAGAAAGCCAGGGAGTTATCCGAGCTAGTCAGGAACCTCCTAAAACCAGGAAAAGTGTCAGTGCATCATTGCACAAGGGTCCTGGTAAAAATGGTGGCTTCCTACGAAGCAATTCCATTCGGCAGATTTCACGCAAGAACTTTTCAGTGGGATCTGCTGGACAAATGGTCCGGATCGCATCTTCAGATGCATCAGCGGATAACCCTATATCCAAGGACAAGGGTGTCTCTCCTGTGGTGGTTACAGAGTGCTCATCTTCTAGAGGGCCGCAGATTCGGCATTCAGGATTGGATGCTGGTGACCACGGAGGCCAGCCCGAGAGGCTGGGGAGCAGTCACACAAGGAAAAAATTTCCAGGGAGTGTGATCAAGTCTGGAGACTTTTCTCCACATAAATATACTGGAGCTAAGGGTAATTTTATAATGCTCTAAGCTTAGCAAGACCTCTGCTTCAAGGTCAGCCGGTATTGATCCAGTGGGAAAAACATCACGGCAGTCGCCCACGTAAACAGACAGGGCGGCACAAGAAGCAGGAGGGCAATGGCAAAAACTGCAAGGACTTTTCGATGGGCGGAAAATCATGTGATAGCACTGTCAGCAGTGTTTCATTCCGGGAATGGAAACTGGGAAGCAGACTTCCTCAGCAGGCACGACCTCCACCCGGGAGAGTGGAAACTTCATCGGGAAGTTTTTCCACATGATTGTGAACCGTTGGGAAATACCAAAGGTGGACATGATGGCGTCCCGTCTGAACAAAAAACGGGACAGGTATTGCGCCAGGTCAAGAGACCCTCAGGCAATAGCTGTGGACGTTCTGGTAACACCGTGGGTGTACCAGTCGGTGTATGTGTTCCCTCCTCTGCTTCTCATACCTAAGGTACTGAGAATTATAAGACGTAGAGGAGTAAGAACTATACTCATGGCTCCGGATTGGCCAAGAAGGACTTGGTACCCGGAACTTCAAGAGATGCTCACAGAGGACTTATGGCCTCTGCCGCTAAGAAGGGACTTGCTTCAGCAAGTACCATGTCTGTTCCAAGACTTACCGCAGCTGCGTTTGACGGCATGGCGGTGGAACGCCGGATCCTAAGGGAAAAAGGCATTCCGGAAGAGGTCATTCCTACCCTGGTCAAAGCCAGGAAGGAGGTGACCGCACAACATTATCACCACATGTGGCGAAAATATGTTGCGTGGTGTGAGGCCAGGAAGGCCCCACGAAGAAATTTCAACTCGGTCGATTCCTGCATTTCCTGCAAACAGGAGTGTCTATGGGCCTCAAATTGGGGTCCATTAAGGTTCAAATTTCGGCCCTGTCGATTTTCTTCCAGAAAGAATTGGCTTCAGTTCCTGAAGTCCAGAAGTTTGTCAAGGGAGTATTGCATATACAACCCCCTTTTGTGCCTCCAGTGGCACTGTGGGATCTCAACGTAGTTCTGGGATTCCTCAAATCACATTGGTTTAAAACCAGTCAAATCTGTGGATTTGAAGCATCTCACATGAAAAGTGACCATGCTCTTGGCCCTGGCCTGGGCCAGGCGAGTGTCAAATTGGTGGTTTTTTTCTCAAAAAAGCCCATATCTGTTTGTCCATTCGGACAGGGCAGAGCTGCGGACTCGTCCCCAGTTCTCTCCCTAAGGTGGTGTCAGTGTTTCACCTGAACCAGCTTATTGTGGTGCCTTGCGCCTACTAGGGACTTGGAGGACTCCAAGTTGCTAGATGTTGTCAGGGCCCTGAAAATATAGGTTCCAGAACGGCTGGAGTCAGGAAAACTGACTTGCTGTTATCCTGTATGCACCCAACAAACTGGGTGCTCTTGCTTCTAAGCAGACTATTGCTAGTTGGATGTGTAATACAATTCAGCTTGCACATTCTGTGGCAGGCCTGCCACAGCCAAAATATGTAAATGCCCATTCCACAAGGAAGGTGGGCTCATCTTGGGCGGCTGCCCGAGGGGTCTCGGCTTTACAACTTTGCCGAGCGGCTACTTAGTCAGGGGCAAACACGTTTGTAAAATCCTACAAATTTGATACCCTGGCTAAGGAGGACCTGGAGTTCTCTCATTCGGTGCTGCAGAGTCATCCGCACTCTCCCGCCCGTTTGGGAGCTTTGGTATAATCCCCATGGTCCTTTCAGGAACCCCAGCATCCACTAGGACGATAGAGAAAATAAGAATTTACTTACCGATAATTCTATTTCTCGGAGTCCGTAGTGGATGCTGGGCGCCCATCCCAAGTGCGGATTATCTGCAATACTTGTACATAGTTACAAAAATCGGGTTATTATTGTTGTGAGCCATCTTTTCAGAGGCTCCGCTGTTATCATACTGTTAACTGGGTTCAGATCACAGGTTGTACAGTGTGATTGGTGTGGCTGGTATGAGTCTTACCCGGGATTCAAAATCCTTCCTTATTGTGTACGCTCGTCCGGGCACAGTATCCTAACTGAGGCTTGGAGGAGGGTCATAGGGGGAGGAGCCAGTGCACACCACCTGATCCTAAAGCTTTACTTTTTGTGCCCTGTCTCCTGCGGAGCCGCTATTCCCCATGGTCCTTTCAGGAACCCCAGCATCCACTACGGACTCCGAGAAATAGAATTATCGGTAAGTAAATTCTTATTATTAATAACTTTGTATATTAAACAAAGTTTGTGTACATTGAGCCATCAAAAAACAAAGGTTTCACTATCTTACTCTCACTCAAAAAAGTCCGTATTTCGGAATATTCCGTATTTCGGAATATTTGGATATGGGATACTCAACCTGTATATATACTTCACATCTGCTGCTACTTTTCATCTCTCCTGTTTCGGAGCGATCTGAGGATTGCAGGAGTTGGGTGGCAGAGATTTGAACTATATGTAATGCTGGTTGCATTCTAGACTATCCTGGATTGTGACCGACATAAGACTGCCGTACACAGGAAGATGAGGAACGACGCACGGGAGTGCACAATAGTGGTACACACTAGACGATTTGTCGTTCCAGTTCTGTTCAAAATGACAAATTGTCCAATATAATGTCTAGTGTGTACCCTGCTTACCTGTAGGCACCTTGATTGGTACAAATGGTGGCATCCAAGTGGGGGTGGGGGGCTTTTCAGTGTTCCTTCTAGAACCATTTACACCTGTTGCCGCCATTGTAAAGTGAAGTGGCTCCATGGGTAGTGCAGCTTTACATATGAGGGGACTAAAGAAACAGAAAATAATGTTTTGTTCTTCTGCTAAGGGGGGTATTCAATTATTGGCGAAAATTTATTTTTTGCGGTAAAAAGGGTCAGACTAGATGGGCAAAGTTGTTTTCGCAGCAATTTTACCGCAAATTTCAATTCACCAACCCTGATCAGGTGATAAACTTGGCGGAAAATCCCTATCTTTAGTTAAATATGTCGGGATTTGGTTCTGAACCCCTGGGACAACCCCCTGAATGACTAATTAGGCACTTAGAAGTTTCAAATTTTTAATTGGCCATTCATGACATGTCATTTTTGGGGTGGAAAATTGCAAAATGCTGGAAATTGGGGTACAAGGTATGGGACATGTACATTGGGGTGCTTTATGACTGGGACAAGTGTTTTTAGACTTGCAGATGGGAGTAATTGTTCTGTTTTCATTTTTTTGTTTCTTTTTTAAAGTCCCCTAAAATCACTCAAACATATACTTACACCCATTTTTATGTACCCCAAAATTAATTTTAGCACTTATTTTGCTGGAAAAAATAGCTTTCTATGATTTTTTTTTTTTTTTTTACATTAAACAGCCATTTGACCCAATTTAAGTACCAGAAATAGTTTTATTTTAACCAATAATAAACTTTTATACTGTTATCCAATGTTAGTTTAGCTTTTTTTGGGGTGGGGGGTGGGGGTGGGGTTTAAGGACAGATTTACCCATTTTTCACTTTCGACACCACTTTTTTGCTGCAATCCCATTTTTGCTAATTTGCATATGAATAGGGCGAATCACGGGAGTGCACATACCAACGAAAACGGAATTTGTGCCGCAAAACGGTGGAATCAGCAATCGCTGTCAATTTCTGCGATTTCGGGGCTGATTGAATACCCCCCTAAGTATACCAAGTATCTAAGTAAAAAAAGAACATTAATATTTATATAGGCTAGAGTTTGTAATAAAGCCTTGGAGATTACAATGGGCCCTCTGTGATTAGGCTTCGGTGTAGAGTTCTGCCTTTTCTCATGAATCTCTTTGGGCTATAGTTATGAACTGGAAGAAATGGTTTTAAAAGCAATGGTGTAGTATTCAGTATTATTGCTGTGGGCAGGACCACTGAAAACCAGCGGCTTTGAAAACTCGACAGTTAGTACATATAGCCCCCATGTCTTTAACTTTTAGGGGGAGATTCAAATGTTTGAAAAGTCAGTTGGGAGTTTTCCCCCCCCTATCTTATAGACAGGAAAAAACAGACACCCAACCGACTTTACAAACATTTTAATTCCACCCTTAGTGTGGTAAGAAGCGGAATGTGGAATTGTCTTATGACATTGTTTGTTTCCCAGCATACCTGCAAGAGTCTGATTTTTTGATTGGAAGGTTAACTGGCTGATTTTGGGGCCACATTGCTGTAATATCTGGCAAATTGCCCGATGTCGCCTCTGATATTGCATGTGGCCAAGCTTAAGCTTTTACAAATGACAACAGTTAGAAATATGTGGTTGTTATGCTTGTGATTTTGTTTTTTATTATCCCCTCCTTCTCCAAGAATCCTTGTGAAATTAGCTTTTGGTTGGTGTAAAGGATTAGGAGCTGCTAAAATAAACTCTCACCTCTTAAAACAGGTTTTCCTTGTGCAGGTGAGGACGTTTGTGTGCAAACCAAATATCAGGTGAAGAAAGCAATCCGCAGCTCTCTACAGAGAAATACAGAGTCTGGGTTTTGTCCAACAGAAATCCGTATATAGGCATTCCTAGTAAGAGACTAAATCACAGCTGACGGGCACTAATAGTGTTGTACCTTCAGTCAAACGGTACTCAAACGAATGCAATACTACGTGCAAAATTCGTATTAGTGTTCACTCTAGCCTTCTTTCGCGGGGCGCTGCGCCCTGCCCCTTTTCCAAGTGTCAGAATGCGCCCTGCCCGTTTGTGCCCGCCCTGCCGCCCTGCTGATTACTAAAGGACTGCCGCGCCGGGCCGCACTGAAACTCCTCTCTCCGCACTGCCACTCCTCTTGCATCGCTGTCAGCGCCGTCACTCCTCCCGCTACGCTGCCACTGCTCCCGCCATGCTGCCACGCCTCCCTGCCGCTGCCTCAGGCTTGTCGCGCTAATGCGCTCACAGCACTCGGGTCTCGGCAATACTGTAGGCTGCTGGTGAGATGAGGAGGGCTGGGTTTGCCTCTCCTGCCGAGGCAAACCCAGCCCTCCTCTGTGCACATGACCCAATAAAAGAGGATGCCGGGTAGGATCAGTGTGGCGGGCATTTTCTTCCAGCTCCGCGGTGTGTGACGGGGGACCAGCGCGATCACTCCTGCAGCATCAGCCCCCAGTAAGTTGAATTGACACACAAACATCATCTAAGACTAGTGC
The DNA here is from genome assembly GCF_028390025.1 of Pseudophryne corroboree. Lineage (NCBI taxonomy): Eukaryota > Metazoa > Chordata > Amphibia > Anura > Myobatrachidae > Pseudophryne > Pseudophryne corroboree. Next base: position 315,132,728 of record NC_086453.1, on the reverse strand, counting down.
TGCCACACTAAGCTATTTATCCTACTGTATATGGGTCGCCTGGTGCCCCTTTAGTTTTAATCTGGCAGCATTCAACTAATCTTATAGTTTAATGAACTATATAAACCCTATTGTGACACTTCAGAAATAAACTGGCAGCACATGAATGTTATATAAACCAACCTGGGGCACCTTCGCTTCAATCTGACAGCACATTTAAAATACGATGTGCGCTAGTTTATTTCTGAAGTGTCTCAATCAGGTTTATATAGCAACACGTGCTGCCAATTTCACTCTGAAGTGTATCAATAGGGTTTATATAGCAATATGTGCTGCAGGTTTTTTTTAAGTGTCTCAATAGGGTTTATATAGCAACACGTGCTGGCAGTTTTTTTTCTGAAGTGTCTCAATAGGGTTTATATAGAAACATGTGCTGCCAGTTTAACTCTGAAGTGTCTCAATAGGATTTATATAGTTTAATAAACTATATAAACCCTATTGAGACACTTCAGAAATAAACTGGCAGCACATTAATGATATATAAACCATTCTGGGACACCTTCACTTCAATCTGACGGCACATTTAAACTTAAAATGTGCTGTCAGATTGAAGCGAAGGTGTCCCAGGATGGTTTATAAGCTACAATGTGCTGCAAGTTTAAGACACCTGCATACATATTACAGTATGTACACCATTTTGCCCTTCTAAATTAAAATGTGCCCTCCCCGAATCAAAAATGTGCCCTCCCCGAATCAAAAATGTGCCCTCCCCGAATCAAAAATGTGCCCTCCCCGAATCAAAAATGTGCCCTCCCCAAGGTCAGCACCCTGCCCTAAAAAAATCCTAGAGTGAACACTACGTATATGTATCATTCTCTTATCGGCGATTGTTGAATTACAATCTTCGTGTCAATAGAGTAATGCTCAGCTGATATCTACCTGCAGTGGTTCCTGGTACAGAGCCATACAGATCACACAGAGGAAAGAGGAGGCCAATAGGCCACTTACGTATAGTGATTACTTTTAATGGACCAAAAGAAAAAAAAAAAGCGTAAAACTTGTTCACATGTATTGTTCAACAAATTCAGTAGTTTGTCTTACAGTTCCACAAATGACCAAAGAAAGAGATATGTAAATGCGCTACCAACAGCAGCAGGTATGAGGAAGGTCAAATCCTCAAATGTAAACTAGAGTAAAAAAATGTGTATACCAGCGCTGGCTAACAAATTAATACAGAGATGGTTTGCTTCGTGTGTAAAATTATGAACAATTTATTAACATTTCATATATAAAACAATTAAAAAAGGAATATATCCCTAATACCACTAATTGGTAAAATTCATTCGTCTTATCTGGATAGACTCGATTGTGCAATGTACCACTTTCCTATGTGACCAAAGTCAAATCCTTAGGGCTAGGACAATCTCCCAAGATGTATGCACTTTGTTTTGCAGATAATTACCGGATCCACAGAATGATGAGCATCAGCATTAGGACAAGTCCATTTAAAGCTGTAGGTGTGGGCCAAACCGGTTGAGTATGATTTATCCAGTGATGGGAGAAAGAGTCCAATTTTTGCCAGGGGATGACAGAGGTCCTGTAGGTCTGTTTGGAAAGTGGAGTCCAGATAGATGTAGGAAAAGCTCAACGCGTTTCACTGGCACAAATACAATCCAGCTTCCTCAGGAGCATAAATCCTATGAGCACTGGGTATTCTATTTATACCCTTCTTAATGAGTCAATAAGCATCACCTGTTTAGTCAAAAAATCACTCAAAGCAAACCATCCCTAAAAATAGTATAAAAACCTTACAATAGGATCATAATAATCATATCTGTTCATACAATAAATGTCCACTAAAAACAAGTATTTTATCCTTATTTATTAAGAAGAAACGTTTGACGATATAACTACAACCTATTGATCATGTGATGTATCACATCACATGATCGGCTATTCTGGCAGTCCCATTGGTCGAATAGAAGGCTCCTGGTCACGTGGTTCTAATCACATGACCGGGTGTCTTTTAATCCCCTTCTCCTGTGGTACGCTGATGTTCTTTGTAGGTCTTTAAAGTGTGCGTCCATCCCATTTGTCTGAGTGTTGACATGTGACCGGGTACGCATTAACGTCACAAAGGACGTGGTTACCGCGGTCACACGACCGCGCCGTCCGTGTACCACATGACCGCGCCGTCCGTGTATCATTAATTCCTCGGCAAACGTCAGGAGCCGGAAACAATTAGCAAATGACCAAATAGGGATATTACTCACACTTTGGATCTTCCCCACCATAACTGTTTGGTGGTAACTATGGAAACCCGTATACAAGGGTTTATAAACACATATCCGATTGGTATAGTAATGTTTAGTAATCAAATTAGATATATCCTTATACTGTTTAAATATATTTAAGTACCAGTTAGATATATTAATAACAGAAAAAAATATACTGTTTTAGATATATTAATAACAGAAAAAAATACACATAGGCAGTAAGTGATTCTTAACTCGCTCACATTTCAATATGCATTTCATGTCTATGTAAAAGAGCTATAAACTCCAAATCTCCATATACAATACAATAAATCCTTTGTGTCATCTCTCCCAGTCCCACTAATCAGTTATAGAAATTATGCTTAATACTTTTAAAAGAGAAAAGCACGATGAGAATTCCCTATATATTATTTATTGTCAATGTGACATCATGATCACCATACATATTTCAAGACCATAATAATGAATACCCATTTTTGGGCCTCACCCTTTCCTATCCTCAGCAAAAAAATATTTGAAGGTAACCATGTGTAATAACCTGTCTGCTGTGTATATATGTATAAATATTCTCCCTAAAAGATGGGCCATATTCCTACTCTCCTAGCACCTTAACAGGTGGTATAACCCACATGTGATCAGCCCTTAGCCACCTAAATAACAGAGTTCAATTCTAATGACACATAAAGGATTTATTGTATTGTATATGGAGATTTGGAGTTTATAGCTCTTTTACATAGACATGAAATGCATATTGAAATGTGAGCGAGTTAAGAATCACTTACTGCCTATGTGTATTTTTTTCTATTATTAATATATCTAAACAGTATATTTTTTTATTTTATTAATATATCTAACTGGTACTTAAATATATCTAAACAGTATAAGGATATATCTAATTTGATTACTAAACATTACTATACCAATCGGATATGTGTTTATAAACCCTTGTATACGGGTTTCCATAGTTACCACCAAACAGTTATGGTGGGGAAGGTCCAAAGTGTGCGTAATATCCCTATTTGGTCATTTGCTAATTGTTTCCGGCTCCTGACGTTTGCCGAGGAATTAATGATACACGGACGGCGCGGTCATGTGGTACACGGACGGCGCGGTCGTGTGACCGCGGTAACCACGTCCTTTGTGACGTTAATGCGTACCCGGTCACATGTCAACACTCAGACAAATGGGATGGACGCACACTTTAAAGACCTACAAAGAACATCAGCGTACCCCAGGAGAAGGGGATTAAAAGACACCCGGTCATGTGATTAGAACCACGTGACCGGGAGCCTTCTATTCGACCAATGGGACTGCCAGAATAGCCGATCATGTGATGTGATACATCACATGATCAATAGGTTGTAGTTATATCGTCAAACGTTTCTTCTTAATAAATAAGGATAAAATACTCGTTTTTAGTGGACATTTATTGTATGAACAGATATGATTATTATGATCCTATTGTAAGGTTTTTATACTATTTTTAGGGATGGTTTGCTTTGGGTGATTTTTTGACTAAACAGGTGATGCTTATTGACTCATTAAGAAGGGTATAAATAGAATACCCAGTGCTCATAGGATTTATGCTCCTGAGGAAGCTGGATTGTATTTGTGCCAGTGAAACGCGTTGAGCTTTTCCTACATCTATCTGGACTCCACTTTCCAAACAGACCTACAGGACCTCTGTCATCCCCTGGCAAAAATTGGACTCTTTCTCCCATCACTGGATAAATCATACTCAACCGGTTTGGCCCACACCTACAGCTTTAAATGGACTTGTCCTAATGCTGATGCTCATCATTCTGTGGATCCGGTAATTATCTGCAAAACACAGTGCATACATCTTGGGAGATTGTCCTAGCCCTAAGGATTTGACTTTGGTCACATAGGAAAGTGGTACATTGCACAATCGAGTCTATCCAGATAAGACGAATGAATTTTACCAATTAGTGGTATTAGGGATATATTCCTTTTTTAATTGTTTTATATATGAAATGTTAATAAATTGTTCATAATTTTACACACGAAGCAAACCATCTCTGTATTAATTTGTTAGCCAGCGCTGGTATACACATTTTTTTACTCTAGTTCCACAAATGAGTTGCAAACTGTTGCTGCACGCTATGGGGGGTATTAAATTAAGTGCCGTTTTTTAGACTGGTCAAAAACGGCACTAATTCGACGCGCGGTATTCAGTTGCGGGCGTTTTCGCCCATTTTTGAATCCATGTTTTTTGTTGTCGAATCGGCATGGGAGAAAAATTGGTGTATTGGCGGCAAATTCGCCGATGCCAGTGGTTTTCAACAGTCAGTCGAAAAAACTGCACAGGCATTGAATAGGTAGAATGTAAATTCGACCTAAAAACGATCGAAAAGTAATTAAATACTCCCCTATAACTCTGTACAGCACATGGACCAAATGTCCATTTTTCATTTACACTGTTTGGCCCAGATTTATCAAGCCTTGGAAAGTGATAAATTGCACGGTGATAAAGTGCCAACCAATCAGCTCCTAACTATCATTTCTCTTACGTCCTAGAGGATGCTGGGGACTCCGTAAGGACCATGGGGTATAGACGGGCTCCGCAGGAGAAATGGGCACTATAAAGAACTTTAGAATGGGTGTGCACTGGCTCCTCCCTCTATGCCCCTCCTACAGACCTCAGTTAGATCCTGTGCCCAGAGGAGACTGGATGCACTACAGGGGAGCTCTCCTGAGTTTCTCTGGTAAAGAATTTTGTTAGGTTTTTTATTTTCAGGGAGCCCTGCTGGCAACAGGCTCCCTGCATCGTGGGACTGAGGAGAGAGAAGCAGACCTACTTAAGTGATAGGCTCTACTTCTTAGGCTACTGGACACCATTAGCTCCAGAGGGAGTCGGAACGCAGGTCTCCCCTTGCTGTTCGTCCCGGAGCCGCGCCGCCGTCCTCCTCGCAGAGCCGAAGATAGAAGCCGGGTGAGTATAAGAAGAAAGAAGACTTCAGATCTTCACTGAGGTACGCGCGCAGCGGTAACGCTGCGCGCCATTGCTCCCACACACAGACACACACACTAGTGGGCAGCAATAAAGCCTCTGTATCTTTCATAGATACTGCGGAGGCAGTTTTTCCTTCAATCCCCCGCCAGTTTGAGTTATTTTGAGCGGGACCGAAGCCCGCCGCTGGAGGGGGCGGAGCTTGGTCTCTCAGCACTAACCAGCGCCATTTTCTCCACAGAGATCTGCTGAGAAGCTGGCTCCCCGGTCTCTCCCCTGCTGAACACGGTGACACAGGGCTGAAAAGAGGGGGGGGGGGCACTTGTAAAGCGCAGTGAGTGTATTACACAGTAATTTAATATAAAAGCGTTATTATCTGGGACATTATTTTCCAGTGTCAGTTGGCGCTGGGTGTGTGCTGGAATACTCTCTCTCTGTCTCTCCAAAGGGCCCTGACACGAGGGTGCGCATTTATAAGGAAAAGAAACCTGAGGTAACCTTTCCCCCATCCCATGAACTTAACGAATTATTTGAAAAGGCTTGGGAAACTCCTGATAAAAAACTGCAGATTCCCAAGAGGCATATCCTTTCCCTGCACGGGACAGGGTACGTTGGGAATCCTCACCCAGGGTGGACAAGGCTTTAACATGCCTGTCCAAGAAAGTGCCGCTACCGTCTCCGGACACGGCAGCCCTCAAGGATCCTGCTGATCGCAGGCAGGAAACTACTTTAAAGTCTATTTATGCGCATACGGGTACTTTGCTCAGACCGGCATGGGTGTGTAGTGCAGTTGCAGCTTGGACAGATACCTTGTCAGCTGACCTTGATACCCTAGATAGGGATAACATTTTATTAACCTTAGGCCACATTAAAGACGCAGTCTTATATATGAGGGATGCTCAAAGGGACGTTGGGCTGCTGGGTTCGAGAGCCAACGCCATGGCGATTTCTGCTAGGCGTGCCCTGTGGACTCGCCAATGGTCGGGTGATGCCGACTCAAAGAAACATATGGAGGTTTTACCATACAAAGGTGAAGTTTTATTTGGGGAAGGTCTCGCGGACCTGGTTGCCACAGCTACCGCGGGTAAATCTACCTTTTTGCCTTTTGTTCCCCCACAGCAAAAGAAAACTCCACAGTATCAGATGCAGTCCTTTCGGTCGCGTAAGTCCAGAAGAGGTCGGGGTTCCTCTTTCCTCGCCAGAGGTACGGGTAGAGGGAAAAGAATGCCTGCAACGGCTAGTTCCCAGGAGCAGAAGTCCTCCCCAGCTTCTACTAAATCCACCGCATGACGCTGGGGCTCCACTGAGGGAGTCCGCATCGGTGGGGGCACGTCTTCGACTCTTCAGCCAGGTCTGGGTTCTGTCAGACGTGGATCCTTGGGCGATGGATGTTGTATCCCAAGGCTACAAACTGGAATTCGAAGAGGCGCCCCCTCGCCGATTTTTCAAGTCGGCCTTACCAGCTTCTCCCCCAGAGAGGGAAGTAGTGTTCGCTGCAATTCAAAAGCTGTATCAACAGCAAGTGATTGTCAAGGTTCCCCTAGTCCAACAGTGGAAAAGGTACTATTCGGCCCTATTCGTGGTCCCGAAGCCGGATGGTTCGGTCAGACCCATTTTAAATCTAAAATCCCTAAACCTGTACTTGAGAAAGTTCAAAATCAAGATGGAATCGCTTCGGGCTGTGATCTCCAGTCTGGAAGGGGGGGATTTTATGGTGTCACTCCACATAAAGGATTCATACCTTCATGTCCCCATATATCCTCCTCATCAGGCGTACCTGAGATTCCCTGTACAGGACTGTCATTACCAGTTTCAGACGTTGCCGTTTGAGCTTTCCACGGCCCCGAGGATTTTCACCAAGGTGATGGCGGAGATGATGGTGCTCCTTCGCAGGCAGGGAGTCACAATTATCCCATACTTGGACGATCTCCTGATAAAAGCAAGATCGAGGGATCAATTGCAGAAGAGTGTGTCGCTGCCCCTGAGAGTGCTACAACAACACGGTTGGATTCTCAATCTGCCAAAGTCACAATTGATTCCAACGACTCGACTATCATTGCTAGGCATGATTCTGGACACGGAACAGAAGAGGGTTTTTCTCCCGATGGAAAATGCCCAGGACCTCCAGAACATGGTCAGAGACTTGCTAAAACCAAAAAGAGTGTCTGTTCATCAATGCACTCGAGTTCTGGGGAAAATGGTGGCAGCCTACGAGGTCATCCCCTTCGGCAGGTTTCATGCAAGGATCTTTCAGTGGGACCTCCTGGACAAGTGGTCCGGGTCACATCTACTAATACATCAGAAGATAAGCCTGTCCCCCCGGGCCAGGGTGTCTCTCCTGTGGTGGCTGCAAAGTGCTCACCTTCTAGTGGGTCGCAGGTTCAGCATTCTGGACTGGGTTCTGGTGACCACGGACGCGAGCCTCCGAGGATGGGGAGCAGTCACACAAGGAAGAAATTTTGGTCGAGCCAGGAGGCTTGTCTACACATCAACGTGCTGGAATTAAGGGCCATATACAACGGCCTACGACAAGCGGAGACTCTTCTTCGCGACCTACCTTTTCTGATTCAGTCGGACAACGTCACAGCAGTGGCTCATGTAAACCTCCAAGGCGGGACAAGGAGCAGAGTGGCAATGCCGGAAGCCACCAGGATTCTTCGCTGGCGGAAAATCACGTAAGCGCGCTGTCAGCAGTCTTCATTCCGGGAGTGGACAACTGGGAAGCAGACTTCCTCAGCAGACACGACCTCCATCCAGGAGAGTGGGATCATCATCAAGAAGTTTTTGCAGAGATAACAAGTCGTTGGGGGCTTCCTCAAATAGACATGATGGCGTCACGCCTCAACAAGAAACTTCGGAGGTATTGTTCCAGGTCAAGGGACCCTCAGGCGGTAGCGGTAGACGCCCTGGTGACACCATGGATGTTTCCGTCGGTCTATGTCTTTCCTCCTCTTCCGCTCATCTCAAAAATACTGAGAATCATAAGACGAAAAAGAGTCCAGGCAACACTCATTGTTCCGGATTGGCCTCGGAGGACCTGGTATTCAGATCTTCAGGAAATGCTCACAGAAGATCCGTGGCCTCTTCCTCCCAGGGAGAGGACCTGTTGCAGCAGGGGCCCTGCGTGTTCCAAGACTTACCGCGGTTACGTTTGACGGCATGGTGGTTGAACGCCAAATCCTAGCTAGGAAAGGTATTCCGGGGGTGGTCATCCCTACTCTGATAAAAGCTAGGAAGGAGGTGACGGCGAAACATTATCACCGTATCTGGAGAAAATATGTATCTTGGTGTGAAGCCAAGAATGCTCCTACGGAAGATTTTCACCTGGGCCGTTTTCTCCACTTTCTGCAGACAGGAGTGGATATGGGCCTAAATTTAGGCTCTATTAAGGTACAGATTTCAGCCCTGTCAATATTCTTTCAGAAGGAATTGGCTTCTCTCCCAGAAGTCCAGACTTTTGTAAAAGGAGTGCTGCACATCCAGCCTCCTTTTGTGCCCCCAGTGGCACCATGGGACCTTAACGTGGTGTTACAGTTCCTTAAGTCACACTGGTTTGAACCTCTTCAAACAGTTGAGTTGAAATTTCTCACTTGGAAAGTGGTCATGTTGTTAGCCTTGGCATCTCCGAGGCGGGTTTCTGAATTGGCGGCTTTGTCTCACAAAAGCCCCTATCTGATTTTCTATGTGGATAAAGCAGAGTTGATTACTCGTCCTCAATTTCTGCCTAAGGTGGTTTCATCGTTTCATATGAACCAACCTATTGTGGTGCCTGTGGCTACGGGGGACTTGGAGGATTCCAAGTCTCTTGATGTAGTCAGAGCCTTAAAGGTTTATGTAGCCAGGACGGCTCGGGTTAGGAAAACAGAGGCACTGTTTGTCCTGTATGCAGCCAACAAGGTTGGCGCCCCTGCTACTAAGCAGACTATTGCCCGCTGGATCTGTAACACGATTCAGCAGGCTCATTCTACGGCTGGATTGCCGGTACCAAATTCGGTAAAGGCCCATTCCACTAGGAAGGTGGGCTCTTCTTGGGCGGCTGCCCGAGGTGTCTCTGCATTGCAACTTTGCCGAGCGGCTACTTGGTCGGGTTAAAACACTTTTGCTAAATTCTACAAGTTTGATACCCTAGCTGAGGAGGACCTCATGTTTGCTCAATCGGTGCTGCAGAGTCATCTGCACTCTCCCGCCCGGTCTAGAGCTTTGGTATAATCCCCATGGTCCTTACGGAGTCCCCAGCATCCTCTAGGACGTAAGAGAAAATAAGATTTTAAACCTACCGGTAAATCTTTTTCTCCTAGTCCGCAGAGGATGCTGGGCGCCCGTCCCAGTGCGGACTAAATTCTGCAAGGCTTGTATATAGTTATTGCTTACATAAGGGTTATGTTACAGTTTTGATCAGTCTCTGGCTGATGCTGTTTTGTTTCATACTGTTAACTGGTTCGTATGTTCCAAGTTGTACTGTGTGGATGGTGTGGGCTGGTATGTATCTTACCCTTAGATTAACAAAAACACTTTCCTCGTACTGTCCGTCTCCTCTGGGCACAGTTCTTTAACTGAGGTCTGGAGGAGGGGCATAGAGGGAGGACCCAGTGCACACCCATCTAAAGTCTTTAGAGTGCCCATGTCTCCTGTGGAGCCCGTCTATACCCCATGGTCCTTACGGAGTCCCCAGCATGCTCTACTGACTAGGAGAAAAAGATTTACCGGTAGGTTTAAAATCTTATTTTTTTTTTTGTTAGAGCACTTTTAAAATTGCTTGTTTTTCACCTAAATTGACCTCTTACAGTATATCTTTGGTGGGGTACCTGATAGAAATGTAAAATTCACATCGGTACACAGTACTCTGAGGGGTTAACTGTAAAAAAAATTGGAGTTTGATATTCCATTTTTTTTTCTTTTTAAAACGGAATATATATAAAGCATCACATTTAAGTATAAAGCTTCACATTTTGGACGCAGTACATCCTGCCACTTACTGCAGGCATAGCGGTGTTACTAGCGCCAGTACACATGTACAAATGTGATTAAAATCGCAAAGGACAGCTCTGCGAATATTAGCTTTCCTTTGTGGTGTGGGGGTCTTATGACCTGAGGGGCGTACTGCTCATGCGTTAGCCGCGCGGATACACTTGGAGGTATCCAACTCAGGGAACAATGGGGAAGATGTATTAACCTGGAGAAGGGATAAAGCAGTAATAAGCGCATGCTGATAACGCACCAGCCAATCATTACGGAATTGAAGAATGACAGCTGACTGGATGGTGCATTGGGGCAGATGTATTAACCTGGAGAAGGCATAAGGAAGTGATAAACCAGTGATATGTGCAAGGTGATAAAGGCACCAGCCAATCAGCTCCTAACTGTTAATTTACATATTGGAACTGATTGGCTGGTGCCTTTATCACCTTGCACATATCACTGGTTTATCACTTGGTTAATACAGGTTAATACATCTGCCCCAGGATCACCTTGCACTTATCACTGCTTTATAATTTCTTTATCCCTTCTCCAAGCTTAATTGATCTGCCCCAATGTAAGAAGAAGCCCATAGGCTACTATTGGGCGAAGCCATCTATAGGTAGCATTACCTGTATGGTACTGGAAAGTTATGTTTTCTGAAGCTATGTACGTATGAGGAATGTGGTCAAACTGCAGTTTCTGTAGTTTTGTCTGCATTGTGACGTTAGTACATCCCGCCCTAAATGAGAAGTATAGCAAGTTGTGTCTTTTTTTAAATTCCAATCATGGGACTAAGATAGCATTTATCCTTCACTGACTTAGTAATTTCATCCGCTTCCAGGAAAATAGTCTATGCGTTTAAACCAATCCTTGATGGTAGGAGGAGAGAGGAGTCTCCATTAAGCTGGGATTAAAGTGCGGGCAGGATTGTTAAAGGATGGAAATGTTTTATGTCTGGAAATTAAAATCCTAGAATAGGACACAAGAGAAATCAGGATCAGTGGGGTTTGTCAGTATTCACTACCCCTTTTGAAGGCCTATATATGTTTGGCAGAATAAAGGAAGTTTGGGGCTTTCCTACAAGATGTGTATAATAATGCCAAGAGCATTGTTATATCGCCAGCATAAAGCAGGTTTATTTGAGAAAATATTGTGTATTGTATACCCCCTGTCTCAATCTCAGGAATAATTAATAAATTAGTTCTGCCAACCAGGTTTGGCGCTACCTAGGACAGAGGTGAGCAGTCTGTTGTGCCAATTCTTCGCTAGGAACCCCTGCGAGAGGGGATTTGGGCATCGGGGTTGCCAACACGCAGGTTGCGGTTCTATGAGTGGGTACCTAGTGTACCAGTGTAGTATTTCGAACCAAAACAGGAGAATAGTCATGAAAGCTGTGGATCAGAACTGGACCTGTAGAAGCAAGGACCAGAGGGAGCATCCGGCGAGTCATCAAATACCAAGCCAAAGTCAAATTCTGGAGTCCACAGCAGAAGTGCCAAAGGAGCAGACAGGAAGTGGAGTCAAAGATCAAGTCAGATTAAGTGCACAGGGATGCAATCATGAACTGGAGGTAGCAGTGCTAGTGCACAGGAATAGGAGCCTATTGCTCTGGCACTAAATCAGATTTATCTAGAAGGCAGGGTTTGAATTTGCCACCAAGTGCGTGTCACCAGTCACATGACTGCAGCCCCTAAATGTAGAACAAAGCTGACTTGTCCAAGCAGTGTGCCTGCCTATCTGCACAACACCAGCCCAGAGAAGTAAGGTGGTGGGGGTGGTGGTATGTGGCAATCACTTTGCAGGCTCCAGAGAGCATGGACCACTGCCTCCAGACCCGGTAAGCAGAACCTAGTATGTGTGACACCTCCTTGATGACCACTTAAATTTGGGCTCAACCATTGAAACGCGTGAGGTGTTTAGAGTACAATATCTAATTTCACATGTTATCCCCTAAGGGTGTGTGTAATTCTTGTTCCATTCCTTAATGAGACAAAGATTGTGTGCAAAGTGAGCCATACAATAATAACTTGTAAAGAATGGAGAGATAATATTTGGAACTATAGTGAAAACTGAGAGCGACTCAAATAGTGTGCGGTACCATTTGATGTACGTCAGGTAACCCGAACTGAATGATATGGGTCTAACCTGTAGGGATCATCAGATTTGGCAAAATGTAAGAGAGTATGTCTCCTGGTTACTGGAAAGAATGAATTCCTGCTTTGACCACCAATTGGCCCACGCTGAAGACACCTCCTCGGTCCAAGCCACCCATGTAGGAGTTTTGAAAACCAGTTTGGAACTCAGTATTGTAAATTAGGGGTGAGGATAATGAAACATCTTTCTTGAAGTGTACATATTGTAAAAAATCTAAAATGGGCACTGCAGAGTTTGAAATACTGGAAACTGAAGTGATCCACAGTATGAAATACTGCTAGGAATTAGATTTTTCTATTTAATCCATTGTTGTGCTTTTGTTTTTTGTTTTTTTTCTCACCTGATCATGACCAATCTAACATCCTTTATAGCATAACTGCTTGATCTTAACCTACAAACAGAATATTGTGATTATATCTGATCTCTTACCTACCCAGACAAGTTCGCAAACAATCGTTCAGAACAGTAACTGAGCTGTCTGAAGTATATATATATAAAACCCTCTGCAGTATAATCATTTTATCTATATATATTTATTTACCCAACCAGTAAAAAAAAAAACATGGAGTAAACTTGAGGGAGGATAGCTCATAAATAACAGATCTGAGAAGAGTGCCAATTGAACTGGAACACTGACTGAAGACTCAAGATCATTGAGTTTGCCATATTTAGATTGAGGCGTGAAGTAATTGATCTAAAGATTCAAAAGTCGCCCAAACTTCTTGAACATTATCATAAGAATTGGAAGTGTTGGGACAAGGTTAGGAATTCTAGCAAGTAGGTCTTAAGCGAATCTAATGGATCTAAACAACTCCTCCATGCAGAATATGAAAATAAGTGGAGACAATGAGCAGACCTATCTGCTAGCGGTGAGCAACATGAGTTGCCTCTGTTTTTCTATTGAACGACCGATATATTGCTGGCCTGTCGACCAGTGTTTACCAACAATATGTCTGTGAACGTAGTCGTTCACAGACATATCGCTTCGGCCCTGCTGCACACACAATGACCAATATATCTACAGCCGACCACCCGTACACATGCTGCAGAGGCCGCCAGGGATTGACGGCTCAACTGGGCAGGCACATGTAAATACTTGCCCATTTTGTGACATCAGTAACGACAGGTCGGGCAGTGTGTATACACAACACACTGCCCGATTCGCCTATAGATATATCTGCAGATCCATTGATCTGCAGATATATCTATCTGTGTGTACCAGGCTTGGACTGGCCCACAGGGGTACAGGGGAAACCACTGGTGGGCCCCACTGCCTGAAGGCCCACCTCCTGCTCTAAGGATCAGGTTCCAGACTGTGCACTTGAATTATACATCATACATATGTTACCTTATACTGGACTATGGTGTATTTTCTACAGTGCATTGCTGTTATTAATCTGTTACATTATCATGCATGCAACAGATGAATTTACTGTATATATTTTTGAAGGGGCCCAGGCGTTGCACTCTCTAATGGCTAGTCAAACCAATGAGGTGGCAGGCCACACCCCTAAACATGGGCCCCTACTACTGCATTCCCCCAGTGGGCCCTACATGCCCCAGTCCGACACTGGTGTGTAGCCAGCATTAGACTTAATTCTTGTTAGCGCTGGTAGGGTATGCTTGCCGGCACTCTGACAGCCAATGGCAGGGAATCTCTAATAATCGCACACCACTAGGATCGGTTTAGGGCGGCCTGCTTGGCACCATTAATATGGAAGTGTTGAAGGTCTTGGGCAGTCTACTTTAGCCATGTTTTCTTTGGCTCATCACGTGCTATTTTCCATCCATCCGGGTGTGTTATTTAGGCACTGGTATGCTATTCTTGGAGGCTCCATTCTGCAGACATGTCCAAATCACTTTAAACCCGGTCTCTTAATATAGGATACAATTATAGGTTGGCCTTGGCATAGTTTTCGGATAGTTCATTTCTCCTGCAGTCTTTTAGGTTTATGTTTCGTTAGCACCTCATTTGGAAACGTTCCAGCCTTGTTAGGTCTTTTTTAAGGATTGTCCATGATTCTGAACCATAAAATAATTTTGTTCTATTTGATGCGTTGAATACCTTCATTTTTGTGGCACTGTAAATGTCCTGTTGATACCAGAGACTTTTTTTGAGAGATGCACTGGTAGCTGTAGCACAACCTATACGACTGCGATGTTGCTTGTAGCGTCTATCTGTTGACCATTGATAGTTGAACCCATTTATTTAAAGGTATCTACTTGTTCAGTGATGTTTCCATCTAGGTGTAGCTGCACAGACATACTTCCAGGACAAATGTACTTGTTTTTCCCCCCGCATTTATTTGTAAGCAAAGCTTTGCTGTATTTGTGCGGAGCTTATTTAGGATGTATTGTCCACCCTGCATGATTTCTGCTAGGAAGAAGATATCATCAGCGTAGACTATATCTGTGAGGGCTCTATGTTTTCCGGTAACAGTTCCCATTTAATATAGAAAAGTTTTCTGAGAATCCAGTCCATTACTATGTTGAAGAGCATTGGTGATACTGTACACCCTTGCTTGACGCCAGTTGAAATTGTGAACGGTTGGGACATTTGGCCCACATATTGAACTTTGTCCCAGATTTATCAAGACTTGGAGCGTACCAACCAATCAGCTCATAACTGTCACTTTCAAACCCTGTATGTAACATGGCAGTTAGGAGCTGATCGGTTGGTACTTTATCACTGTGCAAGTCATCACTCTCCAAGGCTTGATAAATTTGGGCCTTTGTTTGATCCATTGTTTTAGAGACCTTGAAGCACCTTCAGGGTGCTATGTGGGATGTTCGCTGTCTTGAGGTCACACCATACAGATTCTCGGTCCACACCGTCAAAGGCACATTTAAAGTCAACAAAAACTAGAAAAAGTTCTTGTAGGCGTGATTCGAGTATGTGCCTGATAGCAAATATATGGTCACTGCATGTTCTACTGGGCCTAAACCCAGCTTGTTGTTCTTTGCAGTTGCTTTCTCGTGTTTTTAGTAGCCTTGAGTTTATAATTGATAATATTTTTCTGGATGTTAGTAAACTTATGCCTCTGTAGTTTTTACAGTTTGAAGGGTCTCCTTTTTTGTGAATGGGTATTATTATGGCATCTTTGTAGTCTTCTAGCTCACAGGAGTCTTTCCAGGCAGTTACGTATATGTCTCTTACCTGGTTTACCATTACCTCTCCTGCTTTTAAAGCTTCTGCTGGGATGTTATCAATGCCTTGTGCTTTTCCATTCTTCAGCTTTTTAATTGCTCGTTTAATTTCATCTGCATTTGGGAGGTTATCCGTTATGTCATTACAATATTGAAGGTAATTGTTTTCCAGTAACTCTGGGTCTAAGTTTTCAGGCCTGGGGCAATTTAATAGGTGCTTAAAGTATTCCTGCCAACTTCAAGTTTTACCGCTCATTGATGTAATATGTTGGCCATTTAGATCTTTGACATTTGTGGTGGAGGTTCTAAATATTCCATTGCAGCTGCGAGGAGGAGGTTTAGGGTTTGTCTGCTGGGGTGGAGGGCGGTGGGGTTAGGCTTTGGGAGGGGATGGTTAGGTAAGGCTGCAGGTGGGGTAGGGTTAAAATACTTACTGCGATGCTTCTGCAGTTTTGGCTGTCTGGATACTGACTGCCGGGATTTCACACCCAATGAAAGGCTAAATAATAGCACTAGATACTGAAAAAAACTATCATAAGTATGTCCCATTATTTTCTATGCTGTATATGAAAAATAATATAGTGGGGATAGTATATACCAGGTATGTCCAAAGTACGGCCCGGGGGCCAATTGCGGCCCGTACTCACATTTCCACTGGCCCGCAGCCTGCCCTGCTTGTTTATTACTGATCGTTGCACCCCACCGCGCTGACACTCCCCACCCGTTGCTGTCAGCCTCCCCACATGGTGACTGACAGCTATCTTCCCCTCCTCTGCGTATAGACTATAGGCTGGTCTGCTGCTGATCTGGTGAGACAGGGGGGCTGGGGTTGCCTCTCCCGCCGAGACAAACCCAGCCCTCCTGTATGTATGAATCTATAAAAGGATACACCAGGGAGGATCATCACGGTGGCCATCTTTACTGCAGCTCCGCAGCAGTGTGCTGTGATCAGTGGTCTCAATAAGTTTAGTGCTTCACCCCCTTCATGTGCAGCACTGCCGGGGGCATATAATGTGTATCTGGTAGCACTGCTGGGGGCATATAATGTGTATCTGGCAGCACTGCCGGGGGCATATAATGTGTATCTGGTCTGGTAGCACTGCTGGGGGCATATAATGTGTATCTGGCAGCACTGCTGGGGGCATATAATGTGTATCTGGCAGCACTGCTGGGGGCATATAATGTGTATCTGGCAGCACTGCCGGGGGCATATAATGTGTATCTGGTCTGGTAGCACTGCTGGGGGCATATAATGTGTATCTGGTAGCACTGCTGGGGGCATATAATGTGTATCTGGCAGCACTGCCGTGGGCATATAATGTGTATCTGGTCTGGTAGCACTGCTGGGGGCATATAATGTGTATCTGGCAGCACTGATGGGGGCATATAATGTGTATCTGGCAGCACTGTGGGGGCATATAATGTGTATCTGGCAGCACTGCTGGGTGCATATAGTGTGTATCTGGCAGCACTGCTGGGGGCATATAGTGTGTATCTGGCAGCACTGCTGGGGGCATATAGTGTGTATCTGGCAGCACTGCCGGGGGCATATAATGTGTATCTGGTCTGGTAGCACTGCTGGGGGCATATAATGTGTATCTGGCAGCACTGCTGGGGGCATATAATGTGTATCTGGCAGCACTGCCGGGGGCATATAATGTGTATCTGGTCTGGTAGCACTGCTGGGGGCATATAATGTGTATCTGGTAGCACTGCTGGGGGCATATAATGTGTATCTGGCAGCACTGCCGGGGGCATATAATGTGTATCTGGTCTGGTAGCACTGCTGGGGGCATATAATGTGTATCTGGCAGCACTGTGGGGGCATATAATGTGTATCTGGCAGCACTGTGGGGGCATATAATGTGTATCTGGCAGCACTGCTGGGGGCATATAATGTGTATCTGGCAGCACTGCTGGGGGCATATAATGTGTATCTGGCAGCACTGCTGGGGGCATATAATGTGTATCTGGCAGCACTGTGGGGGCATATAATGTGTATCTGGCAGCACTGCTGGGGGCATATAGTGTGTATCTGGCAGCACTGCTGGGGGCATATAATGTGTATCTGGCAGCACTGCTGGGGGCATATAATGTGTATCTGGCAGCACTGCTGGGGGCATATAGTGTGTATCTGGCAGCACTGCTGGGTGCATATAGTGTGTATCTGGCAGCACTGCTGGGGGCATATAGTGTGTATCTGGCAGCACTGCTGGGGGCATATAGTGTGTATCTGGCAGCACTGCTGGGGGCATATAATGTGTATCTGGAAGCACTGCTGGGTGCATATAGTATGTATCTGGCAGCACTGCTGGGGGGCATATAATGTGTATCTGGCAGCACTGCTGGGGGCATATAATGTGTATCTGGCCGCACTGCTGGGGGCATATAGTGTGTATCTGGCAGCACTGCTGGGTGCATATAGTGTGTATCTGGCAGCACTGCTGGGTGCATATAGTGTGTATCTGGCAGCACTGCTGGGGGCATATAGTGTGTATCTGGCAGCACTGCTGGGGGCATATAGTGTGTATCTGGCAGCACTGCTGGGGGCATATAATGTGTATCTGGTAGCACTGCTGGGTGCATATAGTATGTATCTGGCAGCACTGCTGGGGGGCATATAATGTGTATCTGGTAGCACTGCTGGGGGCATATAATGTGTATATGGCAGCACGTTGGGGGCATATAATGTGTATCTGGTAGCACTGCTGGGGGCATATAATGTGTATATGGCAGCACGTTGGGGGCATATAATGTGTATCTGGAAGCACTGCTGGGGGCATATAATGTGTATCTGGAAGCACTGCTGGGGGAATATAATGTGTATCTGGAAGCACTGCTGGGGGAATATAATGTGTATCTGGTAGCACTGCTGGGGGCATATAATGTGTATCTGGCAGCACTGCTGGGGGCATAGAATGTGTATCTGGCAGCACTGCTGGGGGCATAGAATATGTATCTGGCAGCACTGCTGGGGGCATATAATGTGTATCTGGCATTGGGGGCATTTGTATATCTGGCAGCACTGCTGAGGGCATTTGTGTATCTGGTCGGCCCCCACACATTTTCACCTCCCCAAATTTGGCCCTCTTTGCAAAAAGTTTGGACAACCTTGGTATATACTGAAGTTGCTGTTTTTGCTAAAAATTCAGATAACGTATGCATAATCTAATCTGGAACATAAAAATGGATTACTGAGCGGAACACCTTTTCTCTGACGTCCTAGTGGATGCTGGGAACTCCGTAAGGACCATGGGGAATAGCGGCTCCGCAGGAGACTGGGCACAACTAAAGAAAGCTTTAGGTCACCTGGTGTGCACTGGCTCCTCCCACTATGACCCTCCTCCAAGCCTCAGTTATATTTTGTGCCCGGCCGAGGTTGGATGCACACTAGGGGCTCTCCTGAGCTTCTAGAAAGAAAGTATAGAATTAGGTTTTTTATTTTCAGTGAGACCTGCTGGCAACAGGCTCACTGCAGCGAGGGACTAAGGGGAGAAGAAGCGAACCTGCCTGCTTGCAGCCAGCTTGGGCTTCTTAGGCTACTGGACACCATTAGCTCCAGAGGGATCGACCGCAGGCCCAGCCTTGGTGTTCGGTCCCAGAGCCGCGCCGCCGTCCCCCTTACAGAGCCAGAAGCAAGAAGAGGTCCGAAAAATCGGCGGCAGAAGACCTCAGTCTTCACCAAGGTAGCGCACAGCACTGCAGCTGTGCGCCATTGCTCCTCATACACACTTCACACTCCGGTCACTGAGGGTGCAGGGCGCTTGGGGGGGGCTCCCTGAGCAGCAATAAAAACACCTTGGCTGGCAAAAATACCACAATATATAGCCCCAGAGGCTATATATGTGGTAAATACCCCTGCCAGAATCCAGAAAAAAGCGGGAGAAAAGTCTGCGAAAAAGGGGCGGAGCTATCTCCCTCAGACACACTGGCGCCATTTTCTCTTCACAGTGCAGCTGGAAGAAAGCTCCCCAGGCTCTCCCCTGTAGTTTTCAGGCTCAAAGGGTTAAAAAGAGAGGGGGGGCACTAAATTTAGGCGCAATATTATATATACAAGCAGCTATTGGGGAAATTTCACTCAGTTATAGTGTTAATCCCCACATTATATAGCGCTCTGGTGTGTGCTGGCATACTCTCTCTCTGTCTCCCCAAAGGGCTTTGTGGGGTCCTGTCCTCAGTCAGAGCATTCCCTGTGTGTGTGCGGTGTGTCGGTACGGCTGTGTCGACATGTTTAATGAGGAGGCTTATATGGTGACGGAGCAGATGCCGATAAATGTGATGTCGCCCCCTGTGGGGCCGACACCAGAGTGGATGGTTAGGTGAAAGGTATTAACCGACAGTGTCAACTCCTTACATAAAAGGGTGGATGACGTAACAGCTGTGGGACAGCCGGCTTCTCAGTCCGCGCCTGCCCAGGCGTCTCAAAGGCCATCAGGGGCTCAAAAACGCCCGCTCACTCAGATGGCAGACACAGATGTCGACACGGAGTCTGACTCCAGTGTCGACATGTTGAGACATATACACAATCCACTA
This sequence comes from Pseudophryne corroboree, assembly GCF_028390025.1. Lineage (NCBI taxonomy): Eukaryota > Metazoa > Chordata > Amphibia > Anura > Myobatrachidae > Pseudophryne > Pseudophryne corroboree. Next base: position 315,112,709 of record NC_086453.1, on the reverse strand, counting down.
GGAACATCCGTGACTTGATCCCGGCAATAAAAAAAAAAAAAAAAATGTGTTACACATTTCTGACATTAACCCTCTAAAAATGGGTTTTTATGTTGGGGAGAAAAAGCAGGCAGTGTTTTGTTCCCCCATCAGATGAATGAATGAAGTGTGTGAAAAGCGTTGGTTCCCCCCGATAAGAAACTGGTCATTTCTAAAAAGTTACTGATGGCGTACCCTTTCCCGCCAGAGGATAAGTTACGCTGGGAGATATCCCCTAGGGTGGATAAGGCGCTCACACGGTTGTCAAAAAAGGTGGCACTGCCGTTTTAGGAACGGCCACTTTGAAGGTACCTGTTGATAAAAAGCAGGAGGCTATCCTGAAGTCTGTATTTACACACTCAGGTACTAGACTGAGACCTGCAGATCGTGCTGCTGCAGCGTGGTCGGTGACCCTGTCAAACATGAGAACATATTAAAGACGTCGTCTTATATATGAGGGATGCACAGAGGGATATTTTGCCGGCTGGCATCCAAAATGAATGTAATGTCCATTCTGTCAGGAGGGTATTAGAGACCTGTCACTGGACAGGTGATGCTGACTTTAAAAGGCGCATAGAGATTCTGCCTTATAAGGGTGAGGAATTATTTGGGGATGGTCTCTGGGACCTCGTATCCACAGCAACAGCTGGGAAGAAATATTTTTACCTCAGGTTTCCTCACAGACTAGGAAAGCACTGTATTATCAGGTACAGTCCTTTCGGCTTCAGAAAAGCAAGCGGATCAAAGGCGCTTCCTTTCTGTACAGAGACATGGGAAGAGGGAAAAAGCTGCACCAGTCAGCCTGTTCCCAGAATCAAAATTCTTCTCTCGCTTCCTCTGAGTCCACAGCATGATGCGGGGGCTCCACAGGTGTAGCTAGGTACGGTGGGGGGCCGTCTCAAAAAATTTTCAGCGATCAGTGGGCTCGCTCACAGGTGGATCCCTGTTTCATTCAAGTAGTATTTCAGGGGTACAAGCTGGAATTCGAGATGTCTCCCCCCCGCCGTTTCCTCAAATATGCCTTGCCGACAACTCCCTCAGGCAGGGAGGCTGCGCTAGAGGCAATTAATAAGCTGTATTCCCAGCAGGTAATACTCAAGGTGCCCCTACTTCAACAAGGACGGGGTTACTATTCCACACGGTTTGGGGTACCGAAACCGCATGGTTCGGTGTGACCCATTTTATATTTAAAATCCTTGAACACATACATAAAAAAATTCAAGTTCAAGATGGAATCGCTCAGGGCGGTTATTGCAAGCCTGGACGAGGGGGATTACATGGGATCCCGGGACATCAAGGATGCTTACCTGCATGTCCCCATTTACCATCCTCGCCAGGAGTACCTCAGATTTGTGGTACAGGATTACCATTACCAAGTCCAGACACTGCCGTTTGGACTTTACATGGCACCGAGGGTGTTTACCAAGGTAATGGCCGAAATGAGGATACTACTTCAAAAAAAGGGAGTTTTAATTATCCCGTACTTGGACAATCTCCTTATAAGGGCAAGGTCCAAGGAGCAGTTGCTAGTCGGGGTAGCACTATTTTGGAAAGTGCTACAACAGCACGGTTGGATTCTAAACAGTCCAAAGTCACAGCTGGTTCCTACGACACGTCTACTGTTCCTGGGGATGGTTCTGGACACAGAACAGAAATAAGTGTTTCTCCCGGAGGAGAAAGCCAAGGAGCTGGCATCTCTAGTCAGAGACCTCCTGAAGCCAAAACAGGTATCGGTGCATCATTGCACGCGAGTTTTGGGAAAAATGGTAGCTTCCTACGAAGCAATCCCATTCGGCAGGTTCCATGCAAGAACTTTTCAGTGGGACCTGTTGGACAAGTGGTCCGGATCACATCTTCAGATGCATCGGCTGATAACCCTGTCTTCAAGGACCAGGGTATCTCTACTGTGGTGGCTGCAGAGTGCCCATCTTCAAGAGGGCCGCAGGTTCGGCATACAGGACTAGGTCCTAGTGACCATGGATGCCAGCCTTTGAGGCTGGGGGGCAGTCACACAGGGAACTAACTTCCAGGGACTTTGGTCAAGTCAGGTGACTTCCCTACACATAAATATTCTGGAACTGAGGGCCATTTACAATGCCCTGAGTCAGGCAAGGCCTCTGCTTCAAAACCAGCCGGTACTGATCCAATCAGACAACATCACGGCAGTCGCCCATGTAAACCGACAGGGCGGCACAAGAAGCAGGATGGCGATGGCAGAAGCCACAAGGATTCTCCGATGGGCGGAAAATCATGTGTTAGCACTGTCAGCAGTGTTCATTCCCGGAGTGGACGACTGGGAAGCAGATCTTCTCAGCAGACACGACCTCCACCCGGGAGAGTGGGGATTTCATCCAGAAGTCTTCCAAAGGATTGTACACCATTGGGAAAGGCCACAGGTGGACTTGATGGCGTCCCGCCTCAACAAAAAGCTATAAAAGATATTGCGCCAGGTCAAGGGACCCTCAGGCGATAGCTGTGGACGCTCTGGTAACACCGTGGGTGTACCAGTCGGTTTTATGTGTTCCCCCCTCTGCCTCTCATACAAAAGGTACTGAGAATAATAGGAAGGCGAGGAGTAAGAACGATACTCGTGGTTCCGGATTGGCCAAGAAGAGCTTGGTACCCAGAACTTCAAGAAATTAGATCAGAGGACCCATGGCCTCTGCCGCTCAGACAGGACCTGCGGCAGCAGGGGCCCTGTCTGTTCCAAGACTTACCGCGGCTACGTTTTGACGGCATGGCGGTTGAACGCCGGATCCTAAAGGAAAAGGGCATTCCGGAGGAAGTCATTCCTACGCTGATTCAAGCCAGGAAAGATGTAACTGCAAAACATTATCACCGCATATGGCGGAAATATGTTGCTTGGTGTGAGGCCAAAAAAGGCCCCAACAGAGGAATTTCAACTAGGTCGATTTCTGCATTTCCTACAAGCAGGAGTGTCTATGGGCCTAAAATTAGGCTCCATTAAGATACAGATCTCGGCTCTGTCGATTTTCTTCCAGAAAGAACTAGCTTCAGTACCTGAAGTTCAGACATTGTAAAAGGAGTGCTGCATATTCAGCCCCCGGTTGTGCCTCCAGTGGCACCTTGGGTTCTTAATGTGGTGTTGAGTTTCTTAAAATCACATTGGTGTGAGCCACTAAAAACCGTGGATCTAAAATATCTCACGCGGAAAGTGGTCATGTTATTGGCCTTGGCTTCGGCCAGGCGTGTATCAGAATTGGCGGCTTTGTCATATAAAAGTCCTTATCTGATTTTCCATATGGATAGGGCAGAATTGAGGACTCGTCCCCAGTATCAGCTTTTCACTTGAACCAACCTATTGTAGTGCCTGCGGCTACTAGGGACTTGGAGGATTCCAAGTTACTGGACGTAGTCAGGGCCTTGAAAAATTATGTTTCCAGGACGGCTAGAGTCAGGAGAACTGACTCGCTGTTTATCCTGTATGCACCCAACAAACTGGGTGTTCCTGCTTCTAAGCAGACTATTGCTCGCTGGATTTGTAGCACAATTCAGCTGGCGCATTCTGCGGCTGAACTACCGCAGCCAAAATCTGTAAAAGCCCATTCCACAAGGAAGGTGGGCTCATCTTGGGCAGCTGCCCGATTGGTCTCGGCTTTCCAACTTTGCCGAGCTGCAACTTGGTCAGGGGCAAACACGTTTGCTAAATTCTACAAAATTGATACCCTGGCTGAGGAGGACCTGGAGTTCTCTCATTCGGTGCTGCAGAGTCATCCGCACTCTCCCGCCCGTTTGGGAGCTTTGGTATAATCCCCATGGTCCTTACGGAGTTCCCAGCATCCACTAGGACGTCAGAGAAAATAAGATTTTACTCACCGGTAAATCTATTTCTCGTAGTCCGTAGTGGATGCTGGGCGCCCATCCCAAGTGCGGATTGTCTGCAATACTTGTATATAGTTATTGCCTAACTAAAGGGTTATTGTTGAGCCATCTGTTGAGAGGCTCAGTTATATTCATACTGTTAACTGGGTATAGTATCACGAGTTATACGGTGTGATTGGTGTGGCTGGTATGAGTCTTACCTGGGATTCAAAATCCTTCCTTATTATGTCAGCTCGTCCGGGCACAGTGTCCTAACTGAGGCTTGGAGGAGGGTCATAGTGGGAGGAGCCAGTGCACACCAGGTGACCTAAAGCTTTCTTTAGTTGTGCCCAGTCTCCTGCGGAGCCGCTATTCCCCATGGTCCTTACGGAGTTCCCAGCATCCACTACGGACTACGAGAAATAGATTTACCGGTGAGTAAAATCTTATTATTACGTTTGATGGGACACGGATTTTATTCTGCAATTCACCTATAAACCTGTTCTGACAGGACTGCTGTATACAGTATTTATGAAGAAGAGAAAGTATTCCTTGATTAGGGCACACACAGACTATTACATCTAAATTGCTTTAAGTCATCATCCCCATAGGTAAATGACCACTAATTATTAAAATATAACTTTTATGAAATATTCTTTAATAGCTTGGCGAAATATGTGCAAGTGAGAAAGAGAAAGTGTTATAAATAAAGGGATATTAAAAGGCTAAACCACTGTAGTTGTTTCCACATGTATATGTGGGGTCGTGTGCATTAATAATGGAATCCGTTCACACGACCCCACATATACATGTGGAAACCTCTCACTTTTTTATATACACTAAGAAGGGTAATGCACCGTATACTATACTACATCTAATAATCATAGGAGACCGCCAGTTATAATAGCAAAGTGCTGCTGGATAAACTGGCAGCTGGGATCATTTATTCACTGATGGGGAACAATCAGTGTGTATTCATATAGATAAACCGATATATCATACACATATGTGTGATTGTGGAATATACATTAGAACTTTGATAGGGAGTACACATGAGCAGACTCTGGCGTTCTACTGATAAATAATATGAGATAAACAGTGTGGTTGACTACCCATTAGTGTGTACATACAAGTACCATCAGGATATATCCATATGATATTAATGTTGAGTGGGACACCTGATCACACTGTTGGGTGAGATGCCTATTGGGGATTTAGAAAAACCATCGACAATCGACATCGGGAGATGTGACACTATATTATACACTGAAGTATATGAGTTGATATACACATAATTATATAATATAGCCAAATTAAACTATTACGAATTTCTAATATGATAAGCTGACATAACTTTGTCTAATACTGTCATAACTATATACTAGGGCTATTTCTCTATCGTCCTAGTGGATGCTGGGGTTCCTGAAAGGACCATGGGGAATAGCGGCTCCGCAGGAGACAGGGCACAAAAAGTAAAGCTTTAGGATCAGGTGGTGTGCACTGGCTCCTCCCCCTATGACCCTCCTCCAAGCCTGTTAGATTTTGTGCCCGGCCGAGAAGGGTGCAATCTAGGTGGCTCTCCTAAAGAGCTGCTTAGGAAAGTTTAGCTTAGGTTTTTTATTTTACAGTGAGTCCTGCTGGCAACAGGATCACTGCAACGAGGGACTTAGGGGAGAAGAAGTGAACTCACCTGCGTGCAGGATGGATTGGCTTCTTGGCTACTGGACATCAGCTCCAGAGGGACGATCACAGGTACAGCCTGGATGGTCACCGGAGCCTTGCCGCCGGCCCCCTTGCAGATGCTGAAGTAAGAAGAGGTCCAGAATCGGCGGCAGAAGACTCCTCAGTCTTCTAAAGGTAGCGCACAGCACTGCAGCTGTGCGCCATTTTCCTCTCCGCACACTTCACACGGCAGTCACTGAGGGTGCAGGGCGCTGGGAGGGGGGCGCCCTGGGAGGCAAATGAATACCTATTTTGGCTAAAAATACCTCACATATAGCCTCCGGAGGCTATATGGAGATATTTAACCCCTGCCAGAATCCGTTAAGAGCGGGAGACGAGGCCGCCGAAAAAGGGGCGGGGCCTATCTCCTCAGCACACAGCGCCATTTTCCCTCACAGAAAGGCTGGAGGGAAGGCTCCCAGGCTCTCCCCTGCACTGCACTACAGAAACAGGGTTAAAACAGAGAGGGGGGGCACTAATTTGGCGATATGCTTATATATATATATTAAGATGCTATAAGGGAAAACACTTATATAAGGTTGTCCCTATATAATTATAGCGTTTTTGGTGTGTGCTGGCAAACTCTCCCTCTGTCTCTCCAAAGGGCTAGTGGGTCCTGTCCTCTATCAGAGCATTCCCTGTGTGTGTGCTGTGTGTCGGTACGTGTGTGTCGACAGGTAGGAGGACGATGTTGGTGAGGAGGCGGAGCAATTGCCTGTAATGGTGATGTCACTCTCTAGAGAGTCGACACCGGAATGGATGGCTTATTTAGGAAATTACGTGATAATGTCAACACGCTGCAAGGTCGGTTGACGACATGAGACGGCCGACAAACAATTAGTACGGTCCAGACGTCTCAAAAACACCGTCAAGGGTTTTAAAACGCCCGTTTACTTTAGTCGGTCGACACAGACACAGACAGGGACACTGAATCCAGTGTCGACGGTGAATAAACAAACGTATTCCTTATTAGGGCCACACGTTAAAGGCAATGAAGGAGGTGTTACGTATTTCTGATACTACAAGTACCACAAAAGAGGGTATTATGTGGGATGTGAAAAAACTACCATAGTTTTTCCTGAATCAGATAAATTAAATAAAGTGTGTGATGATGCGTGGGTTCCCCCCGATAGAAAATTATGGGCGGTATACCCTTTCCCGCCAGAAGTTAGGGCGCGTTGGGAAACACCCCTTAAGGTGGATAAGGCGCTCACACGCTTATCAAAACAAGTGGCGGTACCGTCTATAGATAGGGCCGTCCTCAAGGACCAGCTGACAAGGCTGGAAAATATAATAAAAAGTATATACACACATACTGGTGTTATACTGCGGCCAGCGATCGCCTCAGCCTGGATGTGCAGAGCTAGGGTGGCTTGGTCGGATTCCCTGACTAAAAATATTGATACCCTTGACAGGGACAGTATTTTATTGACTATAGAGCATTTCTATATATGCGAGATGCACAGAGGGATATTTGCACTCTGGCATCATGAATAAACGCGATGTCCATAACTGCCAGAAGATGTTATGGACATGACAGTGGTCAGGTGATGCAGATTCCAAACGGCACAGTATGGCCGTATAAAGGAAGAGGACTTGTTTGGGGTCGGTCCATCGGACCTGGTGGTCACGGCAACTGCTGGAAAATCCACCGTTTTTTACCCTAAGTCACATCTCTGCAGAAAAAGACACCGTCTTTTCAGCCTCAGTCCTCTCGTCCCTATAAGATCATATCTGCCCAGGGATAGAGGAAAGGGAAGAAGACTGCAACAGGCAGCCTATTCCCAGGAACAGAAGCGTTCCACCGCGTCTGACAAGTTCTCAGCATGGCGCTGAGACCGTACAGGACCCCTGGATCCTACAAGTAGTATCCCGGGGGTACAGATGGGAATGTCGAGACGTTTCCCCTTCGCAGGCTCCTGAAGTCTGCTTTACCAAGTCTCCCTCCGACAAGGAGGTAGTATGGGAAAAAAATTCACAAGCTGTGTTCCCAGCAGGTGACAATTAAATTACCCCTCCTACTACAGAAAAGGGGTATTATTCCACACTATATTGTGGTACTGAAGCCAGAAGGCTAGGTGAGACTTATTCTAAAAATTTTTTTTTGAACACTTACAAAGGTTCAAATTAAGATGAAGTCACTCAGAGCAGTGATAACGAACCAGGAAGAAGGGGACTATATAGTGTCCCGGGACTTCAGGGATGCTTACCTCTATGTCCCAAATTTGCCCTTCTCACTAAGGGTACCTCAGGTTCGTGGTGCAGAACTGTCACTATCAGTTTCAGACGCTGCCGTTTGGATTGTCCACGGCACCCCGGGGTCTTTACCAAGGTAATGGCCGAATTGATGATTCTTCTTCGAAGAAAAGGCGTCTTAATTATCCCTTACTTGGACGATCTCCTGATAGGGGCATAGTCCAGGGAACAGTTGGAGGTCGGAGTAGCACTATCTCGGATACTGCTAAAATCAGCACGGGTGGATTCTAAATATTCCAAAATCGCAGCTGATCCCGACGACACGTCTGCTGTGCCTAGGGCTGATTCTGGACACAGTCCAGAAAAAGGTGTTTCTCCCGGAAGAGAAAGCCAGGGAGTTATCCGAGCAAGTCAGGAACCTCCTAAAAACAGTGCATCATTGCACAAGGGTCCTGGTAAAAATGGTGGCTTCCTACGAAGCAATTCCATTCGGCAGATTTCACGTAAGAACTTTTCAGTGGGATCTGCTGGACAAATGGTCCGGATCGCATCTTCAGATGCATCAGCGGATAACCCAATATCCAAGGACAAGGGTGTCTCTCCTGTGGTGGTTATAGAGTACTCATCTTCTAGAGGGCCGCAGATTCGGCATTCAGGATTGGATGCTGGTAACCACGGAGCCCAGCCTGAGAGGCTGGGGAGCAGTCACACAAGGGAAAAATTTCCAGGGAGTGTGATCAAGTATGGAGACTTTTCTCCACATAAATATACTGGAGCTAAGGGTAAATTTATAATGCTCTAAGCTTAGCAAGACCTCTGCTTCAAGGTCAGCCGGTATTGATCCAGTGGGAAAAACATCACGGCAGTCGCCCACGTAAACAGACAGGGCGACACAAGAAGCAGGAGGGCAATGGCAGAAACTGCAAGGACTTTTCGCTGGGCGGAAAATCATGTGATAACACTGTCAGCAGTTTTTCATCTCGGGAATGGAAACTGGGAAGCAGACTTCCTCAGCACAACCTCCACCCGGGAGAGTGGAAACTTCATTGAGAAGTTTTTTTCCACATGATTGTAAACCGTTGGGAAATACCAAAGGTGGACATGATGGCGTCCCGTCTGAACAAAAAACGGGACAGGTATTGCGCCAGGTCAAGGGACCCTCAGGCAATAGATGTGGACGTTCTGGTAACACCGTGGGTGTACCAGTCGGTGTATGTGTTCCCTCCTCTGCTTCTCATACCTAAGGTGCTGAGAATTATAAGACGTAGAGGAGTAAGAACTATACTCATGGCTCCGGATTGGCCAAGAAGGACTTGGTACCCGGAACTTCAAGAGATGCTTACAGAGGTCTTATGGCCTCTGCCGCTAAGAAGGGACTTGCTTCAGCAAGTACCATGTCTGTTCCAAGACTTACCGCAGCTGCGTTTGTCGGCATGGCGATGGAAAGCCGGATCCTAAGGGAAAAAAGGCATTCCGGAAGAGGTCATTCCTACCCTGGTCAAAGCCAGAAAGGAGGTGACCGCACAACATTATCACCACGTGTGGCGAAAATTTGTTGCGTGGTGTGAGGCCAGGAAGGCCCCACAAAGAAATTTCAACTCGGTCGTTTCCTGCATTTCCTGCAAACAGGAGTGTCTATGGGCCTCAAATTGGGGTCCATTAAGGTTCAAATTCGGCCCTGTAAATTTTCTTCCAGAAAGAATTGGCTTCAGTTCCTGAAGTCCAGAAGTTTGTCAAGGGAGTATTGCATATACAAACCCCTTTTTTGTGCCTCCAGTGGCACTGTGGGATCTCAACGTAGTTCTGGGATTTCTCAAATCACATTGGTTTAAAACCAGTCAAATATGTGGATTTGCAGCATCTCACATAAAAAGGTGACCATGCTCTTGGCCCTGGCCTGGACCAGGCGAGTGTCAAATTGGTGGTTTTTTCTCAAAAAAGCCCATATCTGTTTGTCCATTCGGACAGGGCAGAGCTGCGGACTCGTCCCCAGTTCTCTCCCTAAGGTGGTGTCAGTGTTTCACCTGAACCAGCTTATTGTGGTGCCTTGCACCTACTAGGGACTTGGAGGACTCCAAGTTGCTAGAAGTTGTCAGGGCCCTGAAAATATATTCCAGGACAGCTGGAGTCAGAAAATCTGACTCGCTGTTTATACTGTATGCACCCAACAAGTTGGGTGCGCCTGCTTCTAAGCAGTCGATTGCTCGTTGGATTTGTAACACAATTCAACTTGCACATTCTGAGGCAGGCCTGCCACAGTCTAAATCGGTTAAGGCCCATTCCACAAGGAAGGTGGGCTCATCTTGGGCGGCTGCCCGAGAGGTCTCGGCATTACAACTCTGCCGAGCAGCTACGTGGTCAGGGGAGAACACGTTTGTAAAATTCTACAAATTTGATATCCTGGCAAAAGAGGACCTGGAGTTCTCTCATTCGGTGCTGCAGAGTCATCCGCACTCTCCCGCCCGTTTGGGAGCTTTGGTATAATCCCCATGGTCCTTTCAGGAACCCCAGCATCCACTAGGACGATAGAGAAAATAAGAATTTACTTACCGATAATTCTATTTCTCGGAGTCCGTAGTGGATGCTGGGCGCCCATCCCAAGTGCGGATTATCTGCAATACTTGTACATAGTTACAAAAATCGGGTTATTATTGTTGTGAGCCATCTTTTCAGAGGCTCCGCTGTTATCATACTGTTAACTGGGTTTAGATCACAAGTTGTACGGTGTGATTGGTGTGGCTGGTATGAGTCTTACCCGGGATTCAAAATTTCTCCCTTATTGTGTACGCTCGTCCGGGCACAGTACCTAACTGGCTTGGAGGAGGGTCATAGGGGGAGGAGCCAGTGCACACCACCTGATCCTAAAGCTTTACTTTTTGTGCCCTGTCTCCTGCGGAGCCGCTATTCCCCATGGTCCTTTCAGGAACCCCAGCATCCACTACGGACTCCGAGAAATAGAATTATCGGTAAGTAAATTCTTATTTTAATTAATAGATAATAAAAAATGAGCATTCCATCAATTGCATTATCGGTATGCGTTATCTATTACAGAAATGGATATAAGATAGGCCTAACAATAGTGATTTGCCACTGGTGATGCGCACACCATTAAACACAATGTTTTTGTGGCAATAGAGTACAGGCTTAAAAATAATATTGAGATTATTTCATAATATAGTGTTAAACAGACACAATCTTACCCTTTTTGGCATTTGATATTGGGCCTAATTCTGAGTTGATCGCAGCAGCAAATTTGTTAGCAGTTGGGCAAAACCATGTGCACTGCAGGGGAGGCAGATATAACATGTGCAGAGAGAGTTAGAGTTGGGTGGGGTGTATTCAAACTGAAATCTAAATTGCAGTGTAAAAATAAAGCAGGCAGTATTTACCCTGCACAGAAACGAAATAACCCACCCAAATCTAACTCTCTCTGCACATGTGATATCTGCCTCCCCTGCAGTGCACATGGTTATACCCAATTGCTAACAAACTTGCTGCTGCGATCAACTCAGAATTACCCCCATTGCTACAGTAGTCAAATTTATACCTTACTTTAGAAACGTATGAGATACATCCCAATATGGAAGAATAAATACAAAGCGCACAACTACAATGGTTTAGCCTTTTAATATTTTAATATCACTTTATTTATAACACTTTCTCACTTGCACATATTTCGCCAAGCTATTAAAGAATATTTAATAAAAGTTATATTTTACTAATTAGTGGTCATCTACCTATGGGGATGATGACTTAAAGTAATTTAGATGTAATAGTCTGTGTGTGCCCTAATCAATGAATACTTTCTCTTCTTGATAAATACTGTATGCTAAACCATATTCCTAAGGAGCACCCCCCAACAGATATACTGGGTGATTTAAATCATTTTTGAACTGGGGAAAAAGACTGCTTCACACAATAGATCAGGTTTAATATATTTATGTCTATGCGACTCCCTTTATTTTGTTGAGGACTGCTGTATACACCAGCACAGATTGCACCACGTCGTCTTTATTCTACGATCCCCCAATTACAACGCTTTCAAGTGCCTAAGAAAATATCACATAGGCAACCAAGAGTTAGGTATAACTAGGTACCCTGGATGTTTGGGTTTTTTAATCATGTGATTCCTCAATAATGACTCCTGCATTTAAGTGTACACCATTCAAATAATTATCATTTCTTTTTCATCTACTAGGGGTCACTGGAGTACTCTTGGGATATGGACGGCTCCACTGGAACTAGGCACTGAACAGTTAAACTTTGACTATACCTCCCCTCCATATCCCAGAGTACCTCAGTGTTTTTTCGGTGCTCACAGAGCAACTAGGCTTGTGGAAGTGGATCCACAATTATTGATTTTTCTCTTTAATTATTTTTGAAAACATCCCTTTCCCCCTTCCAAGAAGGCGAGGGTTTGGGATAGTGAAAGCTGCTGATGCAGCTGTGGGTGTCGGACCTCTCTAGAAGAGCTCCCTCATTTCCACGTGCAGGACACCTGCAGTAAAAGGCTGACAGTGCTTGCAGAGAAGCCCCGTCATTGCCCTCACCACAAGGTCCAGGTATGTGTTTGGGGCGGTCAGCTCATGCTGCCGCCCCGCTGTGTGGGATTACTGTGTCTGTGTATTATGCCGTGCGCTGCCCGCAGCCGCCAGCCGCCGCTTTCAGCGCCGCTGTGAACACCTCTCCCGCCGCGCTCAGCCACGCTGGTGCATAGCCGCTCCATGCGGCATATCGTATGGCACTTCCGGAGTCATAGCAGCGATCTCCGGATACAGAGTAGCGGTACACGGAGCACGGGGGAGAGAGGGAGGCACACACTTCTTTATCCAGGGTGTATGGTCTAACACAGAGCCAGCAGCGCTGTATAGATAAGTAACAGGATGGCATATCTACATTTAAAATAATCTGCTGCATAAGTAAAATGTTTGCACTTTGTGATATTCTGTGAGCATGGGGACATATTAAACCATGCTTCCTATTTCTCTATCGTCCTAGTGGATGCTGGGGTTCCTGAAAGGACCATGGGGAATAGCGGCTCCGCAGGAGACAGGGCACAAAAGTAAAGCTTTCCGATCAGGTGGTGTGCACTGGCTCCTCCCCCTATGACCCTCCTCCAAGCCAGTTAGATTTTTGTGCCCGGCCGAGAAGGGTGCAATCTAGGTGGCTCTCCTAAAGAGCTGCTTAGAGAAAGTTTAGCTTAGGTTTTTTATTTTACAGTGAGTCCTGCTGGCAACAGGATCACTGCAACGAGGGACTTAGGGGAGAAGAAGTGAACTCACCTGCGTGCAGGATGGATTGGCTTCTTGGCTACTGGACATCAGCTCCAGAGGGACGATCACAGGTACAGCCTGGATGGTCACCGGAGCCTCGCCGCCGGCCCCCTTGCAGATGCTGAAACATGAAGAGGTCCAGAATCGGCGGCAGAAGACTCCTCAGTCTTCTAAAGGTAGCGCACAGCACTGCAGCTGTGCGCCATTTTCCTCTCAGCACACTTCACACGGCAGTCACTGAGGGTGCAGGGCGCTGGGAGGGGAGCGCCCTGGGAGGCAAATGAAAACCTATTTGGCTAAAAAATACCTCACATATAGCCTCCGGGGCTATATGGAGATATTTAACCCCTGCCAGAATACACTAAAGAGCGGGAGACGAGCCCGCCGGAAAAGGGGCGGGGCCTATCTCCTCAGCACACAGCGCCATTTTCCTTACACAGCTCCGCTGGTCAGGACGGCTCCCAGGTCTCTCCCCTGCACTGCACTACAGAAACAGGGTAAAACAAGAGAGGGGGGGCAAAATAGTGGCAAAAATTATATTATAAAAGCAGCTATACAGGGAGCACTTATTATAAGGCTATCCCTGTCATATATAGCGCTTTTGGTGTGTGCTGGCAAACTCTCCCTCTGTCTCCCCAAAGGGCTAGTGGGGTCCTGTCTTCGTTAAGAGCATTCCCTGTGTGTCTGCTGTGTGTCGGTACGTGTGTGTCGACATGTATGAGGACGATATTGGTGTGGAGGCGGAGCAATTGCCAAATATGGGGATGTCACCTCCTAGGGGGTCGACACCAGAATGGATGCCTTTATTTATGGAATTACGGGATAGTGTCAACACGCTAAAGTAGTCGTTTGTCGACATGAGACGGCCGGACAATCAGTTAGTGCCTGTCCAGGCGCCTCAAACACCGTCAGGGGCTGTAAAACGCCCTTTGCCTCAGTCGGTCGACACAGACCCAGACACAGGCACTGATTCCAGTGGCGACGGTGACGAATCAACCGTATTTTCCAGTAGGGCCACACGTTATATGATTTTGGCAATGAAGGAGGCGTTACATTTAGCTGATACTACTGGTACCACTAAACAGGGTATTATGTGGGGTGTGAAAAAACTACCTATAGTTTTTCCTGAATCAGAAGAACTAAATGATGTATGTGATGAAGCGTGGGTTGCCCCCGATAAAAAGATGCTAATTTCAAAGAAGTTATTAGCTTTATACCCTTTCCCGTCAGAGGTTAGGGCGCGCTGGGAAACACCTCCTAGGGTGGATAAGGCGCTCACACGCTTATCTAAACAAGTGGCGTTACCCTCTCCTGAGACGGCCGCACTTAAAGATCCAACAGATAGGAGGATGGAAAATATCCAAAAAAGTATATACACACATACAGGTGTTATACTACGACCAGCTATAGCGTCAGCCTGGATGTGCAGTGCTGGAGTAGTTTGGTCAGAGTCCCTGATTGAAAATATTGATACCCTGGATAGGGACAATGTTTTACTGTCTTTAGAGCAAATAAAGGATGCATTTCTTTATATGCGTGATGCACAGAGGGATATCTGCACACTGGCATCACGGGTAAGTGCTATGTCCATTTCGGCCAGAAGAAGTTTATGGACGCGACAGTGGTCAGGCGATGCGGACTCAAAACGGCATATGGAAGTTTTGCCGTATAAAGGGGAGGAGTTATTTGGAGTCGGTCTATCAGATTTGGTGGCCACGGCTACAGCCGGGAAATCCACCTTTTTACCTCAAGCTACTCCCCAACAGAAAAAGACACCGACTTTTCAACCGCAGTCCTTTCGTTCCTTTAAAAACAAGAGAGCAAAGGGATATTCATATCTGCCACGAGGCAGAGGAAGGGGGAAGAGACACCAACAGGCAGCTCCTTCCCAGGAACAGAAGCCCTCCCCCGCTTCTACAAAAGCCTCAGCATGACGCTGGGGCTTCTCAAGCGGACTCGGGGGCGGTGGGCGGTCGTCTCAAGCATTTCAGCGCGCAGTGGGCTCACTCGCAGGTAGATCCCTGGATCCTGCAGATAATATCTCAGGGGTACAGGTTGGAACTAGAGACAGATCCGCCTCGCCGTTTCCTGAAGTCTGCTTTACCAACGTCCCCCTCCGAAAGGGAGACGGTTTTGGAAGCCATTCACAAGCTGTACTCTCAGCAGGTGATAGTCAAGGTACCTCTTCTACAACAGGGAAAGGGGTATTATTCCACTCTATTTGTGGTACCGAAGCCGGACGGCTCGGTAAGACCTATTCTAAATCTGAAGTCCTTGAACCTGTACATAAAGAAGTTCAAGTTCAAAATGGAGTCACTCAGAGCAGTGATAGCGAACCTGGAAGAAGGGGACTTTATGGTGTCCTTGGACATCAAGGATGCGTACCTCCACGTTCCAATTTACCCCTCACACCAGGGGTACCTCAGGTTCGTTGTACAAAACTGTCACTATCAGTTTCAGACGCTGCCGTTCGGATTGTCCACGGCACCTCGGGTCTTTACAAAGGTAATGGCCGAGATGATGATTCTTCTTCGAAGAAAAGGCGTATTAATTATCCCATACTTGGACGATCTCCTAATAAGGGCAAGGTCCAGAGAACAGCTAGAGAGGGGATTAGCACTGTCCCAAGAAGTGCTAAAACAGCACGGCTGGATTCTGAATATTCCAAAATCCCAGTTAATGCCGACAACTCGTCTGCTGTTCCTAGGGATGATTCTGGACACGGTTCAGAAAAAGGTTTTTCTCCCGGAGGAAAAAGCCAAGGAGTTGTCCGAGCTTGTCAGGAACCTCCTAAAACCAGGAAAGGTGTCTGTACATCAATGCACAAGAGTCCTGGGAAAAATGGTGGCTTCTTACGAAGAAATTCCATTCGGCAGATTCCATGCACGAATTTTCCAGAGGGATCTGTTAGACAAATGGTCAGGGTCGCATCTTCAGATGCACCAGCGGATAACCCTGTCTCCAAGGACAAGGGTATCTCTTCTGTGGTGGTTGCAGAGTGCTCATCTATTGGAGGGCCGCAGATTCGGCATACAGGATTGGATCCTGGTGACCACGGACGCCAGCCTGAGAGGCTGGGGAGCAGTCACACAAGGAAGAAACTTCCAGGGAGTGTGGACGAGCCTGGAAACGTCTCTTCACATAAACATTCTGGAACTAAGAGCAATCTACAATGCTCTAAGCCAGGCAGAACCTCTGCTTCAAGGAAAACCGGTGTTGATCCAGTCGGACAACATCACGGCAGTCGCCCATGTGAACAGACAGGGCGGCACAAGAAGCAGGAGTGCAATGGCAGAAGCTGCAAGGATTCTTCGCTGGGCAGAGAATCATGTGATAGCACTGTCAGCAGTGTTCATCCCGGGAGTGGACAACTGGGAAGCAGACTTCCTCAGCAGACACGACCTTCACCCGGGAGAGTGGGGACTTCATCCGGAAGTCTTCCACATGCTGGTAACCCGTTGGGAAAGACCAATGGTGGACATGATGGCATCTCGCCTCAACAAAAAACTGGACAGGTATTGCGCCAGGTCAAGAGATCCGCAGGCAATAGCTGTGGACGCGCTGGTAACGCCTTGGGTGTACCAGTCGGTGTATGTGTTTCCTCCTCTGCCTCTCATACCAAAAGTATTGAGAATTATACGGCAAAGAGGCGTAAGAACGATACTAGTGGTTCCGGATTGGCCAAGAAGGACTTGGTACCCGGAACTTCAAGAGATGATCACGGAAGATCCGTGGCCTCTACCTCTAAGGAGGGACTTGCTTCAGCAGGGTCCCTGTCTGTTTCAAGACTTACCGCGGCTGCGTTTGACGGCATGGCGGTTGAACGCCGGATCCTAAAGGAAAAAGGCATGCCGGAAGAAGTCATTCCTACTTTGATTAAAGCAAGGAAGGAAGTAACCGTGCAACACTATCACCGCATTTGGCGAAGATATGTTGCGTGGTGCGTGGATCGGAGTGCTCCGACGGAGGAATTTCAACTGGGTCGATTCCTACATTTCCTGCAATCAGGATTGTCTATGGGTCTCAAATTGGGATCTATTAAGGTTCAAATTTCGGCCCTGTCGATTTTCTTTCAAAAAGAATTGGCTTCAGTTCCTGAAGTCCAGACTTTTGTTAAGGGAGTGCTGCATATACAGCCTCCTGTGGTGCCTCCAGTGGCACCGTGGGATCTCAATGTGGTTTTGGAATTTCTAAAATCTCATTGGTTTGAACCACTAAAAAAGGTGGATTTAAAATATCTCACATGGAAAGTGACCATGTTACTAGCCCTGGCTTCGGCCAGGAGAGTGTCAGAACTGGCAGCTTTATCTTACAAAAGCCCATATCTGATTTTCCATTCGGACAGGGCAGAACTGCGGACTCGTCCGCATTTTCTCCCTAAGGTGGTGTCAGCATTTCATCTGAACCAGCCTATTGTAGTGCCTGCGGCTACAAGTGACTTGGAGGACTCCAAGTTACTGGACGTTGTCAGAGCATTAAAAATATATATTGCAAGGACAGCTGGAGTCAGAAAATCTGACTCGTTGTTTATATTGTATGCACCCAACAAGATGGGTGCTCCTGCGTCTAAGCAGACGATTGCTCGTTGGATCTGTAGCACAATCCAACTTGCACATTCTGTGGCAGGCCTGCCACAGCCTAAATCTGTAAAGGCCCACTCCACAAGGAAGGTGGGCTCATCTTGGGCGGCTGCCCGAGGGGTCTCGGCATTACAACTTTGCCGAGCAGCTACGTGGTCAGGGGAGAACACGTTTGTAAAATTTTACAAATTTGATACTCTGGCTAAGGAGGACCTGGAGTTCTCTCATTCGGTGCTGCAGAGTCATCCGCACTCTCCCGCCCGTTTGGGAGCTTTGGTATAATCCCCATGGTCCTTTCAGGAACCCCAGCATCCACTAGGACGATAGAGAAAATAAGAATTTACTTACCGATAATTCTATTTCTCGGAGTCCGTAGTGGATGCTGGGCGCCCATCCCAAGTGCGGATTATCTGCAATAATTGTACATAGTTATTGTTAACTAATTCGGGTTATTGTTAGGTAGCCATCTTTCAGAGGCTCCTCTGTTATCATACTGTTAACTGGTTTTGATCACAAGTTGTACGGTGTGATTGGTGTGGCTGGTATGAGTCTTACCCGGGATTCAAAATTCCTCCCTTATTGTGTACGCTCGTCCGGGCACAGTACCTAACTGGCTTGGAGGAGGGTCATAGGGGGAGGAGCCAGTGCACACCACCTGATCGGAAAGCTTTACTTTTGTGCCCTGTCTCCTGCGGAGCCGCTATTCCCCATGGTCCTTTCAGGAACCCCAGCATCCACTACGGACTCCGAGAAATAGAATTATCGGTAAGTAAATTCTTATTTTTTTCCTGTTTCTCTCCAGATTTTCCTGTAATACATCTCTCCACCATTGAAGGCGCAGGGGTGTTAGGGGAATTTTGGGATCAGGCATATTACTGGCACACTTGGCCAGATATATAGAGACACCTTAGTACTATTTACTGAGTCGCACAGGTTTTCTCTCTCTTGTCTTTGTTTTTTTTTATTATTATTATTATTATTATTATTTACATAATGAGTAAGACACCAGCAAAGTCTAAGAAGCAGTTTTTCTGCAATGTCTGTAAGGGTGTATTACCTGACGGATTTACCACATGTAAAGTATGTGTGGTAAATTCCGAAACAAATACAACTCCTGCTCCGGTTCCAAATCCAGTTTCTACCCCGGTCCCGCCATGGGCTATATTAGCAGATGTTTTAGCTGGTTTGCAATCAGAGTTGGCCGCCTCTTGGCAGGAGCGAGAGGCGGCAAGATCTGAATCTAGGGTGAGACCGCTAGATCTTCCTGAGGGGTCTCAGCCTTACCAAAGGTCCAGATCCTCTTTGACTAAAGGGGATAAGTTTCATTTTTCTTATAAACTACCGGTTTCTGCTATGTTACTGTCTGATGATTCTTCACCAGACCTCACTGTACAAGATATGGGTGAGGAGGGCGAAGTAGACCAGCAGTCAGATGGTGACGATTTTGACAGGCCGGGTATTGATGATCTCATCAGAGCAGTGCGTCAGTCTCTGAATTTTACAGAAACTGAGGAGCCTCTGACAAATGATGAGGTCGTTTTTACTAAACGACAGAGAATTCCAATTTGTTTTCCTGTGTCAGAATCTCTTAATAAAATGTTACTAGAAACAAGGAAGAATCCGGATAAACGTTTTTTTGTACCTCACAGATTTAGGTCTAGCTATCCGTTTCCAGATTCTATGACAGCTACATGGGAGAATCCGCCGTTGGTGGATTCATCTGTGTCTAAACTTACAAAGAAATTAACCATACCAGTACCAGCTGCAACTACACTCAAGGACCCTTCGGGACCGTAAAATAGAGGTTATGCTGAAGTCCATGTATACAGCGGCAGGAGTGCTGCTTAGACCTGGGTTGAGTGGCATTTGGGTAACTAAAGCTCTAATGGTATGGATAACAGAACTCAGATCTGCCTTAACTGATGATCATCTTATACTTCTCGCTGATCAAATCTGGGAAGCGGCTGACTATTTATGTACAGCTTCTACTGACGTCTGTCAGCTCACTTCTCGCCTTTCATCATCACTAGTCACAGCACGACGTGCGCTCTGGCTACTTTCTTGGCGAGCGGAGACAGAGGTCAAAAAAGGAATAGAAGCATTACCTTATGAGGGCGAGAAGTTATTCGGTCCTGAATTGGACAAATGGATTTCTGAGGCCACGGGAGGGAAGTCTGTTTTCTTACCATTTCCTCCAACAGTGCCTAGAAAAAGATATTCTGGACCGGCGTTCAAATCTTTTACACCTCAGTCCTATCGCGGGCGTGGCAGGGGAACGGCCACACCAGGTAGACGAGGTTGGGGACGTAGTTTCCAACGAGCCAATGCCACTCGTCAGGATACTAAAGTCACCGGTAAGCCAGTGGCATGACGGGCTCCCAGCCCATCTCGGTTCTCCTATTGTAGGAGCACGTCTTCAGTCATTCCAGTTGGCGTGGCTTCAGACGTCCACAGATGGGTGGATCCGCAATCTAGTTTTAACAGGTTACAAAATAGAGTTCAACTGTCTCCCGCCAATGCGGTTTTTCAGGACAGGACTGCCTCTGTTGGACGACAAGAGGGCGATTCTGCAGACTGCCATTCAGTCTCTGCTGGACGCAGCAGTTTTGGTTCCGGTCCCTGTTCACCAACAGGGTCAGGATTATTATTCCAGTCTGTTTGTGGTACCGGTCAGGCCAATATTGAACTTAAAGGGCCTCAACCAGTACGTCACTTACTACAGATTCAAAATGGAATCTCTACGATCAGTAATTGCAGGTCTAGAGCCACAGGAGTTTATGATTGCGCTGGATCTCAAGGATGCGTACTTACACATTCCGATTTGGCCTCCTCATCAAAGATTTTTGCAGTTTGCAATACGACAGAACCATTACCAGTTTCAGGCTCTACCGTTTGGCCTCTCGTCAGCGCCTCGGGTATTCACCAAGGTGATGTCTGTGATGATAGCTCATCTCAGATCTCTAGGAGTGATAATAGTTCCATACTTGGACGATCTACTCATCAAAGCTCCGTCTCAACAAATCCTCCTTCAACAGGCATTGCTGACATACAATGTACTGGTTCACCACGGTTGGATTGTCAACTTCAAGAAATCACATCTAGTTCCGTCCCAACGACTTCAATTCCTAGGTATGATTCTCGATACGGTAGACCAAAGGATCTACCTACCCGAACAGAAAGTACAGGTCATTCGTCATCTGGTACAATTAGTGCTCAAGCCACGCACAGTCTCGGTTCATTTGTGCATTCGCCTCTTAGGCACAATGGTGGCGGCTTTCGAAGCACTTCAGTTCGGAAGGTTTCATTCACGTCCTTTTCAACTGGATGTGCTCGCACAGTGGTCGGGCTCGCACTTACAGATTCACCACAGGGTAAGGTTGTCTCCAAGGACCAGAGTGTCTCTACTCTGGTGGCTCAGGGTACAGAATCTAACCGCAGGAAAACAGTGCAGCACCTGGAATTGGATAATTCTCACGGCAGACGCAAGTCTCAGAGGTTGGGGAGCTGTAGTTCAGAATCTTCAGCTCCAGGGTCTCTGGGCGGATCACGAAAGATTGCTGTCTATAAATGTCCTGGAACTCCGGGCAATTTACAATGCGTTACGACAGGCAGTGCACATGCTGCAGGCTCAGGCAGTCCAGGTGCAATCAGACAATGCGACGGCGGTCGCATACATCAACAAACAAGGCGGAACGAGAAGCCGCATGGCAATGCGGGAAGTAGCTCGAATCCTCAATTGGGCCGAGTATCACCAAGTGATATTGTCGGCAGTATTCATTCCGGGAGTAAACAACTGGGAGGCGGATTATCTCAGTCGTCGGGATTTCCATCCAGGAGAATGGGCATTAAATCCAGACGTATTTCTCATGCTGGTCCAGAGGTGGGGTTACCCGCAGGTGGACTTGATGGCATCTCGCCACAATCATCAAACGCCCCAGTATGTATCCAGAACGAGAGATCCAGAGGCAGTGGCGGTGGATGCTCTCACAGTCAGGTGGCCATACAGTCTAGTATATCTGTTTCCACCGTTTCCGCTGCTCCCTCTATTGCTAAAACGGATCAAAAGAGAGTTCGTCACAGTCATACTAGTGGCGCCTCATTGGCCACGGAGAGCTTGGTTTTCGGATCTTCGCGGATTACTCGCAGACGATCCTTGGCCGCTCCCACTACGTCCGGACCTGTTACAACAGGGTCCGTTTCTTTACCCCGATTTAGCGCGGCTGCGTTTGACGGGGTGGCTGTTGAGACCACCCTCTTAAGAAGAGAGGGCATTCCAGAATCAGTCATTCCAACCATGTTACGAGCTAGGAAGCCGGTTACGGCAGCTCATTATTATAGAATTTGGCGTGCCTATATAGGTTGGTGTGAAGCTAGGAAGTTTCCAACTTCATCTTTCAAGTTATCCCGTCTTTTGTTATTTCTACAGATGGGATTAGATGGAGGTCTACGTTTATCCACACTAAAAGTGCAGATATCTGCTTTGTCAATTTACTTTCAAAGACGGTTGGCTCTTTTGCCATCAGTACACACCTTTATGCAGGGTGTCCTTAGAGTACAGCCTCCATTCATTTCACCTACAGCGCCATGGGACTTGAATCTGGTTTTAGATTTCTTACAGTCTTTTCATTTTGAACCCTTACAACAAGTGGATATTAAATTTCTCACTTGGAAAACAATTTTTCTTCTAGCCTTGGCTTCGGCAAGGCGAGTTTCAGATTTGGGTGCCTTGTCATGCAAGCCACCATATTTGGTGTTTCATGATGACAGAGCGGAACTTCGGACGAATCCCGCTTTCTTACCAAAAGTAGTGTCATCTTTTCACATCAACCAACCAATAGTAGTTCCTGTGTTATTAGGACATTCTGAAACTCTGGATGTGGTACGCGCTTTACGCGTTTGTGTCTCGAACGTCTACACTTCGTAAGACGGATACGTTGTTTGTTCTCTATGATGCTGCCAAGAGGGGTTGGCCAGCCTCTAAGCAGACCCTATCCAGATGGATAAAACTGACCATACGTCAGGCTTATTTTCAGCCTAGATTACAGCCGCCTACATCGGTAACGGCTCATTGCACACGTACTGTTGGAACTTCATGGGCAGCTGGTCGTGGAGCCTCTACGACACAGCTTTGCCGGGCGGCTACATGGTCATCAGTGCACACGTTTGTGCGCTTTTATAAGTTTGATACTTTTGCGGCATCAGCATCTAGCTTTGGCCGTTTAGTGTTACAAGTGCCAAATAGCTCTCCCGCCCAAGGGGGAAACTTTGGTACGTCCCAAGAGTACTCCAGTGACTCCTAGTGGATGAAAAAGAAAATAGGATTTTGGTACTTACCAGATAAATCCTTTTCTTTGAATCCATAGGGGGCACTGGACGCCCACCCAGAGCAGTTATTACCTGTTTGTGGTAAGTGCAGGGAATATTATGGTAACACACTCTTACCGACTGTTTCAAATTAGAAATTCTGTCGGGTTGGTGTCAACTGTTAGTTGTCATTTTTTGTTGGTGTCAACTTTATTGTTGTCCAGTTTTGCTATATGTATTTCTCCATTGTCAACCTCTATGGCTCTAGTTCGGCTCAGTAAAAAACACTGAGGTACTCTGGGATATGGAGGGGAGGTATAGTCAAAGTTTAACTGTTCAGTGCCTAGTTCCAGTGGAACCGTCCATATCCCAAGAGTACTCCAGTGCCCCCTATGGATTCAAAGAAAAGGATTTATCTGGTAAGTACCAAAATCCTATTTTTAGACACATCAGAGCACTTGAAAGTAACTTTACCAGCCTATTCTCAGCGCTGCAGGAGTATCGGAGGATAGGACTACACATATGTAACGTGGGCCTATTTATTGCAAAACACAATATGTTTGTGATAATTAACATTCTGTATCGCATTTCATAAATTAACATTAATATTGTAGTTCATCATTGGTCCGCAGCTCGGACTGCGGCTGTACAGATGGGTCCACGGTTATCTTGGCTAGTTACTGCGCCTAGTCACAACATGATTTATTAGCATAAACCCTTCATCTATTGTTCTCATCTGCAATACAATACAGAGAGAACAATACAGCAGGGGATTAAGACATTACAGCAGGGGATTAAGTCCGACTGGCCAGTCTCAGTTAATCTTGTTAAAGGTCAAGATAAATGTGGACCCATCTGTACATAGATTTAATTTATGTTGTCTAGACTATAGTGCATATGTGTGTGTGTGGGTGTATGTGTATGTATGAATATACAGATGGAGCCTCGCTCATCTAGCCTTCTCTGCTGCGCCATGGAGCACCAAGGCTTATTAGCATAATCATTTCAGCTATTGTTCTCAACTGCAATACAATACAGAGAGAACAATACAGCAGGGTATTAAGTCCGACTGCACTGGCTCAGTTAATCCTATTAAAGGGGTAGATGAGCAGGGCTCCATCTGTGTGTGTGTATATGTGTGTGTGTGTATGTATGTATGTATGTATGTATGTATGTATGTGTGTGTGTATATATATATATATATATATATATATATATATATATATACATATATACACACAAATGTACACATCCGGCACTCTATGCAGCAGTAAGAATGCCTAGAATATATATATATATATATATATATATATATATATATATATATATATATATATATACATATAAAAAGTATTTCACCGCTCCGAAAACTTTGATCTTTTGTACTGGAGTTGTGCTTGTGCGCTGAATTGAGGTAAGCATGCGCTTTGAAGTTCATTGGTGTTGCAGAAACTCTCATCATGCAAGGGATGATTGAGACCAGTTGCACATGTTCACAAGCACACAGGAACACACCCTATAGAATGTATGATGTCATTCTTTTTCTAAATGGATGCAATATTTGTATTCTTTCATTTGTCAAATAACGAAGGAAAACTATATTGTAAATAACAGCCAGCAGTGTTCAGGGTTGGACTGGCCCACAGGGGTACAGGGGAAACCACCGGTGGGCCCTGCTGCCTGGGGGGGCCCACCCCCTCCTCTAGGGATCAGGTTCCAGACTGTGCTGTTACTAATCTAGTACATTATCTTGCATGCACTACAGTATTTACTGTATATATTTATCTAGGGGACCAACACTTGCAAAATGGTTAGGTAAACCAATGTGGTGGCTGGGCACAGCCCCTCTAGAGACTGGCCACACCCCTAAACATGGGCCCCTACCACTGCATTCCCCCGGTGAGCCCTACATACCCCAGTCCGACACTGGCAGTGTTGTACAGGGTCATCAGGAATGTAGGCATGGACAACCAGCCAAAACATGGGGCAAGACTGCTCTTTGGGTTTTAGAGGAATAACTGTAGCAATAGCCCTTCTGCCGCAGCAAGGCTGATGTCTGCAGCGGACGATTCTCGGCCCCACGGCTACTCAGGGGGAGCAGGGCTGGTAATGCCATGCTGAGATGGTGTTTGTTTCCACAGTGAAGCTTTGAATTGATAACGTGGTGGTTTGTTAACTTGGGATATAAACAGTGTGGACATCAGTGATTATCAAGTCATAAATGAATGCAGGAGATAATACATTTCACAAATGGCTACAAAATTTGACATTGACCCAATTGTAAAATTGCCTGATATAACGGAGAGGCCACCACATTAACACAGAGAATAAATAAGCAATTTCAAAGCATTTAGTTGCAAGTGTAGGCTGAATTTTACAGCTGTTAAATTAGATTACAGGAATTGTAATGTCATTTGCAAAGTACAGCACGTTACTCCAATCCACAAATGCAGCAGACTTGCAGAATGTATGGACATGTGAGAACAGAGCATCTTCTCCATACTCCTTACCCAGCACCTGCCTGTGGTTCAGAGAGGCGTGTAGTTGTAAAAGAAATATTTGTATTCCCTAATTAATGTTTGTCCATGCATTTGCATCTTGTACTTACTGTAGCTTTACAATGGCTGTAGAACACTATTCATAGGGGATCCTGTCTGAAGATCGACAGTGTCTAGGTCGACAATGTTTAGGTCGACCACTATAGGTCGACAGTCACTAGGTCAACATGGATGGAATGTCGACAGGGTTTCTAGGTCGACATGTGCTAGGTCGACGGGTCTAAAGGTCGACATGAGTTTTTCACATTTTTTTTCTTTTTTTGAATTTTTTCATACTTAACGATCCACGTGGACTACGATTGGAACGGTAAAGTGTGCCGAGCGAAGCGGTAGCGGAGCGAAGGCACCATGCCCGAAGCATGGCGAGCGAAGCGGTGCACTAATTTGGGATCCTAGTCACTCTACGAAGAAAACGACACAAAAAAATAAAAAAAATAATCCTCATGTCGACCTTTAGACCTGTCGACCTAGCACATGTCGACCTAGAAACCCTGTCGACCTTCCATCCATGTCGACCTAGTGACTGTCGACCTATAGTGGTCGACCTAAACATTGTCGACCTAGACACTGCCGATTTGATGAACCACACCCATTCATAGATACATGTATAATGCATGGCACCAGATAGAACTTTTTAGGTTCTGCTAGATATGTTTAGTCTCTCACAATTTAGTGGTATGTATTTCTGTTGTGTGGTGGTTTGCTGGTTTTGTTGTCTCTTACAATGGCCTTTCTTACCTTACACTCCCACATTCACTTACCTCTAAATCAGATTTTCTATATTAGGGGTTTACTGAAACGATGTTCTAGTCCAGTGGTTCTCAAACTTTTTTTGAATCATGGTGCCCTAGAGTATCAGAATATTTTCACGGCACCCCTAGGCTAAAAGTTTCTGATTGAGAAATTTAGAAAGAAATTTTACATGAAGTAAGTTGTGTTTATATGTCATCCTTCGTTATGTTAGGTGGTGGGAGACACGATTTGCTTCGGTTTGTCCAAACGTTTTATGGTTCTAAGCTACCAGCATTGGTTTTACCTATTACATGGACCATAAATAATTTTATTTGGTCCTGGACCACCAATCCAAGGCACCCCAGGGTGGCACAGCACACAGTTTCGAGAACCACTGTACTAGTCTGTCAAGTCAAAAAGCAGTGCTTGTAGCCCATACGTATATTTATTAAACTGCAATTAACCTTTTAACTCCCTTTAAAAAATTTTTTTTTTTAAAGAAAGTATAAATCGAAACAGAAAATTTCCTCTGTAAATCCTGCAACCAAAAATATAAAAAATAGTTGATTTGTGAAAACGCTGTTTAGGAAGTATAACCCCGAGAGTTATTTTTCATAACATGGGTTGCAGTTATGTTTCTATGTGTTTAAATGAATGTAACCCTCTTCCTTTTCATCTGTCTTGTTTCTTTTAAAGCTCTTGCTTTGTTTAAGCTTTTTTTTCTGCCCCGTCTTCATTTCCGGATTCTCCTCTCTCTGCAGGTTTAGTTCAGCGCTGTGTGATAATTCAGCGAGATGAAAATGGCTTTGGGCTGACAGTCAGCGGTGATAACCCAGTCTTTGTTCAGTCTGTTAAAGAAGGTAAATCTGCATGTTTATTGGCTTCACAAAATAAATTGAAGTTACTCTCCAATTTTTATTTTTTTATTTTTACTCCTAGGCTTTCAGATTTGAGGCGGGGAGGCGCTGCTGTTAGTGAGGCGGGGAGGCGCTGCTGTCAGTGAGGCGGGGAGGCGCTGTCAGCGAGCCGTGGATGCGTTGCTGTCAGTGAGGCGGGGGGCGGCTGTGGTCAGCGAGGCGAGGACTTGTACTAGTCTCCCACACACTAGTGTCATAGCACTGTCTCCCATGTACTAGTCTCTCACACACTAGTGTCCCAGCACTGTGTCTCCCATGTACTAGTCTCTCACACACTAGTGTCCCAGCACTGTGTCTCCCATGTACTAGTCTCTCACACACTAGTGTCCCAGCACTGTCTCCCATGTACTAGTCTCTCACACACTAGTGTCATAGCACTGTCTCCCATGTACTAGTCTCTCACACACTAGTGTCCCAGCACTGTCTCCCATGTACTAGTCTCTCACACACTAGTGTCCCAGCACTGTCTCCCATGTACTAGTCTCTCACACACTAGTGTCCCAGCACTGTCTCCTATGTACTAGTCTCTCACACACTAGTGTCCTAGCACTGTCTCCCATGTACTAGTCTCTCACACACTAGTGTCCCAGCACTGTCTCCCATGTACTAGTCTCTCACACACTAGTGTCCCAGCACTGTCTCCTATGTACTAGTCTCTCACACACTAGTGTCCTAGCACTGTCTCCCATGTACTAGTCTCTCACACACTAGTGTCCCAGCACTGTCTCCCATGTACTAGTCTCTCACACACTAGTGTCCTAGCACTGTCTCCCATGTACTAGTCTCTCACACACTAGTGTCCCAGCACTGTCTCCCATGTACTAGTCTCTCACACACTAGTGTCCTAGCACTGTCTCCCATGTACTAGTCTCTCACACACTAGTGTCCTAGCACTGTCTCCCATGTACTAGTCTCTCACACACTAGTGTCATAGCACTGTCTCCCATGTACTAGTCTCTCACACACTAGTGTCCCAGCACTGTCTCCCATGTACTAGTCTCTCACACACTAGTGTCCTAGCACTGTCTCCCATGTACTAGTCTCTCACACACTAGTGTCCCAGCACTGTCTCCCATGTACTAGTCTCTCACACACTAGTGTCCTAGCACTGTCTCCCATGTACTAGTCTCTCACACACTAGTGTCCTAGCACTGTCTCCCATGTACTAGTCTCTCACACACTAGTGTCATAGCACTGTCTCCCATGTACTAGTCTCTCACACACTAGTGTCCCAGCACTGTCTCCCATGTACTAGTCTCTCACACACTAGTGTCCCAGCACTGTCTCCCATGTACTAGTCTCTCACACACTAGTGTCCCAGCACTGTCTCCCATGTACTAGTCTCTCACACACTAGTGTCCCAGCACTGTCTCCCATGTACTAGTCTCTCACACACTAGTGTCCTAGCACTGTCTCCCATGTACTAGTCTCTCACACACTAGTGTCCCAGCACTGTCTCCCATGTACTAGTCTCTCACACACTAGTGTCCTAGCACTGTCTCCCATGTACTAGTCTCTCACACACTAGTGTCCCAGCACTGTCTCCCATGTACTAGTCTCTCACACACTAGTGTCATAGCACGGTCTCCCATGTACTAGTCTCTCACACACTAGTGTCCCAGCACTGTCTCCCATGTACTAGTCTCTCACACACTAGTGTCCTAGCACTGTCTCCCATGTACTAGTCTCTCACACACTAGTGTCCTAGCACTGTCTCCCATGTACTAGTCTCTCACACACTAGTGTCATAGCACTGTCTCCCATGTACTAGTCTCTCACACACTAGTGTCCTAGCACTGTCTCCCATGTACTAGTCTCTCACACACTAGTGTCATAGCACTGTCTCCCATGTACTAGTCTCTCACACACTAGTGTCCTAGCACTGTCTCCCATGTACTAGTCTCTCACACACTAGTGTCATAGCACTGTCTCCCATGTACTAGTCTCTCACACACTAGTGTCCCAGCACTGTCTCCCATGTACTAGTCTCTCACACACTAGTGTCCCAGCACTGTCTCCCATGTACTAGTCTCTCACACACTAGTGTCCCAGCACTGTCTCCCATGTACTAGTCTCTCACACACTAGTGTCCTAGCACTGTCTCCCATGTACTAGTCTCTCACACACTAGTGTCCTAGCACTGTCTCCCATGTACTAGTCTCTCACACACTAGTGTCCTAGCACTGTCTCCCATGTACTAGTCTCTCACACACTAGTGTCCTAGCACTGTCTCCCATGTACTAGTCTCTCACACACTAGTGTCATAGCACTGTCTCCCATGTACTAGTCTCTCACACACTAGTGTCCTAGCACTGTCTCCCATGTACTAGTCTCTCACACACTAGTGTCCTAGCACTGTCTCCCATGTACTAGTCTCTCACACACTAGTGTCATAGCACTGTCTCCCATGTACTAGTCTCTCACACACTAGTGTCCTAGCACTGTCTCCCATGTACTAGTCTCTCACACACTAGTGTCATAGCACTGTCTCCCATGTACTAGTCTCTCACACACTAGTGTCCCAGCACTGTCTCCCATGTACTAGTCTCTCACACACTAGTGTCCTAGCACTGTCTCCCATGTACTAGTCTCTCACACACTAGTGTCCCAGCACTGTCTCCCATGTACTAGTCTCTCACACACTAGTGTCCTAGCACTGTCTCCCATGTACTAGTCTCTCACACACTAGTGTCCTAGCACTGTCTCCCATGTACTAGTCTCTCACACACTAGTGTCCTAGCACTGTCTCCCATGTACTAGTCTCTCACACACTAGTGTCCTAGCACTGTCTCCCATGTACTAGTCTCTCACACACTAGTGTCATAGCACTGTCTCCCATGTACTAGTCTCTCACACACTAGTGTCCCAGCACTGTCTCCCATGTACTAGTCTCTCACACACTAGTGTCCCAGCACTGTCTCCCATGTACTAGTCTCTCACACACTAGTGTCCCAGCACTGTCTCCCATGTACTAGTCTCTCACACACTAGTGTCCCAGCACTGTCTCCCATGTACTAGTCTCTCACACACTAGTGTCCCAGCACTGTCTCCCATGTACTAGTCTCTCACACACTAGTGTCCTAGCACTGTCTCCCATGTACTAGTCTCTCACACACTAGTGTCCCAGCACTGTCTCCCATGTACTAGTCTCTCACACACTAGTGTCCTAGCACTGTCTCCCATGTACTAGTCTCTCACACACTAGTGTCCCAGCACTGTCTCCCATGTACTAGTCTCTCACACACTAGTGTCATAGCACGGTCTCCCATGTACTAGTCTCTCACACACTAGTGTCCCAGCACTGTGTCTCCCATGTACTAGTCTCTCACACACTAGGTTGGGGCTCCTAGTGTAATGTAAGACTGCATGGGACAAAAATGTTACCATTTAAAGGAAATTAAAATAACCTGTATTTTTTCCTTATAGGAGCAAAGCAAATAATCCATGAAAAGTATATTACGAAGGATTGACTGCTGCCATGAGTTTATTAAATTAGTTAACACAAATTAGAATTGTTAATTGGGTATCATTATGCAGCACTGTGCAAGCAAGCAGGTCTGGATCATAATTGCACATGGTAAAAATGCTCCTGGTTTAATATGTGTATTTGCCATTTAAAATTTTAACCTTCTGATCCGGTTTCCATTATAATATGGCAGGTGGCATTAGTAGCTCACAGATCAATGCTGACAAAAAGGAAATCCCTATGCAGGGAGTGTATGTATGGGAAGCCAATTAATGACAGCCGCAGTGCGGGCATTAATTAATGCACTCACATGGTGCTTGTTTTTTGTTTTATATTTGTTTTTCATGGAAATTCTCACCTTGCGCACCCCTGAGCTTTTCCCTCCGCTATAAGCAGTAATTAGGTTGGAAGACTGAGCAAGGTGGTGTTCAGCTACCTTAATCAGACTGGCAATGATTTGGACTGGCATGGCTTGGCACCAAGTGTCTGAGCGCAGCATAAGTGCAGTTGTGGATTATTAGAAATTATTATTCTTTTTTTTATAAGCATGTCTCCTTGTGGACCAGCTGTACTTGAGTGTCAGATGATGCGATGGCAAAATGACAGCATTCTAATACAGGCGTGATCAGCTGTACAACCATAGGGGGGGATTCAGTTAGCCGCGAAAAACGCTGTCATTTACAGTGATGAAACTTTTCGCAGCTATCGCACGAGGAGTGCCACAAAAGCGCCTTTTTGTGGGTGGGTGCGCTCCTGCAAATTGATCTATTCAATTGCAAATGCGCAAAAATGGGATTGTTGCGATAATTATTGTTGGCAAAACCAGAGAAAAGTGCAGGTGAAAATGCGGGAATCAGCCTATACCCCAAAAACACCAAACTAATATAGGAAATCCGTATAGAAGTCTACTAGTGGTCATAATAAAAAGATTTTCTTGTACTTAAATTGTCAAATGGCTATTATATGCATTTAAAAAAAACTCTGTAAAAGTGATAAAGCAAGTGTTTTTCAGCATTTTAAGTGCTCATATTAAACTGGGGGTACATAAAAATGGTTATTAATATTTCTGCTGCGGGGTACACTGGGCTCCTCAGGGAATGACATTGGGGTGTAGAGTAGTATCTTGAACCGAGGCACCAACAGGCTAAAAGCTTTGACTGTTCCCAGAATGCATAGTGCCGCCTCCTCTATAACCCCGCCTCTGTGCACAGGAGCTCAGTTTTGTAGTTGGTGCCATGCAGTGCAGGCATACAACAGGTGGACTGCTCCAGCAGCCCTCAGAAGAGCTTTTTTACGTGAAAAATGAAGACTTCAAGGGCTGCAGCAGAGACACTGTGAGTGTTAGATGTCAGTCAGACATCTCCTGCTGCAGCTCCATCACCTCCCCCAGCGGTGCTGTATACTCCCGCGCCCTGGTTGCTGGGTACTTACAGCGGAGGCTCCGGTTTTCTTCTGTCAGTCACACGCCCCACCGCAGCTCTCCAGGATCGCGTGGCCACACTCAGGGAGGAGGTAAGTGGGTCCCCCAGGTGAGTCCCGCTGTAAATCACGTTCCAGCGCGGCTGGTGGTAGACGGGCGCGTGGACACTGTGGCAGTACAGGGATCCCACTAGACCACCAGGGCAAGGGCACAGGTCGGTTTTACTAAAAACCGTTTACTATAAAGCCCGCAGTACCCGGTGGTGAAGTCCAGCAAGGGGATAAGGCTTTGACCTGTAGCCCCTCCCCTACCCCCAGGGCGCCATTTAGAGTAAATGTTTCCGCCCTGGAGCTGCATATCTCTCTCTCCCTCACTCCCTGTCAGCGTTTGGGCTCCATTAGTAGTGTTCACTCTAGAATCCGGGCAGGTCGCCAGACCTAGAGGGGCACAAGCTTGTGTGCACGCGCAGCGAAAAGGGGGCGTGGTCATGCAAAATAGGGTGTGTGTCATTGCGGGTAATAAAAGTGGGTGGTTCAGCCCG
Source organism: Pseudophryne corroboree (assembly GCF_028390025.1). Lineage (NCBI taxonomy): Eukaryota > Metazoa > Chordata > Amphibia > Anura > Myobatrachidae > Pseudophryne > Pseudophryne corroboree. The sequence goes on along the minus strand of NC_086453.1, from coordinate 315,080,160 downwards.
CAGACGTAAAAAAAGGGGGCGTGGGCAGCCGGCTGCGTCACTGTTGGGGGCGTGCTCAGCACCTACGGAGGTGCTGGGCTTCCCCCAATCGCTCTCTCAGCGTGAATGGATGCCGCGCGCATCTTTACATGTTGTAAGGGCAGGAAGCGGGCGGCTGTTTTAGCAGGGCGCCGCAGAAAGGACAGGGCGGGTTTTGCCCTTAAAAAATCAGGCAGGGCGCGGCGCCCTGCTAAAACTGTCTAGCGTGAGCACTACATTAGGACAAGCTGAGCTGATCCTGAGACTGTTTGGGCAAATCCTGCTCTGTAAAGCCGCCTGCATGTCAGCGCTGTGCATTTTACAGGACACTTAAGTATTCTACATGTCTGCTGACAGTGTTAGTTAAGAAACAGTGCATTTAGTCAGGGTTATTTAGTACAAGTACCCTGTGATATACATCCAGTCTTTACTGTGCATTGATATATCTACTAATTATATAGCGCTACGGAGTATTACTTTGTATTGCTAGTCCAGTGCAGTTTTATTGCATGTCATAATTTCTGCATTGCACAATGTGACTATGTGTGTGTGCATATAGTTGCTGTGTTACCTCCATTTCGTGTATCGCACTCAGATTGCTATCCCTATATTCTGTAACCTGAGGGGGCTAAGTGCGTCAGGGTTATTATTTAATATAGGTGTTTCACAAGATATACTTATTGTGTATTTTTCGCTGTGATTTGTAGTCACCATATACCTCTGGAACTCTGTTTGTGCTAATACACTTCTCAGGGGGTTCTGTCAGGTGTTGTGCTGCTGATATTGTACTGGGTTGCCTTGAATTGAGCTTTCAGATATGTCAGCTACAAGGGGCGACGGAGCTGGGGCTGATCCCTCATTGCGTGGTGGTGACGCTGCAGACACGTTTGAGGAAAATAAGGCAGCAGAGGATTCAGGTTCTGGGGGTTCTTTACCACCCCCCCAGTGGGATCGTAGCAACGGGGATTCAAAAAGACCCACCTTGGGCTACTTTCTCCACGTTATTGAATACGCTGGTAACTAGACTATGGGACCTCCTGTGCCGGTACAAGCGCTTATGGTCCCTGCGGTTAATCCGCCATGGGCAGATCAACTGTCCACTCAGTTACAGCAATTGAACCAATCACTGACTAAACAGAAATCTCACCCTCATCTGCCTAAGACCAAGACGTCCTCTAAGCGGGCCATTACTTCCTCACAATCCACCAACGTTCCAGACACCTCGTTTGATGAGGATGGCGTATATACTGACCCTACAGATACTGGTTCTGATACTTCTGATGGGGATCTGTTTCACAGGTGGATGTTCCTGACTTGTTGGAGGCTATCAGGTTAATTCTTCAAATTACTGATGACCCAGAGCCTGATACTGGCCCTAAGAAACCGGACAGATTTAGACGACAGAAAGTGGTTAAATAAGTTTTACCTCACTCTGACCATTTAGTTGTCATACGTCAGGAATCCTGGGAAAAACCAGGAAAGAAATTCACGTCTCATAAGATGCTGGCTCGCTATCCCCTCGCGGCAGAGCTAAGTAAGAATTGGGAGACACCCCCGCCAGTGGATTCGCAGGTGGCGCTGGTGGTATCCTCAGCTCTGCCTGTAACTACCATCGTGTATCTGAAAGAACCGACGGATAAGCGTGTGGAGGGTTGTTTAAAGGCGATTTACACCCTAGCTGGTGCTGTGCATCGGCCCATCATTGCAGCGACTTGGGCTGCAGAAGCTATTGAAGCGTGGGCTCAAGAGTTGGAAGCTGAGCTGTCTTCTAACGTTTCTGATCATGCTAGACCATTTCTGTCGTATATTGTCACAGTTTCTCATTACATTAAGGAGGCGGCTTCTGATGCCGGTATTCTGGCGGCCAAGGCTTCTACTACGTTTATTTTGGCTCGCCGGATTCTCTGGTTGTGGTCCTTGTCTGTGGATCTGGACTCTAAGAAAACCCTGGAAGTACTCCCTTTTAAGGGAGACATTCTTTTCGGATAAGTCCTCAACAAGATAGTGGCTGACTTAGCTTCTGCTAAAACAGCTTGTCTACCTAGTACTGCTCCTTCGGTACCGAAGGCTAAGAGTACTTCCTTTCGCTCCTTTCGTCCTTCAGGGAAAGCAAAGTGTCAGGCGTACCCGAAACAGGCTCGCACTTCCAAACCCAATAAGTCCAAACCTAAACGGGCCTGGGCTGCCCGTCAGCCTGCTTCCAAAACTGACAAGCCTGCTGCATGACGGGGAAGGCCTCCTTCTGGGGAATCCCAGGGTGGGGGGCCAACTTTTAGGGTTTACCCAGAAATGGTTGAAGACCACTTCATATGCCTGGGTACGGGAAGTCTTCACTCGAAGTTACGCCGTATTCTTCAAGAATCGTCCCCCTCATCGATTATGCCTGACAGACGTCCCTTCGGATCAGGTGAAGGCAAAAACTCTTCATTCTGTGGTACAGTCCCTCCTGGACACAGGAGTAGTAGTACAGGCGCATCTGGGTCAGAGAGGCAAGGGGTACTATCCACTGCTGTTCCTAGTCCCGAAACAAATGGGTCCTCTTGGCCCATTCTCAACCTCAAGTCCTTGAACAAATTTGTGAGTGTCTCCAAGTTTCGTATAGGAAACTCTTCGCTCTATTGTTCTGGCCTTGGAACCTGGGGAGTATATGGTCTCCCTGGATATACAGGATGCTTACCTGCATATTCCCATTGCAATGTCGCATCAGCAGTACCTGAGGTTTGCGGTTGGCAACCTCCATTACCAATTTCGGGCGTTACCTTTTGGTTTGACCACGGTTCCGCAAGTCTTCACCAAGGTCATGGCGGTAATGACTGCTGTACTCAAGGGGTCAGGATCCTGCCGTATCTGGACGACATGTTGGTCCTGGCAAATTTCCCAGAAATTCTCCTGCGCCATCTGGATCTGACTATCCGGTTTCTGCATGCCCACGGGTGGCTCATCAACTGGAAGAATTCTTCCCTGGTCCCTGCTCAGAGCATGGTGCACCTGGGGGCGTTGTTGGACACTCACAGCCAGCGGTTGTTCTTGTCTCAGGAGAAAGTCCTTAAACTTCAGGACAGGATTCGATGCTTCCTATCTCGTCCGCAAGTGTCGATACATTCGGCAAGTGCTAGGTCTCATGGTGTCTGCTTTCGACATGGTGGAGTACGCTCAATTCCATTCCCTCCCTCTGCAGAAACTGATTCTTGCCAGGTGGGACAGCCTGCCTCACCGGATCAGGTCGCAAATTATCTACTTGTCTCCGGAGGTCCGTTTGTCACTAAGATGGTGGCTGCAGGACCATCGATTGGGCAGGGGTCGTCCCTTCTGGATCTCCAACTGGGTCCTTCTGACGACGGATGCCAGTCTGAGAGATGGGGCGCGGTGTTGGAGGAACACTCCCTTCAAGGTTGGTGGACCAGAGAGGAGTCTCTCCTCCCAATAAACATTCTGGAACTGCGGGCGGTGTTCCAACTCTCTGAACTTGGCCCAGCATTTAATACAGAACAGACCTGTTCAAGTACAGTCTGACAACGCCACCACGGTGGCATACATCAATCGGGGGCCGTCCCTTCTGGATATCCGACTGGGTCCTGTTGACGACAGATGCCAGTCTGAGAGGTTGGGGCGCGGTGCTGGAGCAACACTCCCTTCAGGGTCGGTGGACCAAGGAGGAATCTCTCCTCTCGATCAACATTCTGGAATTGCGGGCGGTCTTCAATTCGTTGAACCTGGCCCAGCATTTAATTCAGAACCGTCCTGTTCAAGTACAGTCGGACAACGCCACCACTGTGGCTTACATAAATCATCAAGGCGGCACTCGAAGCCGCATGGCAATGAGGGAAGTATCAAGGATTCTTCAGTGGGCGGAACGCCATCTGCCAGCCATATCGGCAATATTCATTCCGGGGGTCCTAAACTGGGAAGCGGACTTTCTCAGTCGTCGGGACGTACACGCCGGAGAGTGGAGCCTCCATCCAGAAGTGTTTCAACTCCTCATGGACAAGTGGGGCCTTCCAGATGTGGACCTGATGGCATTTCGACACAATCACAAGGTTCCGGTCTTCGGAGCAAGGACAAGGGATCCTCAAGCAGCGTTCATGGACGCACTGGCAATTCCATGGAACTTTCAGCTGCCATACGTGTTCCCTCTGGTGTCACTCCTGCCCAGAGTAATAAGGAATTTCAAGCAAGAAGGAGGAATCCTACTTCGGATTGCTCCCGCGTGGCCCACACTGCATTGGTTCTCAGACCTTCAGGGTCTCTCGATAGAGCGTCCCCTTCTACTTCCACAGCGCCCAGATCTCCTCGTTTAGGGCCCCTGTGTATATTAGGATTTAGCCCGGTTGGCTTTGACGGCGTGGCTCTTGAGGCTTCCGTCTTGAGGGCCAAAGTATTTTCTGAGGCGGTCATTCAAACCATGTTGAAGGCCCGGAAACCGGCTTCTGCTCGGATTTATCATAGGGTCTGGAATTCTTACTTTGCTTGGTGTGCCACTAACAATCATGACGCTTACAAGTTTAGTACGGCCAAACTTTTGGCCTTTCTACAACAGGTCCTGGACTCCATCAAGGTTCATATTTCTGCCTTGTCGGTTTGGTTCCAGAGAAAAATTGCAACCTTACCTGATGATCATACGTTCACTCAGGGTGTGTTGCGGATTCAACCTCCTTATGTCCCGCCTGTGGCTCCTTGGGACTTGTCGGTGGTTCTGGAGGAGTTGCAATGGTCTCCGTTTGAGCCTCTTGAATCTGCAGACCTTAAGTGGCTATCTCTTGAGGTATTGTTTCTGCTGGCTATTGCCTCTGCTAGATGGGTGTCTGATCTGGGTGCCTTGTCTTGTAGGTCCCCATATCTGATTTTTCACAGTTACCAGGCGGTTCTTAGAACACGTCCCGGGTACTTTACTTAATATGGTGTCTTCTTTCCACCTTAATCAGGAGATCGTGGTTACGGCCTTTGCCTCTCCTGACTTGTCTTCCAAAGAGCGGTCTTTGGATGTGGTACAGGCTCTCCGTATCTATGTGAAGAGAACTGCATCCCTTCGGAAGTCTGATTCTCTCTTTGTACTGTTTGGTTTTCAAAAACGTGGCTGGCCTGCTCACAAGCAGTTCCTGGCCAGATGGATTAAAATGGTGATTTCTTATGTACAGGCTGGCCTTCCAGCTCCTGCTACCATTAAGGCCCATTCTACTCGGTCTGTTGGACCTTCTCGGGCGGCCCGCCGTGGTGCGACTCTTGAACAGTTGTGCAAGGCGGCTACGTGGTCCTCTGTGAACACGTTCAAAAGGTTCTATGCCTTCCGATACTTCAGCCTCCCAGGATGCTTCCTTTGGACGCCGGGTTCTTGTGCCCGCTACAGTGTGTCCCATCCCATGAGGAACTGCTTTAGGACATCCCCAATGCCATTCCCTGTGGAGCCCTGTGAAGCCCAGTGTACCCCGCAGCAGAAAACGAGATTTATGGTAAGAACTTACCGTTGCTAAATCTTTTTCTGCGAGGTACACTGGGCTCCACAGGGCGCCCACCCTGACGCACTTTGCTTCTTTGAGTTGGTATGGCATTAGCTGCTGACACTTTCTCCTGTCGTGAGAATGTGGTGTATGTGGCTACTAACGGTTGATGTCTCTTTTACCTGCTACTGCATTGGACTGGTTAACAAAAACTGAGCTCCTGTGCACGGATGCGGGGTTATAGAGGAGGCGGCGCTATGCAATTCTGGGAACAGTCAAAGCTTTTAGCCTGTTGGTGCCTCGGATCAAGATCCTACACAATGTCATTCCCTGTGGAGCCCAGTGTACCTCGCAGAAAGAGATTTAACAACTGTAAGTTCTTACCATAAATCTCGTTTTCTTTGGGTCATTTTAATCCACTTTCAAAAACAAACAACGATTACTCACACCTGCAAGCCTAAATACACCTGTCCCACTCATAAAGCACCCCAATATACCTGTCCCATAACTTGTACCCCAATTTCCATCACTTTGCACTTTTTGACCTAAAAAATTACGTCATTATTGGCCAGTTAAAAGCATTCAAGTGCTTAATTAGACATTAAGGGGGGAGTCCCAGGGGTTCTGAACCAAATCCCATTTTTACCATTTAAAATAGGGGGGTTTTGTTCAAACTTTTCATCTGCTCAGATGGTGGAGAAAAGAAATTTGCAGTAAACCTACGGATAGCTATCGCCGATAATTTTATGGGGACAATTGAATAGCGGCTTTTTTTACAGGTCATGATAAAAACCCAGTTTTTATTGCGAAAATGGCATTTTGCGGCCAATTCAGTCCCCCCCATAGTGTTATTTGAGTTACTGCAAATATAGCAATTTATTTTTCTACTCTTTACTATTACCTTGCTGTATATAGTATAACATATTTTTTCAGTCTCTGACATCTTATAATGAATATAGACACAGAGTGTTTTCACCTGAGGGCAGTGTGGGTTGTTAAAGATTGTATAAGGTGATGCCTGCCTCTTGCACTAATGGGTAACATGATAGTTTCTGTGAAGGCCCCTGGTTACGGAGGCTGCACTTTATGGTAAAGCATTGGGAATTTAAACTCCCGTTTCAGATCAGCAGCAGCAGGGTGATGAATGACTGCTGTTACTGGTCTGTGAGTAGAGGCCGCCGGCCAGCGATTTCACTGTGCTGGCACGTATGTTTACGCCTGTGTGTTACACACAGGCCTACAGGTCATATAAAGCAGAGCCTGGTAGTGTCCTCCATCTTGCAAGGTTACAAAAAGGCTGATTCAGTACAATCAGGCTGCATACCTGTGTAATGATTCAGAAGCAACACTGGGATTATGGTTTGGGAATTTTGTTCTTCTCATGTTGAATGATGTTTCTTTGCTTTAGATGGAGCTGCCATGCGAGCCGGCGTACAGACTGGAGATCGGATCATCAAGGTAGATAACATTTACTGAACGTTGCCAGTCTGGCTGATATGAAGCAGTGCTGTGCATAATCTGTATACGTTTCCTACTTCATCATAAATAATAAGACTTCAGTGGTGGTCAGTAGATCACTATTGACCTGCACAGCAAGGGGGCGTCATCTGCAAAGATGCTTATTTGGAAATTTGCTTCTGGTGATGCCTCATGCACTCGTATCACGTTTGGCTAGACATCGTTGCATGTGCTGTATGGGACACAGTCTAATTATTATAGGGCTTGGGTTATCCAGTTATGCCTTCCAGCTCTGTCGCCATGCTGAACAATAAATCTGACGTTCAGGCCAAGGCACTGTGTATGTGTACGGGGTAGAGAGCACACAAGGCTGTCTGTAGATCGAGTGTTCACGCTAAATGTGTGTGGGATTTCTTGATTTGTGCCTGCATGCAAAACTCTTTATTTTGTGGGACTAAATATTTACAGGCGATCCACGGGGCAAAGAGAGCACATTTATAGGGTGTGCCCTAAGTAACAGGTGACCACAGAGCTTCTTTTCACCAGAAAATGTGTCCTCTTCTTATTCCGATACTGCATCATTTTTCTTATTATGCAGGAGCATTTCATGCCGTTAAAGCCTTTTTATATGCACTTAAATAGTAATAACACTGTACAACCGCACAAAAGTGACACCTAATAAATACAGTCCCATGTTATTTCAGTTACATAGATAGCCAAGTGCCTGAGTTCCACAAAATACCGTAAGATATAATTCTGCCGCAATGATCGTTGGGTCGACACAACTTAGGTCGACATGCATTAGGTCGACAGGTCAAAAGGTCGACGTGCTTTTTTTAACTTTTGTTTGGTGCTGTTTTCTTCGTAAAGTGACGGGGAACCCCAATAAGTGCACCGTGTTCGCTCGCCATGCTTCGGGAAGGTGCCTCGCTGCACTCGGCACAGGTTACTATTCCCAGTCGTAGTCCACGTAAAGTATGAAAAAGTCCAAAAATTTAAATAAAAAATGTGAAAAACTCACGTCGACCTTTTGAACTGTCGACCTAATGACCGTATCCCATCACGCCATTGGTATAAAATCAGTGCACTCCATCCTTATTACTTATTAAAACTTGAGAATTGCTCAATCTTAACAGTGGAAGAACACCTCGCCAGTGCCCGCTGAAGGTATACAGAATCCTATGTACATGTTTTGCGTTCAGTGCCCTCATTAGTTGAACCACGGAACACACTGGGCCTGATTTAGAGTCTTGCATTAAATATGTGAATAGAAGTAGAGATGGACAGCGGCTCCCTCCCAACTCAGCTTTGTGTGCTTGATGCAAAAGTAGGGACTGTTTTTCCTTCTATGTAAAAAATGTACATTTGCACCCTAGCTGGATTAGCTCTTAACGCTAAATGCTTTGTGTACAGAAGTATATATGTCTACTTATGCCTTGTATTCTGCTTCTTCATTCTATTTCAGGTTAATGGAACACTGGTCACACACTCCAATCACCTGGAAGTGGTGAAGCTCATCAAGTGTGAGTGTCTGCCATTTCCTAAATGCTGCGCACATTATAGTGAAGGTATGAGTGTCAGTAAGTTACAGAGGAACTTCGGAAGCTAGCTCTCTGGAAGCTAGTACCGTTCAGGTTTGGTGGCAAGTACTCCGAGGTGTGCTTGTGTAATGAGTGATGGTTATAGCTTGTGCACCATATACCAGCAACCTGTTGTGTTTGACAGCTTCATGTTTCAAGGATGTAGCCAGAAATAGTTATACAGGTTGAGTATCCCATATCCAAATATTCCGAAATACGGAATTTTTTGAGCGAGAGTGAGATAGTGAAACCTTTGGTTTCTGATGGCTCAATGTACACAAGCTTTGTTTAATACACAAAGTTATTAAAAATATTGTATTAAATGACCTTCAGGCAGTGTGTATAAGGTGTATATGAAACATAAATGCATTGTGTGCTTAGACTTGGATCCCATCACCATGATATCTCATTATGGTATGCAATTATTCCAAAATACGGAAAAATCCGATATCCAAAATTCTTGTGGTTCCAAGCATTTTGGATAAGGGATACTCAACCTGTATTGAGCTCTTCGCCATCTGATCACGGTGGGTTCACTACGGCTGGCCGGCGGTCGGGCTCCCGGCGACCAGCATCCCGGCGCCGGGAGCCCGACCGCCGGCTTACCGACAGCTTGGCAAGCGCAAATGAGCCCCTTGCGGGCTCGCTGCGCTCGCCACGCTACGGGCACGGTGGCGCGCTACGCGCGCCACACTATTTTATTCTCCCTCTATGGGGGTCGTGGACCCCCACGAGGGAAAATAAGTGTCGGTATGCCGGCGGTCGGGCTCCCGGCGCCGGTATACTGAGCGCCGGGAGCCCGACCGCCGGCAAACAGAAGACCACCCGATCACGGTACATGGCATGCATAATGAACATTATGTAAAGCTTGTTGTGGAATCTTGTGCTTCCACATTCATAAAGGGAAATCCTGTTAAGTCACTAGAGTGTGAAGGGAAACTCCGGGACCAACCAGAGAGGTCGGTTTCAAGGCTAGACAGTCTGTATCCTGACATGACAGCAGGCTGTTAGACTCTGGTTACACTGTCATTGCTGAGTAACAGTGACCCGTGACAGTTTGTGGTGAAAACACAAAATCTAGCTTTCTTTCTGGGTCTCATAATTGCATCATATTCTATTTGACCTACATTTTTTTATTATTGTACTGGAGAGAACTAAACCATTTTCTCTATAGAGTACTGGATGCACTACTCAAAATATTTTTCTCTGACGTCCTAGTGGATGCTGGGAACTCCGTAAGGACCATGGGGAATAGCGGCTCCGCAGGAGACTGGGCACATCTAAAGAAAGCTTTAGGACTAGCTGGTGTGCACTGGCTCCTCCCCCTATGACCCTCCTCCAAGCCCCAGTTAGATTTCTGTGCCCGACGAGAAGGGTGCACACTAGGGGCTCTCCTGAGCTCTTTGTGAAACTTTTAGTTTAGGTTTATTATTTTCAGTGAGACCTGCTGGCAACAGGCTCACTGCATCGTGGGACTAAGGGGAGAAGAAACGGACTCACCTGCGTGCAGAGTGGATCGGGTTTTTTAGGCTACTGGACATTAGCTCCAGAGGGACGATCACAGGTTCAGCCTGGATGGGTCACCGGAGCCGCGCCGCCGTCCCCCTTACAGAGCCAGAAGAGCGAAGAGGTCCGGTGAAATCGGCGGCAGAAGACGATCCTGTCTTCAGATAAGGTAGCGCACAGCACCGCAGCTGTGCGCCATTGCTCTCAGCACACTTCACACTCCGGTCACTGAGGGTGCAGGGCGCTGGGGGGGCAGCGCCCTGAGACGCAATAAATCGATAAAACCTTATATGGCTAAAATAAATGCATCACATATAACTCCTGGGCTATATGGATGCATTTAACCCCTGCCAAAACATATAGAAAAACGGATGATAAGGACGCCGAGAAAGGGGCGGAGCCTATCTCCTCAGCACACTGGCGCCATTTTCCCTCACAGCTCAGTTGGAGGGAAGCTCCCTGGCTCTCCCCTGCAGTCACTACACTACAGAAAGGGGTTAAAAAAGAGAGGGGGGCACAAATTAGGCGCAGTATAAACAATACAGCAGCTATAAAGGGAAAAACACTTATATAAGGTTATCCCTGTATATATATAGCGCTCTGGTGTGTGCTGGCAAACTCTCCCTCTGTCTCCCCAAAGGGCTAGTGGGTCCTGTCCTCTATCAGAGCATTCCCTGTGTGTGTGCTGTGTGTCGGTACTTTTGTGTCGACATGTATGAGGAGAAAAATGATGTGGAGACGGAGTAGAGTGTCTGTAATAGTGTTGTCACCCCCTAGGGGGTCGACACCTGAGTGGATGTACTGTTGAAATTGCGTGACAGTGTCAGCTTTGTATAAAAGACAGTGGTTGACATGAGACAGCCGGCTACTCAGCTTGTGCATCTCCAGATGTCTCATACAGGGACTCTAAAGCGCCCGTTACCTCAGATACAGACGCCGACACGTGGCTCCTGTGTCGACGGTGAAGAGACAACCGTGATTTCCAATAGGGCCACACATTGCATGATTGAGGCAATGGAAAATGTTTACACTTTTCTGATAATATGAATACCACCAAAAAAAGGGGTATTATGTTTGGTGAGGAAAAACTTCCTATAGTTTTCCTGACTCTGAAAAATAAAATGAGGTGTGTGATGATGCGTGGGTTTTCCTCCGATAACAATTGATAATTCTAAAAAGTTATTGGCAGTATACCTTTTCCCGCCAGAGGTTAGGGTGCGTTGGGAAACACCCCCTACAGGGGATAAGGCGCTCACACGATTGTAAGAACAAGGGCTCTACCCTCTCTTGAGATGGCCGCGCTTAAGGATCCTGCTGATAAAAAGCAGGAGGGTATCCTAAAATGTATTTACACACATACTGGTGTTATACTGCGACCAGCAATCGCCTCAGCCTGGATGTGCAGTGCTGGGTGGCGTGGTCGGATTCCCTGACTGGAAATATTGTTATCCTAGATAAGGACAGTATATTATTGCCTATAGAGCAATTAAAAGATGCTTTTCTATATATGCATGATGCACAGCGGAATATTTGCCGACTGGCATCAAGTATAAGTGCTTTGTATTCTAGTAAAGTGGTCAGGGATTCCAAACGGCATTTGGAAGTATTGCCTTAAAAAAGGGGATGTACCCTAGGTCGCCTCTCAAAATAAGACGCCGTATTATCAGGCGCAGTCCTGGTTGGCAAGCGGACAAAAGGGTTCCTCTTTTCTGCTCGTGACAGAGGGAGAGGAAAATGGCTGCAGAGATCAGCCAGTTCCCAGGAACAGAAACCCTTTTCCACCGCTGCCAAGCCCTCAGTATGACGCTAGGGCTTTACAAGTTCAGGCACGGTGGGGGCCCGTTCTCAGTGAATTTCAGTGCGCAGTGGGCTCACTCGCAAGTAGACCCCTGGATCCTTCAGGTAATATTTCAGGGGTACAAATTGAAATTCGAGACGTATTCCCCTCGCCGTTTCCAAAAGTCTGTTTTACCGACGTCTCCCGCTGACAGGGAGGCAGTTTTGGAAGCCATTCACAAGCTGTATTCCCAGCAGGTGATAATTAAGGTACCCCTCCTGCAACAGGGAACGGGGTATTATTCCACACTATTGTGGTACCGAAGCCAGACGGCTCGGTGAGACCGATTTTAAAATCTAAAATCTTTGAACACTTACATACAGAGGTTCAAATTCAAAATTGAGTCACTCAGAGCAGTGATTGCAAACCTGGAAGAAGGGGACTACATGATGTCTCGGGACATCAAGGATGCTTACCTTCATGTCAAAATTTACCCTTCTCACCAAAGTATCTCAGGTTATGGTACAGAACTGTCACTATCAGTTCAGACGCTGCCGTAGGGATGGTCCACGGCACCCCGGGTCTTTACTGAAGTAATGACCGAAATGATGATATTCCTTCGAAGGAAGGGAATTTTAGTTATCCTTTACTTGGACGAATCCCTGATAAGGGTAAGATCCAGAGAACAGTTGGAGGTCGGTGTAGCACTATCTCAGGTAGTGTTGCGGCAGCACGAGTGGATTCTCAATATTCCAAAATCGCAGCTGGTTCCGACGACTTGTCTTCTGTTCCTAGGGATGATCCTGGACACAGTCCAGAAAGAAGGTGTTTCTCCTGGAGGAGAAAGCCAGGGAGTTATCCGAGCTAGTCAGGAACCTCCTAAAACCGAACCAAGTCTCAGTGCATCAATGCACAAGGGTTCTGGGTAAAAATGGTGGCTTCCTACGAAGCAATCCCATTCGGCAGATTCCACACAAGAACTTTCCAGTGGAACCTACTGGACAAACGGTCCGGGTCGCATCTTCAGATGCATCAGCGGATAACCCTGTCACCAAGGACAAGGGTGTCCCTCCTGTGGTGGTTGCAGAGTGCTCATCTTCTAGAGGGCCGCAGTTTCGGCATTCAGGACTGGGTCCTGGTGACCACGGATGCCAGCCTGCGAGGCTGGGGAGCAGTCACACAGGGAAGGAATATCCAGGGCTTATGGTCAAGCCTGGAGACAAAAATATCCTGGAACTAAGGGCCATTTACAATGCCCTAAGTCAAGAAAAGCCTCTGCTTCAGGGTCAACCGGTATTGATCCAGTCGGACAACATCACGGCTGTCGCCCACGTAAACAGACAGGGCGGCACAAGAAGCAGGAGGGCAATGGCAGAAGCTGCAAGGATTCTCCGCTGGGCGGAAAATCATGTGATAGCACTGTCAGCAGTGTTCATTCCAGGAGTGGACAACTGGGAAGCAGTTTTCCTCAGCAGACACGACCTCCACCCGGGGGAGTGGGGACTTCACCGAGAAGTCTTCCAACTGATTGTAAACCGTTGGGAAAAACCAAAGGTGGACATGATGGCGTCCCGTCTTAACAAGAAACTGGACAGATATTGCGCAAGGTCAAGGGACCCTCAGGCAATAGCGGTGGACGCTCTGGTGACACCGTGGGTGCAGTGATCGCAAAAACGCGCTATAGCGCGTATTTTACCCCATAATGAGGATCGGGGACTCTCTTTTACAAAATGAGTGCGTCCCTGGGGACGCGCTCCGTTGTAGGCCGTCCTGTAGCTCCTTTGATCTCTCCGCGGGTCCCGCTGCCAATCTTGTGGCTTCATTGATGTCTCTGGGTCCAGCGGCCAATCCTGTGGTGCCAGGTCCAGCGGCCAATCCTGTGGTGCCAGGTCCAGCGGCCAATCACATGTATACACAGAGCTCTCCCTCTCAAACCCCTCCAATAGCCGGGCTTCCGGGAGGGCTAGTAGACGGGGAGGAGGAGCTGTTGGTGCCTTTTACTCCTGTATGCAGCGCCGGCACCCGTACTCAGAAGGCGGCCCGAATTGCAGCGTTAACAGGCTCTCTCTGCAGCCTCCCGTCTCCTCCCCGTCCCACCGCTGCTATTCACTTCTCCCCCCTCACCGCCGCGGCCACTCAGGATGCGGGGTCATGCGCCGGTGGATTCAAAGGCTCAGCGCGGCACTTACAACGCTGAGTCCTGAGTGCCCGCGGCGGTGGGGGGTAAAAGCGAATAGCAGGGCTGGGACGGGGAGGAGACGGGTGGCCGCAGAGAAAGCCTGTTAATGCTGTAGAAGAGGTTACTACATCCCGCCCACAGCAGTAAGGATCTGAAGAGAAGAATTTCAAGCAGCACCTGGCATGGAGGATTCATGTTAGTAATAAACATATGGGTAATTGGGATGGCAGCAGCTAACGATTCAAACACTGGGGGTGGGGGCAGTGCCCAGCATACACCAACACAAATGCACACATTGGCCAGCCCCACCCCCATATACCCACACCCTCCATAGCCACACAGTGCCATCACATGCACCCCACCAACCACACAGTGCCCATCATACACACCCCCAATACCCACACATTGCCCATTATACACACACAGTGCCAATCATACACACACAGTGCCAATCATACACACTCCCCACAACGTGTTCACACTGCCCATTATACACACACCCATCTGACACCCCCTCCACTGACACCCGTGATCACTGTGTCTGGGGACGACAACTGGGGGTCCAAGATGGTGGCTACAATGTCCCTAAGTGGTCACCTGGTGCAATGTGTGTAACGTGCTCTACCTGGCGCAATGTGTATAACGTGCTCTACCTGGCGCATTGTGTGTAACGTGCTCTACCCGCTGCAATGTGTATAACGTGCTCTACCTGCTGCAATGTGTATAACGTGCTCTACCCGGCGCATTGTGTGTAACGTGCTCTGCCCGGCGCAATGTATATAATGTGCTCTACCTGCTGCAATGTGTATAACGTGCTCTACCTGTTGCAATGTGTATAACGTGCTCTACCCGGCGCATTGTGTGTAACGAGCTCTGCACGGCGCAATGTGTATAACGTGCTCTACCCGGCGCAATGTGTATAACGTGCTCTGCCCGGCGCATTGTGTGTAACGAGCTCTGCACGGCGCAATGTGTATAACGTGCTCTACCCGGCGCAATGTGTATAACGTGCTCTGCCCGGCGCATTGTGTGTAACGTGCTCTGCCCGGCGCAATGTGTATAACGTGCTCTACCCGGCGCAATGTGTATAACGTGCTCTGCCCGGCACATTGTGTGTAACGTGCTCTGCCCGGCGCAATGTGTATAACGTGCTCTGCCCGGCGCAATGTGTATAACGTGCTCTACCTGGTGCAATGTTTTATATGTGCTTTACCTGGTGCAGTGTGTCTAAGTGTTCTACCTGGCGCAATGTGTATAACGTGCTCTACCTGGCGCATTGTGTATAACGTGCTCTACCTTGTGCAGTGTTTATATTTGCTTTACCTGGTGCAATGTATATAACATGCACTACCGGACGCATTGTGTATAACGTGCTCTACCTGGTGCAATGTGTATAAGCGGCACTTCTGTGTGGTGTAATGTGAATTGGCACTATTATGTAGTCACGCCCCTTCCGCATGAAGCCACGCCCCTTCGGCGCGCACTGCCTACCCTTTCCTATCTCGCAGGTGGAACACCAATTCACTTCATGCCTAGGGCACCAAAATGTCTACTTACAGCTCTGGTGCAGGGTGTCCTGCATGCTACACGCTACACGCTACACACTGCATGCTACACAGCCCAGTAGCACTGTCACCCCATCCCCCCACCTTGCAAAACTTTTGTAATGTCCAAACAAGATTAAGATTAATAAGAACCTTTATTCCGATGGGACCCAGAAAAAGAACGGTAGGACCCCAATTTTTGAAAGTGAGGGGTCCCTGGGACCCACTTTTTTTTTGGATCAGCGCGATCACTGCGGGTGTACCAGTCAGTGTATGTGTTCCCTCCTCTGCCTCTCATACCAAAAATACTGAGAATCATAAGAAGGAGAGGAGTAAGAACGATACTCGTGGTTCCAGATTGGCCAAGAAGGACTTGGTACCCGGAACTTCAAGAGATGCTCACGGAAGACCCGTGGCCTCTACCTCTAAGAAAGGACCTGCTCCAGCAGGGGCCTTGTCTGTTCCAAGACTTACCGCGGCTGCGTTTGACGGCATGGCGGTTGAACGCCGGATCCTGAAGGAAAAAGGCATTCCAGATGAAGTCATCCCTACCCTGGTCAAAGCCAGGAAGGATGTAACCGCAAAACATTATCACCGCATTTGGCAAAAATATGTTGCGTGGTGTGAGGCCAAGAAGGCCCCTACAGAGGAATTTCAACTAGGTCGTTTCCTCCATTTCCTGCAGACAGGACTGTCTATGGGCCTAAAATTAGGGTCCATTAAGGTTCAAATTTCGGCCCTGTCGATTTTCTTCCAGAAAGAACTGGCTTCAGTACCTGAAGTTCAGACATTTGTAAAAGGGGTACTGCATATACAACCTCCTTTTGTGCCTCCCAGTGGCACCTTGGGATCTCAATGTTGTTTTGAGGTTCCTTAAGTCACATTGGTTTGAACCACTCACCACTGTGGACTTAAAATATCTCACATGGAAGGTGACGATGCGGTTAGCCCTGGCTTCAACCAGGCGTGTGTCAGAATTGGCGGCTTTTATCATATAAAAGCCCTTACTTAATTTTTCATTCTGACAGGGCAGAATTGAGGACTCGTCCTCAATTTCTCCCTAAGGTGGTTTCTGCTTTTCACATGAACCAACCTATTGTGGTGCCTGCGGCTACTAGGGACTTGGAGGACTCCAAGTTACTTGACGTTGTCAGGGCCCTGAAAATATATGTTTCCAGGACGGCTGGAGTCAGAAAGTCTGACTCGCTGTTTATCCTGTATGCAACCAACAAGCTGGGTGCTCCTGCTTCTAAGCAGACTATTGCTCGTTGGATTTGTAGTACAATTCAGCTTGCACATTCTGTGGCAGGCCTGCCACAGCCAAAATCTGTAAAAGCCCATTCCACAAGGAAAGTGGGCTCATCTTGGGCGGCTGCCCGAGGGGTCTCGGCTTTACAACTTTGCCGAGCAGCTACTTGGTCAGGGGCAAACACGTTTGCTAAATTCTACAAATTTGATACCCTGGCTGAGGAGGACCTGGAGTTCTCTCATTCGGTGCTGCAGAGTCATCCGCACTCTCCCGCCCGTTTGGGAGCTTTGGTATAATCCCCATGGTCCTTACGGAGTTCCCAGCATCCACTAGGACGTCAGAGAAAATAAGATTTTACTTACCGATAAATCTATTTCTCGTAGTCCGTAGTGGATGCTGGGCGCCCATCCCAAGTGCGGATTGTCTGCAATACTTGTACATAGTTATTGTTAACTAAATCGGGTTATTGTTGTTGTGAGCCATCTTTTCAGAGGCTCCTTCGTTGTTATCATACTGTTAACTGGGTTCAGATCACAAGTTGTACGGTGTGATTGGTGTGGCTGGTATGAGTCTTACCCGGGATTCAATATCCTTCCTTATTATGTACGCTCGTCCGGGCACAGTATCCTAACTGATGCTTGGAGGAGGGTCATAGGGGGAGGAGCCAGTGCACACCAGCTAGTCCTAAAGCTTTCTTTAGATGTGCCCAGTCTCCTGCGGAGCCGCTATTCCCCATGGTCCTTACGGAGTTCCCAGCATCCACTACGGACTACGAGAAATAGATTTATCGGTAAGTAAAATCTTATTATTACCATCCATTAGAGGCCCTCTTTACATCCCCTAACAAGAATAAAAATATGACAAAAACAACAAAAAAACAAAAAAATGCACCAGTGAATAAACTTACGCTGGCCGTGCATCTAATGGGCAATTCCCTGCTCTGCTAATGCAGTCAGAATACTGTATGTTAAATATCCCAGACAAGCCAATTCTGATCAGTTTTTGTTAGAATGGGCAAATTGAGGATTCCAAGCAAGTTGGATTTTGCTGATGGCCCGACCCAGTCATCGGCAAAACGGGGGATTGTCCCGATAGTTGCCTGATGTATGGCCCCCATTATTGTTGCAATAATTCCCTGTTTAAACCATACATAGCAAAACTGTCAAATGTCTGGAGAAGGCATTTAGTGCCCCTGTGATCTATATAATCAAATAGTTCTAGCAATTAGTATAATTATTTGTGTGTGTGTGTGGGGGGGGGGGGGGGGGGTTCCACTTACAGAAGTGTCTACATACATACGTAAAAAATATATAAATTTTTATTTTTTTACTGTTATTCTGCTGGAGTAGAGCCTTCTCATGGAACTACATCATCCTTTATTTACTGCTGCTAAATTATTAGGAGTGGTACATTGTGGTATGGAGCATTATAGCGGAACTTTGGAAACATGTGGCATCACGGAGAACCCTGGGAGAACTGATAAAATATGTTTCTGTATAGGTCAGAAGCCAAATAGTTTGCTGGCAGATCAGTGTTATTCTATCAGTGGTAGCAGTGGAGTTTTTGGAGGTGGCATTCTACAGCTGCACTCACTTGGACTATCTGCACCCTGAACAGTATGGAGAAAATAAGAATTTACTTACCGATAATTCTATTTCTCGTAGTCCGTAGTGGATGCTGGGACTTCCGTAAGGACCATGGGGAATAGCGGCTCCGCAGGAGACTGGGCACAAAAGTAAAAGCTTTAGACTAGCTGGTGTGCACTGGCTCCTCCCCCTATGACCCTCCTCCAAGCCTCAGTTAGGATACTGTGCCCGGACGAGCGTACATAATAAGGAAGGATTTTGAATCCCGGGTAAGACTCATACCAGCCACACCAATCACACCGTACAACCTGTGATCTGAACCCAGTTAACAGTATGATAAACGTAGGAGCCTCTGAAAAGATGGCTCACAACAATAAACAACCCGATTTTTTTGTAACAATAACTATATACAAGTATTGCAGACAATCCGCACTTGGGATGGGCGCCCAGCATCCACTACGGACTACGAGAAATAGAATTATCGGTAAGTAAATTCTTATTTTCTCTGACGTCCTAGTGGATGCTGGGACTTCCGTAAGGACCATGGGGATTATACCAAAGCTCCCAAACGGGCGGGAGAGTGCGGATGACTCTGCAGCACCGAATGAGAGAACTCCAGGTCCTCCTCAGCCAGGGTATCGAATTTGTAAAATTTAGCAAACGTGTTTGCCCCTGACCAAGTAGCTGCTCGGCAAAGTTGTAAAGCCGAGACCCCTCGGGCAGCCGCCCAAGATGAGCCCACTTTCCTTGTGGAATGGGCTTTTACAGATTTTGGCTGTGGCAGGCCTGCCACAGAATGTGCAAGCTGAATTGTACTACAAATCCAACGAGCAATCGTCTGCTTAGAAGCAGGAACACCCAGCTTGTTGGGTGCATACAGGATAAACAGCGAGTCAGATTTTCTGACTCCAGCCGTCCTGGAAACATATATTTTCAGGGCCCTGACTACGTCCAGCAACTTGGAGTCCTCCAAGTCCCTAGTCGCCGCAGGTACCACAATAGGCTGGTTCATGTGAAACGCTGAAACCACCTTAGGGAGAAATTGAGGGCGAGTCCTCAGTTCTGCCCTGTCTGAATGAAAAATTAGGTAAGGGCTTTTATATGATAAAGCCGCCAATTCAGAGACACGCCTGGCTGAAGCCAGGGCTAACAGCATGACCACTTTCCATGTGAGATATTTCAATTCCACAGTGGTGAGTGGTTCAAACCAATGTGATTTTAGAAGACTCAACACTACATTGAGATCCCAAGGTGCCACTGGAGGCACAAAAGGAGGCTGTATATGCAGTACCCCTTTGACAAACGTCTGAACTTCAGGCACTGAAGCCAGTTCTTTTTGGAAGAAGATTGACAGGGCCGAAATTTGAACCTTAATGGACCCTAATTTTAGGCCCATAGATAGTCCTGTTTGCAGGAAATGCAGGAAACGACCCAGTTGAAATTCCTCTGTAGGGGCCTTCTTGGCCTCACACCACGCAACATATTTCCGCCAAATGCGGTGATAATGTTTTGCGGTTACATCCTTTCTGGCCTTGACCAGGGTAGGGATGACTTCATCTGGAATGCCTTTTTCCTTCAGGATCCGGCGTTCAACCTCCATACCGTCAAACGCAGCCGCGGTAAGTCTTGAAACAGACAAGGTCCCTGCTGGAGCAGGTCCTTTCTGAGAGGTAGAGGCCACGGGTCCTCCGTGAGCATCTCTTGCAGTTCCGGGTACCAAGTTCTTCTTGGCCAATCCGGAGCCACGAGTATAGTTCTTACTCCTCTCCTTCTTATGATTCTCAGTACTTTGGGTATGAGAGGCAGAGGAGGGAACACATACACCGACTGGTACACCCACGGTGTTACCAGAGCGTCCACCGCTATTGCCTGAGGGTCCCTTGACCTGGCGCAATATCTGTCCAGTTTTTTGTTGAGACGGGACGCCATCATGTCCACCTTTGGTTTTTCCCAACGGTTTACAATCACTTGGAAGACTTCTGGGTGAAGTCCCCACTACCCCGGGTGGAGGTCGTGTCTGCTGAGGAAGTCTGCTTCCCAGTTGTCCACTCCCGGAATGAACACTGCTGACAGTGCTACCACATGATTTTCCGCCCAGCGGAGAATCCTTGCAGCTTCTGCCATTGCCCTCCTGCTTCTTGTGCCGCCCTGTCTGTTGACGTGGGCGACTGCCGTGATGTTGTCCGATTGGATCAATACCGACTGACCCTGAAGCAGAGGCCTTGCTTGACTTAGGGCATTGTAAATGGCCCTTAGTTCCAGGATATTTATGTGAAGAGACGTTTCCATGCTTGACCACAAGCCCTGGAAATTTCTTCCCTGTGTGACTGCTCCCCAGCCTCTCAGACTGGCCTCCGTGGTCACCAGCATCCAATCCTGAATGCCGAATCTGCGGCCCTCTAGAAGATGAGCACTCTGTAACCACCACAGGAGAGACACCCTTGTCCTTGGAGAGAGGGTTATCCGCTGATGCATCTGAAGATGCGATCCGGACCATTTGTCTAGCAGATCCCACTGAAAAGTTCTTGCATGGAATCTTCCGAATGGAATTGCTTCGTAAGAAGCCACCATTTTTCCCAGGACTCTCGTGCATTGATGCACTGACACTTGGCCTGGTGTTAGGAGGTTCCTGACTAGCTCGGATAACTCCCTGGCCTTCTCCTCCGGGAGAAACACCTTTTTCTGGACTGTGTCCAGAATCATCCCCAGGAACAGTAGACGTGTTGTTGGAATCAGCTGTGATTTTGGGATATTTAGAATCCACCCGTGCTGACGTAGCACTACCTGAGACAGTGCTACTCCGAACTCTAACTGTTCCCTGGATCTTGCCCTTATCAGGAGATCGTCCAAGTAAGGGATAATTAAGACGCCTTCTCTTCGAAGAAGAATCATCATTTCGGCCATTACCTTGGTGAAGACCCGGGGTGCCGTGGACAATCCAAACGGCAGCGTCTGAAACTGATAATGACAGTTTTGAACCACAAACCTGAGGTACCCCTGGTGAGAAGAGAAGATTGGGACATGGAGATAAGCATCTTTGATGTCCAGAGATACTTGTAGGAGGGGTACCTTGATTATCACCTGCTGGGAATACAGCTTGTGAATAGCTTCCAATACTGCCTCCCTGTCGGAGGGAGACGTTGGAAGAGCAGACTTCAGGAATCGGCGAGGGGGAGACGTCTCAAATTCCAATTTGTACCCCTGTGATACTACCTGCAGGATCCAGGGGTCCACTTGCGAGTGAGCCCACTGCGCGTTGAAATTTTTGAGACGGGCCCCCACCGTGCCTGAGTCCGCTTGTAAAGCCCCAGCGTCATGCTGAAGACTTGGCAGAAGCGGGGGAGGGCTTCTGCTCCTGGGAAGAGGCTGCCTGGTGCAGTCTTTTTCCTCTTCCTCTGCCCCGGGGCAGAAATGAGTGGCCTTTTGCTCGCTTGTTCTTATAGGAACGAAAGGACTGAGTTTGAAAAGACGGTGTCTTTTTCTGCTGAGAGGTGACCTGGGGTAAAAAGGTGGACTTTCCAGCCGTTGCCGTGGCCACCAGGTCTGATAGACCGACCCCAAATAACTCTTTTACTTCTAAGCAGCTCAGGAGAGCCACCTAGCATGCACCCTTCTCGTTCGGGCACAAAAATCTAACTGAGGCTTGGAGGAGGGTCATAGGGGGAGGAGCCAGTGCACACCAGCTAGTCTAAAGCTTTTACTTTTGTGCCCAGTCTCCTGCGGAGCCGCTATTCCCCATGGTCCTTACGGAAGTCCCAGCATCCACTAGGACGTCAGAGAAAGAATGGTACCCAAGAAGGACAGATTAAGCCGCAGGCAGTGTATTAGTGTATTGTTTTTAGTTGGCTTTCTTTTCAGTGTTTTATTTATTAATTAGAAGTATGAGGCTAAGAATAGGACCACACATAACACAACTGAAAGGTCTAATAAGAATTTACAAACCTTGAATTGTGCCATTTGGGACCTGAAACTGCCTGTAAGATTTGCACTAATTGCAATGGTAACGAGCAGCGCCAGTCACCCCCTCACATTTCTTGATTTATTAAATGGATGAAGATGGCATTTGCTGATAGTTTTATTACCCAGGAAGGTTTGTATCTGTTAAAATCCACAAGGTCACTCTCCTTAGTCAGCATGGACTTTGAGGAATATCAATTTGGTGAGCAGAAGGTTGAATCTGACGCATCTGAAGTGGTCTGCTGACTGCTCAGTTCCAGCCTCAAGAGTTTCATTGTGGACTTTATAGGATGGTGTGCTAAAACCTATACACACAGTGTCTATAAAGTAATTGGAGAGTCTAGTGGAGCAGTCCTTACAAGAAGGACTGTTTCAGGGGTCAAAGAAAAAGGCTTCTTAATTTAAGTTTATCAGAGATATTGATGGCCCATTGAGAAAGAGATGAAGCACCCAAATGCCTCTTTAGCAGAAACAGGTTAATTGATGTATACCCTTTCTCTTCCAATGAGACACTGACAAAAGTGGGCACAGTATAGCTAGCTATCCAGGATAGGAGGGATTGAAGGGGTGACATGGAAGTCAACAGCTAGAGCCGCTTTGAAACCTGCAGTTACAAGTAGAGAGAGCCAAGAGGATATGGTTGAATGATTTATAAAGATGTATAGAAGATGAGATTGAGAGGAGTAATCTGAGTAAATGTGCACAATTTTGAGAAGAATATTTGTGAAGCCTCCTTGGATGTGGTTAGACTACATCCTCGGTGTTAGTAAGAAGGACATTGCAGTACGCTTCTGGACTGTGGATGCCCAGTGTAACTTATTTCACTTTCCTTTGAGCAACATTATCTATTTAATCCAAGGTTTGGTGCTTTAATTCCTAAGGTCTCAACTGGCAGATCAAATGGTTTTCCTCAGCGCAGACCTAAATTAAAGTATTCTCTCGGGCGAGCATGTGGAGAAAGACCACACAAAAATTTCAAGGAGGCAAGTCCTTACAGGCCTAGCAGAGACTATGGCATGTGTTATCCAGCAGGTGCCTTAAGGCAACTTTATGCCAGCAGAAGGGGAAGGGATGTTGGGAAACGTTTTAGATCCTCTTCCAAAACTGCCCAGATGATTTGGATCCTAGATTTGCTCTAGGGTACCAGTTTCAAAGATCTCCAATCCCAGGAACCAGGAAGGAGTTATGTAGCAGTCTTAAAAGAAGACTTAAAAAAGAAAAAAATGTTTCAGCAAAAGATAATTTGAAACGTGGCAACATTCCAAAGAGAAGCAGGGTTCTGTTACAAAATATTAATTGTGAAGAAAAATATTGGAGGTTTTCAGTATTTTAGATTTAATGTAACTCATCATACACCTCAAAGGAAGAAAGTCTGTAAGGACGTTCTCTACTTCATGGAAGGAGGACGTTTTCTTTACTTACTGGAGCTCAAAGACGCCTACTTCCCATGTACCCAGAGACACCTACCTCCCATGTACTAGTTTCAACAGAAACATCAAAAAGTCCATAGATACACGATATTACCTCAGCTTTTCAGCACAAATATGTCCTCTTTGGACTGTAGACATCGCAAGGACTTTCCTAAAAGATCTGACTGTGGACATAGCAATTGTAAGAAAAGAAGTAAATTACCTGGATGATATCCTGATAATGGCAGTGTTATAGGGGACTTCAGTTTATGTGGCACAAATGTCTAGCTGCTAATGAGTATATGATAAGAAAATAAAACCTTTATTTCACTCATCTTTTGAAACCCTAGAACTTTAATTTAGTATCCTAAGCTCTGACGGAATCTGAGTCTTTGTACAACATATCTGTAAAGCATTTCATGATGAAAGTTGTATTACTGGTTGCTATTATATCAGCAGTGTCCATCTCAAAGTTACTGGTGTGATGGACAGAAGAGCTAATTATTATCCTACACAAAGATAAGGTTTGGTTCAAGCTCTAAAGTTTTTATTTAATTACAACGAACACATTTGCAAAAGCTAACCCAGCTATTTTTTTAATGGAGGTCAAAAAGAAAGTTGAAGTAGTTTTAAAAGAATTTATTGCCAAATGGTTAATGTTCTGTATTCAGGAAGTGGATACAAGCATGACGGTGGTTATGGCAGAAAGTATGGGGGAGGGGGTGTGACTTACCCCACTGTGTATGCCACCATGGATGGTTTAAGATGTGTATGTACTAACTTACCATGACGTAACTTTACATACAGACTCTAACCCTAAAAGGGCTATTCCAGTTATTTTATATAAGCTGTTTCCACTGCCCTTCCTTTTATTCTCTGCCCTCCAGTCTGACGCCGCCTGGTACTGTGACTTGGTCAATAAGTTGCACTGCACTGACCTTTCTATATGAAACCTCAATCCGGCACAACTTTCGGCCAGGTGGTAGGGCAACTTTTTACGGCTGGACCGCCTGAGAAATAAAGCGTGAGGAGAACACTGAAAACCTCAATACTTTGCCAACTTGTCGAATATAGCGGTGGGACCACGCAGCACAACACTTTGCCCCACCCTCTCTTGGCACAATTCTAAAGTCTCTTGGTTGGGGGGGTACACAAATGATGTGATTGTAATGGAATTCCGTCATATTGAACCCACCCCTTCCCCATTAATCCACAAATTACAGGGCTACGAGGCGTTGTGTGGTCCATTGTGACATTATTGATGTGTGCTATTGTGTTCTTCAAACAGCTGGCTCCTATGTTGCTCTCACAGTTCAAGGTCGTCCCCCTGGATCTCCCCACATCCCTCTGTCTGATGGAGACCCATTCTCTCCTGTGCACACGCCACCTTACTCCTCGGTGAACCATGGGCACCTAGAAAGGATAACCAGCCCTGTACTGATAGGCGTAAGTACTTGTTTCAAAATTTTTATTGAGATTATTCAAAATATTCTGTATCATTATAGTTATTGTCACAGTGGATGTGTGCCGGTATCAATAACTAGTTATTCCTTTTAAATTTCGGTAGTTTATCAAATTAATTGATTCATTGCTGATTATAGAAAAGCATAGCAGCTATTTGAACTAAGATATTCACTACTATGTATGCCATGCAATGCCAGACTGGGTCATGAGGGGCCAACCGGGGGTGGCTGGGCTGCATCATGACGGGCCCACCGGGGGGTGGCGGGGCTAGAAGGCTGGGTCGTGAGGGCGCCCACCGGGGGTTGCCTGGGCTGCGTCATGATGGGCCCACCGGGGAAAAGGGGGAATTGCGGGGCTGGGTCTTGACGGGCCCACCGGGCGGTGCACGGGGCTAGAGGGCTTGGTCGTGAGGGCGCCCACCGGGGGGTGGCTGGGCTTAGAGGGCTGGGTCGTGAGGGGCCCACCAGGGGGGGTGGCTGGACTTAGATGCTCATGCAGGTGCTGTGGACAGCCACCACAAGGGCTTGGCTCTCCGTTATAGAGGATATAACCTGCAGACAACATGCATACTACAGTGCATGGTCTCCTTTATAATTATATACAGTAAGTACTGATAGTTCATGCAGTATAATCAATCAGATAGTCCCTGGGAATGTAGTATTATGTCAAGTGTATTACAATAATAATAACACATGATGGTTGTCCGGTCTATATATATCACATTAATGCACTGTACATGTGATATATATACTACACACATACATACACTGCTCAAAAAAATAAAGGGTACACTAAAATGACACATCCTAGATCTGAATGAATGAAATGTTCTTATTAAATACTTTGTTCTTTACATAGTTGAATGTGCTGACAAAAAAAATCACACAAAAATGATCAATGGAAAGCAAATTTATTAACCCATGGAGGTCTGGATTTGGAGTCACACTCAAAATTAAAGTGGAAAAACACACTACAGGCTGATCCAACTTTGATGTAATGTCCTTAAAACAAGTCAAAATGAGGCTCAGTAGTGTGTGTGGCCTCCACGTGCCTGTATGATCTCCCTACAACCCACACAAGTGGCTCAGGTAGTGCAGCTCATCCAGGATGGCACATCAATGCGAGCTGTGGCAAGAAGGTTTGCAGTGTCTGTCAGCGTAGTGTCTAGAGCATGGAGGCGCTACCAGGAGACAGGCCAGTACATCAGGAAACGTGAAGGAGGCCGTAGGAGGGCAACAACCCAGCAGCAGGACCGCTACCTCCGCCTTTGTGCAAGGAGGAACAGGAGGAGCACTGCCAGAGCCCTGCAAAATGACCTCCAGCAAGCCACAAATGTGCATGTGTCTACTCAAACGATCAGAAACAGACTCCATGAGGGTGGTATGAGGGCCCGACGTCCACAGGTGGGGGTTGTGCTTACAGCCCAACACCGTGCAGGACGTTTGGCATTTGCCAGAGAACACCAAGATTGTCAAATTCGCCACTGGCGCCCTGTGCTCTTCACAGATGAAAGCAGGTTCTCACTGAGCACATGTGACAGACGTGACAGAGTCTGGAGATGCCAAGGAGAATGTTCTGCTGCCTGCAACATCCTCCAGCATGACCGGTTTGGCAGTGGGTCAGTAATGGTGTGGGGTGGCATTTCTTTGGGGGGCCGCACAGCCCTCCATGTGCTCGCCAGAGGTAGCCTGACTGCCATTAGGTACCGAGATGAGATCCTCAGACCCCTTGTGAGACCATATGCTGGTGCGGTTAGCCCTGGGTTCCTCTTAATGCAAGACAATGCTAGACCTCATGTGGCTGTAGTGTGTCAGCAGTTCCTGCAAGACGAAGGCATTGATGCTATGGACTGGCCCGCCCGTTCCCCAGACCTGAATCCAATTGAGCACATCTGGGACATCATGTCTCGCTCCATCCACCAACGCCACGTTGCACCACAGACTGTCCAGGAGTTGGCGGATGGTTTAGTCCAGTTCTGGGAGGAGATCCCTCAGGAGACCATCCACCACCTCATCAGGAGCATGCCCAGGTGTTGTAGGGAGGTCATACAGGCACGTGGAGGCGCCACACACTACTGAGCCTCATTTTGACTTGTTTTAAGGACATTACATCAAAGTTGGATCAGCCTGTAGTGTGTTTTTCCACTTTAATTTTGAGTGTGACTCCAAATGCAGACCTCCATGGGTTAATAAATTTGATTTCCATTGATCATTTTTGTGTGATTTTGTCGTCAGCACATCCAACTATGTAAAGAATAAAGTACTTAATATTTATATTATATATATATATATATATATATATATATATATATATATATATATATATATATATATAGTCCATTGAAAAGACTCTGCACTCACTTGTGGGAATAGGTTACTTGCTGCGGTGCCATCCAAAGGAGTAGTGTTCCTGAAATATTGTTTGGTAATGGCGGCACTCAGCAGACTCACTTGTAGAAAAGAAATGCCTTTATTAGCGGTCCTACGCCGTTTCGGGGAAACCCCGTCTTCAGGGACAAACAGTACATGTACTGTTTGTCCCTGAAGACGGGGTTTCCCCGAAACGGCGTAGGACCGCTAATAAAGGCATTTCTTTTCTACAAGTGAGTCTGCTGAGTGCCGCCATTACCAAACAATATATATATATATATATATATACATATACGCTGTTAATGGTGCTACCAGCACATCTTTAAGCTCTGTTAGTATCTTTGTATCTATCCTATCTGTCCCCATTGATGTACCCACTTTCAGTTTTGAGAGTTCCGTTAGGACCCTCTCCTCTGTAAGTGTACTTTCATCTCCCTTATTTTTATAAATGTCCTTACAACTTAACTGGGTCCCCTTCCCCTCTCTTTCTGCAGTGAATACTAAACAAAACTAATTATTCAGACGAAATGCTATTGCCTTGTTTCCCTCCAGCAAATTCTCACTCTCTGGCTTAAGTCTTATTCTTACATTTGATTTTTTTTTTCCATTCACGTGTATACTTAAGAAAAGTTTTGCCCCCTTTATCTACTGAGTGGGCCATTTTCTCCTCCGCTTCTGCCTTTGCATACCTGCTCACCTTCTTATGCTCCTTCCACCTGGCAAGGTACACCACTTTGTCGTTATTATTTTGAGTCTGGTTATATTTCCTAAGACTTATCTTTTTTGCTTTCACACTAGTTCATACCTCTTTTGTGAACCACACTGACTTCCTTTTCCCGGTGCTTTTCCTAACCCTTTTGATACAAAGTCTTGGAGAGACATAAAGTACAAATCACTCGTCTTCTGTAATTTTTCAAACACATCCTGTTAAATGGCAGCTGATTGGCTGGTACTTTATCATTCTCCAAGTCTTAGTACATTTGCCCCTATTGGGTATATGCAATTCCGGACGAATTGCGGCTTTTTTTCGCCCGTTTTTAAATTCGACACAATTCGACCGTCGAATCCCGGCTGGCGGGTGCCGGAATTCGACATATTCAATTAAAAACGGATTCGACAGTCCCGCTGTCGAAAAACGGACCAATCAAGGGGTCCCCCTACCCTCCAGCCACCCAAGGGCCAGGGGTGAAGCCCGAGGCTGTCCACCCCATCCAAGGGCTGCGGATGGGGGGCTGATAGCCAAGTGACAAATAAAAGAATATTGTTTTTTCAGCAGAACTACAAGTCCCAGCAAGCCTCCCCCGCAAGCGGGTACTTGGAGAACCACAAGTACCAGCATGTGGGGGGGAAATGGGCCCGCTGGTACCTGTAGTTCTAATGCAAAAAAAATACCCAAATAAAAACAGGACACGCACACCGTGAAAGTAAAACTTTATTACATACATGCCGACACACACATACTTACCTATGTTCACACGCCAACTCTGTCCCCCGTATTTTTTGCACCAGGACCGGACGCAGAGCCAGGTGCTGGTTCTAAAAATACGGGGGATCCCCTGTCAATTTCCCCCCCGTATTTTTACAACCAGGACCGTCTCAAAGAGCCAGAGGCTGGCTATGCTTAGGAGGGGGGACCCCACTCATTTTTTTTTCAGGATTTTAACCCATTCCCACCCCTTCCCACTGAAAACCATGCTCTCTCGATTAGTCAGTTAAAAAAATAATAATAATCTTTTAAAAAATATATAAATAATACTTGTGTCTCCTAATATACAAACCAAGTGCATAATCCCTTCTAATATAAATAGATATGCTATTAGCAATAAAAAAAACACAAAAAAACATGTTTTTAAATTTTTTTATTAGATTCCGCCAGCAATGTGAGGCGGAATGAAAT
Organism: Pseudophryne corroboree; assembly: GCF_028390025.1. Classification (NCBI taxonomy): domain Eukaryota; kingdom Metazoa; phylum Chordata; class Amphibia; order Anura; family Myobatrachidae; genus Pseudophryne; species Pseudophryne corroboree. Next base: position 315,050,732 of record NC_086453.1, on the reverse strand, counting down.
TGACTAAATTACTGTCGAAAAGCACTGTTGTCGAATCGACATTCTTCAATTGAATATACTTTTGTCGAAAAGTTGCATTTTTACCACTGCAGACATGTTGAATTTAAAAAATGTCGAATTGCAAAAAGTCGAATCTGAAACGTCCGTTTTTTTTTTGTCGAAAAGTACTGTATTGCATTGTCGAATCCAATTCGACATGTTTTTTTGGTCGAAAATGCCCTGTTTTTCGACTTTTGCGGCAATTCGACCGCAATTGCATATACCCAACCCCATTTCTTTTGATTGTCAGGAGGGCAAATCTTGATCTAGTTTTTATAGAGACAAATCAAGCACACATTCATCCATGTGTCTGGTGACTAACCCCCTAATAGAGTAACAATGTACAATCTGAGTACACGGCCTGGAACCTGACATTATGGGAAAGGGTAGAGCGCTCCGGCGATGGGGCAAACTGGGGACCCAAGTTACGCTACCTCCATCATTGCAAGTTTTCCTGCGCACTGCTATGGCATGTAAGGCTAAACTGGTGACCTAGATGGACACAATTTGCCATTCCAGAATGACAAATTTCATCTATGAGTTTCTTTCCCAGTCCAGCCATTTATTTTCTCCTCTTCCTTCTGTTAGGAGGAGAATAATTTTGTACACAACCAGAAATTTGAAATCTTAAAGAAAATGCTTCAGAAGGAAAAAGAGCAGCTGCAGGTTAGTATCGCTCCGGAAAATCCCGATTTGTCTTAACAATACACAATCTGGTTATCTGGTTAATTGTTAGCAGTTATGGAGACAAGTCATTATGTAGTATTCACGTACAATGTTTCCACATCCTTTCCCGAGATGGTATGGAGTCTGTTAAACAAGGTTTGTTAGGAGGAATTAAACTCGTGATTTTTTTTTTTTTATAAAGTTGATGCAGTTTTGATTTTTAAGCAATTTTAATTTTAACATGAATTCTACCTTCAGAAACAAGGTACAACTATGAGGACTAATTTTGCTCCATGTTATACAAATATATATATTTTTTTGGAACATGAAGTTGTTTCTAAAAACTATAAGATATGCTGAATATTTTGCTTACTGGCTGATGTGTGGCGATTATATGTTCTTTACATGAAAAAGACATAAAAGAAGCCTTATAAAGATTACGGAGGTTGTGACTAAGGCCTAGGACATTATACAGTTTAGGTTGGAGAAATATATTCTCAGTTTAGATTTACTGTTTATAGCAGCTGGGAAAATCTAGACAGAGTTATACCATAAACCTACAGATAAGGACAATATGTTACACTTTATCCACCAGGCGTCACAAGAGGATTGCAGAGAAGTCCATTTATTAAGGCTCTAAGGATTATATCGGATGAACGGTTTGAGAGAGGCTGAAAATATTATAGATACGTTTATACAGATAAGATATGATAAAGATTTAGTTACTAGTAAATCAAATGATGAGGTTTGTACAACATCTAGGGAATCTTTGTTGTCAAAGAACATGGTGGGGAAATCTGTAATTTGTAAGTATTTTCTGATTGAAAATCTAAAAGCATCAAAAAGTTAATTGCAGTATAAACATAAAGCTGCCCTACACGTGTGGGCTACATGCCAAAGTAGTCCATATTTCTCTGACGTCCTAGTGGATGCTGGGAACTCCGTAAGGACCATGGGGAATAGCGGCTCCGCAGGAGACTGGGCACAAAAGTAAAAGCTTTAGAACTACCTGGTGTGCACTGGCTCCTCCCCTTATGACCCTCCTCCAAGCCTCAGTTAGATTTTTGTGCCCGGCCGAGAAGGGTGCACACTAGGGGCTCTCCTGAGCTTCTTAGTGAAAGTTTAGTTTTAGGTTTTTTATTTTCAGTGAGACCTGCTGGCAACAGGCTCACTGCATCGAGGGACTAAGGGGAGAAGAAGCGAACTCACCTGCGTGCAGAGTGGATTGGGCTTCTTAGGCTACTGGACACCATTAGCTCCAGAGGGACCGAACACAGGCCCAGCCTCGGAGCTCGGTCCCAGAGCCGCGCCGCCGGCCCCCTTACAGAGCCAGAAGAGGTCTGGAAAAATCGGCGGCAGAAGACATCAGTCTTCAACAAGGTAGCGCACAGCACTGCAGCTGTGCGCCATTGTTACTCAGGCACACTTCACACTCCGGTCACTGAGGGTGCAGGGCGCTAGGGGGGGGCGCCCTGAGCAGCAATGTAAAACACCTTGGCTGGCATAAATACACCACATATAACCCCCAGGGCTATATGGATGTATTTTAACCCCTGCCAGAACTCACCAAAAAAGCGGGAGAAAAGGCCGCCGAGAAGGGGGCGGAGCCTATCTCCTCAGCACACGGGCGCCATTTTCCATCACAGCTCCGCTGGAAGGACGTCTCCCTGACTCTCCCCTGCAGTCCTGCACTACAGAAAAGGGTAAAAAAGAGAGGGGGGCACTAATTTGGCGCAGTTTTAATACTAACAGCAGCTATAAAGGGAAAAGCACATTTTATAGTGGTATTCCTGTCTATATATAGCGCTCTGGTGTGTGCTGGCATACTCTCCCTCTGTCTCCCCAAAGGGCTAGTGGGGTCCTGTCCTCTATCAGAGCATTCCCTGTGTGTGTGCGGTGTGTCGGTACGATTGTGTCGACATGTTTGAGGAGGAAAATGAGATGGAGGCGGAGCAATTGCCTATTATACAGTTGTCACCCCCTAGGGAGTCGACACCTGAGTGGATGAGCTTATGGAAGGAATTGCGTGACAGTGTCAGCTCTTTACGACAGACAGTTGACGACATGAGACAGCCGGCTACTCAGCTTGTGCCTGTCCAGGGGTCTCAAACGCCATCAGGGGCTTTAAAACGCCCGTTACCTCAAATGGCAGACACAGACACGAATACTGACTCCAGTGTCGATGATGAGGAGACAAACGTGACTTCCACTAGGGCCACACGTTACATGATTGAAGCAATGAAAAATGTATTGCATATCTCTGATAATACAAGTACCACTAAAAAGGGTATTATGTTTGGTGAGAAAAAACTGCCTGTAGTTTTTCCTGTATCCGAGGAATTAAATGAAGTGTGTGATGAGGCGTGGGTTTCCCCCGATAAAAAACTGATAATTCCTAAAAGGTTATTGGCATCGTACCCTTTCCCGCCAGAGGATAGGGCACGTTGGGAAACACCCCCTAGGGTGGATAAAGCGCTCACACGCTTGTCTAAACAGGTAGCACTACCCTCTCCTGATAAGGCCGCCCTAAAGGAACCTGCCGATAGAAAGCTGGAGAATATCCTAAAATGTATATACTCTCACACGGGTGTTATACTGCGACCAGCAATCGCCTCAGCCTGGATGTGCAGTGCGGGCCTGGCGTGGTCGGATTCCCTGACTGAAAATATTGATACCCTAGGTAGGGACAGTATATTACTGACTATAGAGCATTTGAAGGATGCATTTCTATATATGCGTGATGCACAGAGGGATATTTGCCGACTGGCATCAAGAGTTAGCGCGCTGTCCATTTCTGCAAGAAGAGGTTTATGGACGCGGCAGTGGTCAGGTGATGCGGATTCTAAAAGGCACATGGAAGTATTGCCTTATAAGGGGGAGGAGTTATTTGGGGTAGGTCTATCAGACCTGGTAGCCACGGCAACTGCTGGAAAATCCAAATTTTTACCCCAGGTAGCTTCTCAACCTAAGAAGACGCCGTATTATCAGGCGCAGTCCTTTCGGCCCCATAAGGGCAAGCGGGCAAAAGGCGCCTCATTTCTGCCCCGTGGCAGAGGGAGAGGAAAAAGGCTGCAACAAACAGCCAGTTCCCAGGAACAAAAGCCCTCTCCCGCCTCCGCAAAGTCCTCAGCATGACGCTGGGGCTTTACAAGCAGACTCAGGCACGGTGGGGGCCCGTCTCAAGAAGTTCAGTGCGCAGTGGGCCCACTCGCAAGTGGACCCCTGGATCCTTCAAGTGGTATCTCAGGGGTACAAATTGGAATTCGAGACGTCTCCCCCTCGCCGTTTTCTAAAGTCTGCTTTACCGACGTCTCCCTCAGACAGGGAGGCAGTATTGGAAGCCATTCACAAGCTGTATTCCCAGCAGGTGATAATCAAGGTACCCCTCCTACAACAGGGAAAGGGGTACTATTCCACACTATTTGTGGTACCGAAGCCGGACGGCTCGGTGAGACCAATTTTAAACCTAAAATCCTTGAACACTTACATACAAAGGTTCAAATTCAAGATGGAGTCACTCAGAGCAGTGATTGCAAACCTGGAAGAAGGGGACTATATGGTGTCTCTGGACATCAAAGATGCTTACCTACATGTCCCAATTTACCCTTCTCACCAAGGGTACCTCAGGTTTGTGGTACAGAACTGTCACTATCAGTTTCAGACGCTGCCGTTTGGATTGTCCACGGCACCCCGGGTCTTTACCAAGGTAATGGCCGAAATGATGATACTCCTTCGAAGGAAGGGAGTTTTAGTTATCCCTTACTTGGACGATCTCCTGATAAGGGCAAGATCCAGGGAACAGTTGGAAGTCGGGGTAGCACTATCTCAGATAGTGCTGCGCCAGCACGGTTGGATTCTCAATATTCCAAAATCACAGCTGATCCCGACGACACGACTTCTATTCCTAGGGATGATCCTGGACACAGTCCAGAAAAAGGTGTTTCTCCCGGAGGAGAAAGCCAGGGAGTTATCCGAACTAGTCAGAAATCTCCTAAAACCAGGCCAAGTCTCAGTGCATCAATGCACAAGGGTCCTGGGAAAGATGGTGGCTTCTTACGAAGCAATCCCATTCGGCAGATTCCACGCAAGAACCTTCCAGTGGGATCTGCTAGACAAATGGTCCGGGTCGCATCTTCAGATGCATCAGCGGATAATCTTGTCACCAATGACAAGGGTGTCTCTCCTGTGGTGGTTGCAGAGTGCTCATCTTCTAGAGAGCCGCAGTTTCGGCATTCAGGACTTGGTCCTGGTGACCACGGATGCCAGCCTGAGAGGCTGGGGAGCAGTCACACAGGGAAGAAATTTCCAGGGCTTGTGGTCAAGCCTGGAGACATTACTTCACATAAATATCCTGGAGCTAAGGGCCATCTACAATGCTCTAAGCCTAGCAAGACCTCTGCTTCAAGGTCAGCCGGTGCTGATCCAGTCAGACAACATCACGGCAGTCGCCCACGTAAACAGACAGGGCGGCACAAGAAGCAGGAGGGCAATGACAGAAGTTGCAAGGATTCTTCGCTGGGCGGAAAATCATGTGATAGCACTGTCAGCAGTGTTCATTCCGGGAGTGGACAACTGGGAAGCAGACTTCCTCAGCAGACACAACTTCCACCCGGGGGAGTGGGGACTTCACCCAGAAGTCTTCCACATGATTGTGAACCGTTGGGAAAAACCAAAGGTGGACATGATGGCGTCCCGCCTCAACAAAAAACTAGACAGGTATTGCGCCAGGTCAAGGGACCCTCAGGCAATAGCTGTGGACGCTCTGGTAACACCGTGGGTGTACCAGTCAGTGTATGTGTTCCCTCCTCTGCCTCTCATACCCAAGGTACTGAGAATCATAAGAAGGAGGGGAGTAAGGACTATACTCGTGGCTCCGGATTGGCCAAGAAGGACTTGGTACCCGGAACTTCAAGAGATGCTCACAGAGGACCCGTGGCCTCTACCTCTAAGAAAGAACCTGCTCCAGCAGGGACCCTGTCTGTTCCAAGACTTACCGCGGCTGCGTTTGACGGCATGGCGGTTGAACGCCGGATCCTGAAGAAAAAAGGCATTCCGGATGAAGTCATCCCTACCCTGATCAAAGCCAGGAAGGATGTAACCGTACAGCATTATCACCGTATTTGGCGTAAATATGTTGCGTGGTGCGAGGCCAGGAAGGCCCCTACAGAGGAATTTCAACTGGGTCGTTTCCTGCATTTCCTTCAAACAGGACTGTCTTTGGGCCTAAAATTAGGGTCCATTAAGGTTCAAATTTCGGCCCTGTCGATTTTCTTCCAGAAAGAACTGGCTTCAGTTCCTGAAGTTCAGACGTTTGTCAAGGGGGTACTGCATATACAGCCTCCTTTTGTGCCTCCAGTGGCACCTTGGGATCTCAATGTAGTTTTGGGGTTCCTAAAATCACATTGGTTTGAACCACTCTCCACTGTGGACTTAAAATATCTCACTTGGAAAGTGGTAATGCTGTTAGCCCTGGCTTCAGCCAGGCGTGTCTCAGAATTGGCGGCTTTATCCTATAAAAGCCCTTACCTAATTTTTCATACGGACAGGGCAGAATTGAGGACTCGTCCTCAATTTCTCCCTAAGGTGGTTTCAGCGTTTCACTTGAACCAGCCTATTGTGGTACCTGCGGCTACTAGGGACTTGGAGGACTCCAAGTTGCTGGACGTAGTCAGGGCCCTGAAAATATGTTTCCAGGACGGCTGGAGTCAGGAAATCTGACTCGCTGTTTATCCTGTATGCACCCAACAAGCTGGGTGCTCCTGCTTCTAAGCAGACTATTGCTCGTTAGATTTGTAGTACAATTCAGCTTGCACATTCTGTGGCAGGCCTGCCACAGCCAAAATCTGTAAAAGCCCATTCCACAAGGAAGGTGGGCTCATCTTGGGCGGCTGCCCGAGGGGTCTCGGCTTTACAACTTTGCCGAGCAGCTACTTGGTCAGGGGCAAACACGTTTGCTAAATTCTACAAATTTGATACCCTGGCTGAGGAGGACCTTGAGTTCTCTCATTCGGTGCTGCAGAGTCATCCGCACTCTCCCGCCCGTTTGGGAGCTTTGGTATAATCCCCATGGTCCTTACGGAGTTCCCAGCATCCACTAGGACGTCAGAGAAAATAAGAATTTACTTACCGATAAATCTATTTCTCGTAGTCCGTAGTGGATGCTGGGCGCCCATCCCAAGTGCGGATTGTCTGCAATACTTGTACATAGTTATTGTTACAAAAATCGGGTTATTATTGTTGTGAGCCATCTTTTCAGAGGCTCCTCTGTTATCATGCTGTTAACTGGGTTCAGATCACAGGTTGTACGGTGTGATTGGTGTGGCTGGTATGAGTCTTACCCGGGATTCAAAATCCTTCCTTATTGTGTACGCTCGTCCGGACACAGTATCCTAACTGAGGCTTGGAGGAGGGTAATAGGGGGAGGAGCCAGTGCACACCAGGTAGTCCTAAAGCTTTTACTTTTGTGCCCAGTCTCCTGCGGAGCCGCTATTCCCCATGGTCCTTACGGAGTTCCCAGCATCCACTACGGACTAAGAGAAATAGAATTATCGGTAAGTAAATTCTTATTTTACCCTGCAAGCATAATAAATGTATCTGCACCCCTTGCAGTGCAGCATGGCTTGTTGCTGGGGCAAACCTGCTCTCCCTGCTTTGCTTCCACCTTTGAATATACATGTACACTATATAGACAAAAGTGATTGGACACCCAGAGTCCAGATCTTAACCCCACTGAGAACCTCTGGGACAAATAGGAGCAACTGGTGCGTTCTAGACCGACTTTCTTCAGTGTCGCAGTTGGTGACTAACATAAGGTAAAATGGCAAAACATACCGCCTGCTGTTGTCTAGGAACTTGTGGACCGTTTGCCAAGAAGGGGGTCTGCAGTCATCACTGCACGTGGTGGACTACACAGTACTGATGTCAATAAAATCTCGTTGATCTCTTTGCAGTCAGTGTCCAATCACTTTTGTGCACATAGTCTATGTATGTATATAAATCCTGCTCTTTCTGCGATTCTATAAAAAGGAAGAATTATTTTCTTATGGGCGGGGGGGGGGGGGGGGGGGGGAGTCTGGAATCCTGAGAGTGCTGCTAGTCCTTGTACATTTGCATAAAGTTTGGTGGATTCCGTGTTGAGCCACGTGAAATGGCTGGCCACCACAGGAAGGGACGGTGGCGTGGTACCGCATTGGGGTGTGTTCTAGTATCAGTGGAGGATAGTGAGAGCGGTGAAACTTACTTTTTCATCTTACATCTGTCCAATATTGCATTTGATTTGTAGTTTTCACAGGAGGAATACAACAGCTCACCATCCACACAGCTCCGCAAGGAGATTCAGGACACCCATAAACATATACATGAGCTTCAGGAGTTATTAAAATCCAAACACCTAACACAGGTAAGCAATGGACAGGCCATCATTGTAGTCCACACACTTGTAATGCCCGTTAAATTGGCATAACCAGCATCTTTTTAATACTTTTGTTTTGTCTTAGGTATTTGTGTTGTATGTGTTTTTTTGTTTTACATTTTATGTTATGTGTACTTCCCCTAAGCTCAGCATATACACCTCATTACTATGTAGTGCGTGGGCTTTGTCAAACAATCAACACTCATATGTTGACATATCGATACTGCTAGAAAATCATTATTCAAAGGCATTTGAACCCTAGCTGATGGCCAACTATTGTGTGTGTGTGTGTGTGTGTGTGTGTGTGTGTGTGTGTGTGTGTAGTGTTGCCATGCATGGAAGTGCTATTGGTCAGTTCAAACTGTAGGGCTAATTCAGACCTGGTCGCTGCTGTGCGTGGCCGCACAGCAGCGATCAGGTCTGAACTACGCATGCGCTGCAGTGCGCCGGCACATGCCAGACAGCCGACGGCTGTCTTAGCCCTACTATCAATCAGGCAGAGGCTGTCGCTGGGCTGGAGGGGGCGGGCCTGTGCCGTTTGGTGGGCACGGTCCAGGCAACGCAGGTGTTGCGCGATGTCACACGCAGCCGCTGCGACCCGAGCAGCGACAAGTAGCTCCCTGCCAGCGCGCATGAGCTGTGCTGGTGGGGAGCTACTCTACCAGTACAAAAGCATTGCTGCTGTGTGATGCTTCTGTGCTTGTGCAATGACATGTGAGGCGGACTAACCCTGTGCTGGGCGTCCCCCCACATGTCAGGGAAGCTGATCGCAGATGTACTAAATTTATCACATCTACGATCAGGTCTGAGTAACCCCCTGTGTGCAGTAGTTAATGTAAGTTACAGTATACTATCTATCTCTCTATCTGCTGCTCTATCGATCTCTATCTATCTCTATCTATCTATCTATCTATCTATCTATCTATCTATCTATCTATCTATCTATCTATCTATCTCTATCTATCTATCTATCTATCTATCTATCTATCTATCTATCTATCTATCTATCTATCTATCTATCTATCTATCTATCTATCTATCTATCTATCTATCTATCTATCTATCTATCTATCTCTCTATCTATCTATCTCTCTATCTCTCTATCTATCTCTCTATCTGCTGCTCTATCGATCTCTCTATCTATCTGTATCAAAGGGACCAGACACTCACTAATGGGTAGTGAAACCACTATGGAGACTGGCCACACCCCCTCTGGTGGCTGGCCACACCCCCTCTGGTGGCTGGTCACAACCCTAAGTATCAGCCCCTACCACTGCGTTCCCCCCCGGTGGGCCCTTCATGCCTCAGTCTGACACTGGCTGTGGTTATGGGGAGTTTATAGAGTTTAAACCATTTATGGTTTATTAATAGGGCTCTTTTTTACTTTCTAGAGTTTTAAAACCAGTATTTTCCAGCAACGAAGTATTGTATTACTCGGTCCATTTGGTTATGTTAATGGACTGGCTATAGTGCTTGCTTGGCCCAGGAATAATAAAAGATCCAGGGATATTATAACAGCGCATGATAAAATACAGACACCATTGCTTGGCTTTCCCAAAGAACAACTTATACAAATCATGTCTCGGAATTGAGGCTACCGTTGTTATAGTAAGCAAACATATACGTTTCCAATATACATCACATACATTTCTTCAAAATGTATTCTGTAGACCGATCACCTCTTTTCTTGTGGATGATCAGTATAAAATAGCGATTGAACCTATATTGACCTAACCTTTCTCATTGTAGCTAGCTCACATTGCCACGTTATGAATAGAATACTACACTGCTGGGAACCACGAATCCTTGTACCTGTGACGTTTCACATATAAAGAGTGATCTATTTGTATAATAACGATCGTTGCATTTATAAAGCGTGATCTATTTGTATAATAATGATCGTTGCATTTTTATAGAAATGAGGGAGGTCAGTTTTAAAACGTAGGCCTCTTTTATTTCCATAATTCATTGGAAGTAATAAACAGTGATTTACGCATCCTGCTCCTTTTCGGCGCAGTGTTGAGGAATTAAGCGAAGGCATCAGCCATGTGTGCCAGTTCATGCTCTGCTGACCAGACTGAAACGCTTGCCCTCTCCCACTTCTTACCTTTTGTACTGGCAGAGGTTTTTTTGGGGCCACTTACACCTCGTGTGTGGGTATTTGTGCATAAATCAGTCCATAAAGCACATTACAGGTCCCAACGTTCATCGCTCCCTCTGCGGCTCCGGTCATGCTTTACAGAAAGCAGACGTCTACCAGAACTCAAAACTAAGAGCTACATCTCTGTACGCCCCACCAATGTGGCTGTAATGGATGACAAATACATTCTGAATAAAGATACACAGTCATTTATTGCAGCAAAATATCTTATACACAAATGGTCTAACACAACATGCTTACTCAATGAAAATGCATCCAAGTTGAAAAAGTGAATCTAAGCCATGACTAATAGCCCCCATACGTACGTTTCCCCAGTTGCGGGCAGCAATTATCAAGCAATCTGTCTGGGGAATTAAACGTGTTAAAAATGTCTGATTTGCCAATCCCGACCAAAAACTGGATTTTTAAACAAGTTTAATATTCCCAATTCTTAGACCTGGCCATCAGGGGATCGGCACATTGCCCCAATATATCTTTAATGTATGGGAGGGGGGCATTAGTACTTTACTATATTCACACAATTGTATTTATAATGGAAATATACCCCTAAATTAGTCATTTACATGTTTGTAGGACTCTTTTTATTTGTCCCCCCCCCCCCCCCCCCTCCCCTGCTTACTTAACACCGATCATGTGATCTACTTTCTTTTATGAAGTGTAATTGTTTTCCTCTTATTATGACTTGGTGCAAACTCCAAATTACACTGGGTTCCCCTGATCACCAGTGGACAAGTTCTACCTCCCACAGATGTGACATTTACACGTCATTGATTTACTAAGGAAGGGACGCTTCCAGACTACCAGATGGGTGTCCTTTTTTTCCAAATGGTGAACGACCTTCTACTTGGGGCCAGTAAATCACAAAGTCCCCAAAATGAATAGAAACGCGTAGCCATTCTTCCTGGTTGTCTAAAGCTGGGTTCACACCTATACGATTTGTTGGACACTTCCCAACCAGTTTATCAGATACAGTATGTTGAGTGTGTATGCGCGTCCGAAGACTGGTCGCATCTGAAGATCAGATCTCCTGGGCATTCTAGTATTAATCAGATGTGATGGTACAATATTGAACAAAATGTGATGTGTGTACACATTTTTGCTACGCATGAATCCACACATTGATCGAGACTTCCAGTACCTAGTGTAATCGAAAGTAAAATTGCTTCTGAGGTGTGATTGTATAATGTGTACCTAGCTTTACCCATAACCGGAACATCATCCTGTCACCCCTGCAAAAGGGTTGGAACTGATACATAACATTGTGTTTAAGTGTGTCTCTATCTTGTTGCAGATAAATGAGCTTGAAACGGACTCTTATGACCAAGAACGTACTGATTACATTATTGGAGATGGATCTCTTCCAAGTAGCAATATTACAGATGTGAGTTCTGCGCCCATTACAATGGTCTCTGTGTATTTCTAATTGTATGATGATTTATGTATTTTTTGGATGTAACCTTTACATTCATTGGACTGTATTTTATTTCCTGTTGTGTGTTACCACTTCTGCATGGCATGTTGACGCTCTTTACCCGGTGCTGCTAACGGTGCAGTACATGTCTACAGACCCATATATACAGTAATGTGACTCCTTGCCCGTACTGAAGCTCAGCCTTTTAGCTGGGGATGTAGCACCCCTACGTTTCGCAGCAGTGAAGTGCAGATTTCCAGCATTCACGTTCAGAGGAGGCACCATGATGTCACTGGGATGGGCCGGGCTTTTCTAATCAATGCAGTGTCAGTTCAGTAGGAAACCCAGATAGTGTTTGCAGGGTTGGACTGGCCCACAGGGGAACAGGGAAACCACCGGTGGGCCCTCCTCTTCCTCTAGGGATCAAGTTGCAGACTATCCTAGTGCGCTGGATTTATGCATTATACATATGTTACATTATACTTCACAATAATTTGGTTTATTATATATTTACCAAGGGGCACAGAACATGTAATGGTTAGCCAAACCTCTGTGGTGGCAGGCCACACCCCAGTGGAGCCTGGCCACACCTTTAAGCATGGGCCCCTACAGCAACATTCCTCCCGGTGGGCCCTTCATGCCCCAGTCCGACACTGAGTGTTTGTGTATTCTCCTTGTAACCCACAAGTGGGCTGGGGACCTTTAAGAAAGTAGTGTGTGGGCTTGCTTCTATTACTGGTAACAACACTTTAATGATACATTGTATCCTGTCTGTATAGGTTTATTTTAACTTCATCTCAGTGTTTCTGCACATGTTCATTGAAGTTTAAGGTTTTATACACTATTTGGAGCATCTTATTCCTCTGCTTACTTGTTTTTATTGTGTTTGGGAACTGCTACGTTTTATTTTTGAAGAAATTGTGTCATTTCCAAGCCATTAATCAGCATTTCTCTTACACCAATGAATGACATGGTTAAAAATCATACTGCATAACCGTCTATGCTAAAGTGCGCTGTGACGGATCCGTCCACAAGGAAGGACGGAGATGATGTGTATAGCGGGGGAGGTTTGTCCCCTGGGCAATTTAATAATCCAGTGGTGCCTGTTATTGGAGGCCTTGTGGTTGATGGCGATGCTTTTTTTGATTTTTATTATGTTTGTTTTAGTTTGGCAACCATAAAAGGAGTACATATAGCCATTACTGAGCTGTGCTTAGGTTATTAATAAGCTTTAATTATTTTCTGTGGACCATGGAGTGATCGCAGTGATGAAACGTTACTATACCATGTATGTTCGGTGTATAACGTTACCGCTTTTTATGTTTCCCTTGATATTTTTATCTGAAAGTTTCTGATGTGTTCCTGTAGTGAGGCGTGGTATTTCTGTACATAACGAGTTCCACATCTGTCTCCGCAGACCCCAGGTAGCGGACAGCGAGAAAAGAGTGTATCGGAAGAAAGCCCAGATAAGAGCGAGTGCCAGGATACAGTACGTGCACAATGTTTATTACTTTGTGGAAGTAATGCCATTTATATTGTGCATCTGATAACATGGCAAGTCACAGGAACACTCTCATTGGTGGACGGACTCCGGGAAGCTCTGATTTTCCCAGTTAAACTACTCATTACTTTTTCTGAAAAACGACCCACACTGATGATGACTTTATTCAGTGTATATAGTATGGTGTCAGCCATAGATTTCAGCAGGATCAGTGATGTGATTCCTGAGACTACATACATACTGCCGCTTTACTGAGCAAGAAGAGATCTACAAGTACAGATGTGTCCTCCTACATTTTGCCTCAATACGCCGCGCAGCGGGAGATGCCTGGCATGAGTGCGTTGACAGGTCCCTTGCAACTCCGTTAGCATCTGGCATTTTTTTTTTTTTTTACAAAATGCATCTTCTTTGTGTCGCTATGTGAGTAAGACGCACAGGCGGGCTCTGCTGATTAAAATCATATACGTGCGACCATAGCTGTAGCTGCATATGCAGGTGCTAAAGTGGGCTGGAATGGGTTGGAACGGAATTCTGGCACCTGTAATAGTAGGCGGAACTAGTTCCCGCCTCTGATATGGACCTGTAGAGTAAGTCTCACCAAGAGCGTGGGCCTCCACCCGCATCAAAAGATGACGCTGATGGTGGATACTGTCACTGTTGGGCTGCAGCCGACTTCCCCTCTTCAGGTCCTGGTAGCTCCATGTCCCTCCTCTGCCTACGGCCCGCCTCTCCTGGTACTCACACTGTCTCTGTCGGCCTGTGTCTTCATCCTCCGGTCATGGTGGCTCCTTTTGCAGCAGCAGGTATGTGATGTCATGCCGCCGCTGCAGTGAAGAGGAGCTGTGGACAGAAGCACTCACTGTGTATGCAGAAGACAAGTAGAAAGTAAGAGGGGACTGGACGTACACAGGAAGACGAGCTTCTGGAGTATGACAGATTGGGGGCGAAGGGGGGGGGGTACTGGAGGGACACAGTGCTCTCAGGCACCCAACCATTCATTTTAAAGAACTGTTTTTTTAAGGGGGTAAAATTATTTGTATTTGCTCTAGGCTCCATCAATTCTAGCTGTGCCTCTTGCCTCTCAGAGTAGCTCCGCCTAATGTGAGGGGGAGAGGAGGGTAGGTAGCAGGGGAAATGAGTTTCACCACCTCTCTAGGACCACTTTGAGCCCTGTGCATATGAAATTGTACGTTACAGTGTTTTCCAGGAAAACACTTTAGCTTACTATTACGTATGCAGATACAGCTGTGGTTGTACATAGAATATAGGCATATCATTTTAATCCTCAAAAAACTGATTGTGCGTCCTATTTGCATTGTTTTGTGAATAAGACACATTTTAATGGAAAAAGTTGCACGAAAAAACGCTTGGCGCTACCTAATCACGCCATCTAGAAGGGCTGTTTGATGTGCAGGGTGGGCTAGATGTAAGTGGACATGTGTATATTGTGTACTTAGAAAAACTGGTATACACGTTGCCAATACAGTAAGCTAGGTTTCAGTGGCATAACCAATAGTACATATTAGTTTATTTATTCACTTAGTATATTTGCTTATATATTGTCATTCTCGCAGGATTCCCAGTCCAGCATGGGAAGTCCATCCACCCGCTTTACACAGACCATTATTGGTGCAGAGGACGAGGACTTTGACGCTGAACCGGAACAGGTAAGGATTTAGGCAGATCAAGATATATCACAGTACTCATATGTACTAATCGGTTTTCTGTTATTTTGGAGATTTATGGCTGACGTACCAAGTGTCTCAAGGCTTTTTTTATGGTCCATTTCCCCAAAATAGATTTAATAAAACCACTGTTCTGAATCACAATAAACTACTACGATGAGCTTTATCAGATTAGAATGATTTAATATAAAATATAGAACAGCATGTCTGTAGGATTTGTGTGCCGTTCGAAGTTGTTACCAAACAGGAAGCTCCGTAAAGAGGTGACTTATGTTGTACTCAGCCAGGGTAATCTGTAAAGTGGGCAATCAATTGTCTGGGGATGCACAGAACTGCTAAAAAACCAATGTATTAAAAGGCAAAAAGGATCGCAACCCTTTTACTTATTTGTTTGATGGCTTTCCCCTTGTATTCAGAACTGGAATACAGGGGGATTCTGTGTAGGCTCTGCATTTTTGGGTCTATAACATAAGAAATAAATAATCATTATAGGTCATTCTTCTAACTGCTTTAAAAACACACATATGCATAACGATATTACTCTCTCAATTATCGATCATAGTCCCCCTCTTAAGGTTACGCCCCCCCCACCCCCTTCCCCAAGCCTTCATTCATCTCTGCTTGTAATGTATAAAGATTCTGGTTACAGTGCTTTAACCTTGTTTCTGTGGTAATGTAAGTCAGCCCGCATGCCGAGATCACCGTCTCACAGTGTCTCCTCTCACTGCTCTCCTGTGAATTTTCTTCACGTGTGGCGATTCCCTCACTGTAAAATACATTACGGCGTGGCATTATAGCGCCCCCATGTGTGCAATGCCTCTAGGGACATTCCCCTTTAGTCTTTGTCCTGCAGTGATTACACCCACTGATTCCAAACTCCAGATCCACCTAAAATATTTAGGATCGGTGGAGATAAATTTCTTTAAGTTACTCGGTGCACAAGAGGGGGGGGGGGGGGGGGGGGTGGTATGCAGTCACATGGGTGTTCCAGTTTTTAATTTCACTTGAGTAGAATTTCCCTCAGGGTTTACTATGTAGTGATAATGTGCGCCGGTCACATAACTGCATCCCTGTGTAACACATGCACATACATATGACACGGACATGGAGGAGTGTGATATATTTGCCCTTAACCTTGTGTAGAGAATGGTTAGCTAAAACTTGTGCCTTTATTTTTTTTTTTAAACTTATCTGAAATGCACTGTATTTGTGTGTTTTATTCAGAATTTCACCCATTTATTGTTTAAAACTGGGTATACACTAGACCAGGCATTTTCACCCACGGTCCTCAAGGCACATCAACAGTGCAGGTTTTAGTGATATCCAGGCTTCAGCACAGATGGTTAAATCAAAAATCCGGAGGTACTAATTAAGTCACCTGTGCTCAAGCCTGGATATCACTTAAACCTGCACTGTTAGTGTGCCTTGAGGACCGAGGCTGGGAAACACTGCACTAGACGATGTGGCTGACGGTCGACGGGATGACGGTTGTAATGATACATCGGCCATCCCGTACACACTGAATGACATAGCGCATGATTTAGTGTTCATTCTTGCACCCTGCACCTTTCAAATCCTGTGCAGTTCCTCTTTCCTGCCTGGGGTGTCACTCTCTGCTCTGATGCTTCTCAGCACACACAGGTCTGTATCACAGCACTGAGTAACAGATCAGAGTGTGCTGAGTAGCACCATAGCAGAGAGCGACACCCCAGGCAGGAAAGAGGAACTGCACGGATTTTAAAAAGGTGCAGGGTGCTAATATGGTGTACTTCAGAATATCCCGTAATCTGCCTGTACGATGACCCGCAGGAGTGCCTAATAGGTTGTACTCACTGGATGATTTGTACAATATATATTGGTCCGATCCACCGGATAGGACTATATAACGTGTAGTGTGTACCCAGCTTAAGCTAATTAATAAATGTAAACGTGTGCAATTCAGTTGGATACCTGGAGATAACACAAGTGGTAAGAAACGCAATATCGTTATTGTAGTCTCTGCAGAGTGTTCAGAAGTTTCCTTCCATCTCTCAGCAGGTGACTGATCAGTGCAGCTGCTTCCAGAGTATGGATCTGTTGAAGTATCACCCTGCTCACCTTGCCGTCTTCATATTCCATGTGGTGTCCCAGTTTGACCCTGCACCCTTGGTAGGTAAAAGAACACATGACACTCCATAGCGCTCATTTACAGACATGAGCCAGAGAGCTGTGTCGTACTGAAGTCCATGACAGTCGGCTGGATTCCCGTTTTCATTGCTGGGACTAGGCTGTATCATACTTAACAATCTTTTTCTTTGTGAGCACCGGGAGTTGCGAAATGCGTCACTGCAGCGTCATAATATCACAATTCACATTGCGGGGATGTGGGGCTGCAGTTATGTTATTCACAGCAAATCACGTCAGGTTTTCACCCCGTCGCTGGAGAAACTTCCAGGAAAGTAGACAAATGGATTTGATTGCTATGTTTATTCACTACGGGTTACAGCACATATTTACTCTTTGCAACATTTCATTAAATACATTTATTTGTCCTATTAGAATATTCTTAGGGTCTGATGTCTGAAACCAGGGTAAGCTCTCTTCACTCCTAGGCTGATGCCATTCTCTGTTCTTTCTCCTCAGCTTTGCTACTTGTATGGTGACCTGTATCAGCAAACTAACTCAAAGGAGACACGCAGAGTATTTCTGGAATTCTACCAGTTCTTCCTAGAACGAACAGCGGTGAGCGCGAGACACGACTTACATGTATCTGTTGCCAGGTTTCTCCCGTTGGATGCGCTGTTATAATCACATGCTCATAGGCCACTTATAAAACCATCTTTTTTTTTTTTTTTAAACAAGGTTCTCCGGAAAACTGTGTGCCTCAGACCTACTGACAGGGTCTTTGTATAACTTGCCATGCTTGGACAATTATCAGCCTTCTTCGCGAAGACTAAAGACTTAGAAATTGTAAAAAAATAAAATAATGCAGACTTGTCAGGGTCACGTTCAGTCAATATAGGCTCATGTGAGGGAGCGTGACCTGACAGTGATTTTCTAGTCTCGTCAGTCAAGATTTTAACAGTAGAGGCAAAAAGGACAATGACTGCATTTTACGTTTGCGGAGTATTATACCAGTTTTATGCATCCAGTAATCCAGGAAGTCGAACACAGAATTGCCAGCCCCTGTGCTCAAATCAGCCGCATATACTGCCTAATTACTGAACAAGCGATAGGCGTGACTTATTAGAACGGTGTATAGATATACAGGGTATTGTGTGTGTGGTGGATAGTGAGACTCTCCATCTGTCTGTTTCAGCACTTCCGTGTTTCTGTCCCAGAAGAGCTTGCACAGGAATTGGGTAAGTTGTGAAAACTTGTTAAAAACGTTTTTTAAAGTGTTTCAGAAAATCATGAACATAGTGGGGTATATGCAATTCACGGCGAATCGCGGCAAATTATCGCCGTTTTTTAATTCAACACAATTCGACAGGTGAATTCCGGCAGGTGGCTGCCGGAATTCACCATATTCAATGAAAAACGGATTCGACATTCCCGCGGGCGAAAAACGGCCGATTTGCCGGATTTTGCCGCGAATTAAAAAAACGGGTAAAAACGGGAAAACCCGGAAAAAAATGGCGTGGGGTCCCCCCTCCAAAGCATAACCAGCCTGCGGCCGTGGCATTAAATATCCAACTAGTCACCCCTGGCCGGGGTACCCTGGGGGAGTGGGGACCCCTTCAATCAAGGGGTCCCCCCTCCCCCAGCCACCCAAGGGCCAGGGGTGAAGCCCGAGGCTGTCCCCCCCATCCAAAGGCTGCGGATGGGAGGCTGATAGCCTTGAGTAAAATGACAGAATATTGGTTTTTTTCAGTAGTACTACAAGTCCCAGCAAGCCTCCCCCGCAAGCTGGTACTTGGAGAACCACAAGTACCAGCATGCGGAAGAAAAACGGGCCCGCTGGTACCTGTAGTACTACTGGGAAAAAAATACCCAAATAAAAACAGGACACACACACCGTGACAAGTACAACTTTATTACACACTGCCGACACACACATACTTACCTATGTTGACACGCCGACTGCCACAGTCTCCGACGATCCGAGGGTACCTGTTAAAAAATTATACTCACCTTCCAGCGTCCAGAGATAAATCCACGTCCAGAGTATAATCCACGTACTTGTTAAAAAAACAAACCGCATACCCGACCATATGCCGGACTGAAAGGGGTCCCATATTGACACATGAGACCCCTTTCCCCGAATGTGCCGGGACCCCACGTGACTCCTGTCACTGAGGTCCCTTCAGCCAATCAGGAAGCGCTACTACGTGGCGCTCACCTGATTGGCTGTGCGCTGTCTGTGCTGTGACAGCGCATCGCACAGCTCTCTCCATTATTTCAATGGTGGGAACTTTGCAGTCAGCGGGAGGGTTACCCGCGGTCAGCCGCTGACCGGCGGGTGACCCCACCGCTAACCGCAAGGTTCCCACCATTGAATATAATGGAGAGGCTTTGCGATGCGCTGTCTGAGCTCAGACGCGCAGAGCCAATCAGCAGAGTGCAAGGACGTTGCACTCGCTGATTGGCTGAAGAGACCTTTCAGTGACAGCTGTCACGTAGAGGTCTCTGCATTCGGGGAAAGGGGTCTCATGTGTCAACATGGGACCCCTTTCAGTCCGCTGGCACGGGTTTTTGCGTTTTGTTATTTTGCCAAGTACCTGGATTATACTCTGGACGTGGATTTATCTCTGGACGCTGGAAGGTGAGTATAATTATCTTTTATTTTCAGGTATCCGTGGATTCTACTTGGAGAAGAGGACCGACTGCTTCGTGTCAACATAGGTAAGTATGTGTGTGCCGGCAGTATGTAATAAAGTTGTACTTGTCACGGTGTGTGTGTCCTGTTTTTATTTGGGTATTTTTTTTCCAGTAGTACTACAGGTACCAGCGGGCCCGTTTTTCTCCCGCATGCTGGTACTTGTGGTTCTCCAAGTACCAGCTTGCGGGGGAGGCTTGCTGGGACTTGTAGTACTACTGGAAAAAACAATATTCAGACATTTTTCTCAAGGCTATCAGCCTCCCATCTGCAGCCCTTGGATGGGGGGGGGACAGCCTCGGGCTTCACCCCTGCCCCTTGGGTGGCTGGGGGGGGGACCCCTTGATTGAAGGGGTCCCCACTCCCCCAGGGTACCCCGGCCAGGGGTGACTAGTTGGATATTTAATGCCACGGCCGCAGGGCACTGTATAAAAGTGACCCCCGGCTGTGGCATTATCTGTCCAGCTAGTGGAGCCCGATGCTGGTGTAAAAAATACGGGGGACCCCTACTCGTTTTGTCCCCCGTATTTTCTGCACCAGCATCAGGCGCAGAGCCCGGTGCTGGTTTTAAAAATACGGGGGATCCTCTGTCAAATTTTTCCCCGCATTTTTAGAACCAGGACCAGCTCGAAGAGCCCGAGGCTGGTTATGCTTTGGAGGGGGGACCCCACGCCATTTTTTCCCTTGATTTTACCGTTCCAGCTATAAAAATAAAATAAAAATATTTTAAAAAAATATATAAATTATACTTGTGCCTCCAAAAAAGACAAACCAAGTACCTAATCCCTTCTAATATAAATAGATATGCTATTACCCAAAAAAAAAACCACCAAAAAAAACATGTTTTAAATTTTTTTTTTATTGGTTTCACCCTCCAAAGTGTGGCGGATTGAAAATGACGAATTTACTGTCTAAAAGCACTGTTGTCGAATTTCCAAACTTGAATTGAATAGACTTTGGTCGAATTGCAGCATGTGTATCATTGCAAAAAAGTCGAATTTGTCAAAAGTCGAATTTCAAAAAGTCGAAATTTGAAAGTCCGTTTTTTTGTCGGAAAGTACTGAATTGCATTGTTGATTTTTTTTTTTTGGCGAAAAATTCCCGAAATTCGACAATTTCGGGAATTCGACCGCAATTGCATATACCCCAGTATATTGGTTACTCTGAAACTCTTTGACTTATTTATTTATTTTTTTAAATATCAACCTTGTTGTTTTTTGGTTGCTATTTATTTATTTGAAATATTGATCTTGTCATGGCCATTTTCCACAAGTATTTATTATTGTTGATAGTTTACAATGGTTTTTATTTTTTATTTTTAATTTAACCCTTTCAGCAGGGGCTTTTGGGAATTTGGCCACACCTCCCTGGGCAGTTTTTTTTTTTTTTTTAACTGCACGTTGCCAAGGGTTTTGCACGTTGTGTCATGATTTTTGACAGGGGTTTTATGCTCTGGGATCCATGCTCGTTGCCACGGGAAATGCTCGTTGCCTAGAGGTAGCTAGGGATGTCCACCGACCATCGATGGTCTATGACCGATGTTGAATAGTTTTACCATCGATGGGGGAGAACCAGATGGTTTCCCGCCATCGATGGTTCAGTGCTACCCAATTTATTTTTAAAAAAAAATCCCTCAGTGTCAGCTCTGCCCCCCTGACACCCACTAAGCCACGCCCCCGGGCTCTGATTGGCCCACATTTGTACAGTAATACAGGGATGACCATCGATGGATCTATCCCCGATGGGGTTACACCATCGATGTTATCCATCGATGTTTGTCATCGATTGATAACCCACTGATGGCTATCCCTAGCAGTAGCATTTTCTGGCAGGCACTATATTCCGGCCCCCTCCTCTCCTGTACTCCGCTCGGCAGGCAGAGTTGTCCGGAATGACGTGATCCCGCCATGACGTGTCGACGCGATCGCATCATCCACTGGGCCGGCCGAGCGGAGTGTAAGAAGGAGGGAGGGAGGGAGAGAGGAGTCTGCACAGCGCAGCTGGCCCCGGAATTTTTCTGGGCGTGCTACTGAAGAGGTTAAGGGGAGTATTCAGTTAGTGTCAAATCCAATACGACAGTGAGGATCAGACACTTCAGTATTCTATTGCTGCCCGTTTCCCCTTCCCTCTTACGGGCGAAAATGAATGGTCGAAAACTGACCCATTTTTGACCGTGGCGAGGTCGAAAACACATGGATGAGCAGAGATTCCGCTCATCCATGTGTTTTTCGACATTTCAGAGTTTTTGTCAGGGCGGAAAAACGGAACTTCAATTGAATATTGAAGTGGTGGAAAGTGCCATCTTTCCGCCTGTCAAAAATTCCGAAACTAATTGAATACTCCCCTATGCAAAATAGTTGGTTATAGATGTAGTACAGTATATAGTATTACAGATAGGGTCATGGAGCTATTGGGAGTTAATTTCTCCATATATGTGCAATATATGCTTAGTTGCAGCATTTTCCTGGTGGCTGTGATATCGCCATTGTTGGCTAAAGGGAGAGCTATTGGTGCATTTTGTTCTGACGTCCGGATGTCAGTTTATGAATGTGACCGTACTGAGCGCTGTTACATTCGTTGCCTGATAATGTGGGGAAGGTCGGTGACCATGTGATGACTTCACCTAAGATTACTCGGCTGGCAGGAACCTCAGCAAGAGCGGCAGATCAGCCATCCCCAGCCACTTTTACTCATAAGACCGTTGGTGGAACTTGGACCGAAAATCAGTGTAGAACTTGGGAAATGTCATGTTGTATAAAACACTAGTGGGCAGATGTAGTAAGCCTTGGAGAGTGATAAAGTGGAGAACCAGCAAATCAGCTTGTGACTGTCATGCATTTTGGGGTAGGTAATGGGGATTGGCTAGAAAAATGTATTTCGGGACTATTTTCTGGCAGTTGACTAGTCAGCCAATCAGACTCTCCAAAAGTTAGTACATCTGCCCTTAGGTAAGCTATTCCTCTAATCAGCAGAAATAGCTGATGTAATGTTGGGGTATATAACTGATATAGTAATTGTGCAAATAAATGAAAAAAATATTCCCATGTCTCAAAGAAAAAAAAAGAAAGTTTATCCGTTTTTAAGATCAGCGTACAACAAACATATAAAAAGTAGAGTAGAGTTATGATACTGGCTAGAGAGCTATCTCATTGGCTTCGATCTCTCCTACCGTGTTTGTCATTTGTTTTTGTTATAGAGAAAAGGCGCCCAGAATTAATACCGGAGGATTTGCTGCGACAGTTTGTCCACACCATGCAGGACAAAATGTATCCAGATGTACAGAAACTTTTAGAGGACTTTAGGTAAACTTGTGTATGTCTATTTATTGACCTCAAAAGGACAAAAAAAAAGAAAAAGTATGGATTAAAAAAAAAAACCCCTCTGTCCTAAACATCCTTTGCCTCCCAGGCAGAAGCGCAACATGGGTTTGACCCTAGCGGAGAGCGAGCTAGCCAAGTTGGACGCAGAACGTTCCCGGGAACGCAGCACACTCGATAAAGAGAGAACCTGCGCCGAGCCGATCTTGCTGAAGATTGAAGAGGTTTTGTAAGTGAAGCTGTTATGAGTTTGATCGTGCCATTAATTTGCTGAAGCGTGTCTCACACACACACACACACACACACACACACACACACACACACACACACACACAACACTGTACAACACAAGAGTGGGTGCTTGTATACCCTATAGAACACTAGTACTAAGCAGGTGCAACATGTAGAGAAGATAGCGTGAAATCCTCTTATCAAAGCCTAAAAACTATAAATAATCAGATCAGAAACCAACAGTTATTAAACCATCTGCTTTCCACAATATTATTCCATCCGCTATTCCTCTTAATTATAGCAATAAAACATGGCTGTGAGCTAGTATATTAGCTCTGAGGCAAGAGATCTGTAACTGCCCTAAATGTCTGTCCAGCAATTGCACAGCAGAGATGATGGTAGGCCACCTTGTGGCTGGTAGGGCCGACACACAGTGCAGCCCTTCCCCCCCCCCCCCCTTCCCTGCTTAAAGCCACTGAATGTGAACACTGAGAGCTGAATAAAGGCTTGTGTATGCATCGCCTTCCTCCTGCGGCTCTCCCTGCATATCACGCACACAAGCTCCCGGGCGCCAGCACACCCACCTACTTCAACTTGCGTGCCAAACTCGCATCACTGCTGTATGGTGCCGGGACCTCGGAGACGTCCCAGACTGAGTTTTGTTTCCCTCTTAGAGAGACTCATTTCTGCTCCATGTTTTCAATCAATATTACAGCATTTCTAACTGGCAGAGGGGGGAGAGAGATAGAATATTGGGGGCAAGATGAGAAAGAGAGAGAATAAAGAGGGAGAGGATGGGAGAGAGAGCAAATAGAGGGAGAGGATCGGGGAGAGAAAATCTAGGGGTCCAGGATAGAGGAGAGAGAATTTAGAGGGATAGGAGAGAGAGAAAATAGAGGGAGAGGATGGGGGAGAGAGCAAATGGAGAGGATCGGGGAGAGAAAATCTAGGGGTCCAGGATAGAGGAGAGAGAATATAGAGGGATAGGAGAGAGAGAAAATAGAGGGAGAGGATCGGGGAGAGAAAATCTAGGGGTCCAGGATAGAGGAGAGAGAATATAGAGGGAGAGGATAGGAGAGAAAATAGAAGAAGAGGATAGCAGAGAGAGAGAAGATAGAGGGAGAGGAGAGAGAGAAGATAGAGGGAGAGGATAGCAGAGAGAGATAAGATAGAGGGATAGGAGAGAGAGAAAATAGAGGGAGAGGATCGGGGAGAGAAAATCTAGGGGTCCAGGATAGAGGAGAGAGAATATAGA
This sequence comes from Pseudophryne corroboree, assembly GCF_028390025.1. Classification (NCBI taxonomy): domain Eukaryota; kingdom Metazoa; phylum Chordata; class Amphibia; order Anura; family Myobatrachidae; genus Pseudophryne; species Pseudophryne corroboree. The sequence goes on along the minus strand of NC_086453.1, from coordinate 315,026,257 downwards.
GGGAGAGGATAGGAGAGAAAATAGAAGAAGAGGATAGCAGAGAGAGATAAGATAGAGGGAGAGGATAGCAGAGAGAATATAGAAGGGGGGCTGGATAAGAGGATATGAGAGAGAATATAGAGGTGAAGGATGTGAGAGAGGGCAAACTGAGAGAATCGGGGGGGGGGGAGAGCAAACAGGGGAGAGGATGGCAGAGAGAGAATAGAGGGACAGGGTGGCACAGAGGGAATACAGGGGGACAGGATATGAGACAGAGAATATAGAGGGAGACGATGACAGAATATAGGTGGACAAGATAGGAGAGCGCGAGTATATAGGCAGACTTAATGGGGGAGAGAGAATATAGGGGGGATACAGTGGACGAGAGAGCATATATGGGGAGCCAGTGGAAGAGAATATAGGGGGCCCATGATTGGAGATACAAATATAGGGCAACAGGATGGGGGAGATGATGGGAGAGACTATAGGGGACACATGTTTGGAGAGAGAGAATGGGGAGATGAAGGACGAGAATATAGGGGCTTGTGATGGGAGAAAGATAATATAGGGGGACACTATGGAAGAGAGCATATAGAGGTAGATGATGGGAGAGAATATAGGGGGACACTGGGAGCGAGAGCATATGGGGAATGTAGGGGGCACTATGGGAAAGAGAGCATATAGAGGTAGATGATGGGAGAGCATATAGAGGTAGATGATGGGAGAGCATATAGGGTGGCACTATGGGAAAGAGCATATAGGGATAAATAATGGGAGAAAATATAGGGGGCACATGATTGGAGAGAGAGAATATAAGGGACGCAGTGGGCGAGAAAGCATATAGGGGAGCCAAGATGGGAGGAGAAGGATATAGGGGGCGACAGGATTGGAGAGAAGAGAATATAGTGGGACAGGATTTATACTGGGTATGAGAGAAATAGGTGGAAACAGGAAAAGAATGATTCGTCCAAAAATACTCGTGCATTATAAAGATATAAAGGACTCTGTGACCTTTGATAAATATATCTTAGATGCAAATAATAAATAAATCTATAAAATAAAGTTTTTTTTGTACTGTATGGTAATTATATATTTCTCTAACGTCCTAGTGGATGCTGGGGACTCCGTAAGGACCATGGGGAATAGACGGGCTCCGCAGGAGACAGGGCGCTTTAAGAAAGAATTTGGATACTGGTGTGCTCTGGCTCCTCCCTCTATGTCCCTCCTCCAGACCTCAGTTTGAATCTGTGCCCGGACGATCTGGGTGCTACTTAGTGAGCTCTCCTGAGCTTGCTATAAGAAAGTATTTTGTTAGGTTTTTTTTATTTTCAGAGAGATCTGCTGGCAACAGACTCTCTGCAGCGTGGGACTGAGGGGAGAGAAGCAGCCCTACTCACTGAAGATAGGTCCTGCTTCTTAGGCTACTGGACACCATTAGCTCCAGAGGGATCGTACACAGGATCTCACCCTTTGTCGTCCGATCCCGGAGCCGCGCCGCCGTCCCCCTCGCAGAGCCGGAAGACAGAAGCCGGTGACAGAAGCAAGAAGACTTCAAAAGCGGCGGCAGAAGACTCCAGTCTTCAAACTGAGGTAGCGCACAGCACTGCAGCTGTGCGCCATTGCTCCCACATTAAACCCACACACTCCGGTCACTTTAGGGTGCAGGGGTTGGCGCCCTGGGCAGCAATTAGGAACCTCTTGGCAAAAAGTAGCATATATACAGTTGGGCACTGTATATATGCATGAGCCCCCGCCATTATTTTACACACAAACGCGGGACAGAAGCCCGCCGTTGAGGGGGCGGGGCTTCTTCCTCAGCACTCACCAGCGCCATTTTCTCTCCACAGCTCCGCTGAGAGGAAGCTCCCCAGGCTCTCCCCTGCAGAAACACGGTAGAAAGAGGGTAAAAAGAGAGGGGGGGCACATAAATTAGTCGCAAAAAGCTTTATATACAGCAGCTACTGGGTTAACACTAAGTTACTGTGTGATTCCTTGGTCATATAGCGCTGGGGTGTGTGCTGGCATACTCTCTCTCTGTCTCTCCAAAGGGCCTTGTGGGGGAACTGTCTTCAAAAAGAGCATCCCCTGTATGTGTGGTGTGTGTCGGTACGCTTGTGTCGACATGTTTGACGAGGAAGGCTATGTGGAAGCAGAGCGGGAGCAAATGAATGTGGGGTCGCCGCCGACACCTGATTGAATGGATATGTGGAAGGTTTTAAATGATAAGGTTAATTCCTTGAATAAAAGGTTGGATAAAGTTGAAACCTTAGGACAGTCAGGGTCTCAGCCCATGCCTGATCCTATGTCGCCGAGGCCGTCGGGGTCTCAGAAGCGCCCACTATCCCAAATTGTTGACACAGACACCGACACGGAGTCTGACTCCAGTGTCGGCTATGATGATGCTAAGTTACAGCCTAAATTGGCTAAAGCTATACGTTATATGATTATAGCAATGAAGGAGGTGTTGCACATCACAGAGGAAACCCCAGTCCCTGACAAGAGGGTTCATATGTATGGGGAAAAAAGGCAGGAGGTGACCTTTCCCCCTTCACATGAGCTAAATGAGTTATGTGAAAAGGCTTGGGAATCTCCAGATAAGAAACTGCAGATTTCCAAACGGATGCTTATGGCGTATCCTTTCCCGCCAACGGACAGGTTACGCTAGGGTGGATAAAGCTCTAACACGCTTATCCAAGAGGGTAGCCCTGCCGTCACAGGATACGGCCACCCTAAAAGATGCTGCGGATAGAAAGCAAGAGGGTACCCTGAAGTCCATTTATACACATTCAGGTACCTTACTAAGGCCGGCAATTGCGTCGGCCTGGGTGTTTAGTGCTGTAGCAGCATGGACGGATACCTTATCTGAGGAACTGGATACCTTAGACAAGGATACTATATTAATGACCCTGGGGCATATAAAAGACGCTGTCCTATATATGAGAGATGCTCAAAGAGACATTAGCCTACTGGGCTCTAGAATAAATGCAATGTCGATTTCTGCCAGAAGGGTCCTGTGGACTCGGCAATGCACAGGCGATGCCGACTCAAAAAGGCACATGGAGGTTTTACCTTACAAGGGTGAGGAATTGTTTGGGGAGGGTCTCTCGGACCTGGTCTCCACAGCTACTGCTGGAAAGTCAAATTTTTTGCCATATGTTCCCTCACAACCTAAGAAAGCACCGTATTACCAAATGCAGTCCTTTCGTTCACAAATAGGCAAGAAAGTCCGAGGCAAGGGTAGAGGAAAGAAGCTGCACAATACAGCTAGTTCCCAGGAACAGAAGTCCTCCCCGGCTTCTACTAAATCCACCGCATGACGCTGGGGCTCCACAGGCGGAGCTAGGGCCAGTGGGGGCGCGTCTCCGAAATTTCAGCCACGAGTGGGTTCACTCCCAGGTGGATCCCTGGGTAATAGAGATTGTGTCTCAGGGATACAAGCTGGAATTTGAGGAGATGCCCCCTCACCGATACCTCAAATCGGCCCTGCCAGCTTCCCCCTTAGAGAGGGAAATTGTGTTAGCTGCAATTCACAAATTGTATCTTCAGCAGGTGGTGGTCAAGGTTCCCCTCCTTCAACAAGGAAAGGGTTATTATTCGACCATGTTTGTGGTTCCGAAACCGGACGGTTCGGTCAGACCCATATTGAATTTAAAATCCCTGAACATATACCTGAAAAGGTTCAAGTTCAAGATGGAATCGCTCAGAGCGGTCATCGCAAGCCTGGAAGGGGGGGATTTTATGGTGTCTCTGGACATAAAGGATGCATACCTTCATGTCCCCATTTATCCACCTCATCAGGCGTACCTCAGATTTGTGGTACAGGATTGTCATTACCAATTCCAGACGTTGCCGTTTGGTCTCTCCACGGCACCGAGAATTTTTACCAAGGTAATGGCGGAAATGATGGTGCTCCTGCGAAAGCAAGGGGTCACAATTATCCCATACTTGGATGATCTCCTCATAAAGGCGAGGTCCAGAGAGCAGTTGCTGATCAGCGTAGCACGCTCTCGGGAAGTGTTACAACAGCACGGCTGGATTCTAAATATTCCAAAGTCGCAGTTGATTCCTACGACTCGTCTGCCCTTCCTGGGCATGATTCTGGACACAGACCAGAAGAGGGTTTATCTCCCGATGGAGAAGGCTCAGGAGCTCATGACACTGGTCAGAGACCTATTAAAACCTAAACAGGTGTCGGTGCATCACTGCACACGAGTCCTGGGAAAGATGGTGGCATCATACGAGGCCATTCCCTTTGGCAGGTTCCATGCGAGGACCTTTCAATGGGATCTGTTGGACAAGTGGTCCGGATCACATCTACAGATACATCTGCTGATCACCCTATACCCCAGGGCCAGGGTGTCTCTCCTGTGGTGACTACAGAGTGCTCACCTTCTCGAGGGCCGCAGATTCGGCATTCAGGACTGGGTCCTGGTGACCACGGATGCAAGCCTCCGAGGGTGGGGGGCAGTCACACAGGGAAGAAATTTCCAACGTCTGTGGTCAAGTCAGGAGACTTGCCTTCACATCAATATCCTGGAACTAAGGGCCATATACAACGCCCTAAGTCAAGCGGAGACCCTGCTTCGCGACCAATCAGTGCTGATTCAGTCAGATAACATCACCACAGTGGCTCATGTAAACCGCCAAGGCGGCACAAGGAGCAGGGTGGCGATGGCGGAAGCCACCAGAATTCTTCGCTGGGCGGAGAATCACGTAAGAGCACTGTCAGCGGTGTTCATTCCGGGAGTGGACAACTGGGAAGCAGACTTCCTCAGCAGGCACGACCTCCACCCGGGGGAGTGGGGACTTCATCAAGAAGTCTTCACGCAGATTGCAAGTCGGTGGGAACTGCCACAGGTGGACATGATGGCATCCCGCCTCAACAAAAAGCTACAGAGGTATTGCGCCAGGTCAAGAGACCCTCAGGTGATAGCTGTAGACGCACTAGTGACACCGTGGGTGTTCCAGTCGGTTTATGTATTTCCTCCTCTTCCTCTCATACCCAAGGTGCTGAGAATCATAAGAAAAAGAGGAGTGAGAACAATACTCATTGTTCCGGATTGGCCAAGAAGGACTTGGTATCCAGATCTGCAAGAAATGCTCAAAGAGGACCCATGGCCTCTGCCTCTAAGACACGACTTGTTGCAACAGGGGCCCTGTCTTTTCCAAGATATACCGCGGCTGCGTTTGACGGCATGGCGGTTGAACGCCGGATCCTAGCAGAAAAAGGCATTCCGGATGAGGTTATTCCTACGCTGATAAAGGCTAGGAAGGACGTGACTGCTAAGCATTATCACCATATATGGCAAAAATATGTTGCTTGGTGTGAGGCCAGGAATGCCCCTACGGAGGAATTCCAGCTGGGCCGTTTCCTTCACTTCCTACAGTCGGGAGTGTCTTTGGGCCTGAAATTGGGTTCCATTAAGGTCCAGGTTTCAGCCCTATCCATTTTCTTTCAAAAAGAACTGGCTTCTCTTCCTGAAGTTCAGACATTTGTAAAGGGAGTGCTGCATATTCAGCCCCCTTTTGTGCCTCCAGTGGCACCTTGGGATCTTAACGTGGTGTTGAGTTTCCTGAAGTCACACTGGTTTGAGCCACTCAAAACCGTGGAGTTAAAATTTCTCACGTGGAAGGTGGTCATGCTATTAGCCTGGCTTCAGCTAGGCGTTTGTCAGAATTAACGGCTTTGTCACATAAAAGCCCCTATCTGGTTTTCCATATGGACAGGGCAGAATTGCGGACCCGTCCACAATTTCTGCCAAAAGTGGTGTCATCTTTTCATATGAACCAACCTATTGTGGTGCCTGTGGCTACTCGTGACTTGGAGGATTCCGAGTTACTAGATGTGGTCAGGGCTTTGAAGGTTTATGTAGCCAGAACGGCTAGAGTCAGGAAAACGGAGTCGCTGTTTATCCTGTATGCATCCAACAAGCTGGGTGCTCCTGCTTCAAAGCAAACTATTGCTCGCTGGATCTGTAACACGATTCAGCAGGCTCATTCTGCGGCTGGATTGCCGCTGCCAAAATCAGTAAAAGCCCACTCCACAAGGAAGGTGGGCTCTTCTTGGGTGGCTGCCCGAGGGCTCTCAGCATTACAGCTTTGCCGAGCAGCTACTTGGTCAGGTTCAAACACTTTTGCAAAGTTCTACAAGTTTGATACCCTGGCTGAGGAGGACCTTGTGTTTGCTCATTCGGTGCTGCAGAGTCATCCGCACTCTCCCGCCCGTTTGGGAGCTTTGGTATAATCCCCATGGTCCTTACGGAGTCCCCAGCATCCACTAGGACGTTAGAGAAAATAAGATTTTACTTACCGGTAAATCTATTTCTCGTAGTCCGTAGTGGATGCTGGGCGCCCGTCCCAAGTGCGGACTTCTTCTGAAATACTTGTATATAGTTATTGCTTAAATAAGGGTTATGTTGTGGTTGCATCAGGGTTGATCTGATGCTCCGTTGTTGTTCATACTGTTAACTGGGTAAGTTTATCACAAGTTATACGGTGTGACTGGTATGAGTCTTGCCCTGGATTCCAAAATCCTTTCCTTGTACTGTCAGCTCTTCCGGGCACAGTTTCTCTAACTGAGGTCTGGAGGAGGGACATAGAGGGAGGAGCCAGAGCACACCAGTATCCAAATTCTTTCTTAAAGTGCCCTGTCTCCTGCGGAGCCCGTCTATTCCCCATGATCCTTACGGAGTCCCCAGCATCCACTACGGACTACGAGAAATAGATTTACCGGTAAGTAAAATCTTATTTTTGTATATAAATTTGTATTTATTAAATATATATTTGTCAATAAGAGAATGATCTGACATGTGAACAAGTCTTTTATTTAATTGATTTCATCAAACATAATCCGGTTTTATAAAATTAATAAAAAAAAGATGTTCCATCTCTAAAAATAGAATTTTATTGTAGCACAAAGTTTCCAATTTTTATATGTAATATAAAACTGAACACCGCTGGCATAGATGGTTAATCCTTTTCAAATCGGAGGAGACAGAACTATATAACACAAGAGTATAAAGCAGCAAATTTCTTATTAATTTTAAGGACATGGATACTAGATACAGAATAAATATTTACATCACCTTTCTAGTCTAGACGCACTGTCCCTGTTCAATGCAGGATGCAATTCCATAGTGCATTAGTGTTACACCAAGTATGGATGTGGGACAGAGAGGACGTAAAAGCAGGCAGGTTTGTTTGCTGGATTGTGTAGTGTTTGGGGTTGTGGGGTATGGGACTTATGGTCGACACCTATTGGTCAACAGTGGCTAGGTCGTCATGAACAAGGTCGACATGAAAAAAGTCAACGAGTTTTTCATGTTTTTTTATTTGGTGTCGTTTTCTTCTTAAAGTGTCCGGGAACCCCAATTAGTGCACCATGTTCACTCGCCATGCTTCAGGCAAGGTTACCGTTCCCAATCGTAATCCACGTGGATCGTAAAGTGTGAAAAAGTTAAAAGAAAAGGAAAAAAAACGTGAAAAACGCATGTCGACCTTGTTCAAGTCCTATTAACTGTCGACCTAAGTAGTGTCGACCCAGATACCAGGTTGTGTGTGTGCCCTTCTTATAGATTTTTATTTAGATTTCGGAAAATTGATTTAGAAAATATAAATATATATATATATATATATATAGAGAGATATATATATAGAGATATATATATATATATATATATATATATAGATATATATAGATATATATATATATATATATATATATATATATAGAGATATATAGATATATATAGAGATATATAGATATAGTATAATTAAATCAATCCCACTGTATTTTGAAAACAAAATATTTCATAAAATTGGTTGCCTACACTTAAAGGTATTCCCCATAAAACGTATAGGGGTTTGGGTATGAAATACCGGTGGTCGGGATTCCATCGGTCACATATTTCTACCCTACCTTAACACTCCGGGGGTGGCGGCTAGGGCTTACCCTTGGGGGGAATGTCGGCTAGAGCTAACCACAACCCCGCCTCCAGTGCCTAACCCCCCCCCCCCCACTTCCCCCCCAGACCCTAACTCTCTCCCTGATACTAACCTTCGGGATGTCGGCTGACTGTTTTCCAGCGCTGGTCTCTTGAGTGATGTCGGGATTCCAGCATCGATCGTATGACCGCCGTCATCCCGACCACCAGGGTACCGAACGCATCCCACGTATAGTATTCAAAACTAATCGACAAAATGATGCAAATAGCTAACAAAAGTTGCTCAGTTGTATCAGAATAGTCGCCTGCCAGGGTTCCTGTTGAACAAAAAAAATCCACAGATAAATGACAGTCCGTTCAAAGCATTGATGTTGCGCTGATGGTGGGCGTTTTGTTGCGCCAAAGGTGGTCTGTCTAGACCCACCGGTGGTGCTACTATGTACAGGAGCTCAGGAAATTGGTGCCTCAATACTTGCACTCTGCGGAGCTGGCAACGTGAAGGCTGAAAACAACGCTTGCATATTATGGCACCCGCGACGCCACCAACCGGCGCCATTGCAGACGCAGCAGTATCCATCACTGAATCATGCCCTGTATTATGTCGTTTTCCTTAAAGTAATATAATCTAAGGATTATTCTGGTATATTTTTACTTTTATATGTGACTTTTTATGTCCTTTTATAGAATTGTTCTTTCAAAATCTTGAAACAAATTTTTAGAACACTGTGATCTGGTAGTGTACCCTTCGTACTGTACTACTATTGCAGTTGACTGCATTATGGTAATTACACATCCATTAATAGAGATACCTTTTCTTTTGCTCAAGTAAAATATTCTGAGATCTTTATTTGTCTCGCAATGTAGAAGTGCGCTAGTTTGGAGATCTGTCTCTGTATTGTGTACAGGTTAAATTACCAAAGTTACTAAGACTTTTGTTCTTTCTTTCTTACAGACTGTCATCACAGCCACCGGAGGAAGAGAAGTGGTAAGCTTATTGTCTTCATCTGCTGTCACAAATTACAAAGATATTTTGATTATTTGACAACACAAGCGTTTTGCTGACTGCTTCTAAAGGAAAAAGTGCTCTCAATTATTTCCCCACAAAGTGTCAAACACGAGAAGCTGCTGTTCAAAGACAACAGTGGCGTTTTGCTGACTGACACTAAAATAAAGTGTCCCCAATTATTTTTTTTAGTTGTCCTAAAATTTAGTTTCCTTTCGTACTTTAAAATTGTTCTGCTTGGTTGGATTTTTCATCGGGTGGCGATGAATAGAGAGCTCACCCACTTCGCTACTGTATGTGTGTGTCTGATGCATTTGCACTGACTCAAGCGGCCTTGGTTTAGATGGAGAATTCTGTGCAGTCTCTGATGATGCGTCTGAATATGCACAGTGGCTTATTAGTGCCTCAGCCGGTGGGCGTCTCTGTAGGAAGACTATTGGCCAGGGCATCAAGATAAAGATGCAATAGCAGCGGCGGCAAAATATGCTGTTGCAACCATTGGCGTATTTATAATGAGTGCAAAGTGTGCAGTGCACGGGTACCCACACTGCACACCCTGCACCCATAAAGTTATACTTACCCCTTTTGGAGTCCCTTTGTGTGATGTACACATGCGCAATAGAGTTGTTCTCGAGAACAAGATGCAGGCACTGTGTTCACGGAGACCTGCGTATGCTCAGTAGACTCTAGCTCTGTCTACAGCGCTGCTATAGAGGAGGAGTCAGAATCCGATCCTGTGTCGCTGTCTTGTGCATTATTCTTATCTATTTCTGGCTGCTTTCAAGCTACAGAGATGTTTTGCGCCCTCATCTTATTCCTGTTTTAGCCTTCCCACCTGCAGCCTTTGGGTGTAAGTTACTGTTGGCTTAGCATTCTAGGTTCCATCTCTGTGTAAAGGCTATTCTAATCATCCACTTCCCTTTCAGTACCATCATTCTTCATATGCTCTGACCTCCTTGTCTATTGTTACCCAGTTTTGTTGTATTACTTTATTGTTCCCAATTGTAAAGTGTAACACAATATGTCGGCGCTGTATAAGTAACCGTTAAGAATAATATTTCCCGTAAACCTGCTACACTCCAGAAGCACATGTCATCTTGTTCTCACATGTTTTTCTTTGTAGATTGCATTTTTCTCTTAAGTTCACACTCTCTCTTCTCCTTTATACTGTACAGTAATGAGGTCTTCTAGTCCTTCCTGTTATGTTTTGTGATGAAGACTAGGTTTAATTTAATAGCCCTTTTTTTTTTGCTCAAGTTTTTACTTATTTATGCTCTCTGGGGAAATGCAAAACAATAAAGAAAAAATAGCAGCGCTGAATTCAATTAATACTAAAAATGAGATGGATTGGATGAAAACAGGTTAAACATTTATTAATAACTAATAAAATACCAAATAAAAGTCAATATGATCACGGGCAGAATTAATGAAACCAGAAATGTCCGTTCCTTTTAAGTAACTGGACACCAGTTTGGGCAGATTTATATAGGCTTAGGAGCTGATTGCACAGTCCCAATGGAATTGTTACCGCTTCTTATGCCGCTGGAGGGAGAAAGTCCCATTAGAAGATTCTTCAATTAGGAGTTGGTAACATAATCTCAATCCTCACCAGTATGCGGAGTTTTGCTTGCGGAAAGGGTCCTTAGTAAGCCTATTATATCCACCAAAATGTTGAATCTGGACGTCCAGTATGGTCCGGGCACTGGTTCTGTAGCAAATGGACGGTGATCAGGATGGCATCTGACGCGTTTCGCTGCAGGTCCTGCAGCTTTTTCAAAGGTGATCTGTCTTGTGTGGAGGCAAGGTATTTATATCTGTGGTGATCATTGATCAATCCACACCTGTTCTCCCAATCCATCTCAATTAACTATAATTTTCATAAAAACATATAATATTCCATATATTTAACACTTCAATTTGATAAATACTAGACTCAGCAGGGCAAAACAACCTTTTAAATCTTCCTAATTAAAAAAAACCAAAACGATTTTAAATATTATCCTTCATGTTTTACTTCCAGGTAAAATGGGATAAATAACCATGTGACAATATTGTGTGTGTTGTTGCTAAGCAACTAGATATATACTTCCGGGTTGTACAGATGCTCTATTTCCTGTTTTTAGATCGTGTAGATATAAACAACATCTATTGACACTTGATTGTGTCATTATTATGTTCAATACTAGAGCTGACTTTCCACCTTACACACGATCGCCGCATTTCCTTATTCAGGCTGGCATCGGCGTTACTAAGTGGTAAAGAAGCGGTCACGTGACATCCACACGTGACTCGCTTCGGGACTTCCGCTTATCGTGAGAAGGGAATGTGGTCAGCGTTGCTTAGTTACAGAGTGCGGTCACGTGGTATTCCCACGTGACTCGCTTTTGAACTCCCACTTTATATGACGCTTTTGGGTCTCTTCGGAACAGGATTGCGGTCACGTGACTCGTTACGTAACACGCATCCTATTTTAGTTTCCAGCTTTTGGAACGCATCGTAGTTCTGCCTATTCCTAGAGGCTTCCTTTAAAGTGGTCACATAGTCATTATGACGAGTTTCTTGAACAGTGTTTAACAGCACCTTGTTGCCTGGCAACACAGCGCAATAATGATAAAGAAGTTTATTTATCAAAAAATTACATTCAGCTTAATGCTGCTGCAACACATATACAGCTCATAATGCATAGAAGTATTAATATACTAGAATACCTACAGGGCACATACAATTGATTACACAATTACAACTATAATTCATAATTTATATAGAAATACAGACAAATCAATATATAAATATCCAATCTGAGGGACTGGTCGCTGTACAACTTCAGAATGGCTTTCATTAAAAAAGAGAAGTGTGTGTGTGTGTGTGTGTGTGTGTGTGTGTGTGTGTGTGTGTGTGAAGATGGATTGTTCTCAGTAATCCTGATTGGTGGTGATTACTGCTAAATAAAGGGCCATGTGGGCATGAGACTGAAAATGTTCAAGGGCCTACTGAGAGACGCAGAGGAGGTGTGGCCAGTGCCATGTGGGCATGTACATCCCCATCACTGTCAGCGCCAATGTCTCCCTAAATACATAAGAGTAGAAAAATTGCATAATTTAGTGAGGAATATAGAAATACATTTGTAATACTTAGGATTTATGGCTGAGCATGTGGGCAAGTGGCCATATCATCATGCTGTTATGACAATGGGCCTATTTCTCTGTGTAGACCTGGAGCTGTAGGGGTATATTTAGTAGGGTGTGAGGTTTTTTTTTTTGAAGTGGAGATGTTGCCCATAGCAACCAATCGGGTTCTAGCTATAATCTTCTAGAAGCAACTAAATAAATGTTAGCGGAATCTGATTGGTTGCTATGGGCAACATATCCACATCCAAAAGAGTCACAACTTAGTAAATATACCTCGTAGTCTCTTCTGCCCCATTGTTGTTCTGGCCCTAGTATGTATTATATATATATATATATATATATATATATATTTGCCTGCTTTATTCTTGAAGGGACTGAAGGGGTACACTGGTATTCCAGAGGGAATAACATCGGGGTGTACAGTTGGATCTTGATCCAAGGCACCAACAGGCTAAAGTTTTGACTGTTCCCAGGATGCATTGCACCGCCTCCTCTATAACCCCGCCTCTAGGCACTGGAGCTCAGTTTGTGGGAGGTAACAGGTGATGCTGCGCTAGGCAGCCCTGAAAAGAGCTTTTTTGAAGATTCAAGGACCGTAGCACTTTTATGTCAGTCTGACATTCTGTACTCCGGCTCCATCACCTCCCTCAGCAGCACCGCATACTCCCGCAGCCTGGTTCCCGGGTACTTGCGGCGGAGGCGCAACCGACTTCAGGCACACACTGCTGACGCTCTCCTGGATCGCATGGCTGCACATCAGCGAGGAGGCAAGAGGGTCCCTCAGGTGGGACCCGTCGGTAAATCACGATCCGATCGTGTCCTCTGGCGTGGACACTGTACTGCACAGGGACGCCACTATATCCACCAGGGCAGGGAGCATAGGTCGGATTTTGAATAATCAATTTTACTTAGGCTCAACAGTACCCGGTGGTGAGGACCAGCATAGGGGATAAGGTGCTAACCTGTAGCCCCTCCCCCGGGCGCCATCTCCTGATGGTGTTCCCGCCCTGGAGCTGCATTTCTTTCTCCCTCACTCCCTGACTGAGATGTTGGCGCCATCTTCACTACTACACTTTGTTGTACAATCCCTCCTGGACACGAGTGGTAGTGTCCCAGAGAGGCAGGGAATACTATTCGACCCTGTTTCTAGTTCCGAAACCAAATGGGTCCTTCCGGCCTATACTCAACCTTAAATCATTTAACAAATTTGTGAACGTGTCCAAATTCCGTGTGGAAACTCTGCACTCTATTGTACTGGCCATGGAACCCAAAGACTATATGGTATCCCTGGACATACAGGATGCTTACCTGCATATTCCTATTGCCATGTCGCATCAGCAGTATCTGCGGTTTGCTATTGGCAACCTACATTATCAATTCCAGGCCCTGCCTTATGGATTGACTATGGCCCCTCGGATATTCACAAAGGTAATGGTCGTGATGACGGCTCATCTCCGTCGTCAGGGAATCAGGATCCTGCCGTATCTGGACGACTTGCTGATCCTGGCGAACTCCCAAGAGGTTCTCCTCAGTCATCTGGAACTGACTGTCCAATTCCTACAAGCCCACAGGTGGCTCATCAACTCGAAAATGTCCTCGCTTGTCCCTGCTCGGAGCATGGTGCACCTAGGGGCGTTGCTGGACACGCACAACCAGATATTGTTTCTGTCTCCAGAGAAAGTCCTAAAACTTCAGGACAGGGTCAGATACTTCCTTTCTCGCCCAATAGTGTCAATACACTCGGCGATGCAAGTACTAGGCCTCATGGTGTCTACTTTCAACATGGTAGAGTATGCTCAGTTTCATTCCCGCCCTCTGCAGAAGTTAATCCTTTCCAAGTGGGACGGCCTGCCTCATCGGATCAGGTCTCAAATCATCTCCTTGACTCCGGAGGTTCGTCTGTCACTGAGCTGGTGGATACAGGACAAAAAGTTGAGCAGGGGCCGTCCCTTCTGGATCTCCAGCTGCGTCCTCCTGACAGCAGATGCCAGTCTGCGAGGTTGGGGCGTGGTGTTGGAGCAACACTATCTCCAGGGACAGTAGACCAGGGAGGAATGTCTCCTCCCGATAAACATTCTGGAATTGCGGGCAGTGTTCAATGCGTTGACACTGGCTCTGCCTCTAGTACAGAACAGGCCTGTTCAAGTACAATCAGACAACGCCACAACGGTGGCGTACATAAATCATCAAGGCGGCACACGAAGCTACATGGTAATGCTGGGAGTATCAAAAATCCTCCGTTGGGTGGAACGCCATCTGCCAGCAATATCGGCGGTGTTCATCCCCGGAGTCCTCAACTAGGAAGCGGATTTCCTCGGTTGTCAGTACGTTCACGCCTGAGAGTGGAGTCTTCATCCGGAAGTCTTTCAACTCCTAGTGGACAAGTGGGGCCTACCAGATGTAGACCTGATGGCGTCTCGACACAATCACAAGGTTCCGGTCTTCGGATCAAGGACAAGGAATCCTCAAGCAGCGTTCGTGGACGCACTGAGAATTCCATGGAACTTTCAGCTGCTGTACATGTTCCCTCCAGTGTCACTCCTGCCCAGGGTTCTAAGGAAATTCAAGCAAGAAAGAGGAATATAACTTCTAGTCGCTCCAGCATTGCCCAGACGGCATTGGTTCTCAGACCTGCAGGGTCTATCGATAGAGCATCCTCTTCTATTTCCTCAACACCGAGACTTCCTCGTTCAGTGCCCTTTTGTCTATCCGGACCTGGCCAAACTGGCTTTGACGGCGTGGCTCTTGAAGCTTCACTCCTGAAAGCCAAGGGATTCTCAGAGGAGGTTATTCAAACTATGTTGAAGGCCCGCAAGCCGGCTTCTGCACAGATTTATTACAGGATCTGGAACTCAAACTTCACGTGGTTTGCTGCTAAGAATTATGATGCTGATTCGTTCAGTACTTCTAGGATTTTGGCTTTTCTGCAACATGGTCTGGATTTAAGCCTTCGTCTGGCCTCCCTCAAGGTTCATATATTTGCCTTGTCGGTGTGATTTCAGAGGAATATTACGTCTATTCCTGACGTTCATACTTTCACTCAGAGGTTTTTTTTTCCGGAATCAGCCTCCCTATGTCCCTCCTGTGGCTCCATGAGATCTGTCTGTTGTCTTAAATGCCCTACAAGAGTCTCCATTTGAACCTCTTGAGTCTGTGGATCTTAAATGTCTTACACTTAAGGTCGTGTTTTGACTGGCTATTTCCTCTGCTAGGAGGGTGTTGGACTTAGGTGCCTTGTCCTGTTGTCCACCCTTTCTGACTTTCCACCGTGACCGGGCAGTTCTTCGTACTCGCCCTGGTTATCTACCTACGGTGATATCATCTTTTCATCTTAACCAAGAGATTGTGGTTCCGGCCTTTATCTCTTCTGGTTTGTCCTCCAAAAAGCGGTCTTTAGATGTGGTTCGGGCTCTCCGTATTTACGTAGAGAGGACTGCCTCCCTCAGGAGGTCAGATACCCTTTTTTTTCTCACAAACGTGGCTGCCGTGCGAATAAGCATACCTTGGCCAGATGGAATAGAATGGTGATTGCACAAGCTTATGCACAGGCTGGTCTTCCAGCTCCTGCTGCTATCAAAGCCCATTCAACTCTGTCTGTTGGACCTTCTTGGGCGGGCCGCCGAGGCGCGTCCGCTGAACAGTTGTGCAAGGCGGCTACTTGGTCCTCAGTGAACACATTCATCAGGTTCTATGCCTTTGATACTTCCGCCTCCCATGATGCTTTCTTTGGACGCTGGGTTCTTGTGCCCGCTACAGTGCTTTAGGACATCCCTGATGTTATTCCCTGTGGAATACCAGTGTACCCCACTGCAGAAAAGGAGATTTATGGTAGACTTACCATAGTTAAATATCTTTCTGCAAGGTACACTGGATTCCACAGGGCGCCCACCCTGAAGCACTTAGCTTCTTTGGGTTTGTATGGCATTAGCCGCTAGTCCCTTCTCCTGTCGTGAGAATGTGGTTCTATGTGACTAACATCTACCGTCTCTTTTACCTGCTACTGCATTGGACTGGTTAACGCAACTGAGCTCCAGTGCCTGGAGGCAGGGTTATAGAGGAGGCGGTGCAATGCATCCTGGGAACAGTCAAAGCTTTAGCCTGTTGGTGCCTCGGATCAAGATCCAACTCTACACCCCGATGTTATTCCCTGTGGAATCCAGTGTACCTCGCAGAAAGAGATTTAACTATGGTAAGTCTACCATAAATCTCCCTTTTTTTTTTTTTTTTTTTACTTTTTTTTTTTTTCTACTACCAAAACATATATTAACAAATGTTTCTTGTGCTTTTGATTTTGTTAGAATAAGTGTATCCTGCTGTAGGTATGCCTGACATAAACCTGGTGCAAAATGATCTATGTTGTGGCGTATGGGTATAAATATATTTCTACATATTTGTAGTTTTTTGGTCTCACATGCATTTATCTCAGCATGAACCTTTCTTTGTCTTTACAGTAAGCTACAATTGTTGAGGATAACTGGATATAAAGTCCTCATCCACATTTAACTCTGTTACTTGTCATCAATTAGCTTTTTTGCAAGTGTGCTCCCTTATCGCATTACTTATACCTGCAGCAGGCCCACCCTGGTTTCCTATCAGGCAGATTAGCCTCCCATAATTATGTGTTTCTTTTCCTTTGTTAGAATTCTGTCCAGTTCCTCTTCCGTGCAGGTATTGTCCAGGATTACCGAAAGTGTCCCAGTTTTATCTCCGTTATCCTCGGACAATAAGCTTTTTTTTTTTTCTTTTTTTTTTTTTAAAATGAACAGAGCCTTGCACTATCTTGTATTTTTATTTTGGCTTTCTAAATTAAGTATAACCTGGTATAGTTACCGTACATGTCCCAGTCATATACTGAACCATGTTATCAGTGCCCCAATATGTAGAGAACCCTTTGCCACAATGGCCGTTGATCACCCCTACAGCTAGAATGTTAGTGATTGGCACTCCCTTGAAGTTGGTACACTTCAGTATTAGGATCAGGGATCAAACCACTAACTGTACCTTACCACTAACGTACTCAGCAAGGTGTTTGCTACACCCAACTCCACCTAATGGAAGAATTATGGCCACAATTAAACACTTTATCCGATATGGTGGATTTGTCCAACGATTTTCTTTTCTCTGTCATCCATCTGGGGGACGCTGGGCTGTTACTTGTGGGTTAGAGGTGTGTGGTAGTGGAGTTTGGCACAGAATCTATCAAAAGCTGCCTCCTCCCCCCTCTAACCCCTCCCATCTCCTTCCTGCTCAGCCATAGTTTTGTGCCTGTGGAGTACAGACACAGTTTTTCTTTCTCCTTAGATTTTTTTTGTTTTGTATTTGTTTTAGAGTTTATTCTCAAGAGTACCTAGTCCCTGTTTACAGGTGACAGGTACTACTGGAGTGGGTTTAGCATCCCACTCTGAGCTGCTGATAGAGGTCACCATACTTTGGTCACTGGGGCCTTTATTCACTTCAGGACGGCAGAATAAGGTACAGGACAGCCACAATCTGTCACTGACAGTATTGGGCTGTCCACTCTGTTATTGTCTCCTTTTATGTATGCTCCCCCCCCCCCCCCCCCCTGACGGCCTGCCGCCCGCCGCACCGGATACCTTCTCCCTCCACCCGCAGTGAGAGTGACTGATCGGGTTGTGGGGACTTGCAGAGACTAGGTCCGGGAGAGAGTTATACACTCCCCGGGACTAACACAAAGCTGCCGCGACAGCCGCTGTGTGTAGCGGCGCGCGGGAGCCCGAACTTCCGGTTTCAGCAATTACACAGTGAATAGCCGCGGCGGTTACGTCAGACGTGCAGGGACGGCTTCCCGCCCTGCTCTGCCCTCGCGCGCTGTTCTACAGCTTCCTGAAGGCTCCGGGGCGCCATCTTCTCCGGCTGCAGACTGGGGGACGCTGTGCTACTCAGGCACACACGGAGCACTATCTTCCAGGGGAAGTTTTTTCATTACAATCACACATCTAACCGCAAGTATATGGTGGGCTAGCCCTAGTGGGGGATAGCAGTCAGCCTTCTTGGGGACACTAAAGATAACTGCTAGGTCACTTGTCTAGGGATTTATAGTACATGTTTACTACTTTTAAATATTAAACATAATTAGAATAAGAAATGGGCAGTAAACCGGACAAGGCTACAAAGGGCAAAACGGCCTCAGTAGTTTATTTTTCCTGTTCACAGTGTGGCTCAAAGCTGGCTAAGGGTAGTGCTGACGCAGGTACCCTCTGTACTTCGTGCTCTGGTGCATCAGTGGCGGATCAGCAGGGAAGTTCCACAGATCAGTCTATGCCCCCATGGGTCAAGAACATGGTGGATGCCATTTCAGATTTGCGTCATTCTAGGTCGGAGGCTGAATCTGCTCAGACTCAGGTGGAGCCTCTGTGGGCCCAAAATATGGGCAAGTGTCTTACTGATTTAACTCATTCTTTAAATAAGTTTGTAAATTCTGCCAGCAGTTTCGCTGCTACTAAGCGACCACAGCCGTTACCCGCTATAGCGTTTCCGGGAGAGGAGTTGGATTCTCTGACATCTCTATTGGAGGAAGGGGAGGTAGATCCTGAATGGGACGAAGTTTCGGCTTGGGAAGATGAGGAGCTATCTACTAGTTCAGGTGTTAGATTACTAATAGAAGCCATTCGTCAGACTCTTAATATTCAGGATGCGGCAGTGGCGGAGACTTCCTCTGCCTTTTTCAAACGACAGAAGAGACAGGTTACTGCCTTCCCTTCTTACTCTCACTTTGCGGATATTTTAAAAGAACCCTGGCTTAAACCGGATTCTCGTTTCCAGGCTCCTAAGAAATAAAAATTTCTATATCCTTTTACGGAGGAAGATACAAAATTTTGGGAGACAGCCCCAAAGGTAGACGCTCCTATTTCACATTTGGCAAAAGCTACGGTTATTCCTTCGGTACAGTCCATGACTTTAAAAGACCCTACCGATAGGAAGATAGAAGCATTACTAAAATCTATGTTTTCTTTATCGGGTGTCTCTCTCCGTCCAGTTCTGGCGGGTGCCTGGGTCCTCAAGGCCGTGGATGAATGGCTAGCACAGGTCGTATCTGGAATGCAGTCGGACGATCCGTCGGAAGCCATTCAATTAGCAGAACAGATTTCGGAGGCTCTTACTTATGTGGGTGAGGCCTTGTTAGATTCTGTTGCGCTACAGTCCTGTGTTTCTGGCTTGACAGTATCAGCAAGACGGTCTCTTTGGCTTAGGGTTTGGAATGCTGATTCGGACTCAAAGCAGACCTTGACGGCAGTTCCTTTTGAAGGGGAGTTTCTTTTTGGATCGGAGTTAAAGAAGATTATTTCAGATACTACTGGAGGAAAGAGCCCCTTTCTTCCACGGTCCTTTCGTACGCAGGGCAGAGGTAGTTTCCAATCCTTTCGTGCTTTCTCCAGATTTCCACGAAGAGGGTCATTCAGAGGTAGAGGATCTCAGGCTACTCGCAGACCGGCCAGTAAGCCTGCCGACAAGCCTGATGCATGACGCTTCAGGTCTTCCAGAGGGATCGATGAAGGTTGGGGCTCGGTTACTTCAGTTCAGGGAAGTGTGGCTCCTGTCGAAACCAGATCGGTGGGTAATGGGGGTCATATCCAGAGGATATATGTTGGATCTCGAAGAGATAGTCCCATTCCGGCTATTCGTCACACCTCTCCCAGACGATCCCTCCAGACGGCAAGCTCTTCTCCAGGCAACAGCAACCCTCTTACAAAATGGAGTAATCCTTCCGGTTCCCTCTCCTCAGAGGGGTTGGGGCTTTTACTTGGGTCTTTTTCTCGTGGACAAACCGGATGGTTCGTTCCGACCCATTCTGAATCTAAAAGCCCTCAACCCGTATCTCTCAACCCAAAAATTCAAGATGGAATCCATTCGCTCAATTATCGCCGCCATGGAGCCAGGGGAATATTTGGTTTCAATAGACATAAAAGACGCCTACTTAGATGTCCCAATTTGGATAGGACATCAATCTCTTCTGAGATTTGCAGTCAGTCCGTGGCATTTTCAGTTTCAGGCTCTTCCCTTTGGTCTCTCTACGGCTCCTCGGGATTTACAAAGGTCATGGGTCATGTTGTCGCGGTTCTCTGTTGTCAAGGGGTCAACATCACTCCATACTTGGACGACCTGTTGGTCAAGGCCCCGTCAGCGGAGATTCTCACTCTGAACCTGCGTCTAACGACAGAGACTCTGCAGTCATTCGGGTGGATAATCAACTTTCCAAAGTCGTCTTTACTCCCTTCCCAGAAAATGTTTTTTCTGGGACTTTTATTCGACACCAACAGCCAGAAGGTGTTTCTTCCTACGGACAAGATTCAGGATCTGCAGTCCAGAATCCGGACCCTGTTACACTTACCGGTAGTGTCGGTCCTCAGATGCATGCAGGTGTTAGGCAAGATGGTGTCCTCATTCGAGGCAGTCCCATACGCCAGATTTCATGCCCGACCTCTTCAGGCTCAGATTCTCAGCTGTTGGGCTCGGACGGATCCACATCTCGAATTGCAGTTGATCCGCTTGTCGGTAAAGACTCGTCAGTCGCTTCACTGGTGTCTTCACAGTCACAATTTGAGAAAAGGAGCGCTGTTCACGGTTTGGTCTTGGATGATGGTCACCACGGACGCAAGCCTCAGTGGTTGGGGAGCAGTGTTCCAGACTCATCACTTCCAGGGGCGCTGGAACAGTCAGGAGTTAAAATTACAGATTAACATTCTGGAATTGAGGGCGATCCGGTATGCACTCCTTCAGATTCAAACCATGGTACAGGGTCATCCAGTTCATGTGCAGTCCGACAATGCCACGGCAGTGGCTTACATCAACAAACAGGGAGGAACTCGCAGCTGGTCCGCAATGAGAGAAGTCGCTCAGATTCTCACGTGGGCGGAACGTTGGGTTCCCGTAATATCCGCAATTCACATTCCAGGAGTCGAGAACTGGGAAGCAGATTTTTTGAGTCGTCACACGATTCATCCGGGAGAATGGGAACTTCACCAGGAAGTGTTTATCTCTCTAGTGGGCCGCTGGGGAATGCCCGACGTAGACCTAATGGCGTCTCGCCTCAACAAGAAACTTCCTCACTACGGCTCGAGGACTCAGGATCCTCAAGCATTTCTGATCGATGCTCTAACAGCTCCGTGGCAGTTTCAACTGGGTTACGTGTTTCCGCGAATTCCACTGCTTCCACGTCTACTTAAACGCATTCGGCGAGAAGGTCTCGCAATAATTCTGGTGGCTCCTGATTGGCCGCGCCGACAGTGGTACACTCTTCTGCGCAGCATGGTCGTCGGAGACCCCTTTCGTCTCCCCCTGCGACCAGATCTTCTTCTTCAAGGGCCTTGTCGCCACCCAGATTTAAGTCGGCTGGCTTTGACGGCTTAGTTCTTGAATCCAACATTTTAAAAGCAAAATGTCTGTCTCGTTCTGTTGTACAGACGATGATTCGGGCTAGAAAACCGGTGACTTCTGGCATTTACCATAGGGTATGACGTATTTACATTGCTTGGTGCGAAAAGTGGGGCTTGACTCCGCATTTGTTTAGACTTCCTCGCCTGCTCTCTTTCCTTCAGGAGGGTCTCGATAAGGGCCTGAGGCTTTCTTCACTGAAGGGTCAGGTTTCAGCCTTGTCGGTTCTTTTTCAAAAGAAACTAGCGATCATTCCAGAGGTTCAAACATTCCTTCAGGAAGTACTTCGAATTCAACCACCTTTTGTTCCTCCGGTTCCTCCCTGGGATTTAAACTTGGTCCTTACGGCCCTTCAAAAATCTCCATTTGAACCTTTGGAATCTGTGGAACTACGTTATCTAACACAAAAAGTTGTTTTTCTTTTGGCTATTGCCTCAGCTAGACGAGTGTCTGAGTTGGCGGCTCTTTCTTGCAGGCCACCCTTGTTAGTGTTTCATGAGAACCGGGTGGTTCTGCGGACTAAGCCTTCTTTCCTTCCAAAGGTCAGCATTCCATTTAAATCAGGACATTGTCCTTCCAGCATTTACTCCGTCGTAGTCTCCTGGGGGGAACTCCCATTTGGCCCTCCTGGATGTTGTTCGGGCCTTACGTATTTATTTGTCTCGCACGGAGTCTTTCCGTCGTACGGATACCTTGCTGGTTTTGATTGATGCTCCCAAACGAGGTTGGCCGGCTTCCAAGAACACTGTGGCCCGTTGGATAACTTCGGCCATCAGACAGGCTTATGTGTCTTCGAATGTTTCGGTTCCTGACTCAATTAGGGCTCATTCGACTAGAGCAGTTGGAGCATCTTGGGCTGTTCGCGGTGGTACAGCTGTGCAGGGCGGCGACCTGGTCGTCAGTCCATACTTTCACAAAGTTTTACCGTTTTCATACTTTTGGTTTGGAGACTGCCTCTGTTGGGCGTCGTATTTTACAGACGGCTATGCCGTCAACGTCTCCCTCCTCTCATTAGCTTGCTTTGGGAAATCCCACAAGTAACAGCGCAGCGTCCCCCAGATGGATGACCGTGAAATAGGGATTTTTGTTTACTTACCGTAAAATCTTTTTCTCTGAGTCCATCTGGGGGACGCTGCGATCCCTCCCGTAGTTTTGTCTTGTTTATTTGGTTGTTTTTTTGTTCTGGTCTATCTCCTTTGGCTTGGCTGAACGTTAACTGAGTGATGGCTGAGCAGGAAGGAGATGGGAGGGGTTAGAGGGGGGAGGAGGCAGCTTTTTGATAGATTCTGTGCCAAACTCCACTACCACACACCTCTAACCCACAAGTAACAGCGCAGCGTCCCCCAGATGGACTCAGAGAAAGAGATTTTACGGTAAGTAAACAAAAATCCCTATATTTTAGGTAAGGTTTATAAATTCCTCAACTTCCTCTTTAAAGCTCCTCTTTCAAAAACTCCTCGGAGCTGCTTCTTTTCCTTCCCAAAAGGTGACTTCCTGATATATTCAAACTGTCAGAATCTGCCGACTAGAAACAAATAGAGCCTGCCCCAGTATCATTCACTGTTGCTGCAGTTGTACCAGACAGCCCTTCCTGGCACGCCAGATCCCATGCGACTCTGCTTGCACCGAGCGCCTTCTTCGCGTCTTAGTGGCAATGCGATGTGACAAAGCTGCTTCACGAGACTGCACTGATTTGTTTGTGACACGAATGAGTCTTTATATGAAATGCTACCATGCAGCGGCCTGCAACTTTTTCATGCCAAGTTCCATTGTTCTTCATGTGCGTCTTTGCACAAATTTAGAACTAATTCCTGTGCAATTAAAGTTGCAGCCCGGTGTGTCTGTTATAGATTGAGAAATGTTTCACTGTGTCTGCGGTGCAAACAAGATGAAAACGTAAAAAAGTTGCTGCGCAGCTCACTTACGGGACTTGTCACGCTCATAACTTTAGTCGGTTCTATCCGCTTTACGCTGATCGCGATGGGCACAATAAAAAAAGACCAATTGAATTTCGCCCCGTGATCTCCCGTCACGTTAGACGGGAGATTAGTCGCTATACGAGTCCTATGTTGAAAATAAAGAGTTTGGAAAATAAAAAATTGTAAAATGAAAATAAAATAAACATTTCACAGCATAATAGAAATAATGGAAAGCAAAGAGATGATCACAATTGTAGATGTAATACTTAAATAGGATATTGTGATTTTGGTGCTTGAGATTTTTATAGGTATTCGGAGACAGGTCAGTCTTTAGTACAGAAAACCTATTTAGCTGTTTATGATTGCAATCTGTTCGTTTCATTAGAAGGTAAAAAAATAATAATCCATCTTTCTAATTATGTATAGAGAGGAACGGGGTTAAAATGCCTAATTATTCTCAACAGATTGGCAGACACAAACAGGCTCTGTTTAGTAAATGAACATCCATCAATTATTCAAGACGTTAAGCTTTTGTTGAAATGGGATAGCCACAGACAAATATGAATTAATAGAATCTTTTCAGACTGGGACGGATTTCCGTGAGAAGACGATTATTTTATTCATGCAGAAATCATTTCATCTGCACCGCCTGATGTCCTCTAGTGGTAGAGGTGTAGGATTTATCAATGGACTTTTTAGTTACAGATCGGTCTTCTTCAAGAAAGCTTTGCTTTGTGCTCTCAAGATCTAGACTGTGGTATGTTACTCTGGCACTGCTGCCAGTTTATCATGTCTTATATTTCCATTCAAACAGGTGTCTTCTTACACTATTGCAGCAGTCGCACATCATTCTTTCATGGTGTGCCAGGCCCCGCGCTTGCGCAGAGCGTGTTTTCTGCGTACCTTTCGACTATAGATTCTACAAAACCGTGGGACTGCACTGATTAATTTTATATGTGACACTTGTATAGCTGTGTGCGACAGAGTCTGGATCTGTATATGAAGTGCTGCGATGTAGCGCCCCGCCGCTTCTTCTCACTCCTACTTCCATTGTGCTTGGTATGCAGGTCGCACACAGAGATACAAGTGTTGCCTATCAAATTCATCAGCGTAGTCTCATGAAGCAGTTTTGTCACCTCCAATTTTGATTTAGGGGGAAATGTACTAAGCAGTGAAAAGAGTAAAGAAGTTGCCCATGGCAACCAATCAGCGCTGAAGTAACATTTATAATTTGCATACTATAAAATGATAAAAGAGCAGCTGATTGGTTGCCATGGGCAACTTCTCCACTCTTTTCACTGCTTAGTACATCTCCCCCCTAAGACACACATTCGGGCAAAAAGATGCAACGCCACTAAGCGCGGCTTGCTCGCGTTTAAAGTATTGAGCATAGGTGTATGAGGGCACTTTTGTATCTGGTGGTCGGGTAACCATGGAACCCATACACTGGTTATATGCTGTCCTATTTGGCAGATTTATTTGAATGCTTTTTGTTGTTTTGTATAGAAATACCAGGAGACCTGCGACCCATGATCAAATTATTCCTGAGTACCTAATGGCATCTCATTAAAGGTTTCAGAAGCCACAGGAGAGATTATTTTGAGCTTTTAGATCCCCAGAACGGTAACAATGATCGCCCAGCTCCAGAAAAATGTCTCATTAGTGGAAACATGCGTACGCCGGTGTATTTCTGGAAGTAAAGTGGAATTTAATCAAAATCTAGCTCCGAACAGTGACAAATAGACTGATAAATTGCAGTGCAGGAAATATAGTGGACTCTGGTGACAACAGGCTGGCTTAATATCCTGCGTAACCTCTCAGCAATCTCTATAAACCACTGATGGTGATGACAAATAGCTGCTACCCAGAGAGAAATGGGAGGAAAGGGAAAGCACAACAGATAAACATGCTGTGTACTAGGGAATGGGGTCAGTGCCGACGTGAGAATGTTGACATGGTTGTGATGTTGACGTAGTTGAAATATAGGCATTGTGTTTGTAACTTATTCTATACCTAACCCTAAGGGTAACCCTAATGGAAATGATGACATCATCAATGTCGGCCTGCTGTCGACATTGTGATTATCACTATCTCGAGCGTAGTTTAGACAGAACGGTGGAGGAGTTGCGGGAGGGGTCACTGGTAGAAGAGGATGATGATGATCAGGTAGCCAGTTGGGTCACAGTTAGAAGGAAGAAAAAGAGGGGGAGGCACGACATCTCCGAACTATCAAACCCGAACAAATTTGCCCGATTGGACGAGGAATCGGAGGATGATAGTGAGGAAATGACGGTGCCGGAGGAGACTGCTCCCTCTAGCATCCAGAGGTGCGGTCCCTCTGGCGCAGTTGGGATAAAAGATAGAGAGGTACCTAGTCAGATGGTGGTGGTAGGGGATTCTATCATCAGGAAGGCAGATAGGGCAATCTGCTACCGGGACCGTGATCGCCGTACAGTCTGTTGTCTCCCGGGTGCTCGGGTACGGCACATCGCGGACCGGGTAGATAGATTGTTGGGAGGGGCTGGCAAAGACCCGGCGGTCTTGGTGCACGTTGGCACCAATGACAAAATTAGCGGAAGGTGGGATGTCCTTAAGAAAGACTATAGGGACTTAGGAAAGAAACTGAAGGCAAGGACATCTAAGGTAATATTCTCGGAATTATTACCCGTGCCACGCGCTAGTCCAGGGAGGCAGAGGGAGATTAGGGAGGTAAATGTGTGGCTTAGGGATTGGTGCAGGAAAGAGGGGTTTGTGTTCCTGGAACACTGGGCGGACTTCTCAGTCAGGCGCCATCTCTTTTGTCGTGACGGATTGCACCTGACTGAGGAGGGGGCAGCGGTGCTGGGGGGAAGGATGGTTAGAAGGTTGGAGGAGATTTTAAACTAGGAGCCTGGGGGGAGGGTTTAGCTAGAAACTACGGGTCATGCAGTGAGAATAGTGGGGATGGCGGTAGTAAACGAAATGGGGGAGAAGTTGGGGGGAGGGTAAGAGCAGGCGGTAAGGTTACTAACATGGGTACTAAAAGGGATTTTACCAAAGCACTAACCAATGATGATTACAGGTCATCCTTGCTACATAAGGTGAAAGATGTCCCTAACACAAGGGAAAATACTTATCTTAGTTGTATGTATGTAAACGCCAGAAGCATTACTGGTAAAAAGGGTGAACTAGAAATACTTGCAGCAAGCAAACAGTATGATATTATAGGCATTACTGAAACTTGGTGGGATGAATCTCATGATTGGACAGTCAATCTAGAAGGCTATACACTGTTTAGGAGAGACAGACTAAATAAAAAGGGTGGAGGGGTGTGTCTTTACGTAAAGCCGTTTTTAAAACCTAATATATGGGAAGATATTCAGGAGGGGACTGTAGACACTGTCGAGACATTATGGGTAGAAATTGCATGCGGGGAAAAAGGAATAAAAAAGTTAGTATTGGGTGTATGCTATAGGCCGCCTGGTATCAACGCATCTGATGAGGAATTGTTACTAAAGCAAATTGAAAGAGCAGCAGGAGTAGGAGACATAGTAGTGATGGGAGATTTTAACTATCCAGAGATAAACTGGAAAAACGATTCATGTGATACTGCTAGGGGCAATATGTTTTTAAACACACTTAATGATAACTACTTAGTCCAACTAATTGAGGAACCAACTAGGTACAATGCAATCTTAGACCTGGTATTAACAAACAATGGGGATTTGGTATCGGGTATTATAGTAGGGGAACCCATAGGAAACAGCGACCACAATATGGTCACATTCAATATCAGTTTCTATAAACAGCCCTATACTGGCTCAACTAGGACTTTAAACTTTAGCAAAGCAAATTTTGAAAAGATGAGGGTATTTTTCAGGGATATTGAATGGGAAGGTTTGTTTTTAGGAAAAAATACTACGGAGAAATGGGAGGTACTAAAATTCCTGCTAGCTAAAAATACACTCACATGTATTCCTATGAGTAGCAAAAAAAGGAATAAAAATCATAAACCGATGTGGCTTAACAAAAAGATTAAGGAATTTATGGGCAAGAAAAGGCGAGCATTTAAAAAATACAAATCTGACGGGAAAGCAGAGTCATTTCAGCACTATAAGGAATGTAACAAAATTTGCAAAAAGGAAATACGAGCGGCTAAAGTAGAAACTGAAAAACTAGTAGCAAAGGAAAGCAAAGCGAATCCCAAAAAATTCTTTAAATACATTAATAGCAAGAGATTAAAGAAGGAGAGTATAGGCCCTTTAAAAGACAAGTTGGGAGTCTTAAGCAAAAATGATAATGACATAGCGGACACACTAAATTAGTTTTTTCTCTGACGTCCTAGTGGATGCTGGGAACTCCGTAAGGACCATGGGGAATAGCGGCTCCGCAGGAGACTGGGCACAAAAGTAAAGCTTTAGGATTACCTGGTGTGCACTGGCTCCTCCCCCTATGACCCTCCTCCAAGCCTCAGTTAGATTTTTGTGCCCGGCCGAGAAGGGTGCACACTAGGGGCTCTCCTGAGCTTCTTAGTGAAAGTTTAGTTTTAGGTTTTTTATTTTCAGTGAGACCTGCTGGCAACAGGCTCACTGCATCGAGGGACTAAGGGGAGAAGAAGCGAACTCACCTGCGTGCAGAGTGGATTGGGCTTCTTAGGCTACTGGACACCATTAGCTCCAGAGGGACCGAACACAGGCCCAGCCTCGGAGTCCGGTCCCAGAGCCGCGCCGCCGGCCCCCTTACAGAGCCAGAAGCAAGAAGAGGTCCGGAAAATCGGCGGCAGAAGACATCCTGTCTTCACCAAGGTAGCGCACAGCACTGCAGCTGTGCGCCATTGCTCCTCAGCACACTTCACACTTCGGTCACTGAGGGTGCAGGGCGCTAGGGGGGGGCGCCCTGAGCAGCAATAAAAACACCTTGGCTGGCGAAAATACATCACATATAGCCCCCAGGGCTATATGGATGAATTTTAACCCCTGCCAGATTCCACAGAAAAATGGGAGAAAAGGCCGCCGAGAAGGGGGCGGAGCCTATCTCCTCAGCACACTGGCGCCATTTTCTCTCACAGCTCCGTTGGAGGGAAGCTCCCTGACTCTCCCCTGCAGTTACTACACTACAGAAAGGGGTTAAAAAAGAGAGGGGGGCACTAATTAGGCGCTGTATAACAATACAGCAGCTATAAGGGGAAAAACACTTATATAAGGTTATCCCTGTATATATATATATAGCGCTCTGGTGTGTGCTGGCATACTCTCCCTCTGTCTCCCCAAAGGGCTAGTGGGGTCCTGTCCTCTATCAGAGCATTCCCTGTGTGTGTGCTGTGTGTCGGTACGTTGTGTCGACATGTATGAGGAGGAAAATGATGTGGAGGCGGAGAAATTGCCTGTAACAGAGATGTCACCCCCTAGGGAGTCGACACCTGAGTGGATGAGCTTATGGAAGGAATATGTGACAGAGTCAGCTCTTTACAAAAGATTGATGACATGAGACAGCCGGCGACTCAGCCTGTGCCTGTCCAGGGGTCTCAAAAGCCATCAGGGGCTCTAAAACGCCCGTTACCGCAGATGGCAGATACAGACGCCGACACGGATACTGACTCCAGTGTCGACGATTAAGAGACGAATGTGACTTCCAGTAGGCTATGGAAAATGTTTTTACACATTTCTGATAATACCAGTACCACTAAAAAGGGTATTATGTTGGGTGAGAAAAAACTGCCTGTAGTTTTTCCTGCATCTGAGGAATTAAATGAAGTGTGTGATGATGCGTGGGTTTCCCCCGATAAAAACTGTTAATTCCTAAAAAGTTATTAGCATCATACCCCTTCCCGCCAGAGGATAGGGCACGTTGGGAAACACCCCCTAGGGTGAATAAAGCGCTCACACGCTTGTCTAAACAGGTGGCACTACCGTCCCCGGCTACGGCCGCCCTTAAGGAACCTGCTGACAGAAAGCAGTAAAATGTATATACACTCACACGGGTGTGATACTGCGACCAGCAATCGCCTCAGCCTGGATGTGCAGTGCTGGGGTGGCTGGATCGGATTCCCTGACTGACAATATTGATACCCTAGATAGGGACAGTATATTACTGACTATAGAGCATTTAAAAGATGCATTTCTATATATGCGTGATGCACAGAGGGATATTTGCCGACTGGCATCAAGAGTAAGTGCGCTGTCCATTTCTGCCAGAAGAGGGTTATGGACAAGACAGTGGTCAGGTGATGCTGATTCCAAAAGGCATATGGAAGTATCGCCTTATAAAAGGGAGGAGTTATTTGGGGTAGGTCTAACAGACCTGGTGGCCACGGCAACGGCTGGGAAATCCACATTTTTACCCCAGGTAGCCTCTCAAGACGCCTATATTATCAGGCGCAGTCCTTTGGGCCCCATAAGGGCAAGCGGGCAAAAGGCTCCTCATTTCTGCCCCGTGGCAGAGGGAGAGGAAAAAGGCTGCAGCAAACAGCCAGTTCCCAGGAACAGAAGCCCTCTCCCGTTTTCTGCCAAGTCCTCAGCATGACGCTGGGGCTTTACAAGCGGACTCAGGCACGGTGGGGGCCCGTCTCAAAAATTTTCAGCGTGCAGTGGGCTCACTCACAGGTGGACCCCTGGATCCTTCAGGTGGTCTCTCAAGGGTACAAATTGGAATCCGAGACGTCTCCCCTTCGCCGTTTCCTAAAGTCTGCTTTACCGACGTCTCCCTCCGACAGGGAGGCGGTATGGGAAGCCATTCACAAGCTGTATTCCCAGCAGGTGATAATCAAGGTACCCCTCCTACAACAGGGAAAGGGGTATTATTCCACGCTGTTTGTGGTACCGAAGCCGGACGGCTCGGTGAGACCTAATTTAAATCTGAAATCCTTGAACACTTACATACAAAGGTTCAAATTCAAGATGGAGTCACTCAGAGCGGTGATTGCAAACCTGGAAGAAGGGGATTATATGGTGTCTCTGGACATCAAGGATGCTTATCTCCATGTCCCAATTTACCCTTCTCACCAAGGGTACCTCAGGTTGTGGTACAGAACTGTCACTATCAGTTTCAGACGCTGCCGTTTGGTTTGTCCACGGCACCCCGGGTCTTTACCAAAGTAATGGCCGAAATGATGATACTCCTTCGAAGGAAGGGAGTTTTAATTATCCCTTACTTGGACGATCTCCGGATAAGGGCAAGATCCAGGGAACAGTTGGTAGTCGGGGTAGCACTATCTCAAGTAGTGTTGCGGCAGCACGGTTGGATTCTTAATATTCCAAAATTGCAGCTGATCCCGACGACACGTCTTCTATTCCTAAGGATGATCCTGGACACAGTCCAGAAAAAGGTGTTTCTCCAGGAGGAGAAAGCCAGGGAGTTATCCGAACTAGTCAGAAACCTCCTAAAACCAGGCCAAGTGTCAGTGCATCAGTGCACAAGGGTCCTGGGAAATAATGGTGTCTTCCTACGAAGCAATTCCATTCGGCAGATTCCACGCAAGAACTTTCCAGTGGGACCTGCTGGAAAAATGGTCCGGATCGCATCTTCAGATGCATCAGCGGATAACCCTGTCACCAAAGACAAGGGTGTCTCTTCTGTGGTGGTTGCAGAGTGCTCATCTTCTAGAGGGCGCAGATTCGGCATTCAGGACTGGGTCCTGGTGACCACGGATGCCAGCCTGCGAGGCTGGGGAGCAGTCACACAGGGAAGAAATTTCCAGGGCTTGTGGTCAAGCCTGGAGACATCACTTCACATAAATATCTTGGAGCTAAGGGCCATTTACAATGCCCTAAGCCAAGCAAGACCTCTGCTTTAAGGTCAGCCGGTGCTGATCCAGTCGAACAACATCACGGCAGTCGCCCACGTAGACAGACAGGGCGGCACAAGAAGCAGGAGGGCAATGGCAGAAGCTGCAAGGATTTTTCGCTGGGCGGAAAATCATGTGATAGCATTGTCAGCAGTGTTCATTCCCGGAGTGAACAACTGGGAAACAGACTTCCTCAGCAGAAGTCTTCCACATGATTGTAAACCGTTGGGAAAAACCAAAGGTGGACATGATGGCGTCCCGCCTAAACAAAAAATTGGACAGGTATTGCGCCAGGTCAAGGGACCCTCAGGCGATAGCTGTGGACGCTCTGGTAACACCGTGGGTGTACCAGTCAGTGTATGTGTTCCCTCCTCTTCCTCTCTTACCAAAAGTACTGAGAATTATAAGACGGAGGGGAGTAAGAACTATACTCGTGGCTCCGGATTGGCCAAGAAGGACTTGGTACCCGGAACTTCAAGTGATACTCACGGAGGACCCGTGGCCTCTACCTCTAAGAAGGGACCTGCTCCATCAAGGACCCTGTCTATTCCAAGACTTACCGCGGCTGCGTTTGAAGGCAGGGCGGTTGAACGCCGGATCCTGAAGGAAAAAGGCATTCCGGATGAAGTCATCCCTACCCTGATCAAAGCCAGGAAGGATGTAACCGCAAAGCATTATCACCGCATTTGGCGAAAATATGTTGCGTGGTGCGAGGCCAGTAAGGCCCCGATGGAGGAATTTCAACTAGGTCGATTCCTGCATTTCCTGCAAACAGGAGTGTCTATGGGCCTAAAATTGGGGTCCATTAAGGTTCAAATTTCGGCCCTGTCAATTTTCTTCCAGAAAGAACTAGCTTCAGTTCCTGAAGTTCAGACGTTTGTAAAAGGGGTACTGCATATACAGCCTCCTTTTTGTGCCTCCAGTGGCACCTTGGGATCTCAATGTAGTTTTGGGGTTCCCAAAGTCACAATGGTTTGAACCACTTGAATCTGTGGAGTTAAAATATCTCACATGGAAAGTGGTCATGCTGTTGGCCCTGGCCTCGGCCAGGCGCGTGTCAGAATGGGCGGCTTTATCCTGTAAAAGCCCTTATCTGATCTTCCATTCAGACAGGGCGGAATTGAGGACTCGTTCTCATTTTCTCCCTAAGGTGGTTTCAGCGTTTCATCTGAACCAACCTATTGTGGTACCTGCAGCTACTAGTGACTTGGAGGACTCCCAAGTTGTTGGACATAGTCAGGGCCCTGAAAATATATGTTTCCAGGACGGCTGGAGTCAGAAAATCTGACTCGCTGTTTATCCTGTATGCACCCAACAAGTTGGGTGCTCCTGCTTCTAAGCAGACTATTGCTCGTTGGATTTGTAATACAATTCAGCTTGCACATTCTGTGGCAGGCCTGCCACAGCCAAAATCTGTAAAAGCCCATTCCACAAGGAAGGTGGGCTCATCTTGGGCGGCTGCCCGAGGGGTCTCGGCTTTACAACTTTGCCGAGCAGCTACTTGGTCAGGGGCAAACACGTTTGCAAAATTCTACAAATTTGATACCCTGGCTGAGGAGGACCTGGAGTACTCTCATTCGGTGCTGCAGAGTCATCCGCACTCTCCCGCCCGTTTGGGAGCTTTGGTATAATCCCCATGGTCCTTACGGAGTTCCCAGCATCCACTAGGACGTCGGAGAAAATAAGAATTTACTTACCGATAATTCTATTTCTCGTAGTCCGTAGTGGATGCTGGGCGCCCATCCCAAGTGCGGATTGTCTGCAATACTTGTACATAGTTATTGTTAACTAAATCGGGTTATTGTTGTTGTGAGCCATCTATCCAGAGGCTCCTCTGTTATCATGCTGTTAACTGGGTTCAGATCACAGGTTGTACGGTGTGATTGGTGTGGCTGGTATGAGTCTTACCCGGGATTCATAAATCCTTCCTTATTGTGTACGCTCGTCCGGGCACAGTATCCTAACTGAGGCTTGGAGGAGGGTCATAGGGGGAGGAGCCAGTGCACACCAGGTAGTCCTAAAGCTTTACTTTTGTGCCCAGTCTCCTGCGGAGCCGCTATTCCCCATGGTCCTTACGGAGTTCCCAGCATCCACTACGGACTACGAGAAATAGAATTATCGGTAAGTAAATTCTTATTTTTCAACAGTATTCACTCGTGAGGACCCAATTCAGGGACTAACGCACAATCTCAATAATGAGAATATCACACTGATAGGTACTTATTTAAGCGAGGAAGTAGTCTGTGACCGATTAAAACATTTAAAGATTAATAAATCACCAGGGCCCAATGGTATTCATCCAAGGGTTCTAATGGAGCTTCACTCTGAACTGGCAAAACCGCTATCTTTGATCTTTAAGGATTCAGTTATATCAGGTATGGTTCCCAAAGACTGGCGTATAGCGGAAGTAGTGCCTATATTCAAAAAGGGAAGTAAAGCTGAACCAGGTAATTATAGACCAGTTAGTCTTACATCTATAGTGGGGAAAGTATTGGAAGGTATTCTAAGAGATAGTATTCAGAAGTTCCTTGAAACCAATAAGGTCATTAAAAGGAATCAACATGGGTTTATGAAGGACAGATCCTGTCAAACCAACTTACTTGGCTTTTATGAAACAGTAAGCACAAACCTAGATCAGGGTAAAGACGTGGATGTAATCCTTTTAGACTTTGCCAAAGCGTTTGATACTGTACCACACATGAGACTTATCTACAAGCTACAAGAATCAGGGCTAGGAAGCACAATATGCACTTGGGTCAAAAACTGGTTAGATAATAGGAAGCAGCGCGTTGTGGTTAATGGATCTTTTTCAACTTGGACTGAAGTGCTAAGTGGTGTGCCGCAAGGCTCAGTATTAGGACCGCTATTGTTCAATATTTTCATTAACGACCTAACAGAAGGTCTAGAGAGCATGGTGTCAATTTTTGCAGATGATACCAAATTGTGTAAGGCTATAAATACAGAGGAGGATGCCGAGTCTCTTCAGAACGACTTAGTTAAATTAGAAGCATGGGCAGCCAAATGGAGAATGCGCTTCAACACAGACAAATGTAAGGTAATGCACTGTGGTAACAAGAACATAAATTACACCTACCTACTAAATGGGGTAAAATTAGGGGATTCTGTACTGGAGAAGGACTTAGGTGTCCTCATAGATAGCAAGCTAAGCAGTAGTACCCAAAGTAGGACTGCAGCAAAGAAGGCTAATAAGATATTAGCATGCATAAAACGGGGTATTGATGCTAGGGACGAGAGTATGATACTCCTGTTATATAAATCACTAGTGAGGCCACACCTTGAATACTGTGTACAATTCTGGGCACCGTACTACAAAAAGGATATCCTGGAGCTTGAAAAGGTACAGAGGAGGGCGACCAAACTAATTAAGGGCATGGAGACGATGGAATACAAGGAAAGGCTTGAAAGACTAGGCATGTTTACACTGGAAAAGCGGAGACTAAGAGGGGATATGATCAACATCTACAAATATATAAGGGGACAATACACAGAGCTTGCGCGGGACCTGTTTTTGGTTAGATCAACACAGAGGACTCGTGGACACTCGCTCAGGTTAGAGGAGAGGAGATTCCGCACAATACGGCGTAAAGGCTTTTTCACGGTAAGGACAATACGTGTTTGGAATTCCCTGCCTGAGGGAGTTGTAATGGCGGAATCTGTCAACACCTTTAAGAATGGGTTAGATAAATTCCTAATGGATAAGGATATCCAGTGGTATGGTGCATAGTCATGCATTATAGTTACTATAAATAGGGATAAAATGCAACGGCTGACAGCAGCATCAGTCAGAAATTTTAGTCAAATCATCATGCATAGGAGACCACAAATAGGTTGAACTCGATGGACAATTGTCTTTTTTCAACCTCAGATACTATGTTACTATTTTGATCACCGACTGTGGCTGCATACCAGTAAAAGTCCAGACACTATATTTATCAAGTATTTCACCAAGGAGAAATGCATTGAGAGTCCCCTATAATTTTCTGCTACAGATGCGTTCTCATACACCTAGCCTCAATATGCCATGCAGCGCAAGATGCCTGGCGCGAGTGACCGGCGCCAAGCGTGTAGTGTCTGTCATGTGAATTTACGTCTTAATCACAATTCATGGTTATAAAGCCAAATGTCAAGTTTTGAAAAGGGATGCGTTTAGCATCTGGATGGACGGGATGCCGACGGTCATGTCACTGACGCCGGAATACCGGCACCAATTTTTTTTTAGACCGATGCCAGTACACCTACATATAACTTCACAAAGGTTTCGGGATACCTGTGGTGGTGGTGGTGTTGGGGAAGGGGGGGGGGGGGAGGCACTGGGGGGTTAGGGTTAGGCTTTGGGGGGTGGGGCAGCCCTAACTGCCACACCCCACAAGGCTGAGCCATAGCTGCCACCCCAGGAGGGTTAGGGTGGGGGTGGGGATACTTACCTCCTCCGACATCTTCAATGTCGATGACCGGTATGTCATACTCAACCCTTTTAAAAGATCACAGGTAGCAGAGTTAATGGGCTAATCTACAATGTGCCAAAAATATGGAGCCTGGCAGAGTGTCCAGATCCCTCATTGCATGCAGGAACACATACCAGCTTTCTGGATGTAGGTATTATATTGTTAGCGCTACTACCATTGCTGCAGGGTCGAGGTCTGTGACTGAACAGATGGGTAATATGAATTCTATGTGCCTGACGCAGAGAGACACGCAGTGTCGATGTTGAACGTAAGCGGATGATGTCGGCACATGCGCTCAAGCCGCACGCAATTGTATGCAGAGAGATGATGTTTTGGTGAGGTATTTCTGAGAGGTGACGCGGGGTAGCAAGCTGGACGCAGCGTGCCATGGTCTAAAGACGCAGTAGCACTGGCACAGGCTGCAATGTTCATATGGCGAAATTGCATCTGTCATACTGTAGGTGCAGTCTTTGATGGTGCATCTTAGTACATGCCATGACAGAATAGCGCCAATGCCAGTGTGTCTCTCATTAGGCTGAGAATTGGTTGCAGAATTTGCATAAAGAATAGACCTCTGGATCAGACACTAGGGAGTAAATTTACTAAAGCTTCTAAAAGTGAAAAGAGGTGATGTTGCCCCTAACAACCAATCAGATTCTTTCTGTCATTTTCTAGGATGCAAATGAGAAATGACAGACCGAATCTGTTCACTTTGAGAAGCTTTAGTAAATTTACCCTTAGGTCTAGACCAGTGTTTCTCAACTCCACTGTTCCGGGAACCCTATCAGTCCGTGTCTGAAGAACCACAGATGGTTTTTATATAGTTCACTTTTGATTCTTTGAGGAGACCTGGAAAACATGCAGTGTTAGGGTTCCCTGTGGAATGGAGTTGGGAAACATCGGACTAGATTCTATAGACAGCCAGCTTAGATGAAATAGCATTTCACAATATTGTGTTTTGTTGTTCAACATCAGATTCAGCTGTAAAGTGTGTTGAGCTTGCTAAGGTTAGGGGGACCGTACCGTAAACTGCAACCTCATAGTCTGACATTAGCATCTGTTGTGTGATGCGCCTTCTGCACTGGGAAATAGCCCGACATAGAACAGGTCGAGTTAGAAAGTCAGGGCCCCTGTGCGACTAAATGAAAGGTTAAGATCAAGCCATATATCCTAAGTATTTATAGGTGGATATTGATCTCGGATAAGTTAGCTTGCTCTAGTCCATCGGTCTTCAACCTGTGGCCATTCAGCTGCTGTGGAACTACACATCCTAGCATGCCTTGCCTCAGTTTTAGCTTGCCTTAATAGCAAATCTGTGGCAGGGCATGCTGGGATTTGTAGTTTGACAGCAGCTGGAGGGCCGCAGATTGACGACCCATGCTTTATATATTGCACGTTGCAAGTTTAAAAACATAGATGTCTGTGTTTAAAGCTAATGAAATTCACTGGAACCCCCCCAGAAATGATATGCAGTGGTGGATAAGATGCTATTTGCTTACATATGTATGATTTACCATAATCAGTGGGGTCAAATTTTAGAAATCTTTTAAGTCTTCATCTCTATAGAGAAAAATAATGAGGTATAAACACAGTCTACCTGAATTCTTTGTTTCTTCGGTAGTGTTTTCTTTTCCACTCCCAGCACGATATCCAGTTACCAGTTTATTTTCTGGTTCACTTAGCCTGAAACTACTGTACATGCCTGGAGATCAGAAGGAAAGTAATGGCTTCTTCTTGGCTGTCGCAAAGTGTAATTGGCACCTTTTTATTCTTTGGAACAGGGAAACAACTACCTTGGTATATCAGAAAATACATGATTTCTTCTCCTGTGCGACAGGCAATAAATTTGATTTCCAGTGATCACATTGAAAAATAAAAAACCTTATTGATTTTCCGATCAAATGCTCCGGCAAAAGTTCTCCCCGCTGTCCTCTAATTGAGAACTTTAAGCTTGAACTTACTTGAACCTCTGTAGTAGAAAAGCATTTTTTACAATAGTTTGCAGCCACCGTACCTTTCTGAAATGTAAATCAATGGACATACAGAGTTGCACTTTTTATCTACAAGTTACATACAAGTAATGGGCCCTACAGACTGGGAGACCCGCAGCCGAGCTGCCCGACCGCCGATACGGGCGACCCGGTGACGGGGGAAGTGAAGTTTCTTCACTCCCCCCATCACCTGGCTCCATAGCAGTGCATGCAAATATGGACGAGATCGTCCTTAGTGGCCTGCATGTACAAGCGACGGGGCACCAACGATGAACGAGCGCGTGGCCGCACATCGTTCATCGTTGCTGCCTCCACACTGAAAGATATGAACTGTATCTCGTTCATTAATGAAAGAGATCATTCATATCTTTCACTAGGGCTTATTTCCAACTTATTTTTAACCCCCCTTCCTGGGAGTGATCTCTTACAAGTGCTATGTGCATTGCAATATAGGCTATATTGTAATATAGGCTGTATATTTATGCTGTTATTTTGTTTGTCATTTTATTTTTCCTTTTTACCTTCTTACAGTGGCATCATACAGTATGTCATCCTGACCTACATGAAACATCTTGGTGTGAAGGTTAAAGAACCACGTATTCTGGAACATAGACGTGGGCGCATTGGCTTCTTACCCAAAATTAAGGTACAGACCAATCTGAAAATTGTAGCAGGTGGGAAACAAAGTATAAGGCTTTTCCATGTATACTGGTGATACAGTCTTAAAATGTATGAAACACGTCTCCCAGTGAGCCTCTGCTAGCGTTCTGTATCGGTGTAGCATGACTTACAGTTTTCCTTAATAGTTGACTATGGGGGTAATTCAGAGTTGATCGTAGCAGAAAATTTGTTAGCAGTTGGGCAAAACCATGTGCACTGCAGGGGGGGCAGATATAACATGTACAGAGAGAGTTAGATTTGGGTGGGTTATTTTGTTTCTGTGGAGGGTAAATACTGGCTGCTTTATTTTTACACTGCAATTTAGATTTCAGTTTGAACACACCCCACCCAAATCTAACTCTCTCTGCACATGTTATATCTGCACCCCCTGCAGTGCACATGGTTTTGCCCAGCTGCTAACAAATTTGCTGCTACGATCAGGTCTGAATTACCCCCTTAGTGCTGAGACGGGAACAGAGAAAGTCTAAAGGAAATACACAATATTAGTGGCACCTTAAGCTGTTACTGGAAAAGTCACATGCAATGTTGTTATAGAAAATATTGCAAGCAACGTATATATATGACAGGGATAGCCTTATGATTAAGTGCTCCCTTATAGCTGCTTTTATATTAATATATTGCCATTTATTTTGCCCCCCCTCTCTGTTATACCCTGTTTCTGTAGTGCAGTGCAGGGGAGAGACCTGGGAGCCTTTCTGACCAGCGGAGCTGTGACAGAAAATGGCGCCGTGTGCTGAGGAGATAGGCCCCGCCCCTTTTTCGGCGGGCTCGTCTCCCGCTATTTAGTACATTTAGGCAGGGGTAAATATCTCCATATAGCCTCTGGGGCTATATGTGAGGTATTTTTAGCCTTTTTAAAGGTTTTCATTTGCCTCCCAGGGCGCCCCCCCCCCAGCGCCCTGCACCCTCAGTGACTGCCGTGTGAAGTGTGCTGAGAGGAAAATGGCGCACAGCTGCAGTGCTGTGCGCTACCTTAAGAAGACTGCAGGAGTCTTCAGCCGCCGATTCTGGACCTCTTCTTGCTTCAGCATCTGTGAGGGGGCCGGCGGCGTGGCTCCGGTGACCATCCAGGCTGTACCTGTGATCGTCCCTCTGGAGCTTCATGTCCAGTAGCCAAGAAGCCAATCCATCCTGCACGCAGGTGAGTTCACTTCTTCTCCCCTCTGTCCCTCGTTGCAGTGATCCTGTTGCCAGCAGGAATCACTGTAAAATAAAAAACCTAAGCTAAACTCTCTAAGCAGCTCTTTATGAGAGCCACCTAGAATTGCACCCTTCTCGGCCGGGCACAGTACCTAACTGGAGTCTGGAGGAGGGTCATAGGGGGAGGAGCCAGTACACACCACCTGACCTGTAAAAGCTTTACTTTTGTGCCCTGTCTCCTGCGGAGCCGCTATTCCCCATGGTCCTTTCAGGAACCCCAGCATCCACTACGGACTCCGAGAAATAGAATTATCGGTAAGTAAATTCT
Source organism: Pseudophryne corroboree (assembly GCF_028390025.1). Classification (NCBI taxonomy): domain Eukaryota; kingdom Metazoa; phylum Chordata; class Amphibia; order Anura; family Myobatrachidae; genus Pseudophryne; species Pseudophryne corroboree. The sequence continues at coordinate 314,986,524 of NC_086453.1, read as the reverse complement.
TATTTTTTCCACTTCTAAGCACAGAAATAACATATATACATAGATTGCAATAACACCTGTATAGACAGCTTAGACTCCTATGGCATCACGTCATCTCTGTCTACGCATGAGACAGAGCACTTGTGTGGCTGTAATCACCGCTCTGGTTTCCCTATCTGCGGATTGACAGAAGCCGATCACACAGATAACCATTGATCTCATTAGATTTATCCTGTGGCTCCGGTGATATGTGAACCCGAATCCCCTGGGGTCTGTTATACAATAACAGCAGCAGCACAGAAGAAGCAACTGCCCATGAGGACCCAGGCCTGAGCCGCAAAGCAGGATGGTGGTAGCCGGTAGTGCTTTTTTTCTAGGCTGGGCCGATATGAGGGCAAAGCTTTATTTGGGTGGAGCGTCAATGGGGTCGTAGTCCAATTTTCTCTATCGTCCTAGTGGATGCTGGGGTTCCTGAAAGGACCATGGGGAATAGCGGCTCCGCAGGAGACAGGGCACAAAAAGTAAAGCTTTAGGATCAGGTGGTGTGCACTGGCTCCTCCCCCTATGACCCTCCTCCAAGCCTCAGTTAGATTTTTGTGCCCGGCCGAGAAGGGTGCAATCTAGGTGGCTCTCCTAAAGAGCTGCTTAGAAAAGTTTAGCTTAGGTTTTTTATTTTACAGTGAGTCCTGCTGGCAACAGGATCACTGCAACGAGGGACTTAGGGGAGAAGAAGTGAACTCACCTGCGTGCAGGATGGATTGGCTTCTTTGGCTACTGGACATTAGCTCCAGAGGGACGATCACAGGTACAGCCTGGATGGTCACCGGAGCCTCGCCGCCGGCCCCCTTGCAGATGCTGAAACAAGAAGAAGGTCCAGAATCGGCGGCATGAAGACTCCTCAGTCTTCTTAAGGTAGCGCACAGCACTGCAGCTGTGCGCCATTTCCTCTCAGCACACTTCACACGGCAGTCACTGAGGGTGCAGGGCGCTGGGAGGGGGGCGCCCTGGGAGGCAATGAAAACCTATTTTTGGCTAAAAATACCTCACATATAGCCTCCGGGGGCTATATGGAGATATTTAACCCCTGCCAGAATCCGTTAAGAGCGGGAGACGAGGCCGCCGAAAAAGGGGCGGGGCTTATCTCCTCAGCACACAGCGCCATTTTCCCTCACAGAAAGGCTGGAGGGAAGGCTCCCAGGCTCTCCCCTGCACTGCACTACAGAAACAGGGTTAAAACAGAGAGGGGGGGCACTAATTTGGCGTTAGAAATATATAAAAAAGATGCTATAAGGGAAAACACTTATATAAGGTTGTCCCTATATAATTATAGCGTTTTTGGTGTGTGCTGGCAAACTCTCCCTCTGTCTCTCCAAAGGGCTAGTAGGTCCTGTCCTCTATCAGAGCATTCCCTGTGTGTGTGCTGTGTGTCGGTACGTGTGTGTCGACATGTATGAGGACGATGTTGATGAGGAGGCGGAGAAATTGCCTGTAATGGTGATGTCACTCTCTAGGGAGTCGACACCGGAATGGATGGCTTATTTAGGGAATTACGTGATAATGTCAACACGCGGCAAGGTCGGTTGACGACATGAGACGGCCGACAAACAATTAGTACCGGTCCAGACGTCTCAAAAACACCGTCAGGGGTTTTAAAACGCCCGTTTACTTTAGTCGGTCGACACAGACACAGACAGGGACACTGAATCCAGTGTCGACGGTGAATAAACAAACGTATTCCTTATTAGGGCCACACGTTAAGGGCAATGAAGGAGGTGTTACATATTTCTGATACTACAAGTACCACAAAAGAGGGTATTATGTGGGATGTGAAAAAACTACCGTAGTTTTTCCTGAATCAGATAAATTAAATGAAGTGTGTGATGATGCGGGGGTTCCCCCCGATAGAAAATATGGGCGGTATACCCTTTCCCGCCAGAAGTTAGGGCGCGTTGGGAAACACCCCTTAGGGTGGATAAGGCGCTCACACGCTTATCAGAACAAGTGGCGGTACCGTCTATAGATAGGGCCGTCCTCAAGGAGCCAGCTGACAGGAGGCTGGAAAATATCATAAAAAGTATATACACACATACTGGTGTTATACTGCGAGCAGCGATCGCCTCAGCCTGGATGTGCAGAGCTGGGGTGGCTTGGTCGGATTCCCTGACTAAAAATATTGATACCCTTGACAGGGACAGTATTTTATGGACTATAGAGCATTTAAAGGATGCATTTCTATATATGCGAGATGCACAGAGGGATATTTGCACTCTGGCATCAAGAGTAAGTGCGATGTCCATATCTGCCAGAAGATGTTTATGGACACGACAGTGGTCAGGTGATGCAGATTCCAAACGGCACAAAGGTGTATTGCCGTATAAAGGAAGAGGAGTTATTTGGGGTCGGTCCATCGGACCTGGTGGCCACGGCAACTGCTGGAAAATCCACCGTTTTTACCCTAAGTCACATCTCTGCAGAAAAAGACACCGTCTTTTCAGCTTCAGTCCTTTCGTCCCTATAAGAGTCATATCTGCCCAGGGATAGAGGAAAGGGAAGAAGACTGCAGCAGGCAGCCCATTCCCAGGAACAGAAGCGTTCCACCGCTTCTGACAAGCTCTCAGCAGGACGCTGAGACCGTACAGGACCCCTGGATCCTACAAGTAGTATCCCAGGGGTACAGATTGGAATGTCGAGACGTTTCCCCTGCGCAGGCTCCTGAAGTCTGCTTTACCAAGGTCTCCCTCCGACAAGGAGGCAGTATGGGAAACAATTCACGAGCTGTATTCCCAGCAGGTGATAATTAAATTACCCCTCCTACAACAAGAAAAGGGGTATTATTCCACACTATATTGTGGTACTGAAGCCAGAAGGCTAGGTGAGACCTATTCTAAATCTAAAAAAATTTGAACACTTACAAAGGTTCAAATCAAGATGGAGTCACTCAGAGCAGTGATAACGAACCGGGAAGAAGGGGACTATATGGTGTCCCGAGACATCAGGGATGCTTACCTCCATGTCCCAAATTTGCCCTTATCACTAAGGGTACCTCAGGTTCGTGGTACAGAACTGTCACTATCAGTTTCAGACGCTGCCGTTTGGATTGTCCACGGCACCCCGGGTCTTTACCAAGGTAATGGCCGAAATGATGGTTCTTCTTCGAAGAAAAGGCGTCTTAATTATCCCTTACTTGGACGATCTCCTGATAAGGGCAAAGTCCAGGGAACAGTTGGAGGTCGGAGTAGCACTATCTCGGATACTGTTACAACAGCAGGGGTGGATTCTAAATATTCCAAATTCGCAGCTGATCCCGACAACAAGTCTCCTGTGCTTAGGGATGATTCTGGACACAGTCCAGAAAAAGGTGTTTCTCCCGGAAGAGAAAGCCAGGGAGTTATCCGAGCTAGTCAGGAACCTCCTAAAATCAGTGCATCATTGCACAAGGGCCATGGTAAAAAAAATGGTGACTTCCTTCGAAGCAATTCCAGTCGGCAGATTTCATGCAAGAACTTTTCAGTGGGATCTGCTGGACAAATGGTCCGGATCGCATCTTCAGATGCATCAGCGGATAACCCTATATCCAAGGACAAGGGTGTCTCTCCTGTGGTGGTTACAGAGTGCTCATCTTCTAGAGGGCCGCAGATTCGGCATTCAGTTTTGGATGTTGGTGACCACGGAGGCCAGCCCGAGAGGCTGGGGAGCAGTCACACAAGGAAAAAATTTCCAGGGAGTGTGATCAAGTCTGGAGACTTTTCTCCACATAAATATAGCTAAGGGTAAATTTATAATGCTCTACGCTTAGCAAGACCTCTGCTTCAAGGTCAGCCGGTATTGATCCAGTGGGATAAAACATCACGGCAGTCGCCCACGTAAATAGACAGGGCGGCACAAGAAGCAGGAGGGCAGTGGCAAAAACTGCAAGGACTTTTCGCTGGGCGGAAAATCATGTGATAGCACTGTCAGCAGTGTTTCATTCCGGGAATGGAAACTGGGAAGCAGACTTCCTCAGTAGGCACGACCTCCACCCGGCAGAGTGGGAACTTCATGGGGAAGTTTTCCACATGATTGTAAACCGTTGGGAATTACCAAAGGTGGACATGATGGCGTCCCGTCTGAACAAAAAACGGGACAGGTATTGCGCCAGGTTAAGAGACCCTCAGGCAATAGCTGTGGACGTTCTGGTAACACCGTGGGTGTACCAGTCGGTGTATGTGTTCCATCCTCTGCTTTTCATACCTAAGGTACTGAGAATTATAAGACGTAGAGGAGTAAGAACTATACTCATGGCTCCGGATTGGCCAAGAAGGACCTGGTACCCGGAACTTCAAGAGATGCTCACAGAGGACTTATGGCCTCTGCCGCTAAGAAGGGACTTTTTTCAGCAAGTACCATGTCTGTTCCAAGACTTACCGCAGCTGCGTTTGACGGCATGGCGGTGGAACGCCGGATCCTAAGGGAAAAGGCATTCAGGAAGAGGTCATTCCTACCCTGGTCAAAGCCAGAAAGGAGGTGACCGCACAACATTATCACCACATGTGGCGAAAATATGTTGCGTGGTGTGAGGCCAGGAAGGCCCCACGAAGAAATTTCAACTCGGTCGATTCCTGCATTTCCTGCAAACAGGGGTGTCTATGGGCCTCAAATTGGGGTCCATTAAGGTTCAAATTTCGGCCCTGTCGATTTTTTTTTCCAGAAAGAATTGGCTTCAGTTCCTGAAGTCCAGAAGTTTGTCAAGGGAGTATTGCATATACAACCCCCTTTTGTGCCTCCAGTGGCACTGTGGGATCTCAACGTAGTTCTGGGATTCCTCAAAACACATTGGTTTAAAACCAGTCAAATCTGTGGATTTGAAGCATCTCACATGAAAAGTGAACATGCTCTTGGACCTGGCCTGGACCAGGCGAGTGTAAAATTGGTGGGTTTTTTTTTCTCAAAGAAGCCCATATCTGTTTGTCCATTCGGACAGGGCAGAGCTGCGGACTCGTCCCCAGTTCTCTCCCTAAGGTGGTGTCAGTGTTTCACCTGAACCAGCTTATTGTGGTGTCTTGCGCCTACTAGGGACTTGGAGGACTCCAAGTTGCTAGATGTGGTCAGGGCCCTGAAAATATAGGTTCCAGGACGGCTGGAGTCAGGAAAACTGACTTGCTGTTATCCTGTATGCACCCAACAAACTGGGTGCTCTTGCTTCTAAGCAGATTTTTGCTAGTTGGATGTGTAATACAATTCAGCTTGCACATTCTGTGGCAGGCCTGCCACAGCCAAAATATGTAAATGCCCATTCCACAAGGAAGGTGGGCTCATCTTGGGCGGCTGCCCGAGGGGTCTCGGCTTTACAACTTTGCCGAGCGGCTATTTAGTCAGGGGCAAACACGTTTGTAAAATCCTACAAATTTGATAACCTGGCTAAGGAGGACCTGGAGTTCTCTCATTCGGTGCTGCAGAGTCATCCGCACTCTCCCGCCCGTTTGGGAGCTTTGGTATAATCCCCATGGTCCTTTCAGGAACCCCAGCATCCACTAGGACGATAGAGAAAATAAGAATTTACTTACCGATAATTCTATTTCTCGGAGTCCGTAGTGGATGCTGGGCGCCCATCCCAAGTGCGGATTATCTGCAATACTTGTACATAGTTACAAAAATCGGGTTATTATTGTTGTGAGCCATCTTTCAGAGGCTCCGCTGTTATCATACTGTTAACTGGGTTCAGATCACAGGTTGTACAGTGTGATTGGTGTGGCTGGTATGAGTCTTACCCGGGATTCATAAATCCTTCCTTATTGTGTACGCTCGTCCGGGCACAGTATCCTAACTGAGGCTTGGAGGAGGGTCATAGGGGGAGGAGCCAGTGCACACCACCTGATCCTAAAGCTTTACTTTTTGTGCCCTGTCTCCTGCGGAGCCGCTATTCCCCATGGTCCTTTCAGGAACCCCAGCATCCACTACGGACTCCGAGAAATAGAATTATCGGTAAGTAAATTCTTATTTTTTGTCAGAGTTTGGGCTTTTGGGGGTACGGCTGTTATTTCTTTAGTTAAAAATAAGAATTTACTTACCGATAATTCTATTTCTCATAGTCCGTAGTGGATGCTGGGGACTCCGTCAGGACCATGGGGATAGCGGCTCCGCAGGAGACTGGGCACAAAGTAAAAGCTTTAGGACTAGCTGGTGTGCACTGGCTCCTCCCCCTATGACCCTCCTCCAAGCCTCAGTTAGGATACTGTGCCCGGACGAGCGTACACAATAAGGAAGGATTTTGAATCCCGGGTAAGACTCATTACCAGCCACACCAATCACACCGTACAACTTGTGATCTGAACCCAGTTAACAGCATGATAACAGAAGGAGCCTCTGAAAAGATGGCTCACAACAACAATAACCCGATTTTTGTAACAATAACTATGTACAAGTAATGCAGACAATCCGCACTTGGGATGGGCGCCCAGCATCCACTACGGACTATGAGAAATAGAATTATCGGTAAGTAAATTCTTATTTTCTCTAACGTCCTAGTGGATGCTGGGGACTCCGTCAGGACCATGGGGATTATACCAAAGCTCCCAAACGGGCGGGAGAGTGCGGATGACTCTGCAGCACCGAATGAGAGAACTCCAGGTCCTCCTCAGCCAGGGTATCAAATTTGTAGAATTTAGCAAACGTGTTTGCCCCTGACCAAGTAGCTGCTCGGCAAAGTTGTAAAGCCGAGACCCCTCGGGCAGCCGCCCAAGATGAGCCCACTTTCCGTGTGGAATGGGCTTTTACAGATTTTGGCTGTGGCAGGCCTGCCACAGAATGTGCAAGCTGAATTGTACTACAAATCCAACGAGCAATCGTCTGCTTAGAAGCAGGAGCACCCAGCTTGTTGGGTGCATACAGGATAAACAGCGAGTCAGATTTTCTGACTCCAGCCGTCCTGGAACATATATTATCAGGGCCCTGACTACGTCCAGCAACTTGGAATCCTCCAAGTCCCTAGTAGCCGCAGGCACCACAATAGGTTGGTTTAAGTGAAATGCTGAAAACACCTTAGGGAGAAATTGAGGACGAGTCCTCAATTCCGCCCTGTCCGAATGGAAAATCAGATAAGGGCTTTTACAGGATAAAGCCGCCAATTCTGACACGCGCCTGGCCCAGGCCAGGGCCAACAGCATGACCACTTTCCATGTGAGATATTTCAACTCCACAGATTTAAGTGGTTCAAACCAATGTGACTTTTGGAATCCAAAAAAACTACATTGAGATCCCAAGTGCCACTGGAGGCACAAAAGGAGGCTGTATATGCAGTACCCCTTTCTCTAACGTCCTAAGTGGATGCTGGGGACTCCGTCAGGACCATGGGGAATAGCGGCTCCGCAGGAGACAGGGCACAAAAATAAAGCTTTAGGATTAGGTGGTGTGTACTGGCTCCTCCCCCCATGACCCTCCTCCAAGCCTCAGTTAGGTTTTTGTGCCCGTCCGAGCAGGGTGCAATCTAGGTGGCTCTCCTAAAGAGCTGCTTAGAAAAAGTTTTTAGGTTTTTTATTTTCAGTGAGTCCTGCTGGCAACAGGCTCACTGCATCGAGGGACTTAGGGGAGAGAATTTCAACTCACTTGCGTGCAGGATGGATTGGATTCTTAGGCTACTGGACACCATTAGCTCCAGAGGGAGTCGGAACACAGGTCTCACCCTGGGGTTCGTCCCGGAGCCGCGCCGGCGACCCCCCTTACAGATGCTGAAGATTGAAGGTCCGGAAACAGGCGGCAGAAGGCTCTTCAGTCTTCATGAAGGTAGCGCACAGCACTGCAGCTGTGCGCCATTGTTGTCACACACTTCACACCAAGCGGTCACGGAGGGTGCAGGGCGCTGCTGGGGGCGCCCTGGGCAGCAATATTTAATACCTTTATGGCAAAAGAATACATCACATATAGCCATTGAGGCTATATGTATGTATTTAACCCATGCCAGATATCTAAAACTCCGGGAGAAAAGCCCGCCGAAATAGGGGGCGGGGCTTATTCTCCTCAGCACACAGCGCCATTTTCCTGCTCAGCTCCGCTGTGAGGAAGGCTCCCAGGACTCTCCCCTGCACTGCACTACAGAAACAGGGTAAAACAGAGAGGGGGGGCATTTTTTGGCGATATTTTGATATATTTAAGCTGCTATAAGGAACAACACTTATATAAGGTTGTTCCCATATATATTATAGCGCTTGGGTGTGTGCTGGCAAACTCTCCCTCTGTCTCCCCAAAGGGCTAGTGGGGTCCTGTCTTCGATAAGAGCATTCCCTGTGTGTCTGCTGTGTGTCGGTACGTGTGTGTCGACATGTATGAGGACGATGTTGGTGTGGAGGCAGAGCAATTGCCGATAATGGTGATGTCACCCCCCAGGGAGTCGACACCGGAATGGATGGCTTTGTTTATGGAATTACGTGATAATGTCAGCACATTACAAAAATCAGTTGACGACATGAGACGGCCGGCAAACCAGTTAGTACCTGCCCAGGCGTCTCAGACACCGTCAGGGGCTGTAAAGCGCCCTTTACCTCAGTCGGTCGACACAGACCCAGACACAGACACTGAATCTAGTGTCGACGGTGATGAAACAAACGTATTTTCAAGTAGGGCCACACGTTATATGATCACGGCAATGAAGGAGGCTTTGCATATCTCTGATACTGCAAGTACCACAAAAAGGGGTATTATGTGGGGGGTGAAAAAACTACCTGTAGTTTTTCCTGAATCAGAGGAATTAAATGATGTATGTGATGAAGCGTGGGTTAACCCAGATAGAAAAGTGCTAATTTCAAAAAAGTTATTAGCATTATACCCTTTCCCGCCAGAGGTTAGGGCGTGCTGGGAAACACCCCCTAGAGTGGATAAGGCGCTCACACGCTTATCAAAACAAGTGGCGTTACCGTCTCCTGATACGGCCGCCCTCAGGGATCCAGCTGATAGGAGACTGGAAACTACCCTAAAAAGTATATACACACATACTGGTGTTATACTGCGACCAGCCATCGCCTCAGCCTGGATGTGCAGTGCTGGGGTCGTCTGGTTGGATTCCCTGACTGAAAATATTGATACCCTGGATAGGGACAGTATTTTATTGACTATAGAGCAATTAAAGGATGCTTTCCTTTATATGCGAGATGCTCAGAGAGATATTTGCACTCTGGCATCGAGAGTAAATGCGATGTCCATATCTGCCAGAAGGAGTTTATGGACGCGACAGTGGTCAGGTGATGCGGATTCCAAACGACATATGGAAGTATTGCCGTATAAAGGGGAGGAATTATTTGGCGTCGGTCTATCGGATCTGGTGGCCACGGCAACTGCCGGAAAATCCACCTTTTTACCTCAGACCCCCTCCCAACAGAAAAAGACACCGTCTTTTCAGCCGCAGTCCTTTCGGTCCTATAAGAACAAGCGGACAAAAGGACAGTCATATCTGCCTCGGGGCAGAGGAAGGGGTAAGAGAGGGCAGCAAGCAGCCCCTGCCCAGGAACAGAAGCCCTCTCAGGGTTCTGCAAAGCCCTCAGCATGACGCTGGGGCCTTACAAGCGGACTCAGGAGCGGTGGGGGGTCGACTCAAGAATTTCAGCGCACAGTGGGCTTGCTCACAGGTGGACCCCTGGATCCTGCAGGTAGTATCTCAGGGTTACAGGTTGGAATTCGAGAAGTCTCCCCCTCGCCGGTTCCTAAAGTCTGCTTTGCCAACGTCTCCCTCAGACAGGGCGACGGTATTGGAAGCCATTCACAAGCTGTTTTCTCAGCAGGTGATAGTCAAGGTACCCCTCCTACAACAGGGAAAGGGGTATTACTCCACGCTATTTGTGGTACCGAAGCCGGACGGCTCGGTAAGACCTATTCTAAATCTGAAATCTTTGAACCTGTACATACAAAAATTCAAGTTCAAGATGGAGTCACTCAGAGCAGTGATAGCGAATCTGGAAGAAGGGGACTTTATGGTGTCCCTGGACATAAAGGATGCTTACCTGCATGTCCCAATTTGCCCTTCACATCAAGGGTACCTCAGGTTCGTGGTGCAAAACTGTCATTATCAGTTTCAGACGCTGCCGTTTGGATTGTCCACGGCACCTCGGGTCTTTACCAAGGTAATGGCCGAAATGATGATTCTTCTGCGAAGAAGAGGCGTATTAATTATCCCTTACTTGGACGATCTCCTGATAAGGGCAAGGTCCAGAGAACAGCTGGAGGACGGAGTAGCACTAACCCGACTAGTGCTGCAACAACACGGGTGGATTCTGAATTTTCCAAAATCTCAGTTGACCCCGACGACACATCTGCTGTTCCTGGGAATGATTCTGGACACGGTTCAGAAAAAGGTGTTTCTTCCGGAGGAGAAAGCCAGGGAGTTATCCGAACTTGTCAGGAACCTCCTAAAACCAGGGAAAGTGTCTGTGCATCAATGCACAAGAGTCCTGGGAAAGATGGTGGCTTCTTACGAAGCGATTCCATTCGGCAGATTCCACGCACGAACTTTTCAGTGGGATCTGCTGGACAAATGGTCCGGATCACATCTGCAGATGCATCAGCGGATAACCTTATCGCCACGGACAAGGGTGTCTCTTCTGTGGTGGTTGCAGAGTGCTCATCTGTTAGAGGGCCGCAGATTCGGCATACAGGACTGGGTCCTGGTGACCACGGATGCCAGTCTGAGAGGCTGGGGAGCGGTCACACAGGGAAGAAACTTCCAGGGAGTATGGTCAAGCCTGGAGATGTCTCTTCACATAAATATACTGGAGCTAAGAGCGATTTACAATGCTCTAAGTCTGGCAAAACCCCTGCTTCAGGGTCAGCCGGTGTTGATCCAGTCGGACAACATCACGGCAGTCGCCCACGTAAACAGACAGGGCGGCACAAGAAGCAGGACAGCAATGGCAGAAGCTGCAAGGATTCTTCGCTGGGCGGAAGATCATGTGATAGCACTGTCAGCAGTATTCATTCCGGGAGTGGACAACTGGGAAGCAGACTTCCTCAGCAGACACGATCTACACCCGGGAGAGTGGGGACTTCATCCAGAAGTCTTCCACATGATTGTGAACCGTTGGGAAAAACCAATGGTGGATATGATGGCATCCCGCCTCAACAAAAAACTGGACAGGTATTGCGCCAGGTCAAGAGACCCTCAGGCAATAGCTGTGGACGCTCTGGTAACACCGTGGGTGTTCCAGTCAGTGTATGTGTTCCCTCCTCTGCCTCTCATACCAAAAGTACTGAGAATTATACGGCAAAAGGGAGTAAGAACGATACTAGTGGCTCCGGATTGGCCAAGAAGAACTTGGTACCCGGAACTTCAAGAGATGCTCACGGAGGATCCGTGGCCTCTACCTCTAAGACGGGACCTGCTTCAGCAGGGACCGTGTCTATTCCAAGACTTACCGCGGCTGCGTTTGACGGCATGGCGGTTGAACGCCGAATTCTAAGGGAAAAAGGCATTCCGGAAGAGGTCATTCCTACACTGGTAAAAGCCAGGAAGGAGGTGACTGCACAACATTATCACCGCATTTGGAGAAAATATGTTGCGTGGTGTGAGGCTAGGAAGGCCCCCACGGAGGAATTTCAACTGGGTCGATTCCTACATTTCCTGCAAACAGGATTGTCTATGGGCCTCAAATTGGGGTCCATTAAGGTTCAAATTTCGGCCCTGTCGATTTTCTTCCAGAAAGAATTGGCTTCAGTTCCTGAAGTCGACTTTTGTAAAAGGAGTACTACATATACAGCCCCCGGTTGTGCCCCCAGTGGCACCGTGGGATCTTAATGTAGTCTTGGATTTTCTCAAATCCCATTGGTTTGAGCCGCTCAAATCGGTGGAGTTGAAGTATCTTACATGGAATGTAACCATGCTTCAGCCAGGAGAGTATCAGAATTGGCGGCTTTATCATATAAGAGCCCATATCTGATTTTCCATACGGACAGGGCAGAACTGCGGACGCGTCCTCATTTTCTGCCTAAGGTGGTGTCAGCGTTTCACCTGAACCAGCCTATTGTGGTGCCTGCGGCTACTAACGATTTGGAGGATTCCAAGTTGTTGGACGTGGTCCGGGCATTGAAAATATATATTTCAAGAACGGCGGGAGTCAGAAAGTCTGACTCACTGTTTATATTGTATGCACCCAACAAGATGGGTGCTCCTGCTTCTAAGCAGACTATTGCTCGTTGGATTTGTAGCACAATTCAACTTGCACATTCTGTGGCAGGCTTGCCACAACCTAAATCTGTCAAGGCCCATTCCACAAGGAAAGTGGGCTCATCCTGGGCGGCTGCCCGGGGGGTCTCGGCATTACAACTCTGCCGAGCTGCTACTTGGTCAGGGGCAAACACGTTTGCAAAATTCTACAAATTTGATACCCTGGCTGAGGAGGACCTTGAGTTCTCTCATTCGGTGCTGCAGAGTCATCCGCACTCTCCCGCCCGTTTGGGAGCTTTGGTATAATCCCCATGGTCCTGACGGAGTCCCCAGCATCCACTTAGGACGTTAGAGAAAATAAGAATTTACTTACCGATAATTCTATTTCTCGTAGTCCGTAGTGGATGCTGGGCGCCCATCCCAAGTGCGGATTGTCTGCAATACTTACATAGAAACATAGAAACATAGAATTTGACGGCAGATAAGAACCACTTGGCCCATCTAGTCTGCCCCTTTTTTATTTTATCCTTTAGGCAATCTCAACCCTTTTTTAATCTTGATTCTTTTTAAGGATATTCATATGCCTGTCCCAAGCATGTTTAAATTGCCCTACAGTCTTATCCTCTACCACCTCTGATGGGAGGCTATTCCACTTATCCACTACCCTTTCTGTGAAGTAATTTTTCCTTAAATTTCCCCTGAACCTCCCCCCCTCCAGTCTCAATGTATGCCCTCGAGTTCTAATACTTCTTTTCCTTTGAAGAATGTTTCCCTCCTGAACTTTGTTAAGACCCTTTATATATTTGAAAGTTTCTATCATGTCTCCCCTTTCCCTTCTCTCCTCCAAACTATACATGTTAAGATCTTTTAGCCTTTCCGGGTAAGTTTTGTGATGTAGGCCATGTACCATTTTAGTTGCCCTTCTTTGTACACTCTCTAATGTATTTATATCCTTCTGGAGATAGGGTCTCCAGAACTGGACACAGTATTCCAGATGGGGCCTTACCAATGACCTATACAGTGGCATTATCACTTCTTTTTTCCTGCTACTGATTCCTCTCCCTATGCAACCAAGCATCTGACTTGCCTTTCTCATTGCTTTGTTGCATTGCTTTCCTGCCTTCAAGTCACTTGAAATAGTGACTCCTAAATCTCTTTCCTCCTCAGTAGTTTCCATTATAGTACCCTTGATACTATACTTAGCCTTTGGGTTTTTGAGACCTAAGTGCATGATTTTGCATTTTTTACTTGTACATAGTTATTGTTACAAACAAATTCGGGTTGTTATTGTTGTGAGCCGTCTGTTCAGAGGCTCCTACGTTTGTCATACTGTTAACTGGGTTCAGATCACAAGTTATACGGTGTGATTGGTGTGGCTGGTATGAGTCTTACCCGGGATTCAATATCCTTCCTTATTGTGTACGCTCGTCCGGGCACAGTATCCTAACTGAGGCTTGGAGGAGGGTCATGGGGGGAGGAGCCAGTACACACCACCTAATCCTAAAGCTTTATTTTTGTGCCCTGTCTCCTGCGGAGCCGCTATTCCCCATGGTCCTGACGGAGTCCCCAGCATCCACTACGGACTACGAGAAATAGAATTATCGGTAAGTAAATTCTTATTTTTACAAACGTCTGAACTTCAGGGACTGAAGCTAGTTCTTTTTGGAAGAAAATTGACAGGGCCGAAATTTGAACCTTAATGGACCCCAATTTCAGGCCCATAGACACTCCTGTTTGCAGGAAATGTAGGAATCGACCCAGTCGAATTTCCACCGTCGGGCCTTACTGGCCTCGCACCACGCAACATATTTTCGCCAATTGCGGTGATAATGTTTTTGCGGTTACATCCTTCCTGGCTTTGATCAGGATAGGGATGACTTCATCCGGAATGCCCTTTTTCCTTCAGGATCCGGCGTTCAACCGCCATGCCGTCAAACGCAGCCGCGGTAAGTCTTGGAACAGACAGGGTCCTTGCTGGAGCAGGTCCCTTCTTAGAGGTAGAGGCCACGGATCCTCCGTGAGCATCTCTTGAAGTTCCGGTTACCAAGTCCTTCTTGGCCAATCCGGAGCCACGAATATAGTGCTTACTCCTCACCATCTTATCAATCTCAGTACCTTGGGTATGAGAGGCAGAGGAGGGAACACATACCCTGACTGGTACACCCACGGTGTTACCAGAGCGTCTACAGCTATTGCCTGAGGGTCCCTGGACCTGGCGCAATACCTGTCGAGTTTTTCCCAACGGTTTATAATCATGTGGAAGACTTCTGGGTGAAGTCCCCACTCTCCCCGGGTGGAGGTCGTGCTGAGGAAGTCTGCTTCCCAGTTGTCCACTCCCGGAATGAATACTGCTGACAGTGCTATCCCATGATTTTCCGTCCAGCGAAGAATCCTTGCAGCTTCTGTCATTGCCCTTCTGCTTCTTGTGCCACCCTGTCTGTTTACATGGGTGACTGCCGTGATGTTGTCCGACTGGATCAACACCGGCTGTCCTTGAAGCAGAGGTCTTGCTAAGCTTAGAGCATTGTAAATGTCCCTTAGCTTCAGGATATTTATGTGAAGTGATGTCTCCAGGCTTGACCATAAGTCCTGGATATTCCTTCCCTGTGTGACTGCTCCCCAGCCTCGCAGGCTGGCATCCGTGGTTACCAGGACCCAGTCCTGAATGCCGAATCTGCGGCCCTCTAGAAGATGAGCACTCTGCAACCACCACAGGAGGGACACCCTTGTCCTTGGTGACAGGGTTATCCGCTGATGCATCTGAAGATGCGACCCGGACCATTTGTCCAGCAGGTCCCACTGGAAAGTTCTTGCGTGGAATCTGCCGAATGGGATTGCTTCGTAGGAAGCCCCCATTTTACCCAGAACCCTTGTGCATTGATGCACTGAGACTTGGCTCGGTTTGAGGAGGTTCCTGACTAGCTCGGATAACTCCCTGGCTTTCTCCTCCGGGAGAAACACCTTTTTCTGGACTGTGTCCAGGATCATCCCTAGGAACAGAAGACACGTCGACGGAACCAGCTGCGATTTTGGAATATTGAGAATCCAATCGTGCTGCCGCAACACTACCTGAGATAGTGCTACACCGACCTCCAACTGTTCCCTGGATCTTACCCTTATCAGGGAATCGTCCAAGTAAGGGATAACTAAAATTCCCTTCCTTCGAAGGAATATCATCATTTCGGCCATTACCTTGGTAAAGACCCGGGGTGCCGTGGACCATCCCTACGGCAGCGTCTGAACTGATAGTGACAGTTCTGTACCATAAACCTGAGGTACCCTTGGTGAGAAGGGTAAATTTTGACATGAAGGTAAGCATCCTTGATGTCCCGAGACATCATGTAGTCCCCTTCTTCCAGGTTCGCAATCACTGCTCTGAGTGACTCAATCTTGAATTTGAACCTCTGTATGTAAGTGTTCAAAGATTTTAGATTTTAGAATCGGTCTCACCGAGCCGTCTGGCTTCGGTACCACAATAGTGTGGAATAATACCCCGTTCCCTGTTGCAGGAGGGGTACCTTGATTATCACCTGCTGGGAATACAGCTTGTGAATGGCTTCCAAAACTGCCTCCCTGTCAGAGGGAGACGTCGGTAAAGTCGACTTTTGGAAACGGCGAGGGGGAGACGTCTCGAATTCCAATATGTACCCCTGAGATATTACCTGAAGGATCCAGGGGTCTACTTGCGAGTGAGCCCACTGCGCACTGAAATTCATTGAGAACGGGCCCCCACCGTGCCTGAGCTTGTAAAGCCCTAGCGTCATACTGAGGGCTTGGCAGAGGCTGGAAAGGGTTTCTGTTCCTGGGAACTGGCTGATCTCTGCAGCCTTTTTCCTCTCCCTCTGTCACGAGCAGAAAAGAGGAACCGCTTGCCAACAAAGGACTGCGCCTGATAATACGGCGTCTTATTTTGAGAGGCGACCTGGGGTACAAACGTGGATTTCCCAGCTGTTGCCGTGGCCACCAGGTCTAAAAGACCGACCCCAAATGTCCCCTTTCAAAGGCAATACTTCCAAATGCCGTTTGGAATCCGCATCACCTGACCATTTTACTGGTAGAATTGGACAACGCACTTATACTTGATGCCAGTCGGCAATTATTCCGCTGTGCATCATGCATATATAGGAATGCATCTTTTAAATGCTCTATAGGCAATAATATACTATCCTTATCTAGGATATCAATATTTCCAGTCAGGGAATCCGACCATGCCAACCCAGCACTGCACCTCCAGGCTGAGGCGATAGCTGGTCGCAGTATAACACCAGTATGTGTGTAAATACCTTTTTTTGGATACCCTCCTGTTTTCTATCAGCAGGATCCTTAAGGGCGGCCATCTCATGAGAGGGTAGAGCCCTTGTTCTTACAAGCGTGTGAGCGCCTTATCCCCCCTAGGGGGTGTTTCCCAATGCATCCTAACCTCTGGCGGGAAAGGGTATGCAGCCAATACTTTTTAAGAAAATATTAATTGTTATCGGGGGGAAACCCACGCATCATCACACATTTTATTTCTCAGATTCAGGAAAACTACAGGTAGTTTTTCCCTCACCGAACATAATACCCCTTTTTTGGTGGTACTCGTATTATCAGAAATGTATAAAACATTTTCCATTGTCTCAATCATGTAACGTGTGGCCCTACTGGAAATCACGGTTGTCTCTTCACCGTCGACACAGGAGTCAGTATCCGTGTCGGCGTCTGTATCTGCCATCTGCCTGACGGCCTATGAGACGTCTGGACAGGCACAAGCTGAGTAGCCGGCTGTCTCATGTCAACCACTGTTTTCATATATAAAGCTGACACTGTCACGTAATTTTCAACAGTACATCCACTCAGGTGTCGACCCCCTAGGGGGTGACATCACTGTTACAGACACTCTGCTCCGCCTCCACATCATTTTCCTCCTCATACATGTCGACACACACGTACCGACACCCAGCACACACACAGGGAATGCTCTGATAGAGGACAGGACCCACTTAGCCCCTTGGGGAGACAGAGGGAGAGTTTGCCAGCACACACCAGAGCGCTATATATGTATAGGGACAACCTTACAATAAGTGTCTATCCCTTATAGCTGCTTATATCTGTTATTTTGCCAAATAAGTGCCCCCCTCTCTTTTTTTACCCTGTTTCTGTAGTTGCAGGATGCAGGGGAGATTCTGGGAGCCTTCCTACCAGCGGAGCTGTGTGGGAAAAATGGCGCTGTGTGCTGAGGAGATAGGCCCCGCCCCCTTCACGGCGGGCTCTTCTCCCGCTTTTTTCTGGAAAACTGGCAGGGGTTAAATACATCCATATAGCCCAGGAGCTATATGTGATGTATTTTTTTGCCAACTAAGGTAAATTCATTGCTTCCCAGGACGCCCCCCCCCAGCGTCCTGCACCCTCAGTGACCGGAGTGTGAAGTGTGCTGAGAGCAATGGCGCACAGCTGCAGTGCTGAGCGCTACCTTATGAAGACAGGAAAGTCTTCTGCCGCCGATTTATGGACCTCTTCTTGCTTCAGCATCTGTAAGGGGGCCGGCGGCGCGGCTCCGGGACCCATCCATGGCTGGGCCTGTGATCGTCCCTCTGGAGCTAATGTCCAGTAGCCTAAGAAACCCAATCCACTCTGCACGCAGGTGAGTTCGTTTCTCTCCCCTTAGTCCCTCGATGCAGTGAGCCTGTTGCCAGCAGGTCTCACTGAAAATAAAAAACCTATTTAAACTTTTACTCTAAGCAGCTCAGGAGAGCCACCTAGATTGCACCCTTCTCGTTCGGGCACAAAATCTTAACTGAGGCTTGGAGGAGGGTCATAGGGGGAGGAGCCAGTGCACACCAGCTAGTCCTAAAGCTTTTACTTTGTGCCCAGTCTCCTGCGGAGCCGCTATCCCCATGGTCCTGACGGAGTCCCCAGCATCCACTAGGACGTTAGAGAAACATTAATTTAACGGACATTAAACAGGGTCTCGGGTGAAAAAGAGAGTGAATAGCCACTAGCTGCCTCCCTTTTTAACCCATGGTAATTTACCATGGGTGATTGCCTATTATCTTGTTCCCGTGAAGTATTGTATTTAGGCCAGGATCCTACAGCTGCTTACAGTTTGTTATCATAGCAGGAAATGGGAATTGATCTAGAAATTGTAAAACATCTAGGATGTGGTCTCATGAGCATGTGGGGGGGGGGGGGGGGGATGGTACTGATGTCTTGGGGAGTCGGAGGTCTGAGTTGTACTCTTAAAAAAAAATTATAATTCACAGACTGAGACTAATTTTCTTCAGTAGTTCAATAAGAAATAAGTTTGATTTGCCATTCAAAATCCTATTAATCTAGTTAACTGTTATAGGCCGTTACCACCCACGCCCTTGCCTGGCTTCTGTATGTCTTTCTTTCCTTTATTTCTTTCTCTTTCTTTCTTTCTTTTTCTTTTTCTTTTTCTTTTTTTTTCTTTCTTTCTTTCTTTCTTTCTTTCTTTCTTTCTTTTTCTTTCTTTCTTTCTTTTTCTTTCTTTCTTTCTTTCTTTTTCTTTCTTTCTTTTTTTTCTTTCTTTTTCTTTATATTTTTTCTTTCTTTCTTTCTTTTTCTTTCTTTCTTTTTTCTCTGACGTCCTAGTGGATGCTGGGAACTCCGTAAGGACCATGGGGAATAGCGGGCTCCGAAGGAGGCTGGGCACTCTAGAAAGATTTATGACTACCTGGTGAGCACTGGCTCCTCCCACTATGACCCTCCTCCAAGCCTCAGTTAGATTTTGTGCCCGGCCGAGGTTGGATGCACACTAGGGGCTCTCCTGAGCCCTTAGAAAGAAAGTATAGTTTAGGTTTTTTATTTTCAGTGAGACCTGCTGGCAACAGGCTCACTGCAGCGAGGGACTAAGGGGAAAAGAAGCGAACTCGCCTGCTTGCAGCCGGATTGTGCTTCTTAGGCTACTGGACACCATTAGCTCCAGAGGGATCGACCGCAGGCCCAGTCCTTGGTGTTCGGTCCCGGAGCCGCGCCGCCGTCCCCCTTACAGAGCCAGAAGCAAGAAGAGGTCCGGAAAAACGGCGGCAGAAGACATCAGTCTTCACCAAGGTAGCGCACAGCACTGCAGCTGTGCGCCATTGCTCCTCATACACACTTCATACTCCGGTCACTGAGGGTGCAGGGCACTGGGGGGGGGGGGGCGCCCTGAGAAGCAATAATAACACCTTGGCTGGCAAAAACTCCACAATATATAGTCCCAGAGGCTATATATGTGGAAAATACCCCTGCCAGAATATGGAAAAAAGCGGGAGAGTAGTCCGCGGAAAAGGGGCGGAGCTATCTCTCACAGCACACTGGCGCCATTTCTCCTTCACAGATCCGCTGGAAGGAAGCTCCCTGGCTCTCCCCTGCAGTCTACACTACAGAACAGGGTAAAAACAGAGAGGGGGGGCACTAAATTTAGGCGCAGTATATATTATATAGAAAAAGCAGCTATAGGGGACATAACTCAGTTAGTCCCTGCATTATATAGCGCTCTGGTGTGTGCTGGCATACTCTCACTCTGTCCCCCCAAAGGGCTTTTGTGGGTCCTGTCCTCATTCGGAGCATTCCTTGTGTGTGTGCGGTGTGTCGGTACGGCTGTGTCGACATGTTTGATGAGGATAATGATGTGGAGGCGGAGCAGATGCCTTTAGAAGGGATGTCACCCCCTGCGGGGAAGACACCTGAGTGGATGGGCTTATGGAAAGTAATGAGTGCACGTATAGACTCCTTACATAAGAAAATTGACGACATGCCAAATGTGGGACAGCCGACTTCTCAGCTCGTGCCTGCCCAGGCGTCGCATGGGTCGTCAGGGGCTCTAAAACGCCCGCTACCTCAAGCAGACCCAGATGTCGACACTGATACTGACACCAGTGTCGACGACGATGAGTCTAACCTGATGCCCACTAAGGCCATTCACTGCATGATTGAGGCAATGAAAGAGGTGTTACACATTTCTGATATAACTACAGGTACCACTAAAAAGGGTATTATGTTTGGAGAGAAAAAACTACCCGTAGTTTTTCCCCCATCAGATGAATTAAATGAAGTGTGTGAAGAAGCGTGGGCTTTCCCTGATAAAAAATTGGTAATTCCTAAGAAGGTACTAATGGCGTTCCCTTTCCCGCCAGAGGATAGGTCACGTTGGGAAACACCCCCTAGAGTGGATAAAGCGCTCACACGTTTGTCTAAAAAGGTGGCACTACCGTCTCCGGATACGGCCGCCCTCAAGGAACCTGCTGATAGAAAGCAGGAGGCGATCCTGAAGTCTGTATATACACACACAGGCATTATACTTAGGCCAGCTATTGCGTCAGCTTGGATGTGCAGTGCTGCCGCTGCGTGGTCAGATAAACTGTCAGAAAATATTGACACATTAGACAGAGACACGATCCTGTTAACCATAGACCATATAAAAGACTCAGTCTTATATATGAGAGATGCACAGAGGGAAATCTGCCGACTGGCATCTAAAGTAAGTGCATTGTCCATTTCTGCTAGGAGAGGCTTATGGACTCGCCAGTGAACAGGAGATGCAGATTCAAAAAAGCACATGGAAGTGTTGCCATATAAGGGTGAGGAATTATTTGGGGATGGTCTCTCGGACCTAGTTTCCACAGCAACGTCTGGGAAGTCAGCATTTTTACCCCATGTCCCCTCACAGCCTAAGAAGGCGCCGTTTTATCAGGTTCAGTCCTTTCGGACCCAGAAAAACAGGCGTGGAAAAGGCGGGTCCTTTCTGTCCAGAGGCAGAGGTAGGGGAAAAAGGCTGCAACAAACAGCAGGTTCCCAGGAGCAAAAGTCCTCCCCCGCTTCTTCTTCCAAGTCCGCCGCATGACGGTGGGGCTCCACAGGCGGAGCCAGGTACGGTGGGGGGTCGCCTCAAAAATTTCAGCGATCAGTGGGCTCGCTCACAGGTGGATCCCTGGATCCTGCAAATAGTATCTCAGGGGTACAAGCTGGAATTCGAGGCGTCCCCACCCCACCGGTTCCTAAAATCTGCCTTGCCGATTGCTCCCTCAGACAGGGAGGCGGTGCTAGCGGCAATTCACAAGCTGTATTCCCAGCAGGTGATAATCAAGGTACCCCTACTTCAACAAGGCCGGGGTTATTATTCCACACTATTTGTGGTACCGAAACCGGACGGTTCGGTGAGACCCATTCTAAATTTAAAATCCTTGAACACGTACATAAAGAAATTCAAGTTCAAGATGGAATCGCTCAGGGCGGTTATTGCAAGCCTGGACGAGGGGGATTACATGGTATCCCTGGACATCAAGGATGCTTACTTGCATGTCCCCATTTACCATCCTCACCAGGAGTACCTCAGATTTGTGGTACAGGATTGCCATTACCAATTCCAGACGCTGCCGTTTGGACTGTTCACGGCACGAGGGTATTTACCAAGGTTATGGCGGAAATGATGATACTCCTTCGAAGAAAGGGAGTTTTAATTATCCCGTACTTGGACGATCTCCTAATAAAAGCGAGGTCCAAGGAACAGTTGTTGGTGGGAGTAGCACTATCTCAGGAGGTGCTGCATCAGCACGGCTGGATTCTGAATATCCCAAAGTCACAGCTGGTTCCGACGACACGGCTAATGTTCCTGGGTAGGATTCTGGATACAGTCCAGAAGAAACTGTTTCTCCCGGAGGAGAAAGCCAGGGAGTTGTCATCTCTAGTCAGAGACCTCCTGAAACCAAAACAGGTATCAGTGCATCGCTGCACACGGGTCCTGGGAAAGATGGTGGCTTCTTACGAAGCAATTCCCTTCGGCAGGTTCCATGCCAGAATCTTTCAGTGGGACCTGTTGGACCAGTGGTCCGGATCGCATCTTCAGATGCATCGCTTAATAACCCTGTCTCCAAGAACCAGGGTGTCTCTACTCTGGTGGCTGCAGAGTGCCCATCTTCTAGAGGGCCGCAGGTTCGGCATACAGGACTGGGTCCTGGTGACCACGGATGCCAGCCTTCGAGGCTGGGGGGCAGTCATACAGGGAAGAAACTTCCAAGGACTATGGTCGAGTCAGGAGACTTCCCTTCACATAAATATTCTGGAACTAAGGGCCATCTACAATGCCCTAAGTCCAGCAAGATCCCTGCTCCTACACCAGCCGGTGCTGATCCAGTCAGACAACATCACGGCAGTCGCCCATGTAAATCGACAGGGAGGCACAAGAAGCAGGATGGCAATGGCAGAAGCCACAAGAATTCTCAGATGGGCGGAGAATCATGTACTAGCACTGTCAGCAGTGTTCATTCCGGGAGTGGACAACTGGGAAGCAGACTTCCTCAGCAGACACGACCTCCACCCGGGAGAGTGGGGACTTCACCCAGAAGTCTTCCAGATGCTGGTAAACCGTTGGGAAAAACCACAGGTGGACATGATGGCGTCCCGTCTCAACAAAAAGTTAAAAAGATATTGCGCCAGGTCAAGGGACCCTCAGGCGATAGCTGTGGACGCTCTAGTGACACCGTGGGTGTACCAGTCGGTTTATGTGTTCCCTCCTCTGCCTCTCATTCCAAAGGTATTGAGAATAATAAGAAAGCGAGGAGTAAACACAATTCTCGTGGTTCCGGATTGGCCAAGACAAGCGTGGTACCCGGAACTTCAAGAGATGCTCTCAGGGGACCCGTGGCCTCTACCGCTCAGACAGGACCTGATACAGCAGGGGCCCTGTCTGTTCCAAGACTTACCACGGCTGCGTTTGACGGCATGGCGGTTGAACACCGGATCCTAAAGGAAAAGGATATTCCGGAAGAAGTCATTCCTACGCTTATTAAGGCCAGGAAAGATGTTACGGCAACGCATTATCACCGCATATGGCGAAAATATGTTGCATGGTGCGAGGTCAATAAGGCCCCAACAGAGGAATTTCAACTAGGTCGATTTCTGCATTTCCTGCAAGCAGGAGTGGATATGGGCCTAAAACTAGGCTCCATTAAAGTACAGATCTCGGCTCTGTCGATTTTCTTTCAAAAAGAACTAGCTTCAGTACCTGAAGTTCAGACATTTGTGAAAGGAGTGCTGCATATTCAGCCCCCGTTTGTGCCTCCTGTGGCACCTTGGGATCTCAACGTGATGTTGAGTTTCTTAAAATCACATTGGTTTGAGCCACTAAAAACCGTGGATCTGAAATATCTCACGTGGAAAGTGGTCATGTTATTAGCCTTGGCTTCAGCCAGGCGAGTGTCAGAATTGGCGGCTTTGTCATGTAAAAGCCCTTATCTGATTTTCCATATGGATAGGGCAGAGTTGAGGACTCGTCCCCAATTTCTCCCTAAGGTGGTGTCAGCGTTTCACCTGAACCAGCCTATTGTGGTGCCGGCGGCTACTAGTGAATTGGAGGACTCCAAGTTGCTAGACGTTGTCAGGGCCCTAAAAATATATGTTTCCAGGACGGCTGGAGTCAGAAAATCTGACTCGCTGTTTATCCTGTATGCACCCAATAAGCTGGGTGCTCCTGCTTCTAAGCAGTCTATTGCTTGCTGGATTTGTAGTACAATTCAGCTTGCACATTCTGTGGCAGGCATACCACAGCCAAAATCTGTAAATGCCCATTCCACAAGGAAGGTGGGCTCATCTTGGGCGGCTGCCCGAGGGGTCTCGGCTTTACAACTTTGCCAAGCAGCTACTTGGTCAGGGGCAAACACGTTTGCAAAATTCTACAAATTTGATACCCTGGCTGAGGAGGACCTGGAGTTCTCTCATTCGGTGCTACAGAGTCATCGCACTCTCCCGCCCGTTTGGGAGCTTTGGTATAATCCCCATGGTCCTTACGGAGTTCCCAGCATCCACTAGGACGTCAGAGAAAATAAGAATTTACTCACCGGTAATTCTATTTCTCGTAGTCCGTAGTGGATGCTGGGCGCCCATCCCAAGTGCGGATTGTCTGCAATACTTGTAAATAGTTATTGTTAACTAAAGGGTTATTGTTGAGCCATCTGCTGAGAGGCTCAGTTGTTTTCATACTGTCAAACTGGATATAGTATCACGAGTTGTACGGTGTGATTGGTGTGGCTGGTAAGAGTCTTACCTGGGATTCTAAATCCTTCCTTATTATGTCTGCTCGTCCGGGCACAGTGTCCTAACTGAGGCTTGGAGGAGGGTCATAGTGGGAGGAGCCAGTGCACACCAGGTAGTCATAAATCTTTCTAGAGTGCCCAGCCTCCTTCGGAGCCCGCTATTCCCCATGGTCCTTACGGAGTTCCCAGCATCCACTACGGACTACGAGAAATAGAATTACCGGTGAGTAAATTCTTATTTCTCTATCGTCCTAGTGGATGCTGGGGTTCCTGAAAGGACCATGGGAATAGCGGCTCCGCAGGAGACAGGGCACAAAAAGTAAAGCTTTTCCAGATCAGGTGGTGTGCACTGGCTCCTCCCCCTATGACCCTCCTCCAGACTCCAGTTAGATTTTTGTGCCCGGCCGAGAAGGGTGCAATTCTAGGTGGCTCTCATAAAGAGCTGCTTAGAGAAAGTTTAGCTTAGGTTTTTTATTTTACAGTGATTCCTGCTGGCAACAGGATCACTGCAACGAGGGACAGAGGGGAGAAGAAGTGAACTCACCTGCGTGCAGGATGGATTGGCTTCTTGGCTACTGGACATCAGCTCCAGAGGGACGATCACAGGTACAGCCTGGATGGTCACCGGAGCCGCGCCGCCGGCCCCCTTGCAGATGCTGAAGTAAGAAGAGGTCCAGAATCGGCGGCTGAAGACTCCTGCAGTCTTCTAAAGGTAGCGCACAGCACTGCAGCTGTGCGCCATTTTCCTCTCAGCACACTTCACACGCAGTCACTGAGGGTGCAGGGCGCTGGGGGGGGGCGCCCTGGGAGGCAAATGTAAACCTATACAAAGGCTAAAAATACCTCACATATAGCCCCCAGAGGCTATATGGAGATATTTAACCCCTGCCTGTATTCACAAAATAGCGGGAGACGAGCCGCCGAAAAAGGGGCGGGGCCTATCTCCTCAGCACACGGCGCCATTTCCTCTCACAGCTCCGCTGGTCAGGACGGCTCCCAGGTCTCTCCCCTGCACTGCACTACAGAAACAGGGTAAAACAGAGAGGGGGGGCAAATTTAATGGCAATATCTTGATATATATATAAAGCAGCTATAAGGGAGCACTTATTATAAGGCTATCCCTGTCATATATAGCGCTTTTTGGTGTGTGCTGGCAGACTCTCCCTCTGTCTCCCCAAAGGGCTAGTGGGTCCTGTCTTCGTTTAGAGCATTCCCTGTGTGTCTGCTGTGTGTCGGTACGTGTGTGTCGACATGTATGAGGACGATATTGGTGTGGAGGCGGAGCAATTGCCAAATATGGGGATGTCACCTCCTAGGGGGTCGACACCAGAATGGATGCCTTTATTTATGGAATTACGGGATAGTGTCAACACGCTAAAGCAGTCGTTTGACGACATGAGGCGGCCGGACACTCAATTAGTGCCTGTCCAGGCGCCTCAAACACCGTCAGGGGCTGTAAAACGCCCTTTGCCTCAGTCGGTCGACACAGACCCAGACACAGGCACTGATTCCAGTGGTGACGGTGACGAATCAACCGTATTTTCCAGTAGGGCCACACGTTATATGATTTTGGCAATGAAGGAGGCGTTACATTTAGCTGATACTACAGGTACCACTAAACAGGGTATTATGTGGGGTGTGAAAAAACTACCTATAGTTTTTCCTGAATCAGAAGAATTAAATGACGTGTGTGATGAAGCGTGGGTTGCCCCTGATAAAAAGCTGATAATTTCAAAGAAATTATTGGCACTATACCCTTTCCCGCCAGAGGTTAGGGAGCGCTGGGAAACACCTCCTAGGGTGGACAAGGCGCTAACACGCTTATCAAAACAAGTGGCGTTACCTTCTCCTGAGACTGCCGCACTTAAAGATCCATCAGATAGGAGGATGGAAAATATCCAAAAAAGTATATACACACATGCAGGTGTTATACTACGACCAGCTATAGCGACTGCCTGGATGTGCAGTGCTGGGGTAGTTTGGTCAGAGTCCCTGATTGAAAATATTGATACCCTGGACAGGGACAATATTTTACTGTCGTTAGAACAAATAAAGGATGCATTTCTTTATATGCGTGATGCACAGAGGGATATCTGCACACTGGCATCACGGGTAAGTGCTATGTCCATTTCGGCCAGAAGAGCTTTATGGACGCGACAGTGGACAGGCGATGCGGATTCAAAACGGCATATGGAAGTTTTGCCGTATAAAGGGGAGGAGTTATTTGGAGTCGGTCTATCAGATTTGGTGGCCACGGCTACAGCCGGGAAATCCACCTTTCTACCTCAAGTCACTCCCCAACAGAAAAAGGCACCGACTTTTCAACCGCAGCCCTTTCGTTCCTTTAAAAATAAGAGAGCAAAGGGCTATTCATATCTGCCACGAGGCAGAGGTCGAGGGAAGAAACAGCAACAGGCAGCTCCTTCCCAGGAACAGAAGCCCTCCCCGGCTTCTACAAAAGCCTCAGCATGACGCTGGGGCTTCTCAAGCGGACTCGGGGACGGTGGGAGGTCGTCTCAAAAATTACAGCGCGCAGTGGGCTCACTCGCAGGTAGATCCCTGGATCCTGCAGATAATATCTCAGGGGTACAGGTTGGAATTAGAGACAGATCCACCTCGCCGTTTCCTGAAGTCTGCTTTACCAACGTCCCCTTCCGAAAGGGAGACGGTTTTGGAAGCCATTCACAAGCTGTACTCTCAGCAGGTGATAGTCAAGGTACCTCTTCTACAACAAGGGAAGGGGTATTATTCCACTCTATTTGTGGTACCGAAGCCGGATGGCTCGGTAAGGCCTATTCTAAATCTGAAGTCCTTGAACCTGTACATAAAGAAGTTCAAGTTCAAGATGGAGTCACTCAGAGCAGTGATAGCGAACCTGGAAGAAGGGGACTTTATGGTATCCTTGGACATCAAGGATGCGTATCTCCACGTTCCAATTTACCCCTCACACCAGGGGTACCTCAGGTTCGTTGTACAAAA
Source organism: Pseudophryne corroboree (assembly GCF_028390025.1). Lineage (NCBI taxonomy): Eukaryota > Metazoa > Chordata > Amphibia > Anura > Myobatrachidae > Pseudophryne > Pseudophryne corroboree. The sequence continues at coordinate 314,959,434 of NC_086453.1, read as the reverse complement.
CTGTCACTATCAGTTTCAGACGCTGCCGTTTGGTTTGTCCACGGCACCTCGGGTCTTTACAAAGGTAATGGCCGAGATGATGATTCTTCTTCGAAGAAAAGGCGTATTAATTATCCCATACTTGGACGATCTCCTAATAAGGGCAAGGTCCAGAGAACAGCTAGAGATGGGATTAGCAATATCTCAAGAGGTGCTAAAGCAGCACGGATGGATTCTGAATATTCCAAAATCCCAATTAATGCCGACAACTCGTCTGCTGTTCCTAGGGATGATTCTGGACACGGTTCAGAAAAAGGTTTTTCTTCCCGAGGAAAAAGCCAAGGAGTTATCCGACCTGGTCAGGAATCTCCTAAAACCAGGAAAGGTGTCTGTACATCAATGCACGCATCTTCAGATGCACCTGCGGATAACCCTGTCTCCAAGGACAAGGGTATCTCTTCTGTGGTGGTTGCAGAGGGCTCATCTATTGGAGGGCCGCAGATTCAGCATACAGGATTGGATCCTGGTGACCACGGACGCCAGCCTGAGAGGCTGGGGAGCAGTCACACAAGGAAGAAACTTCCAGGGAGTGTGGTCGAGCCTGGAAAAGTCTCTTCACATAAACATTCTGGAACTAAGAGCAATTTACAATGCTCTAAGCCAGGCGGAACCTCTGTTTCAAGGAAGACCGGTGTTGATCCAGTCGGACAACATCACGGCAGTCGCCCATGTAAACAGACAGGGCGGCACAAGAAGCAGGAGTGCAATGGCAGAAGCTGCCAGGATCCTTCGCTGGGCGGAGAATCACGTGATAGCACTGTCAGCAGTGTTCATCCCGGGAGTGGACAACTGGGAAGCAGACTTCCTCAGCAGACACGATCTTCACCCGGGAGAGTGGGGACTTCATCCAGAAGTTTTCCACATGCTAATAAACCGTTGGGAAAGACCAATGGTGGACATGATGGCGTCTCGCCTCAACAAAAAACTGGACAGGTATTGCGCCAGGTCAAGAGATCCGCAGGCAATAGCTGTGGACGCGCTGGTAACACCTTGGGTGTACCAGTCGGTGTATGTGTTTCCTCCTCTGCCTCTCATACCAAAGGTATTGAGAATCATACGGCAAAGCGGAGTAAGAACGATACTAGTGGCTCCGGATTGGCCAAGAAGGTCTTGGTACCCGGAACTTCAAGAGATGGTCACGGACGATCCGTGGCCTCTACCTCTAAGACAGGACCTGCTTCAGCAGGGACCGTGTCTATTCCAAGACTTACCGCGGCTGCATTTGACGGCATGGCGGTTGAACGCCAGATCCTAAAAGGAAAAGGCATTCCAGAAGAAGTCATTCCTACCCTGATTAAGGCAAGAAAGGAAGTCACCGCGAAGCATTATCACCGCATTTGGCGGAAATATGTTGCGTGGTGCGAGGATCGGAGTGCTCCGACGGAGGAATTTCAACTGGGTCGTTTCCTACATTTCCTGCAATCAGGATTGTCTATGGGTCTCAAATTGGGATCTATTAAGGTTCAAATTTCGGCCCTGTCAATATTCTTCCAAAAAGAATTGGCCTCAGTTCCTGAGGTCCAGACTTTTGTCAAAGGAGTACTGCATATACAGCCTCCTGTGGTGCCTCCGGTGGCACCGTGGGATCTAAATGTAGTTTTAGATTTCCTCAAATCCCATTGGTTTGAACCACTAAAAAATGTGGATTTGAAATATCTCACATGGAAAGTGACTATGTTACTGGCCCTGGCGTCCGCCAGGAGAGTATCTGAACTGGCGGCTTTATCTTATAAAAGCCCTTATTTAATTTTCCATTCGGATAGGGCAGAGCTGCGGACGCGTCCGCATTTTCTCCCTAAGGTGGTATCAGCGTTTCACCTGAACCAGCCTATTGTAGTGCCTGCGGCTACAAGCGACTTGGAGGACTCCAAGTTGTTGGACGTTGTCAGAGCTTTAAAAATATACATTTCAAGGACGGCTGGAGTCAGAAAATCTGACTCGCTGTTTATACTGTATGCACCCAACAAGTTGGGTGCGCCTGCTTCTAAGCAGTCGATTGCTCGTTGGATTTGTAACACAATTCAACTTGCACATTCTGTGGCAGGCCTGCCACAGCCTAAATCTGTTAAGGCCCATTCCACAAGGAAGGTGGGCTCATCTTGGGCGGCTGCCCGAGGGGTCTCGGCATTACAACTCTGCCGAGCAGCTACGTGGTCAGGGGAGAACACGTTTGTAAAATTCTACAAATTTGATACCCTGGCAAAGGAGGACCTGGAGTTCTCTCATTCGGTGCTGCAGAGTCATCCGCACTCTCCCGCCCGTTTGGGAGCTTTGGTATAATCCCCATGGTCCTTTCAGGAACCCCAGCATCCACTAGGACGATAGAGAAAATAAGAATTTACTTACCGATAATTCTATTTCTCGGAGTCCGTAGTGGATGCTGGGCGCCCATCCCAAGTGCGGATTGTCTGCAATACTTGTACATAGTTACAAAAATCGGGTTATTATTGTTGTGAGCCATCTTTTCAGAGGCTCCGCTGTTATCATACTGTTAACTGGGTTTAGATCACAAGTTGTACGGTGTGATTGGTGTGGCTGGTATGAGTCTTACCCGGGATTCAAAATCCTCCCTTATTGTGTACGCTCGTCCGGGCACAGTACCTAACTGGAGTCTGGAGGAGGGTCATAGGGGGAGGAGCCAGTGCACACCACCTGATCTGGAAAAGCTTTACTTTTTGTGCCCTGTCTCCTGCGGAGCCGCTATTCCCATGGTCCTTTCAGGAACCCCAGCATCCACTACGGACTCCGAGAAATAGAATTATCGGTAAGTAAATTCTTATTTTTTTCTTTCTTTCTTTATATTTTTTTCTTTTTCCTTTTTTTTTCTTTTTCTCTTTTCTTTTTCTCTTTTCTTTTTCTTTTTCTTTTTTCTTTTTCTTTCTTTCCCCCCCCCCATAAATGTTTATTGATTTAAAGGTAATAACAAGTTATAGCAAGTTAAAGAAGACAGCATTTACAATCCAAATATTAATAAGTCTATTTGATACAAGCAATGACTGTTTACAAACTTAACATGGCCTGCTGTTGGGGGACTCCCTGGCCAAGGCCTTATCTTGAGTTCACGGTCGCTTCCGGCCTTTCTAGGTGCAGGCTGTCTCAATAGAACTTTTCTAGGTTTAAGAACAGTTCAAGAAAACAGGACAGTTGAGAGTATAGGGTGGAAAGAAAGAGAGAGAGAGAAGAAAAAAAAAAGGGGGGGGGGGGAATTGAGGGGGGGGGGGGGGTTATAGAGTCTGAGAAGGGGGGGTGGGGGTCATAACGAACCTTCCATGTCTAATCTGGTCGGGGGTCCGAAATATAAGCTTCTAGCTTAGTCGTTCCCAAGAGGGCAGCAGGGGAGCCCAGGTAGAGGATTAAGACAAATGGTCTAGGTCACTATGGCAATGTCAAGTATGCTTGTGAGGCCTTAAATTCCAGCCAAGGGGACCAAGTAGTCGTAAACCTTTGATTCGTCTCCGGTGTCACCCGCATTTCCTCCATATTCATATACCAATCTACTCTGGCTAGCCACTCCCTCACGGTAGGAGGTTTAATAGATCGCCAATGGACCGGGATGACCGCTTTGGCTGCGCTATTGAGAAACTTTAATAGAGATTTTTTATATGTTGACTGGGGCCATGAAGTACAGTTGAGGAGCCAGAAAGTAGGCTCCGAGGGGATCCCTGGGTCCACTATCAATTTTGAAATTGCTATAACTTTGTCCCAGAAGGGACGGAGTTCGGGGCAGCTCCACCAGATATGCATTGGGGAGCCCGGTTGGTTATTACATCTCCAACATGTATCTGGTACATTGGGAAACATTTTAGCTAATGTTTGGGGACACCTGTACCAACGAGACAAGACTTTAAAATGCGTCTCGAGGACCGAATAGCTAGAGGAGCCGGCAAAGGTGGCCTGGAAGCTCCTCTCCCAGTCCTCCTCTGACAAGTCTATCTGCATATCACGGCCCCAGTCTCTAGCATATTTGGGAAGATCTGGGAATTTATTCTCAATCAGGAGTCCATAGCATCTTGAGAGGAAGTGTGATGGGCGGGAAGGTTCCAGGCAGAGGCTCTCAAAAGCTGTTAATGGTCTGCTCATGCTCGGGCGTATAGTGCTCCCCATGGCAAAATGTTTTAATTGGAGGTATTTCCAGATCTCTGAAGGCGAAAAGGTTCCACTTGGATTGCATTAAGGGGAAAGGGATCATCTCTCCACGCTCCACCAGCCCGCCAACACGTGTCACCCCCACCCTTTTCCAAGAGTCAAATCCCCGGCCTGAGGCTGCCGTAGGGAAATCCGGGTTATTGAACAGTGGGGTCAATGGGTAGTATTTAGAAGAAATATGTGGTAGTGTCCTAAGTCTACCCCAGCGTGTAAGTGTAGGGCCAATAGTAGGATGGTCTACGTGTGGTAGCCTTGAGCGCCAGGGGTAGTATGCAATGGGGGCAGGCAGCACTGTTCCCTCGATATGAACCCACTGTTTTATGTCATGTGGGCGCGACCATTCCATAATTCGGTGGAGGATGATAGCCTCATAGTACAGTGTAAAGTGCGGTAGCTGGAGACCTCCCTTGTGTTTAGGGCGAAAAAGGATGTCGTGTTGGAAACGAGGCCGTTTACCTCCCCAGACAAAGTCCCTCACCAGATTGTGTAAATCTCTGAACCACGCTTTGGGAATGGATATCGGGAGTGCCTGGAGGAGATAAAGGACTCTCTGCAAAACATTCATTTTAATGACACTAAGCCTCCCCAGCCAGGACAGCCTTCTGTTACCCCAGTCCCGGAACTCAGAACGGAGTGAGGTCAATAGTTTTTTGAAGTTTTCGTCAAAAAGGCGTGATATGTCTTTATGGAGCGTGATCCCCAAGTATTTGAAGCTAGAGGGATGCCAGTGGAAGGGGAAGGATTGTTTAAGGTTATCAAGAGCTTGGGAGGGCATTGACACGTTCACTGCCACTGACTTGGAGAGGTTAATCTTGAAGTTTGACATGGAGCCATATCTATCAAGTTCGGACACCGGGTTCGACAAGATAGCTAGCAGGTCATCTGCGAACAGTGCGAGTTTAAATTCTCTACTCCCAGCCGTGAGTCCCGAGATGTTCGGATTTAATCTAATGGCTCCCGCCAAGGCCTCCATACAGAGGACACAAATTAGGGGCGAGAGGGGACATCCTTGTCTAGTACCATTCCTTATCGGAACTGGGCTGGACAAGTCTCCATTAATTTTGATCCTTGCAGAGGGGGAGTTATAAAGTGCTAAAATGCGGCCCAAACTGACCGGTCCCAGCCCCAGGTGACGCAGGACCCCCTCCATAAACATCCAGTCAACCCTATCGAAAGCCTTCTCTGCGTCGGTAGAAAGCACCACCATCGGTTCATGTTTGCTCGAGGCCAAGTGCATCAAATCGATGATCTTGGTGGTGTTATCGCGCGCTTCTCTTCCGGGTATGAAACCCACCTGATCCGAATGCACAATGTTGGGGAGTAACAGCTTCAATCTGTTTGCTATAAGTTTAGCAAACAGCTTGACGTCTGTGTTGAGGAGGGATATGGGCCGGTAACTAGCGCATTGAGTCGGGTCTTTCCCCTCCTTTGGTATAACCGTAATGAAAGCCTCTAAGGATTGAGGGGAGAAACCACGGTCATCGGAGATCTCATTGAATGCCAGTAGCATTTTAGGCAAGAGGGTATTCTTAAAGAGCTTATAGTAAGAAACTGTGTAACCATCCGGGCCGGGGCTCTTCCCGGAAGGAGCTTCCTTAAGGGCTTGTTCCAATTCTGGGAGGGAGAAGGGGTAGTCTAGCCAAGCACTCTCATCCGCCGATATTCTAGGGAGTCCCGCGTCACCAAGGTATCCCTCCACCAGGTCTCGAGTTGTCGACAGGGATGTCGGGGTTCTAGGTGTCTGGAGATTATATAGTTTGGTGTAGTAAGCGTGGAAGGTTTCGGCGATGTCTTTTGTAAGGGTGCGGCGGGTCCCCGCCGCATCCTGTATCGACTGTATAAATAGCGTGGCCCTCTGCGCGCGAAGCGCCCTAGCCAGTAGCTTCCCTGGTCTGTTGCCCCATTGATAAAAGCGGTTTCTACAGAGCCTATAGTCCCTCTTAATGTCTGCAAACAACAATGTGTTGAGAGCAGATCTCGTCTCGGTCAAGGCGGTCAGCACCGATGGGGAAGGATTCGTTTTGTGTGTTGTCTCTAAGTCCTTAAGCCGCTGGAGTAAATCGGTCTTTTCCCCGAGTCTCTCTTTTTTCAGCATGGAGCCTAGCTGTATAAGCTTTCCCCTCAGAACACACTTGTGGGCCTCCCACACCGTGACCCGGGAGACATCTGGTGTCTCATTATTTAGAAAATAATTCTCCAAAGTCTCAAGCAGCTGGGGTTGGAACCTCGTATCCATTAAAAGTTGTTCATTCAACCTCCAGGTACATTGCTTGGAGTGTGGATGGGATGTCCCCAGGGTCAGGAAGACAGGAGCGTGGTCCGACCAAGTAATTAGTCCAATAGCTGTTTCCCTAATTAAATGTAGAAATCTGTGAGGTAGGAGGAAGTAGTCCAATCTAGAGTAAGTGTCGTGGGGTCTGGAATAGAACGTATAGTCCCTGTCCCTGGGGTGTTGGAGCCGCCAGGCGTCAATCAGCTGGTGGTCGTGGAGAGACCGTCGCACTCTACGGTGCGATGCTAGGGAGGGTCTTGCCGGCGTTCCAGAGATGTCCACCTCTGGTTGGAGGGTCCAATTAAGATCGCCTCCAATAACTGGAATACCCGCTACCAAGGGAGCAATGCGATTGAGAGTCTTCGCCAAGAAACTGGGTTGTGATTGATTGGGAGCGTATAGGTTAATAAATGTATACAGCTGATCGAACAGTGTACATTTCACTAAGAGTATCCTGCCCTCCCCTAAAGATTCATACGTTATTTCTCGAAAAGGCAGACGTTTAGATAGCAAAATAGCCACTCCCAGAGATTTACTTTTGCTGTTGTTGTTGTAGAAGGAATGTGGGTAGTTACGGTCCTTGAGACCCGGGGCCACTCCCACTTGAAGTGGGTTTCCTGTAAGAAAGCTACATCAACTCTGAATGCAAAGAGGTCCCTAAGCAACCTGGAGCGTTTCTCCGGGACATTGAGGCCCTTCACATTAAGGGAAACCAGTTTTATATTTGTCACTTTAGGGTCTACCGCCATCATCCAGAAACATATAGGGAATGCTTAGTCCGACCAGGAAGACACGGCAACTCGCACAGCAGAGAGTCACACAGTAGGGGGAGGGAGGGAAAAGAGGTAAAGGAGGAAACAGAAGCGAGGAAAACATAAAGGAGGTAGGTCAATGGACCTAACATAATCAAATATCAGCTGCAGAAATAAACTGAATAAATGAAAACTCTACCGCCTCCCGGGAGCTCGGACGCGCTAATCGCGTCGGAGACCAAGAGTACTCGGGCGGTGCAGGGGCGAACTGGGGGGTCAGTGCCAATCCCAACCCCAACAGGAAATATAACATCACAATCAGTAATATATCTTAACAGTTTGATCACACAACTAAGAAAAACAACCACTGAAAAGAAATGGCATTTAACCAGGAACAGGTATCTCCGCCCTGTTCAGGGCCGGAGAGCGTTCGTCGAGTCGAGTGCGATCTCGATGTCCCGGCCACCTCCTCAAAGGGAGAGTGTGCCGCACGGCAAGGAGATCCCTCGAGTCGGCAGTACTTCTTTTAAGCTAAGGAAGGATCATTCGGAATTGCTACAGTGAATGTTCCGAACCAGGTTGAGCCCTTCATCTTTTCGTCGACTGCGTGGAGGAACTTTTTTCTTTCTTTTTCCTTTTTCTTTCTTTTTCTTTTTCTTTCTTTTTCCTTTTTCTTTCTTTTTCTTTTTCTTTCTTTTTTCTTTTTCTTTTTCTTTTTTCTTTCTTTTTTCTTTCTTTTTTTCTTTCTTTTTTTTCTTTCCTTTTTTCTTTCTTTTTTCCTTTCTTTCTTTTTTTTCTTTCTTTCTTTTTTTTTTCTTTCTTTCTTCCTTTCTTTCTCTTTCTTTCTTTTTTTTCTTTCTTTCTTTCTTTCTTTCTTTCTTTCTTTCTTTCTTTTTTTCTTTCTTTTTCTTTCTTTTTTTCTTTCTTTCTTTCTTTCTTTTTTTCTTTCTTTCTTTCTTTCTTTTTTTCTTTCTTTCTTTCTTTTTTTCTTTCTTTCTTTTTTTCTTTCTTTCTTTCTTTTTTTCTTTCTTTTTTTCTTTCTTTCTTTTTTTCTTTCTTTCTTTCTTTCTTTCTTTCTTTTTTTCTTTCTTTCTTTTTTTCTTTCTTTCTTTCTTTCTTTCTTTTTTTCTTTCTTTCGTTCTTTCTTTCTTTCTTTTTTTCTTTTTTTCTTTCTTTCGTTCTTTTTTTCTTTCTTTCTTTCTTTTTTTCTTTCTTTCTTTCTTTCTTTTTTTCTTTCTTTCTTTTTTTCTTTTTTTCTTTCTTTCTTTCTTTTTTTCTTTCTTTCTTTCTTTTTTTCTTTTTTTCTTTCTTTCGTTCTTTTTTTTTTTTCTTTCTTTCTTTCTTTTTTTTTTTCTTTCTTTCTTTCTTTTTTTCTTTCTTTCTTTCTTTTTTTCTTTCTTTCTTTCTTTCTTTTTTTCTTTCTTTCTTTCTTTCTTTTTTTCTTTCTTTCGTTCTTTCTTTTTTTCTTTCTTTCGTTCTTTCTTTTTTTCTTTCTTTCTTTCGTTCTTTCTTTCTTTCTTTCTTTCTTTCTTTCTTTCTTTTCTTTCTTTTTTTCTTTCTTTCTTTCGTTCTTTCTTTCGTTCTTTCTTTCTTTATAGCTGATAAAATACCTGTACTGATACAATCTCATGCATAGAGAAATTGAATCAATCGTTTCTGTAACTCACAGTTAACTACAATGCAGATTTTGTTGGTGGGTGATGATTAGTGGTGACTGAAAGTGAAATGTTAGATGCTGGCCGTGAATGTCTTCTGTGTATTACTTGTTATGGACAGAATACAGTGAGGAGTTTATGTTGTCTTAATTCCTGTATGACTGCTGCATTCTACGTGGAATAATCACAACACAGTGTTATATACCCCAGCCCAGGCTTGCTCATTGCACAGCACAATTTGACTAGTGTTAAATTGCAAAGGTCATCCTTCATGGTCTGTATATTGGGATGTACCTACTGCATTGAATCACTACTGTAGGATTCAGAGTTTTATTGCGGTGGCTTTGTGTTTATGCATTTTTTGTTGTTTATTTTAAATAACACACCCATTTTGTGCCTGCTAATGTGTGGCACTAGGAAATAGTGCAAAGAGAAATAATCTGCTGCACCCTACTTCCCCTTCTCCTTTTATTTGTTGACTAAATGATATGGTCATGAAAAATTATCTGTACACAGGACCTCAATTGTTTGCACTTACTGATATGATTTCCAACTGATACTAATTACTATGCAACTGTTAGTAAAGGGCCGTATTCACGGCGCGATTTGGGGAGAGATGTGTGCTGAGCGAACCGCTCAGCACACATCTCTCTCCCCGCTCAGCACAGTGCAATGTGTGCTGAGCGTGCGGGGGGGCGACGGGGGGGCCGCTCATTTCACCCAGCGGGCCAATCTAGCACCAGCGATAGCGATGCAAGGGGCCGCGCATCGCTGTGGGGGTACACATGGAGTGATCACTGCTTAAAATCTAAGCAATCTAGTCAGATTGCTTAGTTCTAAGCAACGATCGCTCCGTGAGTACCCCCCTTAACACTGGTTCGTTCACGAGAAATCAGGATCCATGAGATAAGAATCTCTGCACATTTAATCCCACTGGGGCAGATATATTAAGCCTGGAGAAGTGATAAAACAGTGATAAGTGGAAGATGATAACGCACCAGCCAATTGGCTGGTGCGTTATCACCTTGCACTTATCACTGCTTTATCACTTCTCCAGGCTTAATACATCTGCCCTATATTATGAAAATGTGTCCTACATTTTGGAATTTTCAGTTACTAAGTTTAGTTGTGAAGTCTGTGAGGGATTGTACCTCCTCATTCTTTATTTCTCTTACGTCCTAGAGGATGCTGGGGACTCCGTAAGGACCATGGGGTATAGACGGGCTCCGCAAGAGACATGGGCACTATAAAGAACTTTTAATATGGGTGTGCACTGGCTCCTCCCTCTATGCCCCTCCTCCAGACCTCAGTTAGATCTTGTGCCCAGAGGAGATTGAGGGGGGGGCGCGCCCTGGGCAGCAATATAAACCTCTGGACTGGCATTTATATTGATAAAGGCTGCGGAGGCAGTTAGTATATAAATCCCCCGCCAGTTTTTATAAAATTGAGCGAGACCGAAGCCCGCCGCTGGAGTGTGCGGAGCTTGGTCCCACAGCACTAACCAGCGCCATTTTCTCCACAGAGCACTGCAGAGAAGCTGCTCCCTGGACTCTCCCCTGCTGAACACGGTGACACAGGGCTGAAAAGAGGGGGGGGCACTTGTAAGGCGCAGTGAGTGTATTACACGGTTATTATAAATAAGAGCGCTATATCTGGGAATTTGTTTCCAGTGTCAGTTGGCGCTGGGTGTGTGCTGGCATACTCTCTCTCTGTCTCTCCAAAGGGCCTTGTTGGGTAACTGTCCCCTTATAGATATATCCCTGTGTGTGTGGGGGTGTCGGTACGTGTGTGTCGGCATGTCTGAAGCGGAAGGCTCACCCAAGGAGGAGGTGTGGAGCAGATGATTGTGGTGTCTACGTCGGCAACGCCGACTCATGATTGGTTGGACATGTGGAATATTTTAAATGCAAATGTGACCTTATTACATAAGAGAATGGACAAACCAGAGTCCAGGGAAAAAGCAGGGAGTCAATCCACGGATTTGACTGTGTCACAGGGCCCTTCAGGGTCTCAAAAACGTCCCCTATCCCAAATAGCAGACAATGATACCGACACGGATTCTGACTCCAGTGTCGACTACGATGATGCAAGGTTACACCCAAAGGTGGGCAAAAGTATTCATTATATGATTATTGCAATAAAAGATGTTTTGCATATCACTGATGACCCCTCTGTCCCTGACACGAGGGTGCGCATGTATAAGGAAAAGAAACCTGAGGTAACCTTTCCCCCATCTCATGAGCTGAACGAATTATTTGAAAAAGCTTGGGAGACTCCAGACAAAAAAGTGCAGATTCCCAAGAGGATTCTTATGGCGTATCCTTTCCCTGCACAGGACAGGGTACGGTTGGAATCCTCGCCCAGGGTGGACAAGGCTTTAACGCGTCTGTCCAAGAAGGTGGCGCAACCGTCTCCAGACACGGCAGCCCTCAATGATCCTGCTTATCACAGACAGGAAACTACCTTAAAATCTATTTATACGCATACGGGTGCTTTACTCAGACCGGCGATAGCATCGGCATGGGTTTGTAGCGCAGTTGCAGCGTGGACAGATACCTTATCAGCTGACATTGATACCCTAGACAGGGATACCGTTTTACTGACCTTGGGTCACATTAAAGACGCAGTCTTATATATGAGAGACGCCCAAAGAGACGTTGGGCTGCTTGGTTCCAGAGCCAACGCCATGGTGATTTCTGCGAGGCGAGCTCTGTGGACCTGCCAATGGACGGGTGATGCCGACTCAAAGAAGCATATGGAGGTTTTACCTTACAAAGGTGAAGTTTTATTTGGGGACGGTCTCGCGGACCTGGTTTCCACAGCTACCGCGGGTAAATCTACCTTTTTACCTTTTGTTTCCCCACAGCAAAAGAAAACTCCGCAATATCAGATGCAGGCCTTTCGGTCGCATAAGTCCAGAAGAGGTCGGGGCTCCTCCTTCCTTGCCAGAGGTAAGGGTAGAGGAAAGAGAACACCTGCTTCGGCTAGTTCCCAGGAGCAGAAGTCCTCCCCAGCTTCTGCTAAATCCACCGCATGACGCTGGGGCTCCACTGAGGGAGTCCGCATCGGTGGGGGCACGTTCTTCGACTCTTCAGCCAGGTCTGGGTTCTTTCAGACGTGGATCCTTGGGCGATGGAAATTGTATCCCAAGGCTACAAACTGGAATTCGAAGAGGTGCCCCCTCGCCGATTTTTCAAGTTTGCCTTGCCAGCTTCTCCCCCGGAGAGGGAAGTAGTATTAGCTGCAATTCAAAAGCTGTGTCAACAGCAAGTGATTGTCAAGGATCCCCTGGTCCAACAGGGGAAAGGGTACTATTCAACCCTGTTCGTGGTCCCGAAGCCGGATGGTTCGGTCAGACCCATTTTAAATCTAAAATCCCTAAACCTGTACTTGAAAAAGTTCAAATTCAAGATGGAATCACTCCGGGCTGTGATATCCAGTCTGGGAGGGGGGGATTTTATGGTGTCACTGGACGTGAAGGATGCCTACCTTCATGTCCCCATATATCCTCCTCATCAGGAGTACCTGAGATTCGCTGTACAGGACTGTCATTACCAGTTTCAGACGTTGCCGTTTGGGCTTTCCACGGCACCGAGGATTTTCACCAAGGTGATGGCGGAGATGATAGTGCTCCAGCGCAGGCAGGGAGTCACAATTATCCCGTACTTGGACGATCTCCTGATAAAGGAGAGATCGAGAGATCAATTGCTGAAGAGCGTGTCGCTCTCCCTGAGAGTGCTACAATTGCACGGTTGGATTCTCAATCTGCCAAAGTCACAATTGGTTCCAACGACTCGACTATCATTCCTAGGCATGATTCTGGACACGGAACAGAAGAGGGTTTTTCTCCCAATGGAAAAAGCCCAGGACCTCCAGAACATGGTCAGAGACCTGCTAAAACCAAAGAGTGTCTGTTCATCAATGCACTCGAGTTCTGGGGAAAATGGTGGCCGCCTACAAGGCCATCCCCTTTGGCAGGTTCCATGCGAGGACATTTCAGTGGGACCTTATGGACAAGTGGTCAGGGTCCCATCTACAAATACATCAGAAGATAAGCCTGTCCCCCAGGGCCAGGGTGTCCCTCCTGTGGTGGCTGCAAAGTGCTCACCTTCTAGAGGGTCGCAGGTTCGGCATTCAGGACTGGGTTCTGTTAACCACGGACGCGAGCCTCCGAGTATGGGGAGCAGTCGCACAAGGAAGAAATTTTCAGGGACTATGGTCAAGCCAGGAGGCTTGTCTACACATCAACGTGCTGGAATTGAGGGCCATATACAACGGCCTACGACAAGCGGAGAATCTTCTTCGCGACCTACCGGTGCTGATTCAATCAGACAACGTCACAGCCGTGGCTCATGTAACCCGCCAAGGCGGGACAAGGAGCAGAGTGGCAATGGCAGAAGCCACCAGGATTCTTCGCTGGGCGGAAAATCACGTAAGCGTTCTGTCAGCGGTCTTCATTCCGGAAGTGGACAACTGGGAAGTAGACTTCCTCAGCAGACACGATCTCCATCCAGGAGAGTGGGGACTTCATCAAGATGTCTTTGCAGAGATAACAAGTCATTGGGGACTTCCTCAAATAGACATGATGGCGTCATGCCTCAACAAGATGCTTCGGAGGTATTGTGCCAGGTCAAGGGACCCTCAGGCAGTAGCGGTGGACGCCCTGGTGACACCATGGGTGTTTCAGTCGGTCTATGTGTTCCCTCCTCTGCCTCTCATCTCAAAAATATTGAGAATCATAAGACGAAAAAGAGTACAGACAATACTCATCGTTCCAAATTGGCCTCGAAGGGCCTGGTATTCTGATCTTCAGGAAATGCTCACAGAAGATCCGTGGCCTCTTCCTCTCAGGGAGGACCTGTTGCAGCAGGGGCCCTGCGTGTTCCAAGACTTACCGCGGTTACGTTTGACGGCATGGCGGTTGAACACCGAATCCTAGCTGGGAAAGGTATTCCGGAGGAAGTCATCCCTACTCTGATAAAGGCTAGGAAGGAGGTGACTGCGAAACATTATCACCGTATCAGGAGGAAGTATGTATCTTGGTGTGAAGCCAAGAATGCTCCTACGGAAGATTTCCATCTGGGCCATTTTCTCCACTTTCTGCAGACAGGAGTGGATATGGGCCTGAAGTTAGGGCCGAAATCTGTATCTTAATGGAGCCTATCTATATTCTTTCAGAAGGAATTGGCTTCTCTCCCAGAAGTCCAGACTTTTGTGAAGGGAGTGCTGCGCATCCAGCCTCCATTTTTGTCCCCAGTGGCACCATAGGACCTTAACGTGGTGTTACGGTTTTTGAAATCTCACTGGTTTGAACCTCTTCAAACTGTTGAATTAAAATTTCTCACTTGGAAGGTGGTCATGTTATTGGCCTTGGCATCTGCAAGGCGGGTGTCCGAATTGGCGGCCTTGTCTGACAAGAGTCCCTATTTGATTTTCCATGTGGATAGAGCAGAGTTGAGGACTCGTCCTCAATTTTTGCCTAAGGTGGTTTCTTCATTTCATATGAACTAACCTATTGTGGTGCCTGTGGCTACGGGTATCTTGGAGGACTCCAAGTCCCTGGATGTAGTCAGGGCCTTAAACATTTATGTAGCCAGGATGGCTAGGGTTAGGAAAACAGAGGCTCTGTTTGTCCTGTATGCAGCCAACAAGGTTGGCGCTCCAGCTTCTAAGCAGACTATTGCTCGCTGGATCTGTAACACGATTCAGCAGGCTCATTCTACGGCTGGATTGCCGTTACCAAATTCGGTAAAGGCCCATTCCACTAGGAAGGTGGGCTCTTCTTGGGCGGCTGCCCGAGGCGTCTCGGCTTTACAGCTTTGCCGAGCAGCTACTTGGTCGGGTTCAAACACTTTTGCAAAATTCTGCAAGTTTGATACCCTAGCTGATGAGGACCTCGCGTTTGCTCAATCGGTGCTGCAGAGTCATCCGCACTTTCCTGCCCGGTCTGGAGCTTTGGTATAAACCCCATGGTCCTTACGGAGTCCCCAGCATCCTCTAGGACGTAAGAGAAAATAAGATTTTAAACCTACTGGTAAATCTTTTTCTCCTAGTCCGTAGAGGATGCTGGGCGCCCGACCTAGTGCGGACTAAATCTGTAAGGCTTGTATATAGTTGTTGCTTACATAAGGGTTATGTTACAGTTGAGATCAGTTGTTGACTGGTACTGTTTTGTTCATACTGTTAACTGGTTGCGTATATCCCATGTTATACGGTGTGGATGGTGTGGGCTGGTATGTATCTTGCCCTTGGATTAACAAAATCCTTTCCTCGTAGTGTCCATCTCCTCTGGGCACAGTTTCTCTAACTGAGGTCTGGAGGAGGGGCATAGAGGGAGGAGCCAGTGCACACCCATACTAAAAGTTCTTTATAGTGCCCATGTCTCCTGCGGAGCCCGTCTATACCCCATGGTCCTTACGGAGTCCCCAGCATCCTCTACGGACTAGGAGAAAAAGATTTACCGGTAGGTTTAAAATCTTATTTCTCTAACGTCCTAAGTGGATGCTGGGGACTCCGTCAGGACCATGGGGAATAGCGGCTCCGCAGGAGACAGGGCACAAAAATAAAGCTTTAGGATTAGGTGGTGTGTACTGGCTCCTCCCCCTATGACCCTCCTCCAAGCCTCAGTTAGGTTTTTGTGCCCGTCCGAGCAGGGTGCAATCTAGGTGGCTCTCCTAAAGAGCTGCTTAGAAAAAGTTTTTAGGTTTTTTATTTTCAGTGAGTCCTGCTGGCAACAGGCTCACTGCATCGAGGGACTTAGGGGAGAGAATTTCAACTCACCTGCGTGCAGGATGGATTGGATTCTTAGGCTACTGGACACCATTAGCTCCAGAGGGAGTCGGAACACAGGTCTCACCCTGGGGTTCGTCCCGGAGCCGCGCCGCCGACCCCCCTTACAGATGCTGAAGATTGAAGGTCCGGAAACAGGCGGCAGAAGGCTCTTCAGTCTTCATGAAGGTAGCGCACAGCACTGCAGCTGTGCGCCATTGTTGTCACACACTTCACACCAAGCGGTCACGGAGGGTGCAGGGCGCTGCTGGGGGCGCCCTGGGCAGCAATATTTAATACCTTTATGGCAAAAGAATACATCACATATAGCCATTGAGGCTATATGTATGTATTTAACCCATCTCAGTTATCTAAAACTACGGGAGAAAAGCCCGCCGAAATAGGGGGCGGAGCTTATTCTCCTCAGCACACAGCGCCATTTTCCTGCTCAGCTCCGCTGTGAGGAAGGCTCCCAGGACTCTCCCCTGCACTGCACTACAGAAACAGGGTAAAACAGAGAGGGGGGGCATTTTTTTGGCGATATTTTGATATATTTAAGCTGCTATAAAGAACAACACTTATATAAGGTTGTTCCCATATATATTATAGCGCTTGGGTGTGTGCTGGCAAACTCTCCCTCTGTCTCCCCAAAGGGCTAGTGGGGTCCTGTCTTCGATAAGAGCATTCCCTGTGTGTCTGCTGTGTGTCGGTACGTGTGTGTCGACATGTATGAGGACGATGTTGGTGTGGAGGCAGAGCAATTGCCGATAATGGTGATGTCACCCCCCAGGGAGTCGACACCGGAATGGATGGCTTTGTTTATGGAATTACGTGATAATGTCAGCACATTACAAAAATCAGTTGACGACATGAGACGGCCGGCAAACCAGTTAGTACCTGCCCAGGCGTCTCAGACACCGTCAGGGGCTGTAAAGCGCCCTTTACCTCAGTCGGTCGACACAGACCCAGACACAGACACTGAATCTAGTGTCGACGGTGATGAAACAAACGTATTTTCAAGTAGGGCCACACGTTATATGATCACGGCAATGAAGGAGGCTTTGCATATCTCTGATACTGCAAGTACCACAAAAAGGGGTATTATGTGGGGGGTGAAAAAACTACCTGTAGTTTTTCCTGAATCAGAGGAATTAAATGATGTATGTGATGAAGCGTGGGTTAACCCAGATAGAAAAATGCTAATTTCAAAAAAGTTATTAGCATTATACCCTTTCCCGCCAGAGGTTAGGGCGCGCTGGGAAACACCCCCTAGGGTGGATAAGGCGCTCACACGCTTATCAAAACAAGTGGCGTTACCGTCTCCTGATACGGCCGCCCTCAGGGATCCAGCTGATAGGAGAATGGAAACTACCCTAAAAAGTATATACACACATACTGGTGTTATACTGCGACCAGCCATCGCCTCAGCCTGGATGTGCAGTGCTGGGGTCGTCTGGTTGGATTCCCTGACTGAAAATATTGATACCCTGGATAGGGACAGTATTTTATTGACTATAGAGCAATTAAAGGATGCTTTCCTTTATATGCGAGATGCTCAGAGAGATATTTGCACTCTGGCATCGAGAGTAAATGCGATGTCCATATCTGCCAGAAGGAGTTTATGGACGCGACAGTGGTCAGGTGATGCGGATTCCAAACGACATATGGAAGTATTGCCGTATAAAGGGGAGGAATTATTTGGCGTCGGTCTATCGGATCTGGTGGCCACGGCAACTGCCGGAAAATCCACCTTTTTACCTCAGACCCCCTCCCAACAGAAAAAGACACCGTCTTTTCAGCCGCAGTCCTTTCGGTCCTATAAGAACAAGCGGACAAAAGGACAGTCATATCTGCCTCGGGGCAGAGGAACAGAAGCCCTCCCAGGGTTCTGCAAAGCCCTCAGCATGACGCTGGGGCCTTACAAGCGGACTCAGGAGCGGTGGGGGGTCGACTCAAGAATTTCAGCGCACAGTGGGCTTGCTCACAGGTGGACCCCTGGATTCTGCAGGTAGTATCTCAGGGTTACAGGTTGGAATTCGAGAAGTCTCCCCCTCGCCGGTTCCTAAAGTCTGCTTTGCCAACGTCTCCCTCAGACAGGGCGACGGTATTGGAAGCCATTCACAAGCTGTTTTCTCAGCAGGTGATAGTCAAGGTACCCCTCCTACAACAGGGAAAGGGGTATTACTCCACGCTATTTGTGGTACCGAAGCCGGACGGCTCGGTAAGACCTATTCTAAATCTGAAATCTTTGAACCTGTACATACAAAAATTCAAGTTCAAGATGGAGTCACTCAGAGCAGTGATAGCGAATCTGGAAGAAGGGGACTTTATGGTGTCCCTGGACATAAAGGATGCTTACCTACATGTCCCAATTTGCCCTTCACATCAAGGGTACCTCAGGTTCGTGGTGCAAAACTGTCATTATCAGTTTCAGACGCTGCCGTTTGGATTGTCCACGGCACCTCGGGTCTTTACCAAGGTAATGGCCGAAATGATGATTCTTCTGCGAAGAAGAGGCGTATTAATTATCCCTTACTTGGACGATCTCCTGATAAGGGCAAGGTCCAGAGAACAGCTGGAGGACGGAGTAGCACTAACCAACTAGTGCTGCAACAACACGGGTGGATTCTGAATTTTCCAAAATCTCAGTTGACCCCGACGACACGTCTGCTGTTCCTGGGAATGATTCTGGACACGGTTCAGAAAAAGGTGTTTCTTCCGGAGGAGAAAGCCAGGGAGTTATCCGAACTTGTCAGGAACCTCCTAAAACCAGGGAAAGTGTCTGTGCATCAATGCACAAGAGTCCTGGGAAAGATGGTGGCTTCTTACGAAGCGATTCCATTCGGCAGATTCCACGCACGAACTTTTCAGTGGGATCTGCTGGACAAATGGTCCGGATCGCATCTGCAGATGCATCAGCGGATAACCTTATCGCCACGGACAAGGGTGTCTCTTCTGTGGTGGTTGCAGAGTGCTCATCTGTTAGAGGGCCGCAGATTCGGCATACAGGACTGGGTCCTGGTGACCACGGATGCCAGTCTGAGAGGCTGGGGAGCGGTCACACAGGGAAGAAACTTCCAGGGAGTATGGTCAAGCCTGGAGATGTCTCTTCACATAAATATACTGGAGCTAAGAGCGATTTACAATGCTCTAAGTCTGGCAAAACCCCTGCTTCAGGGTCAGCCGGTGTTGATCCAGTCGGACAACATCACGGCAGTCGCCCACGTAAACAGACAGGGCGGCACAAGAAGCAGGACAGCAATGGCAGAAGCTGCAAGGATTCTTCGCTGGGCGGAAGATCATGTGATAGCACTGTCAGCAGTATTCATTCCGGGAGTGGACAACTGGGAAGCAGACTTCCTCAGCAGACACGATCTACACCCGGGAGAGTGGGGACTTCATCCAGAAGTCTTCCACATGATTGTGAACCGTTGGGAAAAACCAATGGTGGATATGATGGCGTCCCGCCTCAACAAAAAACTGGACAGGTATTGCGCCAGGTCAAGAGACCCTCAGGCAATAGCTGTGGACGCTCTGGTAACACCGTGGGTGTTCCAGTCAGTGTATGTGTTCCCTCCTCTGCCTCTCATACCAAAGGTACTGAGAATTATACGGCAAAAGGGAGTAAGAACGATACTAGTGGCTCCGGATTGGCCAAGAAGAACTTGGTACCCGGAACTTCAAGAGATGCTCACGGAGGATCCGTGGCCTCTACCTCTAAGACCGGACCTGCTTCAGCAGGGACCGTGTCTATTCCAAGACTTACCGCGGCTGCGTTTGACGGCATGGCGGTTGAACGCCGAATTCTAAGGGAAAAAGGCATTCCGGAAGAGGTCATTCCTACACTGGTAAAAGCCAGGAAGGAGGTGACTGCACAACATTATCACCGCATTTGGAGAAAATATGTTGCGTGGTGTGAGGCCAGGAAGGCCCCCACGGAGGAATTTCAACTGGGTCGATTCCTACATTTCCTGCAAACAGGATTGTCTATGGGCCTCAAATTGGGGTCCATTAAGGTTCAAATTTCGGCCCTGTCGATTTTCTTCCAGAAAGAATTGGCTTCAGTTCCTGAAGTCCAGACTTTTGTAAAAGGAGTACTACATATACAGCCCCCGGTTGTGCCCCCAGTGGCACCGTGGGATCTTAATGTAGTCTTGGATTTTCTCAAATCCCATTGGTTTGAGCCGCTCAAATCGGTGGAGTTGAAGTATCTTACATGGAAAGTAACCATGCTACTGGCCCTGGCTTCAGCCAGGAGAGTATCAGAATTGGCGGCTTTATCATATAAGAGCCCATATCTGATTTTCCATACGGACAGGGCAGAACTGCGGACACGTCCTCATTTTCTGCCTAAGGTGGTGTCAGCGTTTCACCTGAACCAGCCTATTGTGGTGCCTGCGGCTACTAACGATTTGGAGGATTCCAAGTTGTTGGACGTGGTCCGGGCATTGAAAATATATATATTTCAAGAACGGCGGGAGTCAGAAAGTCTGACTCACTGTTTATATTGTATGCACCCAACAAGATGGGTGCTCCTGCTTCTAAGCAGACGATTGCTCGTTGGATTTGTAGCACAATTCAACTTGCACATTCTGTGGCAGGCTTGCCACAACCTAAATCTGTCAAGGCCCATTCCACAAGGAAAGTGGGCTCATCCTGGGCGGCTGCCCGGGGGGTCTCGGCATTACAACTCTGCCGAGCTGCTACTTAGTCAGGGGCAAACACATTTGCAAAATTCTACAAATTTGATACCCTGGCTGAGGAGGACCTTGAGTTCTCTCATTCGGTGCTGCAGAGTCATCCGCACTCTCCCGCCCTCTCCCGCCCATTTGGGAGCTTTGGTATAATCCCCATGGTCCTGACGGAGTCCCCAGCATCCACTTAGGACGTTAGAGAAAATAAGAATTTACTTACCGATAATTCTATTTCTCGTAGTCCGTAGTGGATGCTGGGCGCCCATCCCAAGTGCGGATTGTCTGCAATACTTGTACATAGTTATTGTTACAAACAAATTCGGGTTGTTATTGTTGTGAGCCGTCTGTTCAGAGGCTCCTACGTTTGTCATACTGTTAACTGGGTTCAGATCACAAGTTATACGGTGTGATTGGTGTGGCTGGTATGAGTCTTACCCGGGATTCAATATCCTTCCTTATTGTGTACGCTCGTCCGGGCACAGTATCCTAACTGAGGCTTGGAGGAGGGTCATAGGGGGAGGAGCCAGTACACACCACCTAATCCTAAAGCTTTATTTTTGTGCCCTGTCTCCTGCGGAGCCGCTATTCCCCATGGTCCTGACGGAGTCCCCAGCATCCACTACGGACTACGAGAAATAGAATTATCGGTAAGTAAATTCTTATTTTTTCCCTATCGTCTTTGTTTTTCAAGTTGTGGTTGTCTTTAAAATAATGTTGAAAAATAGAGCTTTAAAAAACAAACAAAAAAACCCAGTATAATTATAATATATAAATATTAATATACGCAATCATTCATTCATTAAGATACATCCGCACTGCATATCTTTTCTTGACAGTACATTTGTTTATTTAGATGCACAATCAACTTAAACGTAGCACAATTGGTATGTATTAATAAAAGTAAACAAATACATTTTCTACTCAAAACATTTGTCTGGTACTTTTCCTTGGACACCTGCTGCCTCATATTTTTTTATTTAATTATCTCTGTGAATTCGTGTTGGTATTACAGAGAGTAAGTAGAGAACCTTTTTAGTATTCATACTTTTAAAGAGAAATCTATTCTTTCAAGTCTTAAAACTGAAAACCAGTGTAAACCTCTAGATATGACCTCATACACCTAGCCTCAATACGCCATGTGGAACGCGAAGCCAGGTCCCAAGCATCCTGTAGTGTGTCCTTTTCGCCCTGATTTGCGTCTTAGTTGCAATGCAATGCAGCTGATTAATTTGCTATGTGAAACGTGAATATCTGGTGCGAGCCGGAATCTGTATGCATAGCACGCAAAACGAGCGCAGGATCTTAGCACTGTGTGTATAGATACAAACTCAGGGGGTGACTCATTCCTGATCACTGCTGTGCGTTTTCGTACAGCGGGCGATCAGGTCCCAACTGTGCATGCAGATGTGCACGCGCGTCGGCCAACAACAAAGGGCATCGCCGGTCTGCGTCAGGATGGTGCGAAAATTCTGAGCGCACAGGCGTTTGCAAGGTGATTGACAGGAAGAGGCCGTTTACGGGTAGTAACTGACTTTCTGACGTCCTAGTGGATGCTGGGTACTCCGTAAGGACCATGGGGAATAGACGGGCTCCGCAGGAGACTGGGCACTCTAAAGAAAAGATTAGGTACTACATCTGGTGTGCACTGGCTCCTCCCTCTATGCCCCTCCTCCAGACCTCAGTTAGAATCTGTGCCCGGCCAGAGCTGGTTGCACACTAGGGGCTCTCCTGAGCTTCCTAGAAAGAAAAGTATTTGTTAGGTTTTTTATTTTCAGTGAGATCTGCTGGCAACAGACTCACTGCTACGTGGGACTGAGGGGAGAGAAGCGAACCTACCTGCTTGCAGCTAGCTTGTGCTTCTAGGCTACTGGACACCATTAGCTCCAGAGGGATCGAACACAGGGCCCGACCTCGATCGTCCGTTCCCGGAGCCGCGCCGCCGCCGCCCCCCCCCCTTGCAGAGCCAGAAGACGGAAGAAACCGGAAAAATGCTGGCGTGCCCCGGCGTTTTCAGGGAGGCTGTCTTGACGTCAGCTCTGGCCCCGAGCAGCCTGCTCTCATCACACTGGAGGAATAAGTCCTGGGCTGCGCACAGACTGCACACACTGGATTTTTGAAGTTCGGCGTACACATGCGATCACGTCTGAATTTACCCCCCCCCCCCCCCTGGACACACACAAATATACAAGTGTTGCATATTAAATTACTCAGTGAAGAAATTGTGTCGCATTGTGAGTAAGACACAAATTCAAGTAGTGATGACACTCTGCACAGGCCAACTCTCGCAGGACCTGGTGTACCAAGGAGGCTGGCACATATGTGGCAAAGGTGTAATACAGCTCTATATTTGCCATTAACCATTTCACTTGCCCTCCTTTTGGGCAATTCCATTCTATAAAGGCATGTTAATGTCGGCTATGTTAACTATTAGTATAAGTTGTCAGACATACTTATGTCATTTTATTGCCCAATATCTAAAAATTAAATTTTTAAATTAATTTTATAGTAAATGTAAAAGAATGTCAAATAATATATAATTTGCTAAATCTAGTGTTTAAAAGCGCACTACTAGGTTCCAAGTGTCTTTCATAATTTTAAGTTCACAAATAATCACACTAGCCTTGGCATTATCAGGGGTAAAGATGTAACACACTTTGCTTATGGTATACTGGTCACACCCTGTCTGCCTACAGAAAATCTAAAGCCATTAACTCAGCCACTGTAATTGCAGATAGACCACACCGATGCACAATGCAATTTCATCCCAGATCATTTTTTTTCTGTTATACTGTATGCTGCAAATTGTAAATTGGGTTTAAGCACGCTAAACCTTGTTCTCAAGGTGATTTTGACCGTTAGTATTTCTGACTTGCTCATAGGATATATCCCAAATAATAATCTCCTGACCAATCCATAGGTAATATACTATGGTCCTTGCAACACAAATACAATATGTCCTTTCCATAGGTAATCTCCTATAGGCCCTTACAGCACAAATACAATAAATCCTTTCCATAGGTAATCTACTGTGGGCCCTTACAGCACCAATACAATACATCCTTTCTGCTGCGTGGTAAACTGGGCTCCACAAGGAATGGACAATGGGCTGTAGAGTAGGATCTTGATCCGAGGCACCAACAGGCTCAAAGCTTTGACTGTTCCCAGAATGCTTAGCGCCGCCTCCTATATCACCCCGCCTCCCTGCTCAGGATCTCAGTTTTGTAGTTGGTGCTGCAGTAGCAGGCACTTAACAGAGGGGCTGCTCCAGGCAGCACTAAGAAGAGCTTTTTTTCTGAGGAAAAAAGTGAAGACTTCAAGGGCAGCAGCAGTGTTACATGTCAGTGGACATTCACGGCTGCAACTCCGGCTCTCCCCACCAGCGCTGTACACTCCCGAGCCCTGGTTGCCGGGTAACTACAGCAGGAGGCTCCGGTTTTCTTCTTGTCAGGCACACACGACGGGGGCTCTCCGGGATTGCGTGGCCGCACTTCGGGAGGTGGTAAGTGGGTCCCACTTGCGGGACCCGGTCTTTATCGCGATCCGGCTTGGTCAGTGGGAGGCGGGCCGCGCGCGCTGGTGGTGGACACTGTGGCAGTACAGGCGATCCCACTAGATCACCAGGGCATGGGACAGGTCAGGTTTTCTCTGTAAACCGTTTTATTAGAGCCCGCAGTACCCGGTGGTTTTGCCAGCAGGGGGATAGAGCTTGGACCTGAAGCCCCTCCCCCAGGTCGCCATTTTCTGCAAATGTTCCCAACCTGGAGCTGCATATCTGTCTCTCCCTCACTCCCTGGCAGTGTCTGCGGCGCCATTATCCCTCAGCTCACTGTTCCTGGGAATGCTTGGCCAAATCCTCCTATGTAAAGCCGCCTGGTCGCCAGTGCTGTCACTTTACAAGATACTTAAGTATTCTACCTGCCTTTTTAGTCAGTGTTAGTTAAGAAAGAGTGCATTTAGTCAGGGTTTCCTAGTACCCTGTGATATACATCCAGTTCTTACTGTGTACTGTTATATCTTTTGTTATATAGCTGTGTAAGCTAGTCCAGTGCAGTATTATTGTTAGTAATAACCTCTGCATTGTACAAACTGTGACTATTTGTGTGTGCATTTGATAGCTGAATGGTGTCCATTTTGTGTCTTTCACTCAACTTGCTATCCCTATATTCTATAACCTGAGGGGGCTTGGTGCATCAGGTTTTATCTAATATAGGATTTTTACAAAGATATACTGTATTACGTATTTTTCTATGTGATTTAGTCACCATATCTCTCCTTTATCTCTGCTGGTGCTGACTACACTGCGCAGGGGTTTGGGCTAGAGGTATTGTGCTGCTGACAAATTGTGCTGTGTTACCTGATACTGCAAGTTATATCATGTCTGCTTCTGAGGGTAACTGTTCTGGGGCTGAACACACTGTTGGTGTTGCTGAAGCCGCAGATACCTATGAGGAGAATATAGCAGCTTTGGGCTCTGATTCTGGGGGCTCCTTGCCCCCCAGTGGGACGGTGGCAACGGGGGAAAATAATGACGATTTATCTGCTCAATTAAAGAAGTTGAATCAGTCCCTGACTACTAAAAAGTCTGACCGTCGCTCGCCTACGTCCAAGGGGTCCTCTAAGCGAGCGCTTTTCTCCTCACAATCCACCGCTGTCACTGACACCTTGTCGGATGAAGACGGCACTTACACTGACCCCACAGGTTCTGACTCAGATACGGCTGATGGGGAGGGTAGTTCACATGTGGATGTTCCTGATCTTTTGGAGGCCATTAAGTTAATTTTACAGATTACAGATGATCCCGAGCCATCCGTTCCTCCTAAGAAACCAGATAGGTTCAAGCGTCAGAAGGTGATTAAACAAGTTTTACCTCACTCTGACCACCTAATTGATATACGTCAGGAACCCTGGGAAAACCCGGGTACGAAGTTTGTGCCTCAAAAGAAGATGCTTGCTCGCTATCCCCTCGCGCTGGAGCTGTCTTAAGAATTGGGAAACGCCTCCTCCAGTGGACTCACATGTGGCTAGGATGGTGGTTTCCTCAGCTCTAACGGTCACCACCGTCACGTCTCTAAAAGAGCCTACGGATAAACGTGTGGAGGGTTGTCTTAAAGCGATTTACACCCTCACGGGTGCTGCACAAAGGCACACTATTGCAGCTACTTGGGCTGCAGAGGCCATTGAAGCATGGGCCTTGGAGTTAGATGCTGAAATCTCCTCTGACCATGCTAGACAATGCTTGTTTTATATTGTCACAGCTTCTCGTTATATTAAAGAGGCGGCTTCTGATGCCGGTATC
This sequence comes from Pseudophryne corroboree, assembly GCF_028390025.1. Classification (NCBI taxonomy): domain Eukaryota; kingdom Metazoa; phylum Chordata; class Amphibia; order Anura; family Myobatrachidae; genus Pseudophryne; species Pseudophryne corroboree. The sequence continues at coordinate 314,933,812 of NC_086453.1, read as the reverse complement.
CTGGCAGCCAAGGCCTCTACTACGTCAGTCCTGGCTCGCCGGATATTGTGGCTGAGATCCTGGTCTATGGATCTGGACTCTAAAAAAAAACCCTGGAGGTACTCCCTTTTAAGGGAGATATTCTGTTTGGGGAGGACTTGAGTAAGATAGTGGCTGACTCCTTTGGCGTCGAAGACTAAAGGTACGTCTTTTCGCCCCTTTCGTCCTTCAGGTAAAGCAAAAGGTCAGGCGTACAGCAAGCAGGCCCGCACTTCCAAACCTGGTAAGCCTAAGCCCAAAAGAGCCTGGACGGCCCGTCAGCCAGCTTCCAAGACAGATAAGCCTGCCGCATGACGGGGCGGGCCTCCCTCTGGGGGATCCCATTGTGGGGGGCAGGCTTCTAGGGTATACTCAGGAATGGTTGAAGACCACTTCAGATGCCTGGGCACGGGAAGTCGTCACTCGAGGTTACGCCATAGCCTTCAAAAACCGACCCCCTCATCGATTTTGCCAGACAGATGTCCCGTTAGACAAGACAAAGGCAAACACTCTACATTCGGTGGTACAGACCCCCCTGGATACAGGTGTCGTAGTACAGGTGCCCCTTGCTCAGAGGATCCGGGGGTACTATTCTCCGCTGTTTCTAGTCCCGAAACCGAATTTGTCCTCCCGGCCCATTCTCAACCTCAAGGCATTGAACAGGTTTGTGAAGGTTTCCAAGTTCCGGATGGAAACCCTTCGCTCTATAGTTCTGGCCTTGGAACCTGGGGACTTCATGGTCTCCCTGGATATACAGGATGCTTACCTGCATATTCCTATAGCAGTGTCTCATCAGCAATACCTGAGATTTGCGATTGACAACTGCCATTACCACTTTCGGGCGTTACCTTTTGGTTTAACAACGGCTCCGCGAGTCTTTACAAAAGTCATGGCGGTGATGACGGTGGTACTCCGCCGTCAAGGGGTCAGGATACTGCCGTATTTGGACGACTTGTTAATCCTGGCAAATTCCACAGAACTTCTCCTGCGTCATCTAGATTTGACAGTCCGGTTTCTGCAAGCCCACAGGTGGCTCATTAACTGGAAGAAGTCATCCCTTATCCCTGCTCAGAGCATGGTGCATCTGGGAGCACTATTGGACACTCACAACCAGCGGTTGTTTCTGTCTCAGGAGAAAGTCCTGAAACTTCAGGACAGGATTCGTTGTTTCCTATTTCGTCCGCAAGTGTCGATACATTCAGCAATGCAGATGCTGGGCCTCATGGTGTCAGCATTCGACATGGTGGAGTACGCTCAATTTCACTCTCGCCCTCTCCAGAGGCTGATTCTAGCCAAATGGGACGGCCTGCCTCACCGGATCCGGTCTCAAATGATCTCATTGACTCCGGAGGTCCGTCTGTCGCTGCTCTGGTGGCTCTGGGACCAACAACTGTCCAGGGGCCGTCCGTTCTGGATAACCAACTGAGTCCTGTTGACGACAGGTGCCAGTCTAAGAGGATGGGGCGCGGTGCTGGAGCAACACTCCCTTCAGGGGTGGTGGACCAAGGAGGAGTTCCTCTCGATCAATATTCTGGAGTTGCGGGCGGTCTTCAATGCCTTGAACCTAGCCCAGCATTTAATTCAGAACCGTCCTGTTCAAGTACAGTCGGACAATGCCACCACAGTGGCTTACATAAATCATCAAGGCGGCACTTAAAGCCGCCTAGCAATGAAGGAAGTCTCACGGATTCTACAGTGGGCAGAACGCCATCTACCGGCCATATCGGCAATATTCATTCCGGGAGTCATGAATTGGGAAGCAGACTTTCTCAGTCGTCAGGACGTACATGCCGGCGAGTGGGGCCTCCATCCAGAAGTGTTTCAACTCCTAGTGGAAAGGTGGGGCCTTCCAGACGTAGATCTGATGGCGTCTCGACACAATCACAAGGTTCTGGTCTTCGGAGCAAGGACAAGGGAGCCTCAAGCAGCATTCGTGGATGCGCTGGTGGTACCGTGTAGGTTTCGGCTGCCATACGTGTTCCCTCCGGTGTCACTCCTGCCCAGGGTAATTCGGAAGTTCAAGCAAGAAAAAAGAATTCTGCTTCTCATAGCTCCAGCGTGGCCCAGACGGCACTGGTTCTCAGACCTGCAAGGCCTATCGTCAGAGCGTCCAATTCTACTTCCACAACGCCCAGACCTCCTCGTTCAGGGCCCCTGTGTCTACCAGGACCTAGCCCGGCTGTCTTTGACGGCGTGGCTCTTGAAGCTTCCGTCTTAAGGGCTAAAGGGTTTTCTGAGGCGGTCATTCAAACTATGTTGCGGGCCCGGAAACCAACTTCGGCTCGGATTTACTATGGTGTCTGGCATTCTTACTTTGTTTGGTGCGCATCTAACGATTATGACGCTTCCAAGTTTAGTATAGCCAAGTTGCTGGCTTTTCTTCAGCAGGGCCTGGACTTGGGCCTGCGTCTGGCCTCCCTCAAGGTTCAAATATCTGCCTTGTCGGTGTGGTTTCAGAGAAAAATTGTGACCTTACCTGATGTGCATACCTTTACTCAGGGCGTGTTGCGTATCCAGCCTCCCTATGTCCCGCCTGTGGCTCCTTGGGACTTGTCGGTGGTTTTGGAGGCATTACAAGAGTCTCCGTTTGAACCTCTTGGTTCAGCTGACCTTAAGTGGCTTTCCCTTAAGGTGGTGTTTCTGCTGGCTATTGCTACAGCTAGTAGAGTGTCGGGTTTGGGTGCCTTGTCCTGTAGTTCCCCATATCTGATATTTCACCGTGACCGGGCAGTTCTTAGGACTCGTCCCAGATATTTACCTAAGGTGGTTTCTTCGTTCCACCTTAACCAGGAGATTGTGGTTCCGGCCCTTGCTTCTCCTGATCTGTCTCCCAAAGAGCGGTCTTTGGATGTGGTACGGGCTCTCCGTATCTATGTGAAGAGAACTGCTTCTATTAGGAAATCTGATTCTCTCTTTGTGCTGTTTGGATTTCACAAACGGGGCTGGCCTGCTCACAAGCAAACTTTGGCCAGATGGATTAGAATGGTGATTACACAGCTTATGTGAGGGCCGGTCTGTCAGCTCCTGCTCACATTACGGCCCATTCTACTCGGTCTGTTGGACCTTCTTGGGCGGCTCACCGTGGTGCGACCCTTGAACAATTGTGCAAGGCGGCTACGTGGTCCTCTGTGAACACGTTTATAAGGTTCTATGCCTTCGATACTGCCGCTTCCCAGGATGCTTCCTTTGGACGCCGGGTTCTTGTGCCCGCTACAGTGCGTCCCCTCCCATAAGGAACTGCTTTAGGACATCCCCTATGTCCATTCCTTGTGGAGCCCAGTGTACCCCGCAGCAGAAAACGAGTTTTATGGTAAGAACTTACCTTTGTTAAAACTCCTTTCTGCGAGGTACACTGGGCTCCACAGGACGCCCACCCTGACGCACTTAGCTTCTTTGGGTTGGTATGGCATTAGCCGCTGACACTTCTCCTGTCATGAGAGTGTGGTGTATGTGGCTACTAACCGTTGTCGTCTCTTTTCCTGCTACTGCATTGGGCCTGTTTAATTAAAAACTGAGCTCCTGTGCAGGGAGGCGGTGTTATAGAGGAGGCGGCGCTGTGCATTCTGGGAAAGGTCAAAGCTTTGAGCCTGTTGGTGCCTCGGATCAAGATCCTACTCTGCACCCTATGTCTATTTCTTGTGGAGCCCAGTGTACCTCGCAGAAAGAGTTTTAACAAAGGTAAGTTCTTACCATAAAACTCGTTATTATATTTATTTCTTAAGGAAATGTTACAGTGGTCTTTACTAAGCTTTGGATGGAGATATAGTGGGCGGAGATGAGTTACCGCCAATCGGCTCCTCACTGTCATGTCTCATGCTGGATAAGAAAAATGAGAGGTGCTGATTGGCTGGTACTTTGGGGGTAATTCAGACCTGATTGTAGCTGCTGGACAAAACCATGTGCCCTGTGGGGGGGCGGCAGATATAACATTTGCAGAGAGCGTTAGATTTGGGGTGGGATGTCTATCCAAGGCTTAGTAAATAGACCCCACAGTTACTGTGTCCCATACACAATAGCATTTCAGTCACTGTCATAACAATTAAACCAGTGGCAGATGTAGCTTACTGAAGCTGTCTGGTTTCCGAAAAGGTTTTGACATTAGTCACGCACCTCAAACAGAAATACAGTGTTTTATCTGGTTAAAGTTTGATGCAAATTGAGACGTAGTGTCCGTAATGCTATGTAGAGCACTATGATTCTTCCGTACGCTATTTATACTCTTCTTTAGTATACATATGAAATAAAGCCTTCCAGCATGTGAGGTTCATGTAAGAATCGGTTTAATGGTTCCCTGCTGTGACTAGAGGAGAAAGTAGCCAGGTCTTTCTCTCCGTGAGTGTAGCTCGCGGCTCTCCTAGCAGGCTGATTTAACAACTATAACTGAAAGGCTTAAAATAAAGGGTTCAACAGCCTGCTGTGTTTCTCAATACCCAAGGAATGAGGCATTAAGGATAGACATCTAGTTTTCTTGTGAGACAAACCTGCCACCAGCTATTGTGTCCGTGAGTTGGAAATTGAGGCGCTACAGATGTGTCCTCATTCAGTCACACCATACAGCCCCTCTTGGTACGCCAGCTCCCAGGTGACTATCTTTTTTGCTCAAAATGTGAGTCTTTATTCGAACAAATTGAGAATGCTGATTTATATACAGGAATGAAAACTATACCTTAAACACACCTTAAATACACTTTACCATGGAGCCGCTGCGGCTGCTATACTTAATACACACTCTACGTACTTTTTACGCTATTAGCGTAAAGAGTCCCGTACTGTGTACGGACTTTGCGTACAAACGCCGCGCTGACAGTACAAAGTACACACAGCGCGTACACACCCAGAGATGCACCGCAAACCCTTAACAGCTATGCAATGCGATAATAATACACCTTAAACCTTAGCAGGGAAAGGAAGACACGACACCAAATTGTAATTAAACTGCTGGGTTCCGACACCACAGCGTATTATTACTGAAAGGGGGTTACAATATATACAATACAATACAATAATGGCTACAGTCAATGGTACATACGTGATTGGATTTGCCACGCTACCCAGTCTGGTCCTCGGTCATCTGATAGATAACTTTGTGAGTCTTGTGTCTGACCAGGCCTGCAGCAGGCTCTCTTTATACAATTCTTCCAAAACCTAACACAATGGATACTGTAATCTCTTTGTCCATTGGACACAGGGATGGTCATTTACAGTACAGGAGAGATCATAGGTCGGTTTGAATAGGTGGGCGATGTCTGTTCCAACTGCTCTTGTGGGTGGTCTCCTCTGGATTCCCGCCGCATACATAATGTACAGTAAATACAGTTTATATCTATATTCTGCTCCTGCACATAACTATCCGCAGGAACATGCGATCTTTCTCAAACAAACACCGGAATATTACCCTTAAAATACCATACAGCTGGATACCAAACACCACCTTATAACCTTGTTCTGTCCCCTCTTATCCTGTAAAGGTGAATCCCTTTGTTCTGTTACCATTTAAACTGCTGTTACTTTCTGATGTGGTGCAGGGAGACTATGTGTACATTGTGCACTATTTGGATTTAAATATGTAATGTGTTTTGCTAGCTTTCCATGCGTTCACAAACTCTACCGTAAATACTCATACCACGCGCTAATGCGCAGGACCGCGGGAGCGACCATACGCAAATTGCGGATATGCGCACGCACGGCAGAACAAGTACACGCGCGGAGGTCATCTGTGTGTAGTTTGTACGTGATGTGTGTACTGCAATATTTTTTTACTTTGACAGTCCACCCTTTGGCAGTCACCAATAACTGCCACTATCTAATCAATAAACAGAAAAATATCTACACAATATCTACAGAAGTTTGGATTGTCGGGGGAGAGTTGTAGGTGGGAAATGTATGATCTAGTGGGATAGTAAAAAGCATGTATGTATGAATCCATGTCTGAGGCTCATGTATCATCGTGCCGTATATGTAATAAGCTTCGAGGTATTGCGAAGTATACATTAAATCCTTCTCATCACGTACTAAAGGTCTGTAAATGGGCCAACAAACACTACCGAGCTCTTTTCGGCTTCTGGTTCCAACAAATGGGGTGCACATTTAGTTGATGATACATGGATGGGGAAACATATGTGAGTGCTGGTATATGTGGATATCACCTGTCGACTATGTGTGCTGTTAACTGGAGGTTGCAGAGATGAAGATAAGACACATATCTAAAATACATTCACATAAACATTTCGGGTAGGGCTGATGTCTTTTCCGGATGGATGTATCTGGGCAGAGGGGGAAACAAAAGAAAAACGGGTGAAAGAAACAGGCCATGAAATTCATTTGCAATCCTTATCATAACACTGTCTCTATGGATGGGTCATAAATTAAATCTGCTGCTATAACAGCGCCGTCGCTCCTTAGACTCATCAACTTTGTGCCGTGCTTGCGCCGCGTCAGAATTCGAACACACCTAAATATCGAACCAATAATTATGACGACTCCCAGGATACAAAGGAGAAACTTCCCTACACTCATGATGACATTTTGAGCCCACTCTCCTAAACCTGAGAACCATTTGCGAGGGTTCAACCATGAGACCCAGCCGGTCAGTTCATTACTCAGTCGCTAAGGTAAGGTTGTGCTTCCTCCTGAACTCCCACTTCAACTGCAAGATATCGTCCATCTTTCGATCGATAATATCCGTGGGGTCGTCAGTGCTGTTCGTAATATACGTACAGCACTTCACACCATATTGAGTTGCCAGAGTAACACAGTACCCACCTGTTACGGCTGTGACATAATTAAGGACCATCCTGTGCTGAATCAGTTCCTTCTTGTAAGCTTGTAACTCCCTTCCAGTATACCTGAAGGTGTCGTCATACATCTCAGTGATATTATCTATCAAGTTCGCTAGCGCATGGATATACCTATAATTTATAATTCCTCTGGCAGTACGGGTGATGTCTAATGCGAGAAGGAATTGAATCCCGGTGGATTCGTGGATAAAATCAGAGGCTGCGTGCTCTGTCCTATCTATGAGGTGTCTCTTGATGATATGTTCATAGTGAGTATGAGTATAAGGAGCCTGAGCACTGCGGTGAACGTCTTTCATGTTATCATGGGTTATGGTTATGACCTCTGGCAGTACTCTCCCAATATAACACAATCCCTCTGAGCTCGGGGCAAGCCCCTTGTATGCCTTCCTCCCACATATGAAATAGGCATCATCTGGGAGAACATAGGGGACAAAATATAACCTCACCATATTACAAACTTTCCAAGTAAAGAAACCAAGCCCTAGTTCTCCCATCTGCTCAGTACAAGTATCGGGCTGGATGATATGGGCACAATACCCTGGCGATACTTTTCCAACCCACATGGTCTTGCTTCCACGAGTATACCTATACCGAAAATACCTCCCACTGTTGGCTATTTGGTATACAAGTTCAGAGTCTATGGGTATCCTATCAGCTCTGTGTGATAAGGTCAGTGTCTGGTTATTCCACGTCACTTCCCAATTTCCAGGTTTTCGGTAATTGGAAATATTAAAACACAAAAGAACCTTTCTACATGATAGTGGTGGAGTTTCAAACTAGGGGGCCTAGAAATATTGAATTTCTTGTCCACCGGCCTCCCACCCCGCAATTCGAGTACCTCCTCTATTGCTAAAGGGAACGATATTAATCCTGACTTGCTCTGACCTTGAGGTACCTGTGAGCACATCCAGCATTCTGTCTGGTTTAAGACCTTACCCACTAGTGAGTGGTAATCACTCAACGGATGACGGTACATGTCGATATTAAGGTTGGACTGACATCTCTGGATGCACCCATCCTCAACTATATTCTCACAATTCCTACAAATACAATATTCATCAGACAATAACCCCTCACAGTGCCTCCAAGCTCCCTCACTACCAGAGCGCTTACTGATGCCAGCCTTTACTAAAGTGATGCGCTGATCCTGAGATCCTACAAATTCTTACTTGCCATCAGAACCCATTCCAGATCCCTGCTCGACCTCTCTGGGACCCTCACCAAAACAAACTGTCCTTATCAAAACCAGAATTACTAACTGAACCCGAAACGCAGTCTCTTGTGATCGATCCATTTCGTTAGGGGAAAGGAGGAAAATAAGAAGGAGAAATGAAAGGAAAAATGCAGGGGGAGGTGAAAAAAAGAAAGTGGTACGACAACCGTTCTAGATCTTGTTACTCTCTGTGCTCAGATGCCCTTCAACAGTCCTGCCTCTCAACTTTCCCGGAACAGACACTCCAGTGATACGAGGTTCTCTACACTCTGCTCTTTGTCACGAGTTCTCTCCGGGTCAGCGACCTTCTTGCAGTGGGACGAGTGGATCCAAGTCTCTCTTTCGGCGACCTTCAATGCTGTTGTGCTGGTTAACAAGACTTGTTATGGTCCATCCCACCTGTCTATGAGGCAACCTGAGCGTAAGAAATTTCGAATCATCACATAATCCCCAGGCTCAATGTCATGACAATTACTGTTCGGTAGGTCAGGTATCACCAGCTTTAAATTTCTTTGTTGATTTCTCAGCTGCTGGCTCATCCCAACCAAATATTTCACAGTCACTTCATTATTACATTTCAAATCATCCTGGGGGTTTATCATTACATGAGGTTGTCGACCAAAAAGGATTTCAAAGGGTGATAAGTTAAGGGGAGACCTGGGAGTGGTTCTGATGCTGTACAACACTAGTGGCAAAGCTTCTGGTCACGACAATCCAGTTTCAGCCATTAATTTGCTCATCTTGTTCTTAATAGTGCTGTTCACTCTCTCCACCTTTGCACTCGCCTGTGGACAGTATGGAGTATGCAGCTTGCTATTAATTCCCATCAGTTTGCACATGACCTGAAAGACTTCACCTGTAAAATGGGTACCCCTGTCACTTTCAATTATTCTAGGGATACCATATCTACACACAAATTCCTGCACAATTTTCTTTGCAGTGAATGTATCAGTATTTGTGGCAGCAGGGAACTCTTCTACCCATTTGGAAAATACATCAATACAAACTAACACATATTTTAAATTCCTACAGGGTGGTAACTGTATGAAATCGATTTGTATTACCTGAAAAGGTCCGTCTGTCGGGGGGATATGGGATGGCTCTGTTGGTATTGACTTTCCATTATTCTTCCTCAAGCAAGTAAAACATGTCATTGCTCTCTTACCTGCATGAGAAGAGAATCCTGGCGCACACCAGTAGGCTCTTACCAGCTTGCACATACCCTCTTTGCCCAGATGAGTCAGACCGTGTGCCACCTCAGCTAAACTTGGAAGATATGCTCTGGGGGCCACCGGCTTACCTTTTCCACCTGTCCACAGTCCTGAGGATTCCTGGCCATACCCCTTTGACCTCCAGACTGCCTTTTCCTGTAAAGAACACAAATCTTGCATTTCAATTAATTGTTGTGTGTTGATCGTGTTAAATGTCATCAGTGATGTGATGTTCGTTTGTATGGGGGTGCTGGCTGCTGATTTAGCAGCTTCGTCTGCCCGGCTGTTACCAAGGTCTTGGTTGTAAGTATGTGCTTTGCACTTGATAACAGCCACTCTGTCTGGTTCCTGTATCGCTGTTAGAAGTCTTTTTATGTAGGACGCATGCGCTACAGGTGTGCCAGCTGCCGTCATGAAATTTCTGAGGCGCCATAGGGCCCTGAAATCATGCACTACTCCAAAGGCGTACCTAGAATCTGTGTATATATTAGCTGACTTACCCTTGGCCAATTCACACGCTCTGGTTAGGGCGACCAACTCAGCAATTTGTGCTGAGTGCGGTGGGCCCAGGGGTTCAGCTTCTATGATACCTCTGTCGTCTACAACTGCATATCCAGTGCACAGGTCTCCGGAGTCCGTCTGTCTGTGGCAACTACCGTCAGTGTAGAAGGTAAAGTCTCCTCCTTCCAGTGGGTTGTCACTGATGTCAGGTCTCGCAGTGAAAGTCTGATTCAGGTATTCCATACAATCATGCGTATCAGTGTCTGCACTAAATCCTCCTTCACCATCATTCTCATCCTCCACCCTTTGTGCCTGTCCAGGCACACTTGGCAAGTAAGTTGCAGGATTTAGTGAGCTGCATCTCTTAATGGTGATGTTTACAGGTGCCATCAGTGATAATTCCCACTTTGTAAACCGAGCAGATGAGACATGTCTGGTTTGTGCGGAGTTCAGTAAGGCTGATACTGCATGAGGTGTATGGATGGTCAGGTCATGTCCTAACACTACGTCCTCGCTTATACTTGCCAGCAAAGCTATCGCTGCAAAACTTCGCAAGCACGTGGGGAGAGACCGCGCTACGGTGTCCAACTGTGCACTGTAGTATGCTACTGGTCTGTTGGCATCACCATGTCTCTGTGTTAAGACACCTGCCGCACACCCAGCACTTTCCGTACCGTATAATTCGAAGGGCTTCTCATAATCTGGCATACCTAATGCCGGTGCCTGTGATAGGCACTGTTTGAGTCTCTAAAATGCCAGTTCAGACTCATCTGTGTGCAAGATCCGTTCTGGTTTGTTCGAAGAGATCATTTCTTGCAAAGGTAAAGCCAGTATAGAGAACCCTGGGATCCAGTTTTGGCAGTACCCACACATTCCAAGGAAAGTGCGGATCTGTTGCTGAGTTTGTGAGTCATGTCGCGAATCGCCTGTATTCTATCAGCGGTGAGGTGTCTAAGTCCTTGAGTCAAGCAATGTCCCAAATATTTTACCCTGGTCTGGCACAACTGCAACTTATCCTTTGAAACCTTTTGTCCCGTTTGGGAAAGATGAAATAGAAGCTGTTTCGTGTCTTTCAAGGATGATTCGAGTGAGTAAGAACACAACAATAAGTCATCGACATACTGTATTAGCACTGATTCACTCTCAGTTTGAAAGGATTGTAAACAGTCATGCAAGGCCTGGGAGAAAATACTCGGGCTGTCAATGAAACGTTGGGGGAGACGAGTCCAGGTGTACTGTACTCCCCTGTATGTAAAAGCAAAAAGGTATTGGCTGTCAGGGTGAAGAGGGACAGAGAAGAAAGCGGAACAGAGGTCAATGACAGTGAAAAATTTTGCAGTAGAGGGAATTTGCATGAGGATGACAGCTGGATTGGGCACTACGGGGAATTGGCTCTCAACTATCTTGTTTATCCCCCTTAGATCCTGCACTAGCCTGTAACCCCTCCCCCCACTCTTTTTCACAGGGAAGATGGGACTATTGGCAGTGCTGGGCGTCCTGATTAGGATGCCCTGTTGTAACAACCGCTCTATGACGGGGTACACTCCTGATTCTACCTCTGGCTTCAGAGGATACTGAGGGATTTTTGGAGCTATCCTACCATCTTTTACTTGCACTACTACTGGAGCTACATTCGCCATCAATCCAGTGTCTTGTCCATCTTTGATCCAAAGGGAACCCGGTATTTATGAGATCATTTCCTCTACCTTTGATGGACACTTGTCTATAACAGCAGAATGCGACATTAGCCTTTGAGGGGTGTCTAATATATCTTGTACTTCTTGAGCGTGGTTCTCAGGTATATCCAAGAAGACACCCTCAGGAGTACAATATATGTCACACCGCATTTTACACAATAAATCTCTCCCGAGTAGATTAGTCGGAGCCGATGCAGCCAACAGAAAATAATGTTTGGTTTGCAAGGGCCCTATCGTAATCTCTGCAGGTCTACTCAAAGGGTATTGTTGCACAGTTCCTGTTACTCACATTGCCGAAATTGTTTTACCCGTGGTTTTTATATCTACCGTCGAATTTAACACTGACCTGGCCGCCCCTGTATCTACGAGAAAAGGTAATGGTACACCAGCTACATCAACCGTTACCTCAGGTACACTACCAAGGTTAGCAATTAACTTCACTGGCTGCAGACTACAGGTGTGCCCAGTCTCCTGCGGAGCCGCTATTCCCCATGGTCCTTACGGAGTCCCAGCATCCACTACGGACTACGAGAAATAGAATTACCGGTGAGTAAATTCTTATTGTTTCCCCTGCATGTGGCTCATAACCTCTCCTCCTATATGGTTCTTGATCCCAATTATGTGAATTGTAGTGAGGTTTGTATTCTGGTCTAGGGGGTCGGTTTACGTTGTGTACCTTTATTCCTACAATCCTGGGCAAAATGTCCTTCCATTTTACAAGCGTAGCATATTCTAGGTCTTTTCCAATCAGCAGGGGTCTGGGTTTTCGGCTGATGGGGTTTTGCTGTAAGGGCCTGCATACTTACCGTCATCAGCTTTTCCCCCCGTGACTCCTTGTGCTTACTGATGTTCCTATCATGCTCGACAGCGGACTCTCTCAATGCAGCCACCGAGATACCTCTCCAGTTTGGTAGAGAGGTCTGTACCCTTGTTCTCAGTGCCTCCTTCAACCCGTCCATTAATACAGAAACAGCTACCTCCCTGTGATGTACATTGTCTTTAATGTCCTCGATCCCAGTGTATCTAGCCATTTCCTGCAGTGCTCGATGGAAATATTCGGATGCCGTTTCACCTTCCATTTGTCTTATGGAAAAGATTTTATTCCATTTGACAACAGTAGGGAAAAATACTCCTAATTGCAGATTGATTTGCCGTACATTCTCCTGAGTGTACTCATCAGTGAGAGGTACTTTTGCGTCTAACTTACAATAAGTTATGAATTTCGCGGGGTCAATATTTGAGGGTAAACATATCCGTAGCACTGTTCGCCAATCTTTGTTCGTGGGTTCGTTGGCGTTACCTAACTCTTTAATGAACCTCTGGCATGCGACTAGATCTTTTCTGGGATCGGGAAATTCTGACATAATTGACCTTAACTCTGCCCGGGACCAAGGACAATGCATGGCAATGTTCCTGATGGGAGTTACTCCCTGAGCGTCAGTCTTCCCATTGGGGACTGCAGTCACCCTGACAGGATTTAATTCAATTACATCATTTTGATTTGACTCTATAATGTGAGGTGCTATTGTCTCTGCATAATGTATGGTACCGTACTTACCTGTGGACACGACCTCACTTATCCCTCCGCTAGGGGGCCTTGCTACTGCTCTTGTTGGTTGGGCAGTGCCCACCTGAGTGTCCTGTATGGTGGCTGCTAGAGAGAGTGCCGATATCGTGCTGGGCTCATCTTCCTGCTCGCAGTCCTGGGGAAAATTTAAAACAGGATACAACTGGCAAGTGTTAGCGTTAGTACATTTATCAATTACTCTCCTATCCTGTACCAATGTACCATTGCCTGTAGCCACTTTCTCCCCCACAATATATGGTGGTGGTGCGGTCGCCATTGTTTTCCCGCTAGGTTTGGAACCTGCTGCGTGAGCTAATTCCCTTTGCACATCCCCCTCCTGTTGCCATAAATTTAAACAATCTGTATGTTTGATCCTTTGTTTCTTGGATTTTATCAGACATATCCTTATCCTTAAGTTCTGTAATACCTCTGGTTCAAAGCTGTGCCCACCCTAGGGAATGGTACCCTATCTTTGTTAGTCATACGTACCCACTCATTGCATAAAACTTCTGTGTGTGAACCATATTTTTCACACATGATAAACCTTGCTGAGCCTTTTGGCCACAATTCTGCCTGAACCCTGCCTAAAGGTCTCTCACTAGAGCACCTGGCTCCCATATTTGTGGGTCTTTTTAATAACTAAAAAAAAATCCCACAAACACCAAAATACTCAATGTAAGTAGACGGTGGAAGTATCTCCGAGCGCCTTCCACTCGATCTCGCCCATGCTGGCCAGTACTACCATACAGTGTTGATAGCGAAGGCAATGTACCCAACTTAGGGCTCCTATCAGACCTTACAACACCATCATTTCTTTCGGTGGAAGTTCTGTTTGGAATATTTTCCTGAGAGAGGCAGTCAAAAATTCCTTTTCGGTATCTTTCAACTGGAATTGTTTGTAGGGTGAAAAGCAGAGACTTTATATAACTATCCTTCACCCTTTCCAGTGAAGCCCACCAGGGAGATTTCCCGACGTTGTCAAAGAAAAACCCCTTTGTCTATACAATCACGTCTGCGTATGCTCTTCCACAGCGCATATGACACAATAATATCACGTTGCGCTGTGCAGAACAAACGGACATGCGATGCGATACTAGTTATCTATATGCCCTACGATTGCTGTAGACCACTTAGCCTAGACCACTCCAGACCACTTTAGTTGTATGGGATCACTTCAGACCACTTCAGTTCCTAATAACGCAGGGTAGCGAACCCTACGCCACCGGGCCTCTACTAACCCAGTGTTACCACTTTAGACCACTTCAGACCACTTCAGTTCCTGGGTTCAGTATCCACTCACTCCTGCGTTCGCTCACTCAAATACACTTTGTTTTTCTGTACAGAAAATTTGGATTCGTTCAGGTTGGCAGCTTTCCCCCCAGAGGCAATTAAAAAAAAAAATGTTTTTATACTAAATTTTTTCTTTAGAAACCGTGCAGTTTTGTGCTATTGTAGCGTGGCTACTGTCCCACCTTTAAACTAAACGAACTATTGTGTAATTTGTACTTAGCGCCCGTACTCTTACGCACTTTGCATAAACACGCGACCGTGCGTGTCTTTTACGCTGCGTGCGCAGTCCTGTACTTTGTCCGGGACACGTGTACAAAACTGTACATCCGCAATAGCACAAATCATACAACTCTATAAATGTGAGCAATAAAACTACTATTGCCCACTAAACACAACCCACACTCGTTCCATTTTAACCCTCTTACTACTGGGCCAGAACTGCGTTTTGTGATTTTACTCTTACTTCCTTAAATACTTATTTTAGTTTTAACTATATAGCAACAAATGTAACCGGATTCACACAGATCTAAATGAATCTAGCAATCTGAATCTTATGGCAACAATGTGAGAGAGTATACAAAGAGTATGGGTGCCTTTTGTGTACGCTTTTTGGCGCCCAAAAAAAATTCACAGATTTTTAAATAGCTTTTTTCCTGTTTACTTTACGGGTTCTACCAGCATCTCTACAAACCATACAGAGCAGACGCCATCTAATCAGCAAACAAGTAGGGTTTTCAGTGCATCCATCGACCAGGAAAAGGTTATGTAGGATACTTTCTGTCCGCCCTTTTGCTGATAGATTAAGTCTGCTGTGACCTGTTAGGCTGTGAGTATGTGGAAAACCGGACGAAGCCCCCAATTGAGAATGCTGATTTATATACAGGAATGAAAACTATACTTTAAACACACCTTAAATACACTTTACCATGGAGCCGCTGCGGTCGCTATACTTAATACACACTCTACGTACTTTTTACACTGTTAGCGTAAAGAGTCCCGTACTGTGTACGGACTTTGCGTACAAACGCTGCGCTGACGGTACAAAGTACACACAGCGCGGACGCACCCAGAGATACACCGCAAACCCTTAACAGCTATGCAATGCGATAATAATACACCTTAAACCTTAGCAGGGAAAGGAGGACACGACACCAGATTGTAATTAAACTGCTGGGTTCCGACACCACAGCGTATTATTACTGAAAGGGGGTTACAATATATACAATACAATACAATAATGGCTACAGTCAATGGTACATACGTGATTGGATTCTCCACGCTACCCAGTCTGGTCCTCGGTCATCTGATGGATAACTTTGTGAGTCTTGTGTCTGACCAGGCCTGCAGCAGGCTCTCTTTATACAATTCTTCCAAAACCTAACACAATGGATACTGTAACAGGGATGGTCATTTACAGTACAGGAGAGGTCATAGGTCGGTTTGAATAGGTGGGCGATGTCTGTTCCAACTGCTCTTGTGGGTGGTCTCCTCTGGATTCCCGCCGCATACATAATGTACAGTAAATACAGTTTATATCTATATTCTGCTCCTGCACATAACTATCCGCAGGAACATGCGATCTTCCTCAAACAAACACCGGAATATTACCCTTAAAATACCCTACAGCTGGATACCAAACACCACCTTATAACCTTGTTCTGTCCCCTCTTATCCTGTAAAGGTGAATCCCTTTGTTCTGTTACCATTTAAACTGCTGTTACTTTCTGATGTGGTGCAGGGAGACTATGTGTACATTGTGCACTATTTGGATTTAAATATGTAATGTGTTTTGATAGCTTTCCATGCGTTCACAAACTCTACCGTAAATACTCATACCACGCGCTAATGCGCAGGAGCGACCATACGCAAATTGCGGATATGCGCACGCACGGCAGAACAAGTACACGCGCGGAGGTCATCTGTGTGTAGTTTGTACGTGATGTGTGTACTGCAATATTTTTCGACTTTGACAAAATGAAACAACTCGAAGTGACAAAACTACCTCGCTATATTGTACTGATCAAGTCTTTATATGAAATGCCACGACGCAGCGGCCACGTCTTTCTTGTCACACCAAGTTCCGTTGTTTCATGTGCAACTTTGTATGTGTTGAAAACTAAATTCTCTTACGTCCTAGAGGATGCTGGGGACTCCGTAAGGACCATGGGGTATAGACGGGCTCCGCAGGAGACATGGGCACCTAAAAGAACTTTCTAGTATGGTGTACACTGGCTCCTCCCTCTATGCCCCTCCTCCAGACCTCAGTTAGATCTTGGGCCCAGAGGAGATAGGGTGCATTACAGGGAGCTCTCCTGAGTTTTCTGTAAAAAGAATTTTGTTAGGTTTTTTATTTTCAGGGAGCTCTGCTGGCAACAGACTCCCTGCATCGTGGGACTGAGGGGAGAGAAGCAGACCCACTACTTAAGAGTTAAGGGCTCTGCTTCTTAGGCTACTGGACACCATTAGCTCCAGAGGGAGTCGGAACACAGGTCTCACCCTGGGGTTTGTCCCGGAGCCGCGCCGCCATCCTCCTCACAGATGCCGGAATAAAGAAGCCGGGTGAGTATGACAAATCATAAGAAGACGTCAGGCGGCAGAAGACTTCAGATCTTCATGAGGTAAGCGCGCAGCAGGTAGCTGCGTGCCATTGCTCCCACATTTACACACACACACACATGGCACTGATGGGTGCAGGGCGCAGGGGTGGCGCCCTGGGCAGTAATAAACCTCTTTTTTTGGCAAGAAGCATGTAGTTTGGCTGCGGGGCAGTAAACTACGAATCCCCGCCATTTTTTTCAAAATCTCGAGCGGGACCGAAGCCCGCCGCGCGAGGGGTCGGAGCTTGATCCCTCAGCACTAACCAGCACCATTTTCTCCACAGAGGCTGCAGAGAACGCTGGCTCCCCGGACTCTCCCCTGCTGAGCATCAGAGGGCTGAAAAGAGAGGGGGGCACATATTTAAGGTGCAGTGAGTGGGGAAATCTGTATACATTTTATATGTAAAAGCGCTATCTGGGGGTTTTTTTTCCCTGGGTCAGTTGGAGCTGGAGTGTGCTGGCATACTCTCTCTCTGTCTCTCCAAAGGGCCTTCTTTAGGGAATTGTCCCCTTATAGTTATATCCCAGTGTGTGGGGGGTGTCGGTACGTGTGTCGGCATGTCTGAAACGGAAGGCTTATCTAAAGAGGAGGTGGAACAGATGAGTGGTGTGTCTCAGTCGGCGGTGCCGACTCAGGATTGGATGGATATGTGGCATATGTTAAATGCTAGTGTAGCTTCACTGCATAAAAGACTGGACAAAGCAGAGTCCAGAGCGTCGGCAGGTAATCAATCTACAGATTGTACCGACTCACAGGACCCGTCGGGGTCTCAGAAACGTCCCTTCTCACAAATAAGGGACACAGATACCGACACGGACTCTGATTCCAGTGTCGACTATGATGAAGCAAGGTTGCACCCCAGGGTGACAAAAAGTATTCAGTGCATGATTATTGCAATAAAAGATGTTACATATCACTGATGAGCCCTCGGTGCCCGACACGAGGATACACATGTTTAAGGGAAAGAAACAGGTTATAAACTTTCCTCCTTCCCATGAAATTAATGAGTTATGTGAAAAAGCTTGGGAAACTCCAGATAAGAAACTGCAGATTCCCAAAAGGGTTCTTATGGCGTACCCTTTCCCTACTCAGGACAGGGTACGTTGGGAATCCTCTCCCACAGAGGACAAAGCCTTAACACGCCTTTCCAAGAAGGTGGCGCTACCGTCCCCCTGACACAGCGGCCCTCAAGGATCCTGCGGACCGCAGGCAAGAGACTACACTAAAGTCTATCTACACTCATACTGGTACTTTGCTTAGACCGGCAATTGCGTCGGCATGGGTATGTAGTGCAGTAGCAGCTTGGACAGATACACTGTCAGCTGACCTTGATACCCTAGATAGGGATACAATTTTGTTAACATTAGCTCATATTAAGGACGCAGTCTTATATATGAGGGACGCTCAAAGAGACATTGGTTTACTGGGTTCAAGAGCCAATGCTATGGCTATTTCGGCAAGAAGAGCCTTGTGGATCCGCCAATGGACGGGGGATGCAGACTCAAAAAGGCATATGGAGGTTTTACCTTACAAAGGTGATGTATTGTTTGGGGACGGCCTCGCGGACCTGATCTCTACAGCTACCGCGGGTAAGTCGACCTTTTTACCTTTTGTTCCCCAACAGCAAAAGAAACCCCCACAATATCAGATGCAGTCATTTCGGTCGCATAGATCCAGAAGAGGTCGGGGCTCCTCTTTCCTCGCCAGAGGTAAGGGTAGAGGCAAGAGGACACCTGCTGCGGCTGGCTCCCAAGAGCAGAAGTTCTCCCCGGCTTCCTCTAAGTCCACCGCATGACGCTGGGGCTCCCCTGCGGGAGTCCGCTCAGGTGGGGGCACGCCTTCGACTATTCAGCCAAGTCTGGGTTCAGTCAGACGTGGACCCTTGGGTGATAGAAATAGTCTCCCAGGGCTACAAGCTGAAATTCGAAGAGGTGCCCCCACGCCGATTTTTCAAGTCGGCCTTACCAGCTTCTACTCCAGAGCGGGAAGTAGTGCTAGCTGCAATTCAAACGCTGTGTCAACAGCGAGTGATTATCAGGGTTCCCCTGAGCCAACAGGGAAAAGGGTATTATTCAACCCTATTTGTGGTCCCGAAGCCGGATGGTTCGGTCAGGCCCATTTTAAACCTAAAATCCCTAAACCTGTACCTGAAAAGATTCAAATTCAAGATGGAATCGCTCCGAGCGGTAATAACCTGCCTGGAAGGGGGGGATTTTATGGTGTCACTGGACATAAAGGATGCTTACCTTCATGTCCCCATATATCCCTCTCATCAGGAGTACCTGAGATTCACGGTACAGGATTGTCATTACCAATTTCAGACGTTGCCGTTTGGGCTGTCCACGGCCCCGAGGATTTTCACCAAGATAATGGCGGAAATGATGGTGATCCTGCGCAAGCGAGGAGTCACAATTATCCCATACTTGGACGATCTCCTGATAAAAGCGAGATCAAGAGAGCAATTACTGGAGAACGTGTCACTCTCTCAGAGAGTGCTTCAGCAACATGGGTGGATTCTCAATCTACCAAAGTCACAGTTGATTCCGACAACTCGACTAGCCTTCCTTGGCATGATACTGGACACGGAACAAAAGAAAGTTTTCCTCCCGTTGGAAAAAGTCCAGGACCTCCAGAACATGGTCCGAGAACTACTGAAGCCGAAAAAAGTGTCAGCTCATCAATGCACTCGGGTTCTGGGGAAAATGGTTGCAACTTACGAGGCCATTCCCTTCGGCAGGTTCCATGCAAGGACGTTTCAATGGGATCTTCTTGACAAATGGTCCGGGTCCCATCTACAATTACATAAAAAAAAAATAACACTGTCCCCCAGGGCCAGGGTGTCTCTTCTATGGTGGCTGCAAAGTGCTCACCTTCTAGAGGGTCGCAGGTTCGGCATTCAGGACTGAATCCTGGTAACCACGGACGCGAGCCTCCGAGGATGGGGAGCAGTCACCCAAGGAAGAAATTTTCAGGAACTATGGTCAGACCAGGAGTCCTGTCTGCACATCAACTTGTTGGAGCTAAGGGCCATATACAACGGCCTTCGACAAGCGGAGTTTCTTCTTCGCAACCTACCGATTCTGATTCAATCAGACAATGTCACAGCAGTAGCTCATGTGAACCGCCAAGGCGGGACAAGAAGCAGAGTCGCGATGGCGGAAGCCACCGGGATTCTTCGCTGGGTGGAAAATCACGTAAGCGCTCTGTCAGCTGTCTTCATTCCGGGAGTGGACAACTGGGAAGCAGACTTCCTCAGCAGACACGATCTCCATCCAGGAGAGTGGGGACTTCATCAAGAAGTCTTTGCAGAGATAACGGATCTCTGGGGAGTTCCTCAAATAGACATGATGGCGTCACGCCTCAACAAGAAGCTTCGGAGGTATTGTGCCAGGTCCCGGTACCCTCAGGCAATAGCAGTAGACGCTCTGGTAACACCATGGGTATTTCAGTCGGTCTACGTGTTTCCTCCTCTTCCTCTCATCACAAAAGTGTTGAGGATCATAAATCGAAAAAGAGTACAAACAATACTCATTGTTCCAGACTGGCCTCGAAGGGCCTGGTACTCAGATCTTCAGGAGATGCTCACGGAAGATCCCTGGCCTCTTCCTCTAAGGGAAACATTATCACCGTATCTGGCGGAAATATGTCTCTTGGTGTGAAACCAAGAATGCTCCAACAGAAGACTTCCATCTGGGTCGTTTTTTCCACTTCCTACAGACAGGAGTGGATATGGGCCTAAAGTTAGTCTCTGTTATAGTACAGATTTCGGCTTTGTCAATATTCTTTCAGAAGGAATTGGCTTCTCTTCTAGAAGTCCAGACTTTTGTAAAAAGAGTACTACACATCCAGCCTCCTTTAGTGCCCCCAGTGGCACCATGGGACCTGAACATGGTGTTGCAGTTCCTTAAATCACACTGGTTTGAACCCCTTAAAACGGTGGAGTTGAAATTTCTCACCTGGAAGGTGGTCATGTTGTTGGCCTTGGCATCTGCGAGGAGTGTGTCAGAATTGGCGGCCTTGTCTTACAAGAGCCCTTACTTGATTTTTCACGTAGATAGAGCGGAATTGAGGACTCGTCCTCAATTTTTACCTAAGGTGGTGTCTTCATTTCATATGAACCAACCTATTGTGGTGCCTGTGGCTACGAGTAACTTGGAGGATTCCATGTCCCTGGATGTAGTCAGGGCCTTAACAATTTATGTAGCCAGGACGGCTAGAATTAGGAAAACAGATGCATTGTTTGTCCTGTATGCTGCCAACAAGATTGGCGCGCCAGCTTCGAAGCAGACTGTTACTCGCTGGATCTGTAACACGATTCAGCAGGCTTATGTTACGGCTGGATTGCCATTACCGCATTCAGTAAAGGCCCATTCCACTAGGAAGGTGGGCTCTTTTTGGGCGGCTGCCCGGGGCGTCTCTGCATTACAGCTTTGCCGAGCAGCAACTTGGTCGGGGTCAAACACTTTTGCTAAATTCTACAAGTTTGATACCCTGGCTGATGAGGACCTAGCATTTGCTCAGTCGGTGCTGCAGAGTCATCCGCACTCTCCCGCCCGATTGAGAGCTTTGGTATAAACCCCATGGTCCTTACAGAGTCCCCAGCATCCTCTAGGACGTAAGAGAAAATAAGATTTTAAACCTACCGGTAATTCTTTTTCTCCTAGTCCGTAGAGGATGCTGGGCGCCCGTCCCAGTGCGGAAAATCTGCAAGACTTGTATATAGTTATTGCTTACATAAGGGTTATGTTACAGTTAGAATCGGTCTTGGACCGGTACTGTTGTTTGTTCATACTGTTAACTGGTTATGTGTATTCCAGGTTATATGGTATGATTGTTGTGGGCTGGTATGAATCTTGCCCTTAGATTAACAAAATCCTTTCCTCGTATTGTCCATCTTCTCTGGGCACAGTTCTCTAACTGAGGTCTGGAGGAGGGGCATAGAGGGAGGAGCCAGTGCACACCATACTAGAAAGTTCTTTTAGGTGCCCATGTCTCCTGCGGAGCCCGTCTATACCCCATGGTCCTTACGGAGTCCCCAGCATCCTCTACGGACTAGGAGAAAAAGATTTACCGATAGGTTTAAAATCTTATATTTTCTGCGTTTTATAGTTGCTGCCCAGTGTCTCTTGTACATCTTGAATAGGGATTTGATGCGTCTGCGGTACGAATTGGACAGGCAAAGACTTTTGTTTCCGTTATTTGCTTTCTTGCCTAATAAACTACAGTAGCTGCGGCTAGTTGCATCAGATTTCTGGAGTTTTATGTTTGCTGCTTGCTGTTTTGTAAAGTGCCACTGCCTAACACCGGAGACTACATCTGCTGCCTGTTCCCGTGACACCTTAGGAAGGGCAAGTACTGGAGCCAGCCAAACCCCTGCTGCACAAACTGGTCGTCAGTCCTTCATAACCTATGCACAGAAGCGATCTCTGGGTAGATTACTTTTTAAAGTTATGCATTGACCTAGGTGTTACCCCTCGGTACTCTGGTCGGGAGCGCTAGTTGACGTAGTTGATCAGGTTTCTGGACATGTGAGTGAAAAGACTTATCAAGGCCTTGCATTAGTGCAGAACACGTTCTTCTATCAGTTGCAGGTGAATAAACTGGTGGGAAATGATGATAAACTCAAAATTTATTCCATTATATGTATTGTGGATCCAGTCCAGCCTTCCTGCTGGTATAAGATCGAACAGAACATATTTGTGCACTTATCTTTATTACTAATGTTATTTTTTTTTTCTGTAATTTTTTATATACTTTAAAAAAAGGAAACCGAAATCTACCCTTTCAGCGGTCAGTAAACTTTGAAACATACATATCCATAAACCACATGAGACTTTCAGTAGTGTGCTCACAGTATTAGTAAACTCAGATCTTATACCCTATGGTCAACCAATCTCCAGTCAGTTGTATGTTCTGTGAGAACAAAGAGAACTCCTAATAGTGTCATAGAGTTTGGATATATATATGAAAGCGGAGCGCTAGATATTTAAATAACATTTATATTTCCTAGATTATCCGAAAGCCTTCACTAACCAGTGTAGCTCCTCTGGATACATTGAGTATGTGATGTAAAAAAAAAAAAAAAAATATTTATACTTTAGTAAATAGGGTGTGAATCCTAGGGTCGACAGTAACTAGGTCAACCACTACTGGTCGACAGGGACTAAGTCGACACTGTTGTTAGGTCAACATACAATAGGTCGACATGAAAAAAGGGCGACATGAGGTTTTGTTAAAAAAAAAAATTGGTGTCGTTTTCTTGGTAAAGTGACCGGGAACCCCAGTTCCAGTTAGTGCACCGTGTCCCCTTGCATCGCTCGCCATGCTTCGGGCTAGGTGCCTCGCTGCGCTACCGCTGTCGATCTATTGACCATGTCAACCAATAGTGGTCGACCTAATGAGTGTTGACCTAAAGACTTGTTCCCAGTAAATATACATAATTTGGTTTGCGAGGAGTTTTACATGTGGAGGAAAAAACATAAGAAACCGCAACCATATCGGACTCCCAAGGAGAGAGCAGTAATTACTGTAACTCATCGAAAGAGAATAGGGGGGATCATTATTAAACCTGCTGATATAACGGGGGGATTGTAATCATGAGCCCTGATTACAACTGAGAGGTATACAGACAATTAGATGGGCCTACTTTTGAGTCCATTGAAAGCAATACTATGAATAATATCAAGTAAAATCTTTCTGATATTAAAGATGGTAATTGTAGTCCAGATTTGTGGATTACAAATTCTGTCTGCGCACCATGGCCCTCATTCCGAGTTGTTCGCTCGCAAGGCGATTTTAGCAGAGTTACACACGCTAAGCCTCCGCCTACTGGGAGTGAATCTTAACTTCTTAAAATTGCGAACGATGTATTCGCAATATTGCGATTACAAACTACTTAGCAGTTTCAGAGTAGCTTCAGACTTACTCGGCATCTGCGATCAGTTCAGTGCTTGTCGTTCCTGGTTTGACGTCACAAACACACCCAGCGTTCGCCCAGACACTCCTCCGTTTCTCCAGCCACTCCCGCGTTTTTTCCGGAAACGGTAGCGTTTTTATCCACACGCCCATAAAACGCCGTGTTTCCGCCCAGTAACACCCATTTCCTGTCAATCACATTACGATCGCCGGAGCGAAGTAAAAGCCGTGAGTAAAAAAACTATCTTCATAGCAAAATTACTTGGCGCAGTCGCAGTGCGAACATTGCGCATGCGTACTAAGCAGAAAAACGCTGCGATGCGAAGAAATTTACCGAGCGAACGACTCGGAATGAGGGCCCATATACTAAGAAATGGTCATTCGGGGATGTGGACACTTATCTTTAAGCACAGAGGTGGATATGTATTAAATCTTGGAGAGAGATAAAGTACCAATCAGCGTCTCGCA
The DNA here is from genome assembly GCF_028390025.1 of Pseudophryne corroboree. Taxonomy (NCBI): domain Eukaryota; kingdom Metazoa; phylum Chordata; class Amphibia; order Anura; family Myobatrachidae; genus Pseudophryne; species Pseudophryne corroboree. The sequence goes on along the minus strand of NC_086453.1, from coordinate 314,909,537 downwards.
GTCAATCTACAGGCTGTGTTCGAAAAGTTGACAGGAGCTGATTGGTAGTTTTTCTCACCAAGCTTTGATAAATATCCCCCATCCCCACCCCGGTGTCAGAATCTTTGAGTTCTCTGGACTTTGAGCAGGACCTGAGGTTTGCATACGGTTGGAGGCCGTGTTTTGTAGAAAGCTTGCATGTTTGATAAGGTTGCTCATAGGTGAAATGGAAATTGTTTCTTGATACTGGCAGACACAGGAAGAGATCAGAGTAGGCACAATGACACGGTCACTGATAACCAGTAAGCACTGGTGAATAGGATGAGGACAGGAGACTGCAGAGTGCCCAGTGCAGCCCTAGCATAGAGAGTCACTGAGGATACTTGTTTTGAATTGACAGCCAAAAGCCGCAACATAGGGGACAGTGTAGGTTCAGAGGACACTCCTGTATAAAGAGTAACACAGCAGCGCGTAGTGCACTGGAAACTGATGAGTGCCCAACAGTAATGACTGATCCAGGGAGTACACTGGAGACTTTAAAAAGCGTGCAGTAATAGTGGCTGGTGCCGAGGGTATCACAGGAGCACACTGGAAACTGAGGAGAGCACCTAGTAATAATGATTGTAGCTGGGCGTATCACAGGCATACACTTGTAGGTGACATGGGTCATTGTCCGGGAATCAGGGCAGAGATGTCAAAAAACAAAACAATACTGCGTGGAACTTGTTCTCACTACCTGGAAGAAAGCTGTAACGCCACTTAAGTGGCAGCAACAGGTACAGTAACGGGGACTGCCAGTCCAGCGTGTGACATGTAAAATGTGAGATGCTTATAGGGTGTATTGTGTATTTCTGCCCTGTATTTTTATCACTGTCTGCTTTGGCACACGGTAGGCCCCAACCCATCTTTAATACATGCTAAAAACAATCAAAATGACACAATAGTTTTAAAAGCTATAAAATGTAAGGTCTCGGAGCTGGGCTGCATTTTCATTTTCTGGAACATGGTAATCTTGCAAGCCCACATAGCAGACTGATGCATTCCCAGCATGCATAATCATTCTTTAAAAGACAATTAAACTTAGTCAAAATCTCTCTCTCTCTCTCTCTCTCTCTCTCTCTCAATAAACACTTAGTAAACACTTATTAAGTTAACGATATTGCAGATCTAAAGCTTTCACTTTCAGCTACCTGCTCCTGAGTCAACGATCTAGAGTGTACACATGGAAAGATCTAGCCAAATCTTTCAGTCTTTCAAAGATCTTGGCTAGATGGTTTTTGGCTCCAAATTTAAATATTTACTTAGGGGCTAGATGACATCATCTAGCCAAAATCGTTCATCGTTCATACACACTGTGTAGACAGTGAGCGATCTAGCCAAAATTGACCTCGCTGCACAGCCTATCAACGATTTTGTCGTTTACCCGCGGGAGCGTGCCTAGTGAACAATCTAGCCTGTACACACGGAATGATATTATCGTTCAACGACCTATCTAGCCAAAATAGTTTGCTAGATCGTCCCGTGTGTACCCAGCTTTAAGCTATGCCCATTTTTAACATGTTGTTATGGATAGTATGCTAGAGAAACTTAATAGAACAAAAGCGATCAATACAAGGTAAGACCGAATCCCCCTAAATACTATAGCAGTTTAAAATACACAAAGATTGCAACAGGTTGTCCTCCTAACAGATAATACACGGTCTAATACGACAGGATATATCTTTAACTTGACGTTATCTGCTACAATTCCTAAAGTTTATATGGCACTACCAAGTGTATATCAAAAATATGCTAATGTATTTATTGGCTCACTCCCCCCAAAAACTATTAACTGTAGTGTGTACAGTATGTGTTGTACCAGCCAATCGGCTCATAACTGCCATGTTAAAGGCTGTGTTTGAAAAAAAATGACAGTTGCGAACTGATTGGTTGGTACTTTGGGGGTCATTCCGAGTTAATCGCACTACTTTTTGCAGCCGTGCAAACGCATAGTCGCCACCCACTGGGGAGTGTATTTTAGCTTTGCAAGTGTGCGAACGCCTGTGCAGCTGAGCACTGCAAAAATAGTTTGTGCGGTTTCTGAGTAGGTCTGAACTTAGCTGCTGCGATCACATCAGCCTATCCGGGGCCGGAATTGACGTCAGACACCCGCCCTGCAAACGCTTGAACATGCCTGCATTTTTCCAACCACTCCCAGAAAACGGTCAGTTGACACCCACAAACGCCTTCTTCCTGTCAATCTCCTTGCGATCGGCTGCGCGCGTGGATTCTTCGTTAAATCCATCGGCCAGCAACGATCCGCTTTGTACCCGTACGACGCGCCTGCGCATTGCGGTGCATACGCAGTAGTGACCTGATCGCTGCGCTGTGAAAAATTCTCTCTCTCTACTTTTTCAATTTTAATGCTTAGTCATCTACCCCGTGAACTGTAAGCTCCAGTGGGGCAGGGAACTGATGTGAAGGACCAAAAAAAAGCTGCAGAATATGTATGCACTATATAAATAACTGGTAATAATGTGGCGATAGATGGTACAGCTAAAAAGATAGGACCATCACTGTAATATATTTTGATTATAACAAGATTACGGTTAGATCCAGCAATAGCAATTCTAGATCCTAAAGTAACTTTAAAATATTCCTATCAACATAGCAGCAGATACAGTTTCATCAGTTATTTAAAAAAAAGAAAGAAAAGGAATATTCATTGCTTGCTGTAGTTTAAACAATGTATATTCTTGCTGCAAACCGTTTCTGCCTTGGGAATCGATAGTAATTTCGAAAAAAAGGCAGAGTACAAAGAAAGTGTCGTACCCCCGCCTTCGTCCTCTTCTTTTTTTTTTTTGTGAAACTCAAACACACTGCAGTATAATTTGAGAATGTCGGGCCTGGTACAGCAAATTAGGAAATGTAAATTTTATTTTGCTTTACACAAAGTACTTTTCGGTAATTAAAAAGACAAATCTATTTACTATTGGTTACATAATATATATGAGCATAGATATAGGCTATATGCGAGCACTCATCGTGTAATACAGTGGGTTAGTTAGCAAGTAGAGGAAATATGAGAAATTTCCAACATACGGTATATTTATAATCTCATTAACATGCATCTCTTATCAGCTTCACAGTAAATGGCTTTAACTTAATTTATGCAGCGTCGCTGCGTGGCAGACACACAAATCTGTGATTTAATATTTATTCCATTTAATCTGACTTCTCTCTTTAGAAAAAAAAAATACAAAAAACTTCTCTAACTCTCATGGCGTATCCTGGCTGCTTCTAAAGCAAAGGTGTTGATGCTATTTGCTATATATACATGAGACGAAAGATTTTAGTTCTCTTGCAAAAACACAGTTGTGAAAAAAAATATTCCCGATTTGTTTTGATATTTTAGTACAAATGTTTCACCAGAAAACTTTCAGCTCTGTAAATTCAGTTTCCCTGCAATATACGGCAGATCTCAAGATACACAACCGAATGCATTAATGCAGGTTATGGGTCCCAGGGATGCAGTTAATACAGTATACAGGCTGTCTGGATCCCAGCGATACGGAGACTGACGCTGGAATCCTGACAGCTGGTGAAATGCCGACAGACGGAATACCGAACAACACAGGTTATTCTCATTTGGTTGGTGGGTCAACGTCATCAACCAAGGGGGTATATAACCTGTGGCGAGCAAAGCGGGCCACCGGGCCAGAAGCGATGCGAGCCCGCGAGGTCGCTCGCTGCTGAGATTCCGCCAGACAGGATTTTGGGATTTATTTAAATGTTTTGCCTGATTTACTATCCACGTGGACTACGATTGAGAATAGTAACCTGGCCTGAAGCGTTGCAGGCGAAACGAGCCAATGAGGGTACAGGTTTCCACTGATTGCGGTCACATATAATGAAACATACAAATTGACACCCAAAAAACTTGTCAACCGTTGTCATGTTGTTTTGACCCTGTCGACCTTACCCACTGTCGACATTTTGTTTCTGTCGACATAATGCCTAGAGACTGTAGGTCTTCTTCTAGGTTAGTGTTTTGACTACTTAATACACTGGAAAACATTTTCAGTACATAATGTAATTAAATACAAATGAATTGGAAACATACAAATGGAAATGTCAATCAAGTAATGACAAGTGACAATAATAAGACATATGTCTGTGAATTCATGTTGTATTCCTGTTATACAGCCACAGTGCTAATGTTTTATGGACCATCAGCTGGAGGGTTAATGCCCATTTGGCCAATCACAAGCTGCCAGCTAGTGTTGCTACAGTAAGTCACCATTGTTGTGACACCGCTCCTCCGGTTGTATCAGCGGATGTATCCGTGTTGTATTGATGCAGTTTTGTTACATTTACTTTTACCAGCCTATTTGTGTCTGTGCCTGATTTGCCTTCTAGGTGTAAAGAGATGCAATCCGCCACTATGCAGAATGTATAATGACATACGTACATGCATTTAGGTGCACCTGCGCTGTTTAAAAATGCATATGTAACATAAAAAGATTTTTTTAACCCGAGCGGCTTATTTTTTTCTCAAACAACTCTGCATATGCACATTTTCTGTTAAGGGTATGGTAGAGGTCTTGTTACCCTCAATTCACACAGACACGCACAAGGAGGGTTATTAAAGGATTCTGCTTCCCCAGTTGGAGAAGGCTGCCCAGTATTATCGGTGTCTAATTCATAAAATTACATTTGCAGCAATCAGTAATTGAAATCCTAACCTGGAAAGCTGGCGGTTTTCTAATCTGGGGTTAAGCAAGCAAACTGCAGGCCAAAAGGAACCATAACATGTAAGGGCAGTATGGTTGGTGTAATGGTTAGCATTACGCCTAACAGTATTGAGGTCATGGGTTTAATTCCCATCATGGCCCTACCTGTGTAGAGTTTGTATATTCTCCCTGTGCTTGTGTGGGTTTCCTCTGGGTACTCCCGTTTCCCCAAACAATCCAAAAATATGCTGGTAGGTTAATTGGCACCCGACAAAAAGTGTATGGGTGCATGTACTTGTGGTTAGGGCAGACTAGATGGGCCAAGTGGTTCTTATCTGCCGCCAAAGCCAATGTTTGTAAGTAGCTATATATTGGTGATCCCACACGTCCTGAGTGGAACCACGACAAGATTACAGTAATAGCAGCAGGTCCTGCCATGGGCCTCTACCCCTGTCTCTAGCTACAGTATATGGGCAGCTGTTCCATCCATCTACACACACCAAGTGATGCTGTATATTCTCCCAATTTCAGGATACTCAGCAGATCACACAATTCTCAATTATTATAATCCAGTATGACATTTGTAGTGCCGTGTTGTTTTATTTTTTTGTTTATCAGCCTATTAATCCTTGAGCATTACGATAAAATGCAATTACCCATGGTATTAATCAAGCTCTGTATTAAAGCAAGTAGGTTAAAGAGTCATTTGCAGTTTTAAAATACGTACCTTTGCAAAGAAAGCGTTAATTCTACAATAAGGAACGCAAGTGTAAGTATGTATGTATCCGTCTCATAGCCATCTTGTCTAATTCTTATACTACTGTTTCAGTTTGATCCAGTACAAGCACTTACTGTACTCTTTTCTCTTGGTGCAGCATACTCCTTGATATAACGTTATTGGATGCCCACCATGGTGCATTCCATAGTAACCAATCAGATTCTAGCTCTTTTATATTGTGCAGTATTTAATAAAAGCAAGCATGTGATGCGCCGATGTGGAAAGAGGTGTTTCTGTCTACTATTCGGGAGGGTGGGAGTATCCCTAAGACATTCGCACAGTTGGGTGGTATGTTGTTAAGGCAGTATCCACTGCTGTAAGATGTTTAAGCATGTACAAATCTGTCCACATACACCTATCCTTAAATTGTGGCAAATAGCCCTTTTCTCTAACGTCCTAGTGGATGCTGGGGACTCCGTAAGGACCATGGGGATAGACGGGCTCCGCAGGAGACGGCACTTTAAGAAAGAATTAGGATACTGGTGTGCACTGGCTCCTCCCTCTATGTCCCTCCTCCAGACCCCAGTTTGAATCTGTGCCAGGACGAGCTGGGTGCACCTTAGTGAGCTCTCCTGAGCTTGCTAAATAGAAAGTATTTTGTTAGGATTTTTTATTTTCAGAGAGATCTGCTGGCAACAGACTCTCTGCTACGTGGGACTGAGGGGAGAGAAGCAGCCCTACTCACTAGAAGATAGGTCCTGCTTCTTAGGCTACTGGACACCATTGGTCGTCCGATCCCGGAGCCGCGCCGCCGTCCCCCTCGCAGAGCCAGAAGACAGAAGCCGGCGTGAGAAGCAAGAAGACTTTGAAATCGGCGGCAGAAGACTCCAGTCTTCATCTGAGGTAGCGCACAGCACTGCAGCTGTGCGCCATTGCTCCCACACTAAACCCACACACTCCGGTCACCGTAGGGTGCAGGGCGCAGGGGGGGGCTTCCTGGGCAGCAATTGGGAACCTCATGGCAAAAAGCAGCATATATACAGTTGGGCACAGTATATATGCATGAGCCCCCGCCATTATTTTACACACAAAACGCGGGACAGAAGCCCGCCGCTGAGGGGGCGGGGCTTCTTCCTCAGCACTCACCAGCGCCATTTTCTCTCCACAGCTCCGCTGAGAGGAAGCTCCCCAGGCTCTCCCCTGCAGAATCTCTGTAGAAAGAGGGTGAAAAGAGAGGGGGGGGGGGGGGCACATAAATTTGGCGCAAAAACAGATATACAGCAGCTACTGGGTTAACACTAAGTTACTGTGTGATTCCTGGGTCATATAGCGCTGGGGTGTGTGCTGGCATACTCTCTCTCTGTCTCTCCAAAAGGCCTTGTGGGGGAACTGTCTTCAAATAGAGCATCCCCTGTGTGTGTGGTGTGTCGGTACGCTTGTGTCGGCATGTTTGACGAGGAAGGCTATGTGGAAACAGAGCGGGTACAAATGAATGTGGGGTCGCCGCCGACACCCGATTGGATGGATATGTGGAAGGTTTTAAATGATAATGTTAATTCCTTGCATAAAAGGTTGGATAAAGCTGAAGCCTTGGGACAGTCAGGGTCTCAACCCATGCCTGATCCTACAGCGCAGAGGCAGTCAGGGTCTCAGAAGCGCCCACTATCCCAAATTGTTGACACAGATATCGACACGGATACTGACTCCAGTGTCGATGGCGATGATGCAAAGTTGCAGCCTAAAATGGCTAAAGCCATCCGCTACATGATTATAGCAATGAAAGATGTGTTACACATCACAGAGGAAACCCCAGTCCCTGACAAGAGGGTTTATATGTATGGGGAAAAAAGGCAAGAGGTGACCTTTCCCCCTTCACATGAGTTAAATGAGTTATGTGAAAAGGCTTGGGAATCTCCAGATAGAAAACTGCAGATTTCCAAACGGATACTTATGGCGTATCCTTTCCCGCCAACGGACAGGTTACGCTGGGAATCCGCCTCTAGGGTAGACAAAGCTTTAACACGCTTATCCAAGAGGGTAGCTCACAGGATACGGCCACCCTAAAAGATGCTGCAGATAGAAAGCAGGAGGGTATCCTGAAATCCATTTATACACATTCAGGTACCCTGCTAAGGCCGGCAATTGCGTCGGCCTGGATGTGTAGTGCTGTAGCAGCATGGACAGATACCTTACCTTATCTGAGGAACTTGATACCTTGGACAAGGATACTATAATACTGACCCTGGGGCATATAAAAGACGCTGTCCTATATATGAGAGATGCCCAAAGAGACATTAGCCTACTGGGCTCTAGAATAAATGCTATGTCGATTTCTGCCAGAAGGGTCCTGTGGACTCGGCAATGGACAGGCGATGCCGACTCAAAAAAGCACATGGAGGTTTTACCTTATAAGGGTGAGGAATTGTTTGGGGACGGTCTCTCGGACCTGGTCTCCACAGCTACGGCTGGAAAGTCAAATTTTTTGCCATATATTCCCTCACAACCTAAGAAAGCACCGTATTACCAAATGCAGTCCTTACGCTCACAGAAAGGCAAGAAAGTCCGAGGTGCGTCCTTTCTTGCCAGAGGCAGGGGTAGAGGAAAGAAGCTGCACAATACAGCTAGTTCCCAGGAACAGAAGTCCTCCCCGGCTTCCACTAAATTCACCGCATGACGCTGGGGCTCCACAGGCGGAGCCAGGCCCGGTGGGGGCGCGTCTCTGAAATTTCAGCCACAAGTGGGTTCACTCACAGGTGGATCCCTGGGCTATAGAGATTGTGTCTCAGGGATACAAGCTGGAATTCGAAGTGATGCCCCCTCACCGTTACCTCAAATCGGCCCTGCCAGCTTCCCCCATAGAGGGGGAAATAGTGTTAGCTACAATTCACAAATTGTATCTCCAGCAGGTGGTGGTAAAGGTTCCCCTCCTTCAACAGGGAAGGGGTTACTATTCGACAATGTTTGTGGTACCGAAACCGGACGGTTCGGTCAGACCCATATTGAATTTAAAATCCCTGAATATATACCTGAAAAGGTTCAAGTTCAAGATGGAATCGCTCAGAGCGGTCATCGCAAGCCTGGAGGAGGGGGATTTTATGGTGTCTCTGGACATAAAGGATGCTTACCTTCATGTCCCCATTTATCCACCTCATCAGGAGTACCTCAGATTTGTGGTACAGGATTGTCATTACCAATTCCAGACGTTGCCGTTTGGTCTGTCCACGGCACCGAGAATATTTACCAAGGTAATGGCAGAAATGATGGTGCTCCTGCGAAAGCAAGGAGTCACAATTATCCCATACTTGGACGATCTCCTCATAAAGGTGAGGTCCAGAGAGCAGTTGCTGATCAGTGTAGCACGCTTTTGGGATGTGTTACAATAGCACGGCTGGATTCTGAATATTCCAAAGTCGCAGCTGATTCCTACGAAGCGTCTGCCCTTCCTGGGCATGATTCTGGACACAGACCAGAAGAAGGTTTTTCTCCCGACGGAGAAGGCACAGGAACTCATGACACTGGTCAGAGACCTCTTAAAAACAAAACAGATGTCGGTGCATCACTGCACGAGAGTCCTGGGAAAGATGGTGGCATCATACGAGGCCATTCCCTTCGGCAGGTTCCATGCGAGGACCTTTCAATGGGATCTGTTGGACAAGTGGTCCGGATCGCATCTACAGATGCATCGGCTGATCACCCTATCCCCCAGGGCCAGGGTGTCTCTTCTGTGGTGGCTGCAGAGTGCTCACCTTCTCGAGGGCCGCAGATTCGGCATTCAGGACTGGGTCCTGGTGACCACGGATGCAAGCCTCCGAGGGTGGGGGGCAGTCACACAGGGAAGAAATTTCCAGGGTCTGTGGTCAAGTCAGGAGACTTGTCTTCACATCAATATCCTGGAACTAAGGGCCATATACAACGCCCTAAGTCAAGCGGAGACCCTGCTTCGCGACCAATCGGTGCTGATTCAATCAGACAACATCACCGCAGTGGCTCATGTAAACCGCCTAGGCGGCACAAGGAGCAGGGTGGCGATGGCGGAAGCCACCAGAATTCTTCGATGGGCGGAGAATCACGTACGAGCACTGTCAGCAGTGTTCATTCCGGGACACGACCTCCACCCGGGAGAGTGGGGACTTCATCAGGAAGTCTTCACGCAGATTGCAAGGCGATGGGAACTGCCACAGGTGGACATGATGGTTTCCCGCCTCAACAAAAAGCTACAGAGGTATTGCGCCAGGTCAAGAGACCCTCAGGCGATAGCTGTGGACGCACTGGTGACACCGTGGGTGTTCCAGTCAGTTTATGTGTTTCCTCCTCTTCCTCTCATACCCAAGGTGCTGAGAATCATAAGAAAAAGAGGAGTGAGAACAATGCTCATTGTTCCGGATTGGCCAAGAAGGACTTGGTATCCAGAGCTACAAGAAATGCTCACAGAGGACCCATGGCCTCTGCCTCTAAGGCAGGATCTGTTGCAGCAGGGGCCCTGTCTGTTCCAAGACTTACCGCGGCTGCGTTTGACGGCATGGCGGTTGAACGCCGGATCCTAGCAGAAAAAGGCATTCCGGATGAGGTTATTCCTACGCTGATAAAGGCTAGGAAGGACGTAACGGCTAAACATTATCACCGTATATGGCGAAAATATGTTGCTTGGTGCGAGGCCAGGAATGCCCCTACAGAGGAATTCCAGCTGGGCCGTTTCCTTCACTTCCTACAGTCGGGAGTGACTTTGGGCCTTAAATTGGGGTCCATTAAGGTCCAGATTTCGGCCTTATCCATTTTCTTTCAAAAAGAACTGGCTTCTCTTCCTGAAGTTCAGACGTTTGTAAAGGGAGTGCTGCATATTCAGCCCCCGTTTGTGCCTCCAGTGGCACCTTGGGATCTTAACGTGGTGTTGAGTTTCCTGAAATCACACTGGTTTGAGCCACTTAAAACCGTGGAGTTAAAATATCTCATGTTGAAAGTGGTCATGCTGTTGGCCTTGGCTTCGGCTACGCGTGTGTCAGAATTGGCGGCTTTGTCACATAAAAGCCCCTATCTGGTTTTCCATATGGACAGGGCAGAATTGCGGACTCGTCCACAATTTCTGCCAAAAGTGGTGTCATCTTTTCATATGACCCAACCTATTGTGGTGCCTGTGGCTACTCGTGACTTGGAGGATTCCGAGTTACTAGATGTAGTCAGGGCTTTGAAGGTTTATGTGGCCAGAACGGCTAGAGTCAGGAAAACTGAGTCGCTGTTTATCCTGTATGCATCCAACAAGCTGGGTGCTCCTGCTTCAAAGCAAACTATTGCTCGCTGGATCTGTAACACGATTCAGCAGGCTCATTCTGCGGCTGACTTGCCGCTTCCAAAATCAGTAAAAGCCCATTCCACTAGGAAGGTGGGCTCTTCTTGGGCGGCTGCCCGAGGGGTCTCGGCATTACAGCTTTGCCGAGCGGCTACTTGGTCAGGTTCAAACACCTTTGCAAAGTTCTACAAGTTTGATACCCTGGCTGAGGAGGACCTTGTGTTTGCTCATGCGGTGCTGCAGAGTCATCCGCACTCTCCCGCCCGTTTGGGAGCTTTGGTATAATCCCCATGGTCCTTACGGAGTCCCCAGCATCCACTAGGACGTTAGAGAAAATAAGATTTTACTTACCGGTAAATCTATTTCTCGTAGTCCGTAGTGGATGCTGGGCGCCCGTCCCAGTGCGGACTTCTTCTGCAATACGTGTATATAGTGATTGCTTAAATAAGGGTTATGTTATGGTTGCATCAGGGTTATCTGATGCTCTGTTGTTGTTCATGCTGTTAACTTGGTAAGTTTATCACGAGTTATACGGTGTGATTGGTGTGGCTGGTATGAGTCTTACCCTGGATTCCAAAATCCTTTCCTTGTACTGTCAGCTCTTCCGGGCACAGTTTCCTTAACTGGGGTCTGGAGGAGGGACATAGAGGGAGGAGCCAGTGCACACCAGTATCCTAATTCTTTCTTAAAGTGCCCTGTCTTCTGCGGAGCCCGTCTATCCCCATGGTCCTTACGGAGTCCCCAGCATCCACTTCGGACTACGAGAAATAGATTTACCGGTAAGTAAAATCTTATTTTTTGCGCACCACAAACTTTGCCTCAGTATACCATGTGGTTGGAACCACTACCTGTGACTGGGCATTTTAGTCGCGTCAGGACTCGCCATATGGCACAATAAGGATTAATGTACGAGTACACAAAAGTTACCACAGGTTAAACTGAAGCTAAGCAGCCACTGAGAATACATATGTATTCATTTATTATTTATGTATGAACTGTTTCTTATATGTTTAACCTCTTTGCTGCAAATGTGTTGCCTTGCTTACATTAAACTTCTCATTTTAATAATGAGAAGTTTTACATCCGTAATCCAAGTCAACATCCCCAAATGGCAGCATCTGTATACTTATACAGATGTATATTTTGGATAAGCCGAATCAACATCTCGGTACATCAGCCCTTGCCTGTGTAAATATACAAAAGCTGGCATTTTCAGCCGCTGACTGTTAATAAACAGTGAGCTTTGTCTTGTGTCTGAAATTAAAAATCTGCTTTGAGTTCCCCATCTGTCTGTTGAATGTTTATACTACTTTGGTGCTTTATCATACTGTGTTGTATATTGTGATATCATGCAGCCCACCAAGAACCTTTGCAATCTGGTGGAGGGGTGTAGTACGGCTGACCGGCGGTCTCCTGACCGCCAGTCAGCTTACCGACGCCGGGATCCCGGCAGCATACCGACGCCGGGATCCCGGTGGGGAGGGGCGAGTGCAGCAAGCCCCTTGCGGGCTCGGTGGCGACCTACGGTCGCCACGGGTTCTATTCCCACTCTATGGGTGTCGTGGACACCCACGAGTGGAAATAGTCCCTGTTGGTCGGCATGCCGACCATCGGGACAGTGACCCGTCGGGCTGGTGGAGGAGGTCATGTGACTGTCGGTCAGCAGACCGCCGGTCACATGAATACCACCCCTGGTGGAGAACTATGCAATAGATAACAGCTATCCTTGTGTGTCCATGCCTATTTCCCTATAGATTGTCAGCTTGCGAGCAGGACCTACCTACCTCTATGACTGTTTGTTATTACCCAGATTTGTCTCGTCATTGTGTCCAGTTGTGAAGTGCAATGGAATTTGCTGTGCTATATAATAAACCGTTAATAAATAAATAAATTATACCAAGTTATTGGCAAACACATCTCTTAGTAGAACTTGCCTGTTTCATGCACTGTCCGCAGTTGTGGTGCTGTGATTTGGCAATCCATCTGATTTGTATTTTCTAATGCAGATTACATAATCAAAGCAAATATCTGTCGTCAAGGGTTACAGCAAGTTTTTCTTGTGCTCCAGTTGGTGGATGAAAAAAACTTTAAGGATGATGATGATAATTATTGTTTATAAGGAATTATAGTGTGGTCTAGCACCGGTCAGTGGGGAAAGCAGGGCATACATAACACAGGGACATACCAGATAAATATAGATTTTGAAATAGAGTAGGCAAATGCAAATTAGTGTTCACTCTAGGAGTGAAAAGGGGCAGGGCGCCGGACTCCGGGGGCACATGTGTGCGTGCGCGGCCGAAATGGGCGCGCTGCCACGCAAATTAGGGGGCGTGGCCACGCTCCGTCATTTTAGGGGGCGGTGCGGCCCACAGACGCTACTATAGAGAGCGTCTGTGGCCGGCGACGTCACTGTTGGGGGCGTGCCCAGCACCTCCGTCTGTGCTGGGCTTCCCCCAGCCCTCTCCCAATGCGTGAATGGATGCCGCGCGCACGCGCACGTTATCTATACACGCCGGGAGGGCAGGGAGCGGGCGGCTGTTCTAGCAGGGCGCCGCAAAAGGGGCAGGGCGGGTTTTGCCTGTTAAAAAACGGGCAGGGCGCGGCGCCCTGCTAAAACAGCCTAGAGTGAACATTACAAATCCTGTGTCAAAACATTTGTAATTTAAAAAAAAAAAAAATTTAAAGCAAATTTTGTATATAACCTTTAATGGCTCTTTACGGGGGATATTTATCAAACCTTGGAGAAAGATAGTGGAGATTCATAAAGTACCGACCAATCAGCTCCTAGCTGACGTTTTGCAAACACAGCCTGTAACATGCCAGTTAGAAGCTGATTTGTTGGTACTCTCTCTCTCTCCACGTTATTTCTTGCCAAGCTTTGATAAATACAGGAGAAATTTAAGCCGTCAAGACATTTCACTAGGGAAAAGGTTGCAAAGAGGAGCTAGCAAAGCACCCAGACCTGCCCAGAAGGACACTTTTTAATCATATTGTCATTACATCTGTATAGCTGACCAAATAGAGTACACTCTGTACTGCTGTATGCCTTCTGCTTTCTTACTGGCCATCTGGCAGTTCCCTACTTTGGTTTGTGACTTGGGGGAGATGTATCAGATGTTCTAAATGGGTCAAGTGGAGACATTGTCCATAGCATGTAATCCATTTCTATCCATCATTTCTAAAGTACATTCCATAAAATGTATCTGGACTATAGATCTACAATGTCTAGGTTGACCCCATATGATCGACATTGACAAAACATAGAAACGTAGAATGTGACGGCAGTTAAGAACCACTTGGCCATCTAGTTGCCCCTTTTTATCATATTTTTACCTTAAACCTTATTTGATCCTTATTTCTTTGTAAGGATATCCTTATGTCTATTCGTTGCATGTTTAAATTGCTCTACTGTCTTGGCTTCTACCACCTCTGTTGGGAGGCTATTCCACTTGTCCACTACTCTTCCTGTGAAGTAATTTTTCCTCAAATTTCCCCTGAACCTACCTCCCCCCAGTCTCAATGCATGTCATCGTGTTCTGAGGTCGACAGATTTAACTGGTCGACATGGCAGTGGTCGACACATGCTTTTTGGGGGTATTCTCATGTTTTTGGACTTTTCTCTAACGTCCTAGTGGATGCTGGGAACTCCGAAAGGACCATGGGGAATAGCGGCTCCGCAGGAGTCTGGGCACAACTAAAAGAAAGCTTTTAGACTACCTGGTGTGCACTGGCTCCTCCCACTATGACCCTCCTCCAAGCCTCAGTTAGATTTTTGTGCCCGGCCGAGCTGGATGCACACTAGGGGCTCTCCTGAGCTCTTAGAAGAAAGTATATTTTAGGTTTTTTATTTTACAGTGAGACCTGCTGGCAACAGGCTCACTGCAACGAGGGACTAAGGGGAGAAGAAGCGAACCTACCTGCTTGCAGCTAGCTTGGGCTTCTTAGGCTACTGGACACCATTAGCTCCAGAGGGACCGACCGCATGGAACTGGCCTTGGTGTTCGGTCCCGGAGCCGCGCCGCCGTCCCCCTTACAGAGCCAGAAGCAAGAAGAAGTCCGGAAAATCGGCGGCATGAAGACTTCTGTCTTCTCCAAGGTAGCGCACAGCACTGCAGCTGTGCGCCATTGCTTCTCATACACACTTCACACTCCGGTCACTGAGGGTGCAGGGCGCTGGGGGGGGGGGCGCCCTGAGCAGCAATAAAAACACCTTGGCTGGCAAAACGATCACAATATATAGCCCCAGAGGCTATATATGTGATAATTACCCCTGCCAGAATCCTTAAAAAAGCGGGAGAATAGTCCGCGAAAAAGGGGCGGAGCTATCCCCCTCAGCACACTGGCGCCATTTTTCCCTCACAGTTCCGCTGGAAGGAAGCTCCCTGGCTCTCCCCTGCAGTCTACACTACAGAAAAAGGGTAAAAAAGAGAGGGGGGGCACTAAATTTAGGCGCAGTAAATATTATAGCAGCTATAGGGGACATAATTCAGTTAGTCCCTGCAGTATATAGCGCTCTGGTGTGTGCTGGCATACTCTCTCTCTGTCTCCCCAAAGGGCTTCTGTGGGGACCTGTCCTCTGTTTAGAGCATTCCCGGTGTGTGTGCGGTGTGTCGGTACGGCTGTGTCGACATGTTTGAGGAGGAAAATTATGTGGAGGCGGAGCAGATGCCTGTAGAGAAGTGATGTCACCCCCTGCGGGGCAGACACCTGAGTGGATGGTTTTATGGAAGGAATTACGTGCAAGTGTCGACTCCTTACACAAAAAATTTGACGACCTGCCAAATGCGGGACAGCCGGCTTCTCAGCTTGTGCCTGCCCAGGTGTCTCAAAGGCCATCAGGGGCTCTAAAACGCCCGCTACCTCAGATGGCAGACCCAGATGTCGACACGGATACTGATACCAGTGTCGACGACGATGAGTCTAATCTAATGTCCACTAAGGCCATTCGCTGCATGATTGAGGCAATGAAAGAGGTGTTACACATTTCAGATTTAAACCCAGGTACCACAAAAAAGGGTATTATGTTTGGGGAGAAAAAACTACCCGTAGTTTTTCCCCCATCTGAAGAATTAAATGAAGTGTGTGAAGAAGCGTGGGCTTTCCCTGATAAGATTGATAATCTCAAAAAAATTACTAATGGCGTTCCCTTTCCCGCCAGAGGATAGGGCACGTTGGGAAACACCTCCTAGGGTGGATAAAGCGCTCACACGTTTGTCTAAAAAGGTGGCACTTCCGTCTCCGGATACGGCCGCCCTGAAGGAGCCTGCGGATAGAAAACAGGAGGCGATCCTGAAGTCTATATATACACACACAGGCATTATACTTAGGCCAGCTATTGCGTCAGCATGGATGTGCAGTGCTGCCGCTGCGTGGTCAGATTCCCTGTCAGAAAATATTGACACCCTAGACAGGGACACTATTCTGCTAACCATAGAGCATATAAAAGACTCAGTCTTATACATGAGAGATGCACAGAGGGAGATCTGCCGGCTGGCATCTAAAATAAGTGCATTGTCCATTTCTGGTAGGAGAGGCTTATGGACCCGGCAGTGGACAGGGGATGCAGATTCCAAAAGGCACATGGAAGTTTTGCCTTATAAGGGTGAGGAGTTATTCGGGGATGGTCTCTCGGACCTCGTTTCCACAGCGACAGCTGGGAAGTCAGCATTTTTACCCCATGTTCCCTCACAGCCTAAAAAAGCGCCATTTTATCAGGTACAGTCCTTTCGGACCCAGAAAAACAGGCGAGGAAAAGGCGGGTCCTTTCTGTCCAGAGGCAGAGGTAGGGGAAAAAGGCTGCAACAAACAGCTAGTTCCCAGGAGCAAAAGTCCTCCCCCGCTTCTTCCAAGTCCGCCGCATGACGGTGGGGCTCCACAGGCGGAACCAGGTACGGTGGGGGGCCGCCTCCAAAATTTCAGCGATCAGTGGGCTCGCTCACAGGTGGATCCCTGGATCTTTCAAGTAGTATCTCAGGGGTACAAGCTGGAATTCGAGGCGTCTCCCCCCCCCCCCCCCCCCCCGCCGTTTCCTCAAATCAGCCTTGCCAGCAACTCCCTCGGACAGGGAGGCTTTGCTAGAGGCAATTCACAAGCTGTATTCCCAGCGCGTGATAGTCAAGGTGCCCCTACTTCAACAAGGACGGGGTTACTATTCCACACTGTTTGTGGTACCGAAACCGGACGGTTCGGTGAGACCCATTTTAAATTTAAAATCCTTGAACACATACATAAAAAAATTCAAGTTCAAGATGGAATCGCTCAGGGCGGTTATTGCAAGTCTAGACGAGGGGGATTACATGGTATCCCTGGACATCAAGGATGCTTACCTGCATGTCCCCATTTACCATCCTCACCAGGAGTACCTCAGATTTGCGGTACAGAATTGCCATTACCAATTCCAGACGACGCCGTTTGGTCTGTCCACGGCACCGAGGGTGTTTACCAAGGTAATGGCGGAAATGATGATACTCCTTCGAAAAAAGGGAGTTTTAATTATCCCATACTTGGACGATCTCCTAATAAAGGCGAGATCCAAGGAGCAGTTGTTGGTAGGAGTAGCACTATCTCAGGAGGTGCTACACCAGTACGGTTGGATTCTAAATATTCCAAAGTCACAGCTGGTTCCGACGACACGTCTACTGTTCCTGGGAATGATTCTGGACACAGTCCAGAAAAAAGTGTTTCTCCCAGAGGAAAAAGCCATGGAGCTGTCGTCTCTAGTCAGAAACCTCCTGAAACCAAAACAGGTGTCGGTGCATCACTGCACGCGAGTCCTGGGAAAGATGGTGGCTTCTTACGAAGCAATTCCTTTCGGCAGGTTCCATGCCAGAATCTTTCAGTGGGACCTGTTGGACCAATGGTCCGGATCGCATCTTCAGATGCATCGGCTAATAACCCTGTCTCCAAGAACCAGGGTGTCTCTGCTGTGGTGGCTGCAGAGTGCTCATCTTCTAGAGGGCCGCAGATTCGGCATACAGGACTGGGTCCTGGTGACCACGGATGCCAGCCTTCGAGGCTGGGGGGCAGTCACACAGGGAAGAAACTTCCAAGGACTATGGTCGAGTCAGGAGACTTCCCTACACATAAATATTCTGGAACTGAGGGCCATTTACAATGCCCTAAGTCAGGCAAAACCCCTGCTTCTACACCAGCCGGTACTGATCCAGTCAGACAACATCACGGCGGTCGCCCATGTAAACCGACAGGGCGGCACAAGAAGCAGGACGGCAATGGCAGAAGCCACAAGGATTCTCCGATGGGCGGAAAATCATGTGCTAGCACTGTCAGCAGTGTTCATTCCGGGCACGACCTCCACCCGGGAGAGTGGGGACTTCATCCAGAAGTCTTTCAAATGATTGTAAACCAGTGGGAAAAACCACAGGTGGACATGATGGCGTCCCGCCTAAACAAAAAACTAGAGAGATATTGCGCCAGGTCAAGGGACCCTCAGGCGATAGCGGTGGACGCTCTAGTGACACCGTGGGTGTACCAGTCGGTTTATGTGTTCCCTCCTCTGCCTCTTATACCAAAGGTACTGAGAATAATAAGAAAACGAGGAGTAAGGACAATACTCGTGGTTCCGGATTGGCCAAGAAGAGCGTGGTACCCGGAACTTCAAGAGATTATCTCAGAGGACCCATGACCTCTGCCGCTCAGACAGGACCTGCTGCAGCAGGGGCCCTGTCTGTTCCAAGACTTACCGCGGCTGCGTTTGACGGCATGGCGGTTGAACACCGGATCCTAAAGGAAAAGGGCATTCCGGAGGATGTCATTCCTACGCTGATTAAAGCCAGGAAAGATGTAACTGTAAAGCATTATCACCGCATATGGCGGAAATATGTTGCTTGGTGTGAGGCCAATAAGGCCCCAACAGAGGAATTTCAGCTGGGTCGATTTCTGCACTTCCTACAGGCAGGAGTGACTATGGGCCTAAAATTAGGCTCCATTAAGGTGCAGATATCGGCTCTGTCGATTTTCTTCCAAAAAGAACTAGCTTCACTACCTGAAGTTCAGACATTTGTAAAAGGAGTGCTGCATATTCAGCCCCCTTTTGTGCCTCCAGTGGCACCCTGGGATCTCAACGTGGTGTTGAATTTCCTTAAATCACATTGGTTTGAGCCACTAAAGACCGTGGATCTAAAATATCTCACGTGGAAAGTTGTCATGTTATTGGCCTTGGCTTCGGCCAGGCGTGTATCAGAATTGGCGGCTTTGTCATTTAAAAGCCCTTATCTGATTTTCCATATGGATAGGGCAGAATTAAGGACTCGTCCCCAGTTTCTCCCTAAGGTGGTATCAGCTTTTCACTTGAACCAACCTATTGTAGTGCCTGCGGCTACTAGCGACTTGGAGGATTCCAAGTTGCTGGACGTAGTCAGGGCCTTGAAAATTTATGTTTCCAGGACGGCTGGAGTCAGGAAAACTGACTCGCTATTTATCCTGTATGCACCCAACAAACTGGGGACTCCTGCTTCTAAGCAGACTATCGCTCGCTGGATTTGTAGCACAATTCAGCTGGCGCATTCTGCGGCTGGACTGCCGCATCCTAAATCAGTTAAAGCCCATTCTACAAGGAAGGTGGGCTCATCTTGGGCGGCTGCCCGAGGGGTCTCGGCTTTACAACTTTGCCGAGCTGCTACTTGGTCAGGGGCAAACACGTTTGCAAAATTCTACAAATTTGATACCCTGGCTGAGGAGGACCTTGAGTTCTCTCATTCGGTGCTGCAGAGTCATACGCACTCTCCAGCCCGTTTGGGAGCTTTGGTATAATCCCCATGGTCCTTTCGGAGTTCCCAGCATCCACTAGGACGTTAGAGAAAATAAGATTTTACTCACCGGTAAATCTATTTCTCGTAGTCCATAGTGGATGCTGGGCGCCCGTCCCAAGTGCGGATTGTCTGCAATAATTGTACATAGTTATTGTTCACTAACGGGTTATTGTTATGAGCCATCTGTTGAGAGGCTCAGTTATGTTTCATACTGTTAACTGGATATGGTATCACGTGTTATACGGTGTGATTGGTGTGGCTGGTATGAGTCTTACCCGGGATTCAAAATCCTTCCTTATTGTGTCAGCTCTTCCGGGCACAGTATCCTAACAGGCTTGGAGGAGGGTCATAGTGGGAGGAGCCAGTGCCCACCAGGTAGTCTAAAAGCTTTCTTTTAGTTGTGCCCAGACTCCTGCGGAGCCGCTATTCCCCATGGTCCTTTCGGAGTTCCCAGCATCCACTACGGACTACGAGAAATAGATTTACCGGTGAGTAAAATCTTATTTTTCCATCCTTGATAAATCACAACCTTTAGTATCCATGCCTGAAGCACAGCGAGCGATGCAAGGCTTGCAAGGGGCCGTGTTTCTACAAATGGGGGTCCCAGATTGAAAAACTATACATACTACCCCCCCTCCCCAACACACACACACACGCAACAAACACACACAAAAATAAAAAAGTGTTGACTATTTTTGTGTTGACCATTGCCATGTCAAGCTTTTGTCTACGATGACCTTTTGTCACCACACCCCATAAAATGATGGCTAGAAGTTTACAGGTTGCCATGGGCATCTTTTCCCCCTGTCCTATTCAGAAGATTTGATACATTTCCCCCTTGGGCTTTTCCAAACGAATGCGCGCCATCGATCAGACGGAACATTTCCCCCATCCACCAATCAGAAACACCAATCAGTGGACACAGATGGTCAGCGATCTTTCAACCCTGGCTTTGGTGGATCGGGAACATGCTCCAATCAGTGGCTGATGTATAGGGCTTGGAAGTTCTATTCGCTTGGTGGATCAGAAGACATTAGACAGATTTGCAGACGCTATAAGTTTAATAAGGAATAAATAGTGTTAGCACAGTGCTAAAGAGTGTTTTACATAATTTACGTATGCAGATATATAATTAATAGCAGCTAAAATATTTAGTTCAGTTTGAGCTTTCTGTGCCAGTACTGCTTTGCGGGGTGGCACAGTGGTTGTCATTGCTGCCGGCTCTTAGATAGTGGGCTTAATCCTAACCGGTGTGCCATCTAGACTGATTGTGTATTTGCTATGGGTTTTTCCAAGTACTTTGTCTTCTGTCATGATTCAGAAATGAATTTGCTTCTGATTAAGAACTGTTCTCGCTGTGCGTGACGTCTGGCTGTTTTATATGATTGTGTTATCGGTTGGGGCAGGGACTCCTGTGCTTGTATAATGTTCAGTGATAAGTTCATAGATGTGTTCCATGTTGGTGCTGTACACCTAAAGAATACACACTACAGAGTAAGTCCTGAATACGTAGTCCTTAATTAATCCTCATTTTGCCTTTCTTTTGGTACAGAGCATAAAAAAGGAGAAGGAGGGAGAGGAAAAGTGGAAGCGCAGGGGGCTGTCCAGTATCTTGGGTCCTCCACGCCGACCCAGCCGGCAAGACAGTAATGCAAGTATGTGTGACTTTATGCAGCTGCTCCCTATAATCACACTGTGTCTGACACTACAAGTATTGAACTAGTATAGCGCCACCTGCTTGCATGAAAGAGAATGTTAGGATGTATTACTAGCATGTTATAGCATGCAGGGAATAACCCATACATACATTATTATAGCTTGGGGTAGAAGTGCTTTGTGATGGTAAACAGACAAGTATTACACCGATTCTGCACTTGTCTCTTATGTCAGCCTGAAGCCCTACGTTGTGATCATTCAGTGTTATGTGTATCTGCAATCTGTCATCTTACAGTTTCTAGGGCCTTGCAAATGCAGAAGCACCCCAAGCACTTATCAACGTCGTCTTCCAGTAGCCCTGAGCCAGCAGAGAGCAGGTTGCGTTCCAGTGGAGCCTCCGTGGATGGGCCTGACGCTTCTTTCAACCTGTTTTCTCCACCACCCAATACTGGCTCAGCATACACATCGCCTGATGGTACCAAGGAATCGGAGGGAGGTGAGTGGGGACCCTAATAGAGTGTATTTGTTTCATTAACTGTGACCTGTTCGGTCAGTTACACAGTCGCTTTGCTTTTCCCTAGCAATGAAATCTTCTATGGAAGGATTCCATTCCACTGACTCTTGTGATGGTAGTACTCGAACTTCAGGTTCCCTCTTTGATTTTCCATCACCTACACTGGAATTGTTGCAGGAAGAAGTTAAAGACACTGATCGGTAAGCAGGGCTGTCAGTCATCACTGTGCCATAGCCTGTGGTCACAGATGAACTTGCATGGGCATGGTCAGTATAAAGATGCAGTACGCAGATCTCCAGAAGGGAGACGTTGGGTTTTGTACAGCAGCTTGCTGGACATTTTGGCCCATGAGGTGATTTGCCCTTGGCGTTCCCTCCAGTCTCTACTGTGGTAGAAATGCAGACTGCTTCTCCTTAATCTTTTTGAGTCAACCTGCGTTAAGTGAACAATACAGAAGCCAGATTTATCAAGCCTTGGAGAGTGATAAATAACATTGTGGTAAAGTACCAACCAATCAGCTCCTAACTGCCATGTTACAGGCTGTGTTTGAAAAATGATAGGAGCTGATTGGTTGGTACTTTATCACAGTGTTATTTATCACTCTCTCCAAGGCTTGATAAATCTGGGCCATAGACTTTGAGAATTAATCAGGAAGAGGAGGTCCACATTCCTGCTTAAGTGCCTGTTCCCTACAGTAGTAGTAGTTCTACACAGGGGCTCTGAGAAGGGGAGGGGAGTGGGCTCAGCCATTCCCCACAAAATGACGTGACCACACCCACTCCTCAACATGCCACGATGGCAGCATCTACAGAGAGTTCACTATTCGCAGCGGGAGATGGTCACACCCCCACACACTTTGCCACGCCCCCATTAAATAAAGAGGTTTCCATGGCAGCTGTGGTTTTACAGCATGGCCGCCAGGGTATACTTTGGTCATACTGGGGCATCACTAATCTCCAGTTATTGAGCAGTAACTGGTAATGCCAGTGTTGCTTGTTCTGTATATGAAATATGCTGTAGGTAAAGACGAGAGAGACACTTGTGAAAGCAGGTATATATGACAGTCTGTGTATACCCGGCATACCTGATCTAATTGCATACCGCAGAACCGTCACAATTGCAGCAGGTCCGCCCCACAGTCACAGTCAGGCAATTTATGACATTTCCGCAGTGATGTTGGGAGGTACCCCCTAGAGATCAGCGTGTTCTGAAAATATAACTGCGCACACACAATCCACTGATTATAGGTTGTGGCTCTGTCCATCGGGTGTACGCCCACTATGATGCGGACACACCCCAGTATAACATGACAAAATCCCCTGTCCATATTCCCAGAACCCCAAATGTTTGGCGGTATAACTTTCTGGTTAATATCTATGCAGCATGTTGTATTTTTCAGGAAAAATGTTAATCTGCACCATGGAATTGTATATTTACTTCCTTTGCCTTGGCATCAGTTCTGCAACTTCTGTAGTCTTATATGTTGCTAATGTGATGGATTTATTTATGTACAGAACCTTCCTTCTGCCACTGCTATTAAACTCTCCTTTGCCTTTACTTCCTATCTCATCCATTTCCCTTCCCAGCATATGTTTTATTTTGTGTCCGTGACCAGGTCATTAGCTAATAAGCACCAACTCTCAGCAAATCCTTCTACCCTGGATGTAAATTTTATTTAAGAATAACTAATGTCCCCTTGAAAGAAACCACTTGTCATCTGGCATAACCCACTTGAGTAGCAGCTAGCATTTTTATAGGACCTAATTGTACAAATTGGTTTCTCCATGTTTTTCTCTTCTTTCCATCACCAGGTTTAGTGAACTCGGAACACCAAAACCCTCCCGAAAGTAAGTAAGACTATATATGTTATATGGGTATGGGTCGTTGGGTCGACTCAACTTAGGTCGACAGTCATTAGGTCGACATGGGCATTAGGTTGACGTACTAGGTCGACAGGTGAAAATGTCGACATGAGTTTTTGGACTTTTTTGGTGTAGTTTTCTCCATAAAGTGACGGGGAACCCCAATTAGTGCACCGTGTCCCCTCGCATGGCTCGCGAGCTTCGGTCATGGTGCCTCGCTGCGCTCGGCACAGGTTTCCGTTCCCAATTGTAGCCCACGTGGATCATAAAGTATGAAAAAGTCCAAAAAGTGGGGGGGAAAATTGAAAAACTCATGTCGACCTTTTTGACCCGTCAACCTAATGACTGTAAACCTAAGTTGTGTCGACCTAACGACCGTATCCCATGTTATATACGATTGTTACAGTCTGCATCTGCACTTAGTGTAGTGTTTTATAGTCTTATGAAACATTTTGCTGTCTATCTAGCAGTCCTGGCCCAGTGTAAAAGGTC
Organism: Pseudophryne corroboree; assembly: GCF_028390025.1. Lineage (NCBI taxonomy): Eukaryota > Metazoa > Chordata > Amphibia > Anura > Myobatrachidae > Pseudophryne > Pseudophryne corroboree. Next base: position 314,885,552 of record NC_086453.1, on the reverse strand, counting down.
AGGAGAATCCACCCTCTGTATCTAGCAATGAGGTGCTGCAGCAGTTGCATTCAACACTAAAAGCCAAGGGCCGCAAGTGCCAGGGATGGAGCCTGATGGTGGCATTGACTCTACACCTGGGACCAGCCAAGTCGGTGCACCGTTCACACTTGCAGTCTAAGTAGGACTGGTCAGTATGGACAGTTTACAGTCCGGGGTGCTCGACATGCGGCCCTCCAGCTGTTATGGAACTACATATTCCAGCATGCCCTGCCACAATTTTAGCATTCCCTAATGGCAATACTGTGGCAGTGCATGCTGGGTTGTGTAGTTCCACAACAGCTGTAGGGCAGTATTTTGAGCACCCTGGGTTACACCAAAACAAATTTGTAAAATACCTTCCAATAAAGCAAGGCAAAGTGAGCCTGTCCTGTCCTGCACCGAGTGGTGGTTGATGCACAGTGTGGGCGTCTCAGCCCTTACACATGCAGACGCACGGCGGTACACCAGACAAGGTCTTGTACTGGTATTGACATAAAGTCAAAAGGCACCCACACAGACGCTGCAGTATCCCATGCAGAATCAGGCCCTATTACTGGGAGCGATCATGAGTATTTGGCCAGAGTATAATGAACTGTCATTAGTTGTAGATTTCAAAATAATAGCGTCCACTAGTGGTCAGTTCATCAGGGGGTATATGCAATTCACGGCGAATCGCGGCAAATTATCGCCGTTTTTTTTATTCGACACAATTCGACAGGTGAATTCCGGCAGGTGGCTGCCGGAATTCACCATATTCAATGAAAAACGGATTCGACATTCCCGCGGGCGAAAAACGGCCGATTTGCCGGATTTTGCCACGAATTAAAAAAACGGGTAAAAACCCGGAAAAAAATGGCGTGGGGTCCCCCCTCCAAAGCATAACCAGCCTCGGGCTCTTCGAGCTGGTCCTGGTTCTAAAAATGCGGGGACAAAATTGACATGGGATCCCCCGTATTTTTAAAACCAGCACCGGGCTCTGCGCCTGATGCTGGTGCAAAAAATACGGGGGACAAAAAGCGTAGGGGTCCCGGCCAGGGGTGACTAGTTGGATATTTAATGCCACGGCCGCAGGGCGCTGTATAAAAGTGACCCCCGGCTGTGGCATTATCTGTCCAGCTAGTGGAGCCCGATGCTGGTGTATAAAATACGGGGGACCCCTACTCTTTTTGTCCCCCGTATTATTTGCACCAGCATCAGGCGCAGAGCCCGGTGCTGGTTTTAAAAATACGGGGGAACCCCTGTCAATTTTTCCCCCGCATTTTTAGAACCAGGACCAGCTCGAAGAGCCCGAGGCTGGTTATGCTTTGGAGGGGGGACCCCACGCCATTTTTTTCAGGGATTTTACCATTCCGTCCAAAAAAAAAAAAAATAATATTATTTTTAAAAATACATAAATAATACTTGTGCCTCCAAAAAAGACAAACCAAGTACCTAATCCCTTCTAATATAAATAGATATGATATTACCAAGAAAAAAAAACACAAAAAAAACCATGTTTTAAATTTTTTTTATTAGTTTCACCCTCCAAAGTGTGGCGGATTGAAAATGACGAATTTACTGTCTAAAAGCACTGTTGTCGAATTTCCAAACTTCCATTGAATAGACTTTGGTCGAATTGCAGCATGTGTATCATTGCAAAAAAGTCGAATTTCAAAAAGTCGAATTTTGAAAGTCCGTTTTTTTGTCGGAAAGTACTGAATTGCATTGTCGATTTTTTTTTTTTTTTTTTTTTGGCGAAAAATTCCCGAAATTCGACCATTTCGGGAATTCGACCGCAATTGCATATACCCCCAGGAATGCTTTGCACTGAAATACCCGTACTACGCTCCTATTTTGAAGCAGCCTTCTCTTAAACATGTTGGCTGGCATCTGTAATATAACGAGCAACAGTAATTATACAGGCGTCGTACCCACTAAGTTTGGGAAGTAATTCCCCCGCTGATCCCTCTGCAGGTTGGACAGCATGGGTCTGGGAGAAACGCAGAGTGAAGATGAACTATATGATCCGGACTTGGAAATGGATCCTCCTAACTGGCAGCAGCTAGTAAGCAGAGATATCCTACAGGGGTTGAAACCGCATGAGATCAAGCAGCAGGAAGTCATACATGGTAAGCAAATAACAAATAGTCCATTACTAAAGGTACATTACATGCACTGACCACCAGCAAAAATACTTTGTCTCCAGTGTACGTTGTTCTTTCTCTATGCAGCATCAAACAGACTTTTCTTTCCAGTAAAACAGTAAAAAGAACAAGCCAGAGACATACCCCGCATAATACTTTCCTAGAGCAGATTACAGGCCGTTTTATCATTCACAAGCAGCCAAAATGATTTCACTGCAGCTGCGCTCGCGTCTAATTGTGAAGCTGCCTGCAAATGGCTCTCAGCCCCTGGAGAATGCAGCGTTGGAGGGCATCAATCTCAAGAGCAGCAGCTCTCAAACATGTTCCCATGAACTGGGGAGATGTGTGAATGTTTTTACATGTGTAATTCACACATCCTGGTCTATAGAATGAGAAATGTGCGAAAATGCCTAGGTTTAAGAGATCAGGCCTGCAATAATGTCTGTGGTGTGTTCTGGAAATAGAGGCAGATAAGAAAATAAGGAAGATTTAATATTATGAAGACGAGAGCCCAACCCATTTCCAGGGCAACTTAAAGTGAATTACAGGTGTGTCCACATGTGTCATTACTGCAGTCGCACCAAACAGCCCCTTTCAGCACCAAGTCCTGTGAGGCTCTGCTAGCGGCTGGCATCTTATTTTGCTGGTAATTTGTCTTTATCACAACATGATGCCACTAGGGTTCACCAGGAAACTGCACCGATTAATGTGATAACGACTGAGTCTCTGACTCTGCATACAAACTGCTACAATGCAATAGACATGGCTTTTTCCCTGCCAAGTTCTGTTGTGCTTCATATACAGACTCAGTCGCACACAGGTATACAAGTGTCACATATCAGCACAGTCTCCTGGTATGTCCTGGTTGCATCGCGTTGCGACTCTAATGCATTTTCGTCAAACAAAGACTCCCGATGCTAGCATAGTCACATGGGACCCTGGCGGCTCACTCACGCCAGGCATCTCACACTGTGCTGTATTGGGGCTGGATGTATAAACACACATCTGTATTCACATAATATTTCTAGTGATGAAAAGCAGTGTGTCCTGTGTCTGAGCTTTCTTGTGCTGTCTGTGTGTTCTTCACGCCGCACTACGGCTTATTACAGACGATGGTCTCAGCGTGGACTAGCTCTTTATTGTCTCACCTGTTAGGGACTATTGGGCTCTCTATGGGGCCAGCTTGGAAATCTCTGTGTTCATTCTTCTTTGTGCTGTTGAATCATTTAGTAAAATTTGTCTTTTGCGTGTTCTATTGCAGAACTGTTCTATACAGAGCGAGCACACGTCCGTACGCTTAATGTCCTCAACCAGGTGTTTCACCAGCGAGTGATACGGGAAAACATTCTAACACCTGCTGAAACGCGAAGCGTGTTTTCCAATCTGGAGGAGATCCTGCTGCTTCATGGTTAGTCCTGAAGGGGAAGATGCAGCTTGCAATATTTGCACCCTCTCTCTGAATAAGCAATGTAATCTCAGCTGTATTGTAATAAAGAGTCATTATGGACAGTATGCATCATCTTCTGTCCCTGAGATGGCAGCACACATTCTCTTGTATCTGTCTATATACAGAGACATACTGGGCAGCACAGATCGGTAAAGTTAGCGTGTGATATAGACACATCTATGTATCTAAAGCAAGGTGCTGTGGAGCTACACATCCCAGCATGCCATGCCACAGTTTTAGCATGCTCTAATACAAAACTGTGGACGGCTGCATGTTGCATACCCCTTACGTAAAGTAGACCTTTCCTCCTAATCCAAATGGCCCATTTCTTGCACCAACTGTGGGAGCAGTTACTTACAATATACACGATCGAGTCACATTATTATGAGCACCTCCTACATGTGATGTTGGTAGTGCGTAGCCCATGAAGTACGTTGCGTGTCGTGCGCTGGCTTGGTGGGTATGTAAGGTGTGCGATAGGCCGTCTGCACACATATCACTCATTGCTGTCATGGGTAAAAGGGGCGATTTATCAGAGTTGCAAAAGGGGATGATTATCGGCTTTCGGGCCAAGGGTGGCAGTATTTCTGACACAGCGCAGTTTGTGACCTGTTTGCGTGCTGCTGCGGTGAAGGTGTATCGTGACTGGGGAAATGGCACCATTGTGAATAACGGACGTGTAAACTGCAGAGCACCACGTGCCACTGATGTGAGAGGTGAACGTCGGCTACAAAGGTGCTTGAGGGCCGACCGACACACTAGAGTGGAGCAGCTCACCGTCACAGTGAACCTGCGCCAACCTACCAGCACCTTATTGAGTCACTCCCAGCCCGTGTAGCTGCTGTCCGTGCTGCACACGGCGGTTACTCTAGCTGTTAGCTGGTGGTCATAATAATGTGACTCGACCGCGTATTTTTAGGACTTTGCTATTGTGACTTAGATTTACAGCAAATCGTGTCCAATTGCCAGCTGCAGAGTACAGGCAGCTACAGATTGCTGAACAATAGTAATGGGGGGGTTGGGAACACTTGACTTTGTGACTTTTTAAAGGTGCTACAAAATAATGCTGGTCCCATAGCAGTAATTTGCAGCATGCTATGAGCTCATCGATGTACTTGTTAGAAGTTCTGTGTTTAAAAAAAAAAAAAAAAAACTTAGTTGGATGAAGTTAAATCTTTTGTGTTTGCAAATTAACAGACAGTGTTTTTTTTTTCTTCTTAATTTTGTGTTGTTTGCTTTATGTACATCTGCTGTGCGCCTCGTTCTCTTCCCTTTCAGTTGGCCTAAAAGAGCAGATGAAAGCCGTAAGAAGTCGATACGAAAACTCAGTGATTAAGCAGATTGGAGATGATGTCCTGAACTGGGTATACCATCCTCTCCACAGCACCCTGTTATTCCTGTAATATCTCACGTTCCGCTGTGTTCTATGTCTGACTGCGTATTTCTGCGTCTAGTTCTGTGGGCCTGAGGAGGAGAAGCTACGGCAAGCGACGGCCACATTCTGCAGCAACCAGCCCTTCGCTTTAGAGATGATAAAGTCACGACAGAAGAAAGACTCCAAGTTCTTAATGTTTGTTCAGGTATGTTCCGTTTCTGTTTGCCTTGTTATATTCTCCATTGCCGGATAGCTAGAACAGGCTGTCTACGCTTCATCTTTGCCTCTTATGTTTCATCGTGTCTTGGACTGCAGGTTAGCAGCCACACACACATGCTTCAGATTCATGTTCTGGTTTTCTTTCTGTGTAAATCTTTTTAGTGGGGACTTTCCACAGCGGGATTCTATTATGCATGCCCACGTACGTTGTGTGAGGTGTGAATGACTTGTTCTTTGTGCCTTCTGGGTATGCGGATGGGAGAATAGATTGTCAGGGGTGAGTGAGGCAGACAGGCAAGTTGGGTAAGGGAGGAGGGGAAGAAGTAGAGGAGGATACGGAGGGCCATGTCAGAGGATGATGAGATCACTCTCTGTGCTGGACACGGTACATGGAATTAGGGTTGCACGATGGTTGCACCGTTGATCCCAGACAGTATCATTATTGTAGCGCTCTGCAGGCTGGTTATAGAGCTGAAGTCTATTATTACTTGCTGTCTGGGGAGATTGGTTTATTTCCCAGTGACATGCCATCGGGTGTTTCACTGTACAGCATAGGAGCGTACCAAGGGGGTTACATTTCAACATGTTTTATACAAGCGCCCAAGTCTGGAGTGTTCAATTTAACGGACAATTTTTTCCCCACAAAAACAGGTCAGAAATTGTCGTTTTGTTTATTAAATACATTTTAAAATGTAATTTGAAAAATTAGATTTAACTATTTTATTAATAATGATATATGCTTGGGAGTGCTTTTGTTATGTCCATAGGCCCCCATTGTAAAGTGATTTTATATATATATATATATATATATATATACAGAAGAAATGAAGGTGGCACTCACGCAGGTTTTTGCAAAAGTAGAAGTAGTCAGTTTTAATATACCGACATGTTTCGGGGACTCGCCCCGTCCTCAGGGCCCTGAGGACGGGGCGAGTCCCCGAAACATGTCGGTATATTAAAACTGACTACTTCTACTTTTGCAAAAACCTGCGTGAGGGCCACCTTCATTTCTTCTGTGTCTATATGAGGTAACCCCTCTGGGATGGCACCGCAGTAACTATACCCTGTTAGAAGAGTGCCGGGATTGTCTGTTCATATATATATATATATATATATATATATATGAGAGATAATATACATATCATAATGCATATATGATATCTCAAATAGCCCCCAAAAAGTGCAGAATATACCCTACTGTGCCAAAAGATATCCCCCCCACACACGCACACCTCCCCATTATAGCGACTCCCCCTCACCTTATTGCAGAGCGCAGCTGAGCATGCTATCAGTCGTCCCCCCCCCCGTACTCCCTTCGTTGCAGCTGATCTCCGCACATGCAGAGATCATAGTAGTTGTGCTGGATTTCCTCTATCACAGATAGGGGACACAGTGGTGCACCCACCTGGTCAGGTGTAACACTCTTGACTGCGGTCGCATCCCATACATTAGCGCCAGTTAAGTGGTTAATCCTGTAACCATAGTGATTCGTTTTTGAATTTTGTTCCAATTTTTTTTTAATGCTTTTTCATATTCATGCACAAATTTATTCCATGTTTCGTTGCTCCCATGTCTGTTTTCCAAGTTGCTTCATGGGTAATAGTGATGGTGATTCCAGTGCTAGGATTGTGTGATATGAAGATTCTCCCTTGTGCGGCCTGTAGGAGAGAGATGTGACCATGTTTCTTTTAGGCTGATGTGAATGGAGTGGCGGGGTTGGAAGTATTGGTAGAACTCACAGGTGAATCAACATTTCTGTTGAATTCTGCAAATGATGGTCATAATAACCTATCACATAATATCAGTATTATCCACCAGCTGCTTTTCATACGGATGTCATATCATTACGTTGCTCGGGCTGATAATAATATTAAAGGGCAGCCTGAACAGGCTCAGACTTTCCCCGATGCTTTCTGTAGCCGCTGTTGTAAGGGGCAGTCTGGGGGTTACAGATCTGTGTTGTGTTTCTTGAGCCATGGAATAAATTCCAGTGAGCCATCGCCAATAAATTTTTCTATATGTACCCCACAATTGATGTGTGGTTTACCATGCCAAACCAGGAGCTAGCTTAAACATGTTGCCTTATGGTACTGTATATGCGTAAAATAGAACAAGCCCCCGAAACAGGTGCTTTGTCTGAAAATGGCCCTTTGGGTATTTTATGTGAACATTTTGCAAATTGCTGGGAGGTTGTTGAATATTGGATTCAGCGCACAAGCTGGTGAAGTCTAGAACACAAAGAGGACTTTTGTAAGGGTCTTCATATATATTGTGTTAGTTTTACCTCCCCAGGTGTATAGCATGTTGGTCCAGAGTGCTGCAACATGGCTAGTATTGCTGAGTAAAGGTGTACTTCGCCTAATTAAATTATCATAGGATTTCATGATGCCAACACCACGGTACTTTATTGAACCGGTTTTCCACTGGAAATCAGAATAAAGGGGGAGTTGTATCAAACCTCCTAAGTCAGGCATGTCCAAACTGCGGCCCTCCAGCTGTTGAGAAACTACACATCCCAGCATGCCCTGACACAGTTTTAGCATTCTCTGACAGCAAAACTGTGTCAGGGCATCCTGGGATATGTAGTTTCACAACAGCTGGAGGGCCGCAGTTTGGACATGCCTGTCCTAAGTAGTAGGCAAGTGGCGAAGATGCCCATAGCAACCAATCAGCTAGCAATTTACCAAGTACGTTCTATAAAATGATAGGTAGAATTGAATTGGTTTCTATAGGCAACTTCTCTACTTGTCTGTTTCTGTTGAAGGCTTGACGAATCTCCCCCTATGTTTAAGGAAGTTTTTCTGGTGTTCTGGAAGGTAAAAACAGACAACCTCTGGCTTGTGCTTGTTCATGTTGTATCCAAATATGGCTTGAAAGCCAGACTCTGATTAATTTTCTATTTTAATTGGAAGCAAATTACTGTATACGGCTGCAGCTATTTTGCTACTAGCACAATAGTGGACAGTACAAGTGTCTTTAGTCCCCCCCCAAGTCAAGCAATATTTGTCTCAACACCTATGATACTAAGGTAAAAGAAAAGCAGAAGGATTTGTAATAAGCGAAGCTGTGTGTTTACTGTACAGTGTACACATACTAGTCTGCGTCTGTGGTTGCCCCTGATTGGAGTCTTATGATATACTGTTACTGCCCATTAAATGCTGTAATCATCCATCTCCTGGTGGGCACAATTTAATTTACACTCTAGCTAATGCTTTTCGCTTGGAAAGAAAATGCTGCGTCTGATGGGATAAGCTGTTCTAGTCTGATGTCTCTTTGTATCACAGAGACCAGTGTTTGTTGTGTGTTTCGGTTGCTCATGGTACATGCGCAAGCTTCTGTCCATTTTGTTGAGAGGAAGAGATCAGTCTCTGCCAAACAACATGGGCAGCACTCCTGGCAGTGTGTGAAAATAGATTGTATGCAGGAAAAAATAGACTTTAAAAAAATACCAAAACAACAGCTTTTCTCTGACGTCCTAGTGGATGCTGGGAACTCCGTAAGGACCATGGGGAATAGCGGCTCCGCAGGAGACTGGGCACAAAAGTAAAGCTTTAGGACTACCTGGTGTGCACTGGCTCCTCCCCCTATGACCCTCCTCCAAGCCTCAGTTAGATTTTTGTGCCCGGCCGAGCTGGGTGCAATCTAGGAGGCTCTCCTGAGCTTCTTAGTGAAAGTTTAGTTTTAGGTTTTTTATTTTCAGTGAGACCTGCTGGCAACAGGCTCACTGCATCGAGGGACTAAGGGGAGAAGAAGCGAACCTGCCTGCTTGCAGCCAGCTTGGGCTTCTTAGGCTACTGGACACCATTAGCTCCAGAGGGACCGAACACAGGCCCAGCCTCGGAGCTCGGTCCCAGAGCCGCGCCGCCGGCCCCCTTACAGAGCCAGAAGCAAGAAGAGGTCCGGAAAAATCGGCGGCAGAAGACATCAGTCTTCAACAAGGTAGCGCACAGCACTGCAGCTGTGCGCCATTGTTACTCAGGCACACTTCACACTTCGGTCACTGAGGGTGCAGGGCGCTAGGGGGGGGCGCCCTGAGCAGCAATGTAAACGCCTTGGCTGGCATAAATACACCACATATAACCCCCAGGGCTATATGGATGTATTTTAACCCCTGCCAGAACTCACCAAAAAGCGGGAGAAAAGGCCGCCGAGAAGGGGGCGGAGCCTATCTCCTCAGCACACGGGCGCCATTTTCCATCACAGCTCCGCTGGAAGGACGTCTCCCTGACTCTCCCCTGCAGTCCTGCACTACAGAAAAGGGTAAAAAAGAGAGGGGGGCACTAATTTGGCGCAGTTTTGATACTAACAGCAGCTATAAAGGGAAAAGCACATTTTATAGTGGTATTCCTGTCTATATATAGCGCTCTGGTGTGTGCTGGCATACTCTCCCTCTGTCTCCCCAAAGGGCTAGTGGGGTCCTGTCCTCTATCAGAGCATTCCCTGTGTGTGTGCGGTGTGTCGGTACGATTGTGTCGACATGTTTGAGGAGGAAAATGAGATGGAGGCGGAGCAATTGCCTATTATAGAGTTGTCACCCCCTAGGGAGTCGACACCTGAGTGGATGAGCTTATGGAAGGAATTGCGTGACAGTGTCAGCTCTTTACGACAGACAGTTGACGACATGAGACAGCCGGCTACTCAGCTTGTGCCTGTCCAGGGGTCTCAAACGCCATCAGGGGCTTTAAAACGCCCGTTACCTCAAATGGCAGACACAGACACGGATACTGACTCCAGTGTCGATGATGAGGAGACAAACGTGACTTCCACTAGGGCCACACGTTACATGATTGAAGTAATGAAAAATGTATTGCATATCTCTGATAATACAAGTACCACTAAAAAGGGTATTATGTTTGGTGAGAAAAAACTGCCTGTAGTTTTTCCTGTATCCGAGGAATTAAATGAAGTGTGTGATGAGGCGTGGGTTTCCCCCGATAAAAAAATGATAATTCCTAAAAGGTTATTGGCATCGTACCCTTTCCCGCCAGAGGATAGGGCACGTTGGGAAACACCCCCTAGGGTGGATAAAGCGCTCACACGCTTGTCTAAACAGGTAGCACTACCCTCTCCTGATACGGCCGCCCTAAAGGAACCTGCCGATAGAAAGCTGGAGAATATCCTAAAATGTATATACACTCACACGGGTGTTATACTGCGCCTGGCGTGGTCGGATTCCCTGACTGAAAATATTGATACCCTAGATAGGGACAGTATATTACTGACTATATAGCATTTGAAGGATGCATTTCTATATATGCGTGATGCACAGAGGGATATTTGCCGACTGGCATCAAGAGTTAGCGCGCTGTCCATTTCTGCAAGAAGAGGTTTATGGACGCGACAGTGGTCAGGTGATGCGGATTCTAAAAGGCACATGGAAGTATGGCCTTATAAGGGGGAGGAGTTATTTGGGGTAGGTCTATCAGACCTGGTAGCCACGGCAACTGCTGGAAAATCCACATTTTTACCCCAGGTAGCTTCTCAACCTAAGAAGACACCGTATTATCAGGCGCAGTCCTTTCGGCCCCATAAGGGCAAGCGGGCAAAAGGCGCCTCATTTCTGCCCCGTGGCAGAGGGAGAGGAAAAAGGCTGCAACAAACAGCCAGTTCCCAGGAACAAAAGCCCTCTCCCGCCTCCGCAAAGTCCTCAGCATGACGCTGGGGCTTTACAAGCGGACTCAGGCATGGTGGGGGCCCGTCTCAAGAAGTTCAGTGCGCAGTGGGCCCACTCGCAAGTGGACCCCTGGATCCTTCAGGTGGTATCTCAGGGGTACAAATTGGAATTCGAGACGTCTCCCCCTCGCCGTTTTCTAAAGTCTGCTCAGACAGGGAGGCAGTATTGGAAGCCATTCACAAGCTATATTCCCAGCAGGTGATAATCAAGGTACCCCTCCTACAACAGGGAAAGGGGTACTATTCCACACTATTTGTGGTACCGAAGCCGGACGGCTCGGTGAGACCAATTTTAAACCTAAAATCCTTGAACACTTACATACAAAGGTTCAAATTCAAGATGGAGTCACTCAGAGCAGTGATTGCAAACCTGGAAGAAGGGGACTATATGGTGTCTCTGGACATCAAAGATGCTTACCTACATGTCCCAATTTACCCTTCTCACCAAGGGTACCTCAGGTTTGTGGTACAGAACTGTCACTATCAGTTTCAGACGCTGCCGTTTGGATTGTCCACGGCACCCCGGGTCTTTACCAAGGTAATGGCCGAAATGATGATACTCCTTTGAAGGAAGGGAGTTTTAGTTATCCCTTACTTGGACGATCTCCTGATAAGGGCAAGATCCAGGGAACAATTGGAAGTCGGAGTAGCACTATCTCAGATAGTGCTGCGCCAGCACGGTTGGATTCTCAATATTCCAAAATCGCAGCTGATCCCGACGACACGACTTCTATTCCTAGGGATGATCCTGGACACAGTCCAGAAAAAGGTGTTTCTCCCGGAGGAGAAAGCCAGGGAGTTATCCGAACTAGTCAGAAATCTCCTAAAACCAGGCCAAGTCTCATGCACAAGGGTCCTGGGAAAGATGGTGGCTTCTTACGAAGCAATCCCATTCGGCAGATTCCACGCAAGAACCTTCCAGTGGGATCTGCTAGACAAATGGTCCGGGTCGCATCTTCAGATGCATCAGCGGATAATCTTGTCACCAAGGACAAGGGTGTCTCTCCTGTGGTGGTTGCAGAGTGCTCATCTTCTAGAGGGCCGCAGATTCGGCATTCAGGACTGGGTCCTGGTGACCACGGATGCCAGCCTGAGAGGCTGGGGAGCAGTCACACAGGGAAGAAATTTCCAGGGCTTGTGGTCAAGCCTGGAGACATCACTTCACATAAATATCCTGGAGCTAAGGGCCATCTACAATGCTCTAAGCCTAGCAAGACCTCTGCTTCAAGGTCAGCCGGTGCTGATCCAGTCAGACAACATCACGGCAGTCGCCCACGTAAACAGACAGGGCGGCACAAGAAGCAGGAGGGCAATGGCAGAAGTTGCAAGGATTCTTCGCTGGGCGGAAAATCATGTGATAGCACTGTCAGCAGTGTTCATTCCGGGAGTGGACAACTGGGAAGCAGACTTCCTCAGCAGACACGACCTCCACCCGGGAGAGTGGGGACTTCACCCAGAAGTCTTCCACATGATTGTGAACCGTTGGGGAAAACCAAAGGTGGACATGATGGCGTCCCGCCTCAACAAAAAACTAGACAGGTATTGCGCCAGGTCAAGGGACCCTCAGGCAATAGCTGTGGACGCTCTGGTAACACCGTGGGTGTACCAGTCAGTGTATGTGTTCCCTCCTCTGCCTCTCATACCCAAGGTACTGAGAATCATAAGAAGGAGAGGAGTAAGGACTATACTCGTGGCTCCGGATTGGCCAAGAAGGACTTGGTACCCGGAACTTCAAGAGATGCTCACAGAGGACCCGTGGCCTCTACCTCTAAGAAGGGACCTGCTGCAGCAGGGACCCTGTCTGTTCCAAGACTTACCGCGGCTGCGTTGACGGCATGGCGGTTGAACGCCGGATCCTGAAGGAAAAAGGCATTCCGGATGAAGTCATCCCTACCCTGATCAAAGCCAGGAAGGATGTAACCGTACAGCATTATCACCGTATTTGGCGTAAATATGTTGCGTGGTGCGAGGCCAGGAAGGCCCCTACAGAGGAATTTCAACTGGGTCGTTTCCTGCATTTCCTGCAAACAGGACTGTCTATGGGCCTAAAATTAGGGTCCATTAAGGTTCAAATTTCGGCCCTGTCAATTTTCTTCCAGAAAGAACTGGCTTCAGTTCCTGAAGTTCAGACGTTTGTCAAGGGGGTACTGCATATACAGCCTCCTTTTGTGCCTCCAGTGGCACCTTGGGATCTCAATGTAGTTTTGGGGTTCCTAAAATCACAT